>NC_089504.1:347983249-348586749 GCF_036850995.1 Saccopteryx leptura | reverse complement strand
ATCTAATGCTCACAACCACCTCTGAGGCAATTCTGAGAAAACCGAGCAGGGACCTCAGCGCAATGAGAGCCACGCAAGGGAAATGTGGAAGCCAATCCCGGGGACACAGAGGGTCCTCCCGCGGGGTGACACACCCAGGCAGGATCTTCAGTGCCTTAGGAAGGTCTGGGAAGGGGCCCCAGGAAGCAAAGAACAAGGCCAAAGGCAAGTGGGGCTAAAGGTTCTGGAGAACAAACCCAATGTTACATGGTTAAAGGCTTTTTAAAAACCACTTCCATCAGTCTAGGGGTGGGGTGGTCCTTCCTCTCACCAGATAAGCGGTGACATGGGCCTAATCCCTCTGAGCAAGAACAGTCCCTTAATCATACCATTTACCCCGGCGGCCAAACCCTGCTGAGGAACCTTTTACATAAACCCACCTCCTTTCCTGCGCAGATGGCAGAATCTCAGCCTGCGCAGTTCCTCCCACCGGCCCTCTGCAGGGCAGAGGAGGTGGGCGAGGTGCTCCTCTACAAGGGCAGGAGTGAGACTTCGAGGCCCGAAACCAGCCTGCAGGGTCACGTGATCCAGAGCTTCTCCCTAAAGCTCGGTGCCCGGTAAGCAATAGTCTGTGTAACAGCTGGTGATTGGATGAGGGGCATTAGTGGGCAAGGGCAGCATGCCTCAGTGAGCTGATGGCTGCTGCAAGAGGGAGGCCAGAGGCCAATGGAGCCAGCAGCGGAACAGGTGGGGCAGGAGGCAGCAGCCATTCTCCTGGAGGGGAAGGGACCACGGGACACGGACAGCTCTGTAGCCCGAGAGCCTTCGCGGCGACCGAGGGCAGGACGCAGCCCTCTCAGGTCCCTTTACGCCCTTCCATTCCAAGGACAGTTTTACCTCGACATTCCACACCCATCGTTTTCCAATTCCTAGACTTATTTCAACCCCCAATACCCCCAAAAGGAGGTGAACGGGCAAAGATTGGGGGGAAGCGATGGGCTGACATTAATTGATAGGAGCAGCTTCAAGCAGTTCATGCTGCCTTATCTCTCTCTCCTTTGGATAGCGTGTGTCCACCGGAGTCCGCGGGGTCGGTGATTAATAGGGGCCATCACTCACTGTCCAGGACGGCTGAAAGGCAGCAGGGAGGGGGCGGCCCTCCCCAGAACTGAGATAACAAGCAGCAGGAATAATGAGTGGTGTCACTCCACTTTTCATTTTGATGGAAAGTCATTACGGGAGTCAACGCCAGCGACAAAGAGCCATGAATCAACTGCTCTGCTATGAAATTAAAATCGAATTGCCGGCCACCCCCAACCCCTACCCTTCCTGGGAAACGGAGATGGGTAGGTGGCTTGGGAGAGGGTGCTATCCTGGGGTGGGCTCTGCCCAATCACACAGCAGGCAGTTACGGGCAGGAAGTGGACAGGCAGCTAGTGAAGGTGACAACTCCTGTCTCCACCTTGTTCATCAGACCCTTCCTCCCCAAACCGCGTTTCCCCTCGGCCTGGAGGTAAGCTGTGATTAAAAGGAAAATACAGCTTTGCTGGCTCCAGCCAGGCTGCCACCCACCTGACTGCATCTCGTGGGCTTTTGGCCTGAGTGGGGCAGCCTAGGCCTGGCTGAGAAAGGGCCCCAACTGACCCAAGGGGTTAACCCTCAAGTCCCTTGCTGAACCATTTGCAGGTATTAACTGGGGCCCTCCTTGTCACCAAAAGAGGGAAAGTCCCTAATCTGGGCCTCCATGGAGCCCACGGGGATCAAAAACCCCATACGAACAGGGGCGCAGCCTCAGGCCCAGGCCCAGAGAAGCAGCAACTGTCAGGAATGAAGCCAGAGTCTCTTCCTCTTTTATTAAGTCCAACTAGATAACGAGAAGCAACAAAAGCTGTGGTTTCAGGCCGCCAGCCACAGGGCCAATAAAGACAGCTTCTTGCAGAGAGTACAGTGAGTGCCAAGGTTACCATCTGGGTGCCGGCGGTTCCAGCATGTGGCTTTCCATCCTCCAGGCGGCCTGGTCTCTTGCTGGGAAAGGTCCCGCAGCATCAGCCCCGGCCACCCCAGCATTGTCCAGAAGGCCGAGAAGACGCACAAGAAGGGTGTGCACGGCATCACAGGGAGCTTCCCATCAGGTTCACAGGGCGCCCATTGTACCTCTTGGAAATGTCAGCTTCGATCTAAAAGACAGTGATGCCAACTGGGCAGGAAGCAGAGGGGCCTCGTTCTGCAGAAACTGCCCCCCCCCCCAGGTCTCCCTCTCCTGTCTTACCAGCTTCTGCAGCTCCTTGGTCTTCTCTAGCAGCAGGTCCAGCTTGGGCTCCAGAGCGGCCTGCTCCTCAAGTGCTTCCTGCTGCTTCTGCACCATCAGCTGTTTCTTCAAAGCCAGCAGCTGGGACTGCTTCAGCTTCTGCTGGAGGAGCTCAGTCACTCTGTCCACATACCTGGGCAGGGCACTCAGTTAAGTGCTCAGTGGAGCTGGCACCCCGAGCATCCTGTTCAACTGCTGGGAAAGGAGTGGCTCAGGACACCGAACCCCCAACGGGCCTCGTCCTGCCGCCCTTTAGAGGAAGGATGCCACCCCTGGTTCCCGTCCTCCTGGGGAGCGGGTTCTGTCTGCACACATCAAACCACCCATCTTGCCCACAGAGAATCTGTGTCCCCAGTTGGGGTGGCACAGTTACGAAAGGCAGATGTGAGGTCTAAGGGGTCATGGAGAAGAATACAGGGGTCAGGGCTGCTCAAGATGGCAGGGCGCCTGACCAGGCGATGGCTCAGTGGATAGAGTGTCGGACTGGGAATACGGAAAAACCCAGGTTCGAGACCCTGAAGTCGCCAGCTTGAGCGTGGGCTCATCTGGTTTGAGCAAAGCTCACCAGCTTGGACCCAAGGTCGCTGGCTCGAGCAAGGGGTTACTTGGTCTGCTGAAGGCCCGCGGTCAAGGCACATATGAGAAAGCAATCAATGAATATCTAAGGTGTCGCAACAAAAAACTGATGATTGATGCTTCTCATCTCTCTCTGTTCCTGTCTGTCTATCCCTATCTATACCTCTCTCTGACTCTCTGTCCCTATTAAAAAAAAAAAGATGGTAGGGACCTGCATCAGGTCCCCCGACAGCCTTGACAATGTCAAGGTGAAAACCAGACCTTGGTGAGGCCAGGATCATAAACAGGTGTTGCATTCGAAGACTGGTGAGCCGGCCAATCAGGTCCTGCAGCACTGACACCATGGTGACCACCTTCTCTTTGGTCTGGCCCTGCAGGATGGCCGGAGCCAGCTGGAACTGGCTCACCGAGAGGATGTCCGCCTCCTCGCTCATCTCCACCGCTCTCTGGGACAAGAAGATCTCGAGCTGAGGACCAAAGAGGATTTGATTCAAACTAAGAAGAGAACTCAAAATGAAGAATGAGATATATGGGTTAGACTCTGGATGAGGACAGGGTTTTTCCTCTGAACACTTTGATTGCTAGAAACTCACCAACTACAGCATGGGAGCTTGGGGCAGCCTCCACTGTCCCTCTTTGGTCTCCCATTTCTATCTTGGGCCCAGACCCCCCTGCTTCCTCCCAGCCTGTGGATCAGGTAACTAAAAATGCAGATTCACCTGACTGGGCAGTGGCACAGTGGATAGAGCGTCGGACTGAGATGTGGAAGACCCAGGTTCGAGACTCTGAGGTCGCCAGCTTAAGCAAGGGCTCATCTGGTTTGAGCAAAAGCTCACCAGCTTGAGCCCAAGGTCACTGGCTCGAGCAAGGGGTTACTCGGTCTGCTGAAGGCCCGCGGTCAAGGCACGTATGAGAAAGCAATCAATGAACAACTAAGGTGTCGCAATGTGCAACGAAAAACTAATGATTGATGCTTCTCATCTCTCTGTTCCTGTCTGTCTGTCCCTGTCTATCCCTCTCTGTCTCTGTAAAAAAATAAAAAAATGCAGATTCAAAGAGCTCTCTCGGCCAGTGAAGGTCTTTTCTCTCCATGGGAGGAATGAGACTCAAGGCATATGAATCCAAGTTTGAGAAGCTCTGGAATAAGAAAGGGCTACGAAGAATCTGAGAACCAGCCACACAACTTGTCACTCTTATTCGACAGGGAAACTTGAACCCTTTTATCGTCCTCTCCCATGAAGGCTAGGAGGGACCTCTCTGGGCAGAAAGAGGACAGAACTGGTGAGGACAAGAATTTTCATGAAACCTTCCCCACCCAGCAGACCACTGGGAAGGGGACAGACCCCCAGCTTCCCAGCTCCACAAAGAAGGCCCAAGAGCACTGGCTCCTTACTCCTTAGCCATAGGGATGGTACCGAAACAAAAGAGATCACGTGGCCCCAAACCTGCGCAAGCCCTCCTACAGCTTCTCAGTTCATTCAGGGGAAAAGCCAGAGTTCAGACTCTTTGCTTCTCTGATCTCCTTCACTCTCCAGCTCTGGCTCTGCACACTGGCCACCTTGTTCGTCAAGAGTGCAGGGCAGGCCCTGGCCGGTTGGCTCAGTGGTAGAGTGTCGGCCTGGCGTGCAGAAGTCCCGGGTTCGATTCCCGGCCAGGGCACACAGGAGAGGCCCCCATGTGCTTCTCCACCCCTCCCCCTCTCCTTCCTCTCTGTCTCTCTCTTCCCCTCCTGCAGCCGAGGCTCCATTGGAGCAAAAGATGGCCCGGGTGCTGGGGATGGCTCCTTGGCCTCTGCCCCAGGCACTAGAGTGGCTCTGGTCACGACAGAGCGAAGCCCTGGAGGAGCAGAGCATCGCCCCCTGGTGGGCAGAGCGTCGCCCCCTGGTGGGCATGCCAGGTAGATCCCGGTCGGGCGCATGCGGGAGTCTGTCTGACTGCCTCCCCGTTTCCAGCTTCAGAAAAATACACACACACACACACACACACACAAAAAAGAGTGCAGGGCAGACTCCCATCTCAGGGCCTTCGCCATTGTTCCCTCTGCCTACAAAGCTTTTTGGCCTGGCTCTCTTCACATGGCTGCAGGCCTTGATCTACTGGTCACCTCTGTAACAAGGCCTGTCCTGATCATCCGATATAAAGCTCCACAGCCCAACAACCCCACATCTCTCCCAGAGGATGAAGGTACCTCCATGAGCTCATCAATGAACTGATTCCGGGTCTCAGGGTATTCAAGAAGTGTCAGGGCGTCTGAGCCCCTAGCAACTCCTTCCGGAGCTGCAGGAAGAGAGATAGAGAAATGACGAAGGGGTTGAGGACCAGAGAAGGAGACTCTTGTCCCGACCCCAAGTTTGAGAATCCCTGGTGGGTTAATGTGTACATGGACTCACTGAACTAAAGCCAGTCCCTGTTCCAACCAAAGGGGGAAAGGTTACCCATTCCCGTGTCTCAGCCATAATTAGGCACTACTGCCAACCCCCAGCCTGTGGGGAGTGGGAAGGCCAGTCCTCTGCTCTGGTGGGCAGTGGGAGGTCAAGTTTCATCCTGTACTGCCCTCTAGTGGCTCACACCACTGCTGCAGCCTCTCAGCTGGTGGGGAGAGAAGACTCAGACTGCAGAACCTATCAGCACTCCTGGAATCCCCTCACTAGAATAGCTGACCTACATTTGCCTCCAAAAGGTTGAGTGTTTCATCCCCACCTTCCCCCCTCCTTTTCTTCCCTCCCAGGTGTGCTTCCCCTGCCTCTCTTTCTCCTAAGCGACAGAGAATCCAGGAGACTTGTAACCAGGGGAGCAGTGGGCAGCAGCAGCTCATCCTAAGCTCACCCCCTGAACCCGTCTCCAAGGCCCCCCTTCCTCTGACTTTCTTCCTGCACCGCCAGTAAATTCTTCCTTTACTTGCTGCAAAAAATAAATAAAAAATAGAGTTTCTAGGCTGAATTTTAAGGACTCTCTCTGACTCTTGCACTCATACACTCATGTAGGTTTTCAGCAAACAGTTACATGTGTGAGAAGCCCAATCTGAACAATGCATTCTGTCTTTTGTTTCTAGTGGCATGGGCAGGAGACGGTGCACTCACCCTGGGTTCCAGCTTCCAGCACTGTGATCTGCAAAGCAGCAGTGTCTCCCCAGTCTATCTCGTCACCCCCAGCTTCCTGGGTGGAGAGCAGAGAACCCCAACAATGTTGGCAAAATTGTCCCCAGCAAAGGGAGCCAGAAAAAACCAAAGCCCCCAGTAAGTACCATGACTGCACATTTCACCTGCAGGAAGGACATGCAGCCCTGAGGCAGGTGGCAAAGATGGCAGTGTGGGCCCAGGTATGTTGCCACCCTCACCCGTTTTGTCAAGTGACCACCTGCCGACACCCCCACACCTTGCCCCAAACACAACAAGAGGTCAAAACTCTGACACGCCATTTTGGGAACTGTCTCCCCCTAGACTACAACGTGGTCTGAGAGTTCTGGACTTCGAGTGATGCCTTTAAAGACACAGACAATACTTTTCTTCTCACTGAAGCAGTACCACAGAAAGTCCTCAGAGATGGACCATGAGGGCAGCCTAACCTTCGAGTCTGATTCCAGGGAGATGCCCCAGTCAATTTCAGCGGCCTGGGCAGAGATGCCGGAGTCAGTCCCTTCGGAAGGCACCTCGACCCCAAAGTCGCCCCAGTCAATCTAGGAGAAAAGAAGTGTTAGCTCTCAGGAGGTGGGTGATGCCAAGGGGCCTGCCTCCCCCCCAGGCCTCAGCCGCTTCTGTAGGGAGTGCTAGCACATCCTTAGACGCAGTAGCCTCCGACTGCCCCAAAAGAGAGCCCATCTCGGAGAGCTTGTGGGACTGCAGGGCTCCTAGTTCAAAGCCAACCAGTCTGTTGAGACTTTTCAGCAGTCATCTATACCCTGATCTCAAGAAGGCCAGAAAAATAAAGGAGGAGGGCCTTCTGGGCCCTCCCACCTGGTCTGTCTCCCACCTGGTCTGTCTCTCACCTGGTCTGTCTCTCACCTGGTCTGTCTCACAGGAACCCCCTTTCTTCCTTTGGGATTCTGATTCAGGTTGTGAGGGGTTGGGTTGTGTGTGGGGGAAGCGATTCTCCCTCAGCCTGTCTTACCGCATCTTCTTCCACCTGCTCAGGAGTCTCCTCGAGGTGTGGCCGCTCCACCACGGAGGGCTCTGTCCCCGTCCTCCACTCGTACACCGTGGCGTTTCCCCGCTTCTGCACAAATCGCAGCATTGGCAACACCTGCTCTTCGGGGCTGCAAGAGAGCATACAACTGACCCTCCTGCCTCCTGCTGCGCACTCCTGAAGCCGACAGTGGGCTCGGCTTGGGCCATAAGGTCAGACGGGCAAAGCTCTCTTGGGCTCAAGTGTATAAAATAAAACTCAACTGTCATACGGGAAAAATAGAAGTGGAGAAGAGAACAGCCAGGGAAAACAGAGCAGCTGTTTCCCCTGCTAGACAGAAGCCGAAGCCCGTTTACCTTTCACACACGAAGCCCACACAGGCCTGGTACAGGTCAATGGCTTCCCCCAAGGACTGAGCTGCAGCCCCAATCTCGGCCAGCTGACTTGGCAGCTCCTTCACTAGGGACAGCAGCTCTCTTCGGACACTGTCTCCCTAGAGATGGGAGAGGTGGGCTCAGACAGTGATGAGAAGCGGAGGCCAAGGGATTAAAGAAAACACACAGAGACTGGAGATAGGAGAGAAACTGGCTCAAAAAGGGCACAAGCAGGCTGAGAAGCCTTTCCCAGATGCAAAGGTGTTGGGCCCAGACAGACAGGCCCCAGGTGCCTCCAGTTCCAGCGAGACCCCTCCCTCACCATGATGCCCTAGGGTTAGCTCCAGGGAGACCCTCCCTCACCGTGATGCCCTACGGCTAGCTCCGGGGAGACCCTCCCTCGCCGTGATGCCCTACGGCTAGCTCCGGGGAGACCCTCCCTCACCGTGATGCCGTAGGGCTAGCTCCAGGGAGACCCTCCCTCACCGTGATGCCGTCGGGCTAGCTCCGGGGAGACCCTCCCTCACCGTGATGCCGTAGGGCTAGCTCCAGGGAGACCCTCCCTCACCGGGATGCCGTACGGCTAGCTCCAGGGAGACCCTCCCTCACCGGGATGCCGTCCGGCTAGCTCCAGGGAGACCCTCCCTTCTCCGGCTAGCTCCGGGGAGACCCCTCCCTCACCGTGATGCCGTCCAGCTAGCTCCAGGGAGACCCTCCCTCACTGTGATGCCGTAGGGCTAGCTCCAGGGAGACCCTCCCTCACAGGGATGCCGTCCGGCTAGCTCCGGGGAGACCCACCCTCACCGTGATGCCCTACGGCTAGCTCCAGGGAGACCCTCCCTCACCGTGATGCCGTACGGCTAGCTCCAGGGAGACCCTCCCTCACCGTGATGCCCTACGGCTAGCTCCGGGGAGACCCTCCCTCACCGTGATGCCATACGGCTAGCTCCGGGGAGACCCTCCCTCACCGTGATGCCCTACGGCTAGCTCCAGGGAGACCCTCCCTCACTGTGATGCCCTACGGCTAGCTCCAGGGAGACCCTCCCTCACCGTGATGCCGTAGGGCTAGCTCCAGGGAGACCCTCCCTCACCGTGATGCCGTACTGCTTGCATGAGTGGTAGAACTGCTCCCGCATCTCGGCGGCCCCCGCCTGGCCCTCCTCCTCTTTGCGGCTGTATTCCTGCTGCAGCTGCTGGCACTTGGCGATCTGCTTCTTCAGCGAGGGGATCTCATAGTTGACGTTCCGAACCAGGAGGCTAGCGAGTTCCACTGAGAAGGCCCCAGGAAATTCACCTCAGATACCCACACCATAAGGCAAGCGTGCCCCAGGCCATGCACACATATACCCCAGCTTGGAGGCGAAGAGCATGGGGTGGCCCCCAGCTCCTCCCTTCCTAGCTGTGGAACCTAAGACAGACATTTAACCTCTCTCATCCAATTCTCATCTGTACCAGAGGGACAAGAACATTTACTGTGAGGATTAAAGAGGGATTCCATATAAAGCACCAAACATAATTCCTTGTATAGGTGTTTGGTAAATTGTAACTGTTAAGATTATTATTTATACTATTAGAAATCATACCCAAACTACAATCAGCCCTTCAGTTACTCTCTCAGGCACCTGTTATGACCCAAGGATGATCCATGCCTCTTCCGCCTCGTATAGAACAGGGGGTGCGTAGGGGGTGGGGCTCCCCACTACACCTTATCGAGACTTCAGTGGGACAGAACTCACATACACCTGCTGGGTCAGGCCCAGCAATCACCGGGGCCTGCTGGTTCTCCTCCTTTTCCTCCTCCCAACACTCTTTGGGGAGTATTTTTTGCCACCCTGCAAGCATCTACAGCCCCACCTCTTCCCCCACACGCGGCCTGTGCCTCCCAGAAGCCTCGTCTCAGAACTGAGGGAGTGGGCTGGCCACTTTACCCAGGTAGCTGTTGTCCTTCTCATACAGAGCTACAATCTCCTGCCAGTCCTGAGGAAGAACAGAAACAGAAACAGAAACAGGAAGTGAGCCAACAGCACTCGGCAGCCCCGTCCCAGCTCAGTCCCGGCCAGGGGAAGCTCTCCCAGGCTCCGCCTTACATCAAACACAAATTCCTTAGCCTCCTTTGTAACGCGCTGGCGCCAAGGAGCAATCCCCAAAGCAGCAGGTCTGAAACGTAAACCTAGGCTAAGAGCTACTTTTGGCATAAACCCTGGGGACGGAAAGTTCAGGAAACATTCCCTGTTGGCGTCTCCATCGGTTCCTCCCAGGGACGGGAGAGGCTCCTGATCCCATTGCCACCCTCGCCCACACTTGCCTTCATTCGCTGTGAAGAGTACCGGCCAAAAATATTTTTTGTGGAAGCTTCAGTGCCTTTGAGAAGGTCCACGATTCTTAGGCAGTGGAAGTAGTGAATATCTGGAAAGAAAGGACGAGCAAAGACTGAGAATTTTAGTATCGCCTGACCTGTGGTGGTGCAGTGGATAAAGCGTCGACCTGAAACACTGAGGTCACCAGTTCAAAACCCTGGGCTTGCCTGGTCAAGGCACATATGGGAGTTGATGCTTCCTGCTCCTCCCCCCTTTCTCTCTCTCTCTCTCCTCTCTAAAAAACTGAATAAATAAATAAATAATTTAAATTTAGTACCTTCCCCATGGACCCTGGCCAGTGCACACAGATGACTGACGTATATGCCGGTAATTTCAGCGTGCAGAGCCCTCCCCTTTCCCGGTTTGGGTTAGCATAAACCATCATCTCCACCCCACACAACAAGTCCCTTTCCCAAGGGATCAGCCCTGTGGCTAAACAACAGAGGAGCAGCTCAGCTGATAGACACCACTCCGGGAAGAGGGGGCTCCAGGAATGTAGCCCCCAAGCACTCACAAGATCCAGAGAGCAGCTGGGCAATCTCCTCGCTTTCCGGCATGTCCTGGATGGCAGCATTGATCTTCTCTCTGATCGTCAACACCAGGCTCTGCCATTTCAGGCTGCAGTGCCTTCTGTCCACCAGCCAGTCTATGTGGGAATCACCCAAATCACAGCATTCCCATTTGTATAATGAAAATGTTGTCACTGACTCAAGTGAAATACCCTAAGACAGTAAAGTTGCATTCTCAGTGGTTAAGGTGTGGGGTCATGGGAAGATGGAAATAAAGACAGGCCCAAGGGGATACTTGGGGCTAAACAGACTTTGGCAACCTGACTTCACAGAGCAATTGCCTCGACACAGGGATAAAGAAAAACTTGAAATTGGTACTGACATCAAAGTGCCACTTTCGACCACTCTAAAGTCTCCATAATATTTTTGCTTCTAGGGGTAATTATAACTTTCCTGACAGAGGATGCTGTTCAACTTCCACTTCCTCAGGGCCGGGATTAACCATGACAATAGAAAATACAAGATGATTATGCCAAGCTCTGGATGAATGAACAACTGCAAAGCCCCTAATACCTACAGCGCCCTGAAGACTAGATAACACTGGGCTATTCTAACCAGTGAAGTACCATCCTGGACACGTGCATACCAATGTGACTGACCTCCTGGAGTCTGGGCCTAGATGTATGTTTTCTGCAGGGGGTATGGGTGGCTGAGAGCCATGCATGTTTCCTCAGCAGGAAAGAGCTAAGAGCCAGGCTTTGTGGGTCAGATGGTCCTGGCTTCTATCAACTTTCTCGGCCAAGTCTCGCAATCTCTGTGCCTGTTTTCCCACATGTAAAAGGGAGATAATAAGATGCTGAGTATAAGGCAAAATGTAAGTAAAACATTAAACACTGTGCCTGGCAAGGACTCAATAAATCTTAGTGATCTTGATTTTTATAAAAACGTACCTGGTATAGAGTAAACCCTCAACAAATGGTTGTTGTTTTATTGGTCCTTGTGGTCCTTTAATGACCAATGACAAGTTTACACAGAAAGAGTACACATGTGCTAAAGAGCTGGGACAAATGTGAAATAAAACTAAAGTGGCTCCATTAAATGGCCACGGCACAGGATTGATTAAATGGCCCACAGTGGTAAATTCAGAACCTCGACCTGGGTAATAAATCTGCCAACGGGTCAAAAACACTATGGCCCCACACTGTTTATTATTATACTCCCTCTGCTGTCTTCCGTTAAAATTTCTCAGGCAGAAAAATTCTGTGGATGTCACAGAACAAGAAGCAAAGGGCTGAGGTAGTCAAACAGATAGCTTCTTAACAACAAAACTAGCATCAAATCAATTAATCCAATGAGGATTTAAAAACCAGGAGCTGTGCACTTGACCTGGAGGGGCTGCATTAAGAGGTCCTTCCCTGTCCCTGAACTGGGAGGAGGTACGTAGATCCTAAACAGAAAACAGGGAGATGGCCTGACCACTAAAAGACCTTTATTTCCAACTGGATCTATGTCCCTCTCCTTCCTAAAGTCAAGGGAAGATGGACGCTTTTAAAAAAAAGGAGAGTTTTTTTTTTTCTGGCTTAATACACAAAGTATAGACATTGGAGCCTGACATACTTAAGTTCCAATTTCAGGTCTGACACTTAGGTGATGACTGTCCTTAAAGTAAGTAAGCCATTAACCTGTGTCATGATATTTTGACAACACACGTTATAAATGTTAAAGTAGAAAACAGAGGTCAGGTACAGTCTATGTATGATTCCTTCTGCTTCCTGTTAATGAAACAGGCTGGGACACAGAACACAGATGGGGACATAAAAGATGGCTAGTGGTCAGAGATTTAATAGGGGCCTTGGGGTGTTAGGGCTCCCAGCTGTTGGCGACAGGGGGCTAGGGGTCGGGACGTCCCGTCCTACCGAGCAGCTTGCTGGTCTGGATGTCGATGGGCACGTGCTGATGGTCCTGGCGGGAAACACGACAAACAAGGGCATGAGCGTGGGGAGGGGGCGTGCCACTCGCACGCGCATTTCACGGACACAACCGCCACCCTGCGGGATCAGAACGAGGAGCCGGGGAGAGCTGCGCCCGCCCGGGAGAGTTGCCGAGGAAACGGCTAGGGACAGATGGACGGAACCCAGTCCAGGGGTCCCGGGATAGCCCCCCTTTTCCCCAGTTCCTGTTCCCCACCTGCATCTTCCTTCCACTTCTGCTTCCGGCCGACGACCTAAACACGCCCCGCCTACCATCAGACCAGGGCCAGTGCGGCAGTGCCTCAGTATAGGCACAAACAGGCCTCCTCCCGCCACGTCGTCTCTTTCTTCAGAGCCAATCCGGGCGCTCGCTCCACCCCTGGCCGTAAACCCCACCCACTCCAGGGCTCCGAATGGCTGATCCCAGGAGGGGCGGGAGAACAAGAGACAGCCAATGAGAGATGCGAGGCGGGCTCAGGGGTGGGGCGCCAAGAACCCTTTCAGTGCGGCGTGATCGCGGCAGGGGGCGCCCGAGAGCTGGTCGCAACCGCACGGAGCCTTCTGTGTAGGGATTAAAGCGTCTGCAGGCAGGGTCTTAGCGCCGACGTTGGCGCCCTGGAAGCCGGTAGAAATGCCTTCTTCCCGCGTTGCGTCGTTTTACCTTTTCTCGTAGGTTTAGGTTTCTTATAACACTTGTCACACTTTGCCTTCCCATTCTGTTTACCTAATAGACATGTGTTGAGCACCTGTTACGTGTTGATTAGGGCAGGGAAAGAGAGGGAAGAGGTTCAAGGGAGGCATCACAAACATAACACCTAAATTGAGTCTTCAAGAAAGAGCTGCAGAAAGAAGGATTTTGTTTGGAAGGGGTGTTCCGGGCGGAGAAGACTGTACAGACAAAACTCTGAAGGCTACACACTGCAAGAGAGGTGCAGGTAGGCCCTGGCCAGTTGGCTCAGGGGTAGAGCGTTGGCCTGGCATATGGATGTCCCGACCAGGGCACACAAGAGAAGCGCCCATCTGCTTTTTCAGCTCTCTCCCTCTCTCTCTCTCTCCTCCTCCCCTCCCGCAGCCATGGCTCAATTGGAGCGAGTTGGCCCTAGGCTCTGAGGATGGCTCCATGGCCTTCTCCTCAGGTGCTAAAAAATGGCTCCAGTTGCAATGGAGCAAGGGGCCCAGATGGGCAGAGCATCGCCTCCTAGTGGGCTTGCCGGGTAGATTCTGGTTGGAGAACATGCGGGAGTCTGACTCTGCCTCTCTCCTCTCACTAACTAGAAAGAGAGAGAGAGAGAGAGAGAGAGAGAGAGAGAGAAGTGCAGGGAACAGGCAGCAAGACTGGCACCATAGTTGGTGGAGGTCAAGGGCAAAATGAAAATTCAGGTCCCTTGCTAAAAAAAATATGAATTTCAAAAGGGCATTGCATATGTCTCACACTCATGAAGCCAGCCGCATGAGTCATGGGTTGGCCAGAGAAGAGACTGTAAAGGTTGAAGGGTCATATCATAGAGAGCCTCATTAAAGAAATTGGACTTCAGCCCTGCAGAGAGAAACCATTGGAGGGTTTTAAGGGTTTGAGACAGGGGAGGACCTGTACAGACTGGCTGCAAGAAGGATGGATTCATAGATAAGACTGGCGACACAGGAGATAAAACTGTCAGGAGGTTATTACTCAGAAGTTAAGACCTGACCTGGGAGAGAGGTGTGAGGAGGAGGGGAAGGGCTGGATTAAAGAATGTTAGAGGAAGAAAAGCAGGACTTGGCAATTGATTGGTTGTGTGTTGGGGGAAGGGGACAGCAAGGATGACACCTAAATGGTTGGATAGGGGAGCCACCACCTGAGACAGGGATGCAGGATGCTGAGCAGCTGTTGGGGAAGAGGCCATCTCAGCTTTGCCCTTAGGGGGGGGCGGGGGGGCTGGGAGACCCCCTGTGGGCAGTGTGCTAGAGGCAGTAAGGTCTGTGACTCTAGAGTTCAGAGAAGCCAGTTTGGGGATACAGCTTTGGAAAATCACAAGCTGACTGATCTGTGTCCTGGTGGTGGCTGAAGCTGGAGGAGGGTATGAGATTCAGCAAGAAGTAGGTAGAGTGAGGAGTGACAGTGGGCGAGGTCAAATCCCTGGCATCTCACAGGTCTGGGTGGGCCATTTGGCGCCCCTCTCAGTCCAAGTTGTTAGCTCCTCCAGGAGGCTCTGCCTGGTTCTTTCTTTCTTTCTTTTTTTTTTTTTGTATTTTTCTGAAGTTGGAAACCAGGAGGCAGTCAGACAGACTCCCGCATGTGCCTGACCCGGGATCCACTGGCATGCCCACCAGGGGGCGATGCTCCGCCCATCTGGGGCGTTGCTCTGTTACAACCAGAGCCACTCTAGTGCCTGAGGCAGAGGCCACAGAGCCATCCTCAGTGCCTGGGCCAACTTTGCTCCAATGGAGCCTTGGCTGCGGGAGGGGAAGAGAGAGACAGAGAGGAAGGAGAGGGGGAGGGGTGGAGAAGCAGATGGGCGCTTCTCCTGTGTGCCCTGGCTGGGAATCGAACCCGGGACTCCTGCACGCCAGACTGACGCTCTACCACTGAGCGAACCGGCCAGGGCTCTGCCTGGTTCTTTCTAAGCAACCCCCGCCTCTGCCCCAACACCGCACTTGGGGCTCAGTAAATTTTTTATTAAACTGTGTTGTGTGATACAACAGCGACAAGATCTAGATTCTTGCCCAGTGAGATCTTGATCTTGGACCATTTCCATAACCTCTCTGCCAGCCACAGTTTCTTCAACACAGAGACAGTACCATCCTGACTATCTCAGGGTATTTCTGTATACTTGCTTAAATAAATAAACGGACTAGATGAATGTAACTCTTTACAATTTACAACATGCTTTAATATAGTTTCTCATGCTTTATAAACTCTCTCTCCTGTGTATAACGTTAATCATTATTATAGCGTGAGTTGAAAGACTTTCCTGAAAATGGCTAATAGGGCAGAACTAAGGGACTCTTCAGGGCTCTCTCGTGGGAATTTGGCTCCTGTCTGAGTCCTGACTCAGGCTGTAGGAATTGCTGGGGCTCCCCGGTGATTAAACAAACACTTTCTGGGCTCCAACTCTTTGCTCCTGGCTCCCTGGGACATCCCAGAAGCATAGCCCTGCCCCACCCTCAAGGTGCATCTCCCCCCCTAGGATCAGCAGGCAGGGAAGAGCAGGGTGGGGTGAGCCTGGAAGGCCCAGCCCTGGTGACTTGGTGGAGAAAGAGACCACTGGCACTTCACCTTACCCTCAGCTCGCTGGGTGACTCATGTGGAACAGAGGGATGTTTGAGGACAGTCCTACTTTGCTGCTAGCCTCAGGGTGGCTGTTCCAGAAAGCATAGAACTGTGGGCTTTCGACAGCATTCTGCACCATTTGTCCTTTTCCAAGGCCATAGAGAACCTGGTGTCCAGGGCATCAAGGTGTTTGGGGCTCCCAGCATCTGGAAAGTGGCAGAGAGAGGAGTAGGATGCTTCTGACTGTGAGTCTCTCTCATCTCTACTGATTTAGCAGGTGGGACACTGCCTGAGGGAGAGGAGCACATGTAGGGAGGTGGGAGGGCACAGTAAGCCTATGCCAGCTTTGGACGGGAGAGCACACACCCACAGGGTGCCATGTGTGTAGGCTGACTTCCATCTTTTGTGGTTGTTGTTGTCAGTTTGCTTATTCAGTGATAACCGTGTGCCCCAGGCCAGTGTAGATCTAAATGTTTTACAAGTCTTATCTAATTTGATCCAACAATCTTTTAATGTGGGTACTATTATTAGCCAGATTTTAAAGGCAAGGGAGCCAAAGCTTAGATTGTTAAGTAATTTGTCCAAGGTCATACAGCTGGTGGGGCTGGGATTCAACCCCAGGCCTGTCTGGCTCCCCAGCCTGCATTCTTGTTCTCAGGGATGTGGCTTCCGCTGCAGCCCTCCCTGCCCCCTCCCTCAGCTCAGTCACTATGGCCCCAGGTCTCTTCTTCCCTTCTCTTTGACCTGACTCCCACTTTCTCCCCAGTTGTTGTTCCCAGCAGTCAGAACCCACTCCCTGCAGTCCCTGCCCCTTTCCAAAGTTCTTTCATACCACGCCCCATCCTGGGCAAGAACGCCCATTTCTTATCTTCCTGCGATATCCATAAAAAGAAGGCTTACCCTTGACATTCAAGTAATGCATTTTTTTAATGTCATATGTTTATTACTTTATGGTCCGTGTCTTCTGTGGGTTGGCTTGCAGCTACACTGACTACGTGTATGTGAGTGTGTGCATGTGCATGTGTGTGTGCGTGTGTGTGCGCGCACGCGCGTGTGTGTGTGCGTGTGTGTGTGCGCGTGCGTGCGTGCGTGTGTGTGTGTGTGTGTGTGTGTGATCTGCCTGCTGGGCCGGAAGCCCCAGGAACTCAGCAGCTTCAGCTGGACCTCTTGCTATTTGCAGTATAATCTCTGTAGTGTTTTTCAGTCTGTCTCCCCAGCTAGTCTGTGGGCACTTTGTGGGCAGGGAGGACAGGCTTGTTGACCTGTAACCCCTGCACCTGGCTTGGCACCTGACAGTCAATGTGAGATGACTAACGGATGCTTGTAAAGGAAGGAATAAGAGAGGGTGTGGCATGTGCATGAGGGTAGTTAGTGGTGAGCAGGGACCTGAGTCACTTGGTCTGGGGGGGCGGAGCTGTGTTCCCCAGTTCTTTTCCTTGTCCCTCTCTCTACAGCACAGGTCTCATAGTCAATCCCCCTGAACTGCTTGGAACCAGAGGGAGGAAATCACGGTGAAGATATCGGGCTGGTTGACTTCATGCGTGAAGCACGAGCCAGTGACGGCCCATGAGGGGCCAGCCAGGTGGGCCGTGCTCTGGGGTCACTGACTGCACCCTAAACCCTGGCCAGCCACATACCCCCCCCATGCTTTCGCCTTTGTTAGTCTTCTAGGGGAAACTACCTCCCTGGGCGGCCTTGTGAATTGGGTCTCAGATGTCATCTCCTCAGACTGCCGCTGCATTTCAGTATTTCGTCACCCCATCATGGCAGGTAGAGTCTGCTGCTCTCCCAAGGGAAGGGAAACCAGGTCCACTGCCAAACCACCCATCTTGTCCGCCTCCTTCATGTACTTCAATGTTAGGTACCTTCTGTTTGCCAGGAACTATTCTTCAAGGTCCTGGGGACCTTAACATGAAAACATAGTTCCAGCCCTCAAAGAAAGTGACAGTCTGATGTGTGAAGGGCTAAATCCCACGACAACCCACCCAGAACCTAGCACTGTGCTCATGCTTAATAAGTGCTTTAAAAATCCATATGGACCAAATAAGAGGTGTGCTCAAAGAGTTAGGGGAACAGAAAGGAGGAGTATCCAGAGTATCCAACTCAACTTGTGGATAAAGGCGTGGGGTGGGGACAGAAAGCCATCAGACCAGGCTCCTGGAGAAGGAGCACTTGAGCTGAGTCTTGCAGGATGGGAATGAATAGTGACAGAAGGGAGAGAAGACAGGAGAGGAACAGAACTGATGGGTGTCATTCTAGGGAGAGGGAATCACTTGGGTAAAGTGCAAGGTAAGAGAGAGCATGGTAGGCCTGACCTGTGGTGGCGCAGTGGGTAAAGCGTCAACCTGGAAACACTGAGGTTGCCGGTTCAAAACCCTGGGCTTGCCTGGTCAAGGCACATATGGGAGTTGATGCTTCCTGCTCCCACCCCTTCTCTCTCTCTCTCTCTCTCTAAAATGAATTAAAAAAGAGAGAGAGAGCATGGCTATTTGGAAGTTTACCATGGGAGCATGGGATGTTTATGGGGAGCGTGGAAAGATATTTGGTTGAAGAGGTTGGCCAGGGCAGCTCATGAAGAACCCTCAGGTCCATGGCAAAGGGTGGAAATTTAATCCTATAGATGAGAGATCCCAACCGGTGGGCAGCAGATCCCTGGAAAACTGGAGCGTTGTGCCAAGGGTCCAGGAATCCCTAGATGCGTTTATATTATTATAGTCAGCGCATACTAGAAGGACAACAGATGGAGGAGTGAGGTTTTTCGAAATTGAAAAAGGATCCCTTCAGAGAACAGGAAACCCAAATGGCCAACATATGTATGAGAAGATGCTCAACTTTACTAGAAACGTGTGTAGTCAGGGCCGCTGTAACAAACTGTCACAAAATGCATGCTCCAAATTGTCAGAAATAGATTCTTTCACAGTTCTGGAGGCCAGAAGTCTGAAATCAAGGTGTCACCAAGGATGAGTCATCCCAGTGGCTTTGAGGGAGCCTGTTCCACGCCTCTCGGCCAGCTTCTGGTGGCGGCAGGCTGTCTTTGGTGTCCTTGACTTGCTGCTGTATCACTCCTGTCTCTGCTTCCATTGTCACATGTCCTCCCTGCATGTCTCTGTGTCTCTCTTTTTTTTTTTTTTTTTGTATTTTTCTGAAGTTGGAAACGGGGAGGCAGTCAGACAGACTCCTGCATGCGCCCGACCGGGATCTACCTGGCACGCCCACCAGGGGGCGATGCTCTGCCCATCTGGGGCGTCGCTCTGTCACAACCAGAGCCACTCTAGCGCCTGGGGCAGAGGCCAAGGAGCCATCTCCAGTGCCCGGGCCATCTTTTGCTCCAATGGAGCCTCGGCTGCGGGAGGGGAAGAGAGAGACAGAGAGGAAGGAGAGGGGGAGGGGTGGAGAAGCAGATGGGCACCTCTCCTGTGTGCCCTGGCCAGAATCGAACCCGGGACTTCCGCACGCCAGGCCGACACTCTAGCACTGAGCCAACCGGCCAGGGCCTCTGTGTCTCTCTTATAAGGACACTAGTCCTTGGCCTGACCTGTGGTGGCGCAGTGGATAAAGTGTCAACCTGGAATGCTGAGGTCGCTGGTTCAAAACCCTGCACTTGTCTGGTCAAGGCACATATGGGAGTTGATGCTTCCTGCTCCTTCCTCCTTTCTCTCTCTCTCACTCTTTCTCCTCTCTAAAATGAATAAATAAATATTTTTTTTTAAAAAAGGACACTAGTCGGCCCTGGCCGGTTGGCTCAGTGGTAGAGCGTCGGCCTGGCGTGCAGAAGTCCCGGGTTCGATTCCCGGCCAGGGCACACAGGAGAAGTGCCCATCTGCTTCTCCACCCCTCCCCCTTCCTTCCTCTCTGTCTCTCTCTTCCCCTTCCGCAGCCGAGGCTCCACTGGAGCAAAGATGGCCTGGGCGCTGGGGATGGCTCTGTGGCCTCTGCCTCAGGCGCTAGAATGGCTCTGGTTGCAACAGAGCGACGCCCCGGAGGGGCAGAGCATCACCACCTGGTGGGTAGAGCGTCGCCCCCTGGTGGGCGTGCCGGGTGGATGCCGGTCGGGTACATGCGGGAGTCTGTCTCTCCCTGTTTCCGGCTTCAGAAAAATACAGGAAAAAAATAAATAAATTAAAAAAAAAAAAAAAAAAAAAAAAAAAAAAAAAAAAAAAAAAAAAAAAAAAGCCCTGGCCGGTTGGCTCAGCGGTAGAGCGTCGGCCTAGCGTGCGGAGGACCCGGGTTCGATTCCCGGCCAGGGCACACAGGAGAAGCGCCCATTTGCTTCTCCACCCCTCCGCCGCGCTTTCCCTCTCTGTCTCTCTCTTCCCCTCCCGCAGCCAAGGCTCCATTGGAGCAAAGATGGCCCGGGCGCTGGGGATGGCTCTGTGGCCTCTGCCCCAGGCGCTAGAGTGGCTCTGGTCGCAACATGGCGACGCCCAGGATGGGCAGAGCATCGCCCCCTGGTGGGCAGAGCGTCGCCCCTGGTGGGCGTGCCGGGTGGATCCCGGTCGGGCGCATGCGGGAGTCTGTCTGACTGTCTCTCCCTGTTTCTAGCTTCAGAAAAAAAAAAAAAAAAAAAAAAAAAAAAAAAAAAAAAAGGACACTAGTCCTTGGATTTAGGATCCACCCTAATCTAATGTGACTTCATCTTAACTAATTACATCTGCAATGACTATTTTCAAATAAGGCCACAATCTGGGGTTCTAGGTGAACATGAATATTGGGGGACACTATGCAACCCAATAGGGGAGTGCAGATATAAAAGACACAAAAAAATGTACTCATTTCGGCAACACATATACTAAAATTGGAATGATACCGAATAGATTGGCCTGGCCCTTGCACAAAGATGACATGTAAGAAAAAAAAGGACACAAAAATCACGTCATTCTCTCCTGACCAGGTGGTGGCGCAGTGGATAGACCGTTGAACTGGGACGCAGAAGACCCAGGTTCGAAACCCTTGAGTGTGGGTTCATCCGGCTTGATTGCGGGCTCACCAGCTTGAGTGCAGGGTTGCCGGCTTGAGCGTGGGATCATAGACATGACCCCATGGTAGCTGGCTTGAGCCCAAAGGTCGCTGGTTTGAAGTCCAAAGTCGATGACTTGAGCAAGGGATCACTGGGCTCAGTTGGATCTCCCCAGGGTCAAGGCACATATGAGAAAGTAATCAATGAACAACTAAGGTGTTGCAACAAAAAACTGATGATTGATGCTTCTCATCTCTCTCCGTTCCTGTCTGTCCCTGTCTATCCCTCTCTGTCTCTCTCTCTGTCTTTCTGTCACAAAAAAAAAAAAAAAAAAAAATTACATCACTCTCATCATTCTGGCAAAAATGAAAATGTCTGTCACAGGTTGTGTTCTCCAGAAGTAGGGGAAATTTTGGGGGCAAGGTGTTTATTAGGGATCAATGCCTGTGAGAGGAACCAGCCATAAGTTGGATCGGGCAGAGGGAGAAATCCAGTGATAATACAGAGATGGTCAGAGTGGAGAGTATGGTAGGTTGAAAAACACGCCCCTCCCTCCCCAGCCAAGGTGTCCACATCAACCCCCTGGAACCGTGAATGTGACCTTATTGGGAGAAGGAATCTTTGCACGTATAACTAAGTATCCTGAGATGGGGAGATGATCCTGGATTATCTCGCTGAGTCCCAAATACCATCACCAGGGTCCTTACAAGAGAAAGGCAGAAGGAGATTAGACACATGGAAGAGGAGGTTTTATGAGGATGGAGGAAGCAGAGATCGAAATGAGGCAGCCACAAGCCAAGGAATTCCTAGAGCAGGGGTCCCCAAACTTTTTACACAGGGGGCCAGTTCACTGTCCCTCAGACCGTTGGAGGGCCGGACTATAAAAAAACTATGAACAAATCCCTATGCACACTGCACATATCTTATTTTAAAGTAAAAAAACAAAATGGGAACAAATACTATATTTAAAATAAAGAACAAGTAAATTTAAATCAACAAACTGACCAGTATTTCAATGGGAACTATGCTCCTCTCACTGACCACCAATGAAAGAGGTGCCCCTTCCAGAAGTGTGGCAGGGGCCAGATAAATGGCCTCAGGGGGCCACATGTGGCCGCAGACCGTAGTTTGGGGACCTCTGGCCTAGAGCCACAAGGCATGGGTGGAGGCAAGAAAAGGACCGTCTGCTGGTCAAATAAGTTTTTAAATATGACATATATGTTTGCTCACTTTTGGTGTGGGAAACAGGCTGTAAACTGGCAAAGTCATTATAGCCTAAGGCTTAGTTTTAAGACTAAGCCTTTCCTACCCTGCTGTGGTGCATTCTCATGAGAAATCCCATATGCCTCAGATAAGTGACTTTGTATCAGAGGCTTCCTTATTTGTATATTGGATTAAAGGTTTGGATTTCTACAATATAAAATGGGGCAGACCAGAAGCTTGCTCTCTCTCAGTTCCTGAGATTAGCATTAGAGAGGAGAGCAGAGAAAGGCCACGTGGAGGAGAGGAGAAGCAGCCCTCTGGGTGCAAGCTAGGATTAAAGCGAATGGCCCACCAGTTCTTGGCTCCATTGTTTTATTACCATCTGTCCAAATCCAATGTGAACCTGCATGGGCCAGGCAGCTGTGATGGTGGACGTGGCTACTGGCTTTACACCGTCCCTGGAGCCACCAGAAGGATCGTGGCCCAGCAGACATCTTGGTCTGGGCCAGTGAAACTGATTTTGGACTTCCGACCTCCAGAACTGTGAGTGAATAAGTTTCTGTGGTTTAAAGTCATCAAGTTAGTGGTGATTGTCACAGCAGCCATAGGAAACTCATACAAAGAGTACAGTGATGGGAAAACGGCAGGTGGGAGTGTAGGTTGGTGTAGGGGACCCGGCAGAGCATCCGGAACAGTGCCTGCAACTCAGTCCCTGTGAATATTGGCTGCTCATACCCCCACTGTAGACTCTTGAAAGGGGAGTCCTCCCACAAAAGCAAGGGGAAAGCCCCCTCCCATGATAAACCCACCACTCACTTCAGATCAGAATGCAGCTTCTGCCTGCACCTGCCCACCTCTCCAGCTGCACCTGGTGTAGCCCCCAAAGACCAGTGTTTGGCCTTGTCTCACTTGTCATCTTGGTCAGGTGGGGTGCCCTCAGGATCTCCAGTGTCCTGGCCTGCCGGAGAAGGAGGAGGGCTGAGGAGAGTGACAGCTCCTCTCTCCTCCATGCTTTGGGAAAGAAATAGCCCTGGAGCCCTGGTCAAGTAGTTCAGTTGGTTAGAGCATCGTTGCGATACACCAAGGTTGCGAGTTCTGTCAGCTAAGTCAGGGCACATACAAAAGTCAACCAGTAAATGCATAAATAAGTGGAAGAACAAATAAGTGTTTCTCTCTCCTTTCCTTTTTCTCTAGAATCAATAATTAAAGATAAAATTGTATTTAAAAATTTACTCCTAGAGCCTGAATCTACTACCTGAGCCGAGGTCAGTAAGATGGGAACCATATGTCGGATCATACGGAATCTGTACAAAAATTACCACAAAGCCTGACCTGTGGTGACTCAGTGGGTAAAACTTCCACCTGGAATGCTGAGGTCACTGGTTCAAAACCCCAGACTTGCCCAGTCAAGGCACATACGAGACACAATCAATGAACAACTAAAGTGAAGCAACTGAGTTGATACTTCTCACTCCCCCCTCCCCTCCTCTCTCTGTAAAATCAATAAGTAAAAAAATTTTTTAAAAATTACAACAAAAACAAGACCTGCATGCACCAACAGGCCACCAAGGTCCTTGGAACTCCCCTGGTATATTTTATTTGCTATACTCAACAAGGACACATTTCTGAGAACATGCACATTGTATGTTTGTCTGTAGAATATCACACTTGAACCTAGTTTTAGAAAGGGGCATTTAAAGGTGAGACATTTTATAAAGCAATAAAACAGCCCATGTGTGGGTGATCTCTTAAAGGGATATTCATAGTCTATGGCCGTATTTCAAACTCCCCTCCCAACCCTGCACCTCCCAGAAATAAATCTCCCAAAGGCTAGGGGTTGGGCCTGACTTCCCAAACCCAAAGCTGGTCTCTCCCAGGATGGTGGGGTGGGGATCTGGTCTTAGCGGCATTCTCAGAAGGACAGGCCACGGGTGGGCTTCCACTGAATCCTGCCCACAGCGGTTCTCACAGGGGCTCTTCCCCGACGTGTCCCAGAGATCAGAGCGCCCTGGTTTCAGAGTCCAGTGTGGGTGGTGGGTGGGGTAAGGGCCTTCAACAGGAGCCCCTTTCTATAAAGATGGAATTGGTGTCCTGGCCCCTGGTGAGAGTCCCCAGTGCCTGTCCCTCCATCCCCCCAGTCTCTTCCCAACACCTGAGTTTTTAGCCTCTTCTTGTGTCTTCTGCACTGGACATCCACTCTCAAATAGACCAGGCTTTCAAACAAAGTGGCAGATCTGTAAAGCTGTGGGCATCTTCTTGGGACAACTATGTACTCTTCTCATGACAGGCAAAGGACCTTGAAAAATAATATCTTTCATTCACATAAACCCTGAGGAGGCAATGTAACAACAAGCCAGCTGTAGCTGAAAACCACGAGAAGTAAAATAAATGAGTTTGCTCTCACAGTTACCTACCCCAGAGAGAGTGGGACAAAGGCAGCTGGCTACAGTAACAATTTCTTAAGGCAAAGACAATGCTTCTGTTTCTCATTCCGGCTGTAAGGCTTGCATTAACTACCTATTGTATGTCAGGTTTGAATCAGTGATAGAGAATTCTAGACTCAGGTACCTAAAATTCTTTAAGGAAGGCACACACATGCAATACTATATATGTGTGTGTACATGGACATATATATAATTAATATAGATATATAAACAGAAGCATATGAACAAGCGCTATAGGAACAAGAAACTTCTTGGTGAGGTAGGAGGCAAATAGTGAATTTGGGTCTTTTTTTTTTTTTACAGAGACAGAGAGAGAGAGTCAGAGAGAGGGATAGATAGGGACAGACAGACAAGAATGGAGAGAGATGAGAAGTATCACTCATCAGTTTTTTGTTGTGACACCTTAATTGTTCATTGATTGCTTTCTCATATGTGCCTTTTCCGTGGGCCTTCAGCAGACCGAGTAACCCCTTGCTCAAGCCAGCAACCTTAGGTCCAAGCTGGTGAGCTTTGCTCAAACCAGATGAGCCCGTGCTCAAACTGGCGACTTCGGGGTTCCGAACCTGGGTCGTCCGCATCCCAGTCCGACGCTCTATCCACTGTGCCACCGCCTGGTCAGGCTGAATTTGGGTCTTGAGGGATGAAAAGGAGTTTGTCTTCGTTTACACAGGGGTTGGAGAGGCCATTCCGGGCAAAAGCATAGCGTGCATTCCTAGTCTCACCCTCCTAGGCAGCCTCTGCACCCAGGAAGGTAGGCAGAGAAAGGGTCTGTGTGCACATTCAGGGAGGGTTAGGGGAGGAGGCTGCAAAGGCCCCGTCCTAGGAGGGCCAGGCCAGGTGGGTGCCACTATGGGCCAGGGGGAACCTTTGAAGGGCTGTCCTCCTGAGGCCTCCTGATGAGGATCAAGGCGATGAGTTCATAAGGCCATGAAAAGCTGAATCAAGTAGAAGCATGGTTGGCAATGGTGGGGCAGGTTGGAGAGTCAGCTAGTTAGGATTTAAAATAAAACTTGGAGGGAGATCCAGGGGAGGGGAGAATTGTGGGCCTT
Organism: Saccopteryx leptura; assembly: GCF_036850995.1. NCBI lineage: Eukaryota > Metazoa > Chordata > Mammalia > Chiroptera > Emballonuridae > Saccopteryx > Saccopteryx leptura. The sequence goes on along the minus strand of NC_089504.1, from coordinate 348,561,651 downwards.
TTCTCTACCTAGTGCCTCCCCCGGGGCCTGGCACGCACGCACTCAGTCCGTAGAGGAAGAGAGCTGGACAGGTGGGTTGAGTGTCTAAGCTGAGCAGCTCTGGACAGGAAACTGCAGGCACTCACGGCAGTTTCCCCCTCTTCCTGTGACACCCATCCGTCTGAGGGGAGAGGTGCAAACACAGACAGACCACCCAAGGGCAGTGGTGGGATTCAAATAGCTTAACCGGTTCTCTGCCCTAATGACAGTTTTAAGTACAGAAAAAGATATACTGAAAGGTAGTTTATTATTTTATGCACTTAATAAGAACAATAAAAGAGGTATACAGAACTAGATTGTTATAAGTTTTAAGATATTAATGGAAAAATATTAAATAATACCTGACAAAAAAACAATAAAACTGTTATTTAAGATATTTCCATATTGCTTCTTGATTGCCATCCTCATTTGCAATTTTCTTCACCTGTGGATAGAATGAACATTACTACAGACGCTGAGAATACACTGTTGAACAGATGAACGTTAAAAAAGAGCAAGGAATGTGAATTTGTGATTTCTACATTGGGCGGCTGCCCAGGCGCCCACCTTAGAGAGAACCCTGATTACAAGTGTCATTTTAACAACCGGTTCGCTAAACTCAACAAAAACTTAGGTACCGGTTCTGCCAAACCGATGCGAACCGGCTGAATCCCACCACTGCCTAAGAGTGGCTACAAACAACCTTTGCCAGGGAGTGCGCCATCTGTGAGAGCAGCGGGGCTGAGGGCTGCAGGCGGCCTTGGCTGAGCGAGGTTTGCCAGAGGAGGTGTGGGAGGCGTGGCCGCAGGTCAGCAGGGGGCTCAGTGAGGGCGCGCGCATGTGTGTGGGTGTGTGCGCGCGCACACACTCTGCCCTCTCTCCCCACCTCACCAGAGGCCCTCCCCACCTCCTTGCCCCAGGTTTTGCTTACCTTGTAAGTCCAAAGTCCATTCAAAGGACAGCTTGGGGGAATTTTTTTTTAAACTTTTATTTATTGATTTTAGGAGAGAAAGGAAGAGAGAGAGAGAGAGAGAGAGAGAGAGAGAGAGAGAGAGAGAGAAGCATCGATTTGTTGCCACTTATTTATGCATTCATTGATTGATTTTTGCATGTGTCTTGACTGGAGTCGGCCCCACAGCCTTGGTGTATCCGGATGACGCTCTAACCAACTGAGCTACCCTGTCAGGGCCTGACAGCAGGTGAATGAAGTGGCACTTTGCGGGTGGGGAGGCCACCACAGTTCTCTGAGAATCTAAGGAAAGTATGATCCCGTATACTGAAAAATAAACGCCCCTCTGCCCACACACATAGGATTTTGCATGTGATTCTAAGGCCCCTAAAGCCCATCTCTAAGCAAGTGAGGAGAGGGTGAGGATGTTTGAGGGGTGGTGAGTCTAGAGAGCCTGGCCCAAGGAGGATCCCCTTCCCATCCCAACCCGGGGAGATCTACAGGAGGGGTCCTTTAGGCCAGGTGGGAGCCACGGCCCCCCACCCAGTGCCCGCCTGAGGAGCACTGAACTTGGGCGGAGCGGACACCTGGGAACCGGTCTGCCAACCAGTTTAACCAGGGACTGGTTTCGACTCTGGAGTTCAAAGGAGCTGGGTGCACCCGGTCCTTCTCAGCCAACAACGGGAGCAGCGGCCCTTAACCCTTTCCCGGTTGTGCCCAGGGCAAAGTCCAGGCTCCGTCATGCTGGAGAGGGGTCTGAACCTCCTTAAGGCACCAAACAGGTGCGGGTGACATTGGCTACGGTTGGTCAGCAACCAGGTACTTGAGGGTGGGGAGACTGAGGAGAGAGGCTCCCCGCTTCCCCTAACCTCTGACTTCCCTGGGGTTTTCCTGCTCCAGGCCAGGCAGTCCCTAGAGGACCCTCGTTTCTGGGTGGGTGTAGGGGCACTAGGATTGGATTTCTGGGTTAATGAATATTCATCAGCCTATGCCGTCCTCTGCTTCTGTTTACTTAGCCGGGAGGGGCTGGGTTTCAGGTTCACCTTGACTCCTGGAGGCACAGTGAGCAGGTACCGCTCCTGCACCTGTTTCTCCTGCACCTGCTGCACAGCTGCTCCTACCCAGCTCACCTGACCTGAGCCTCGCCTGGCACGGCACCCTGGCGGCACCCCCAGCTCCCCCAGGCTCTCCTCCAGGCTTCGTCTGCCCTCAGCCCCTTCTCTAGGGAAGGTCTCATCTCCAGCCTGCAGCAGTCAGGATTACAGGTACAGGCAGAGGGCGGGCAGGCGGGGAAAGCAAGGCACAGTCAGGGCGCTCCGTTCTGCCTCTATGGCTGCCAAGCTCAGCTGGGAGGGAGAACCTCTCCGTAGGTGAGCAGGCAGAATTCAGGACTCATCCCATTGGCTTCTTGGAGTCCAGCCAGGCCTCCAGCAGAGCTCCTTCTGGGAAAGTTTCACTCCAGAGCAGTTCTCTGTTAACTCTTGCTGAACTGGAGCCTATCAGTTCCTACCCCCAGCCTGGAGGACATTTCTGGCTGTCTGATAGGAACCTCTTCCTATTCCTATCCAGGGTACCCTAGTCTTATCCAGAGTGGAGAAGTCCACACAGGGACCCTGCAGAGGGCTGAGGGCTGTGGGCTCTGGACGATGTAGAAAGCTAACTTGCTCCCTCAACCCCCCTCTACCTTTCCACCATGCCCCCGTCAATGGTTAACTTGGCTCGGCTAAGAAGAGGCTCTACTCAGTCTGGGCAGGACCCTTAGGGAAGCTCAATGAACTCAGCTGGGGTGGTGGGGCCTGTCCTGGGGTGCCCACGTGTAGGCCATGGTGCCAAAGGCTGGGTTCCCAAACTGTACAAACAGTGGAGGTGTAGCTGGCCTCCCCAGGGCCAGATTTCTATCATCCCAGGGATTGCAGGGCCCCAGGGCAAGGGCTCAGCCCTCAACTCAGCCAGCTCAGGGCCCTGCAAAAGCAGATTGCCGACCATGTGTCACCAAATGCTGGTTCTGTGGCTGGAGGTATCTTGCTTGGCTACTTTGAATAGCTGGGAAGTTTGGATATCATCTTTCTTTCTTTCTTTCTTTCTTTCTTTCTTTCTTTCTTTTAAGCAAGTCAAATTTTATACTATCTTGGGGTAACTCACTATTTACAAGAATTTTATGCTAGCTGGGTTATTCTGCAAGACAAAGACCTAATTTAGCTATTCTGCAAATTCAGATTTCCATAAGGCAGGCTTGCCTACAGGGGCAAACACCTGCTTAAGTTGTGCTCCCACGTCCTAAACAGGGACAACAAGGCCTGGCAAAAAATATCCAAGAGAGACGAGAGTGCAAGCCATGAGACAAGGCACCAATGCCTTAGAGTGGTTGTGGAGGCTTCAGGGCAGCGTCCGAGGGCCATTCCCAGTTCTATGGGTTTTTGACGAGGTCCTTGTGATCTGTCTCTCCCTGTGGATGCATTAAAGCAGGTATATTTTAAGTGGCACGGCCAGAAGCTGCTTCCCCTAATGGAGCCAGGCGGAATGGTGATTACTATTGGTTCAGGAGCTAGATCTTCCAATCCTCAAGTTCCTTGGTGGCCCTGGACTTGCCCTAGACCAGGTGATGACTGGGGCACCCACGGGCCAAGGAAGCATCCTCTCTCTCCTTCCCTGCCTTGCTTGCGCCTCCTTCAAGAAACCCATTCTGGAACACAGAGTTCTGTGCAAGGCTGTGCTAAGCCCAGGTAGGGCAGGCTGCCAAAGCAAACCTCTCAGGCTGTCCCCTTGGTGCACTCACCTCTCAGGGTGCCCTGAAGGTATTCATCTGGCCACTCTCACCCCCTCCCTCACTTTCTAAGCAGGGCCTGCACAAGATCTCCCCAGGTTCTCTTGCTATTTGAGCTCAGTTAGTGGGACAGAGCTAGCAAGGTGGGGTCTGCTTTCCGGACAAAGTGGTGGAAGGAATCTGTTGGACATGCGCTCTGAATAAGGGGACGGCTCTAGGGACAGGGGACAGCAGCAAGGAGGCCGATGGATGGAGGCACACAGTTTATACCCAGCTTCGGCCAGCACCCTGCTTTCATTTTCTCAGAATTTGATATGCTCTTCCTCTAAAAAACAAACTCTATGCTCATCATGGGAAATATGGAAATCAGAAAAACAGAGGGGAAAGCACCCTGTGCTCCTTCTGCAAAAAGAAAACAACTGCTAATTATTTGTCACGTTTCTTTCTGGTCTTTTAGAAAAGGTATTTGAGACCACCAGTTTTTATTTTTATTATTATTATTTTAATTTTTATTTATTGATTTCAGTGAGAGAGGAAGGGGGAGAGAGAGAGAGAGACAGGAACATTGAGCTGTTCCTGTATGTGCCCTGACCGGGGATCAAACCAGCAACCTCTGTGCTTTAGGACAATGCTCTAACCAACCGAGCTATCTGGACAGGCTATTTTATTATTTTTTAATATTTAAATTTTATTTTAAATACTTTTAAAATTGATTTTTAGCAAGAGAGAGAGGAATAGAGAGTGAGAAAAACATTGATTTGTTGTTCCCACTTGTTTATACACCTATTGGTTGATTTTTTTTTTTTTTTTTTAGAGTCAGACAGAGTCAGAGAGAGGGATAGACAGACAGTAATGGAGAGAGATGAGAAACATCAATCATCAGTTTTTCGTTGTGACACCTTAGTTGTTCATTGATTGCTTTCTCATATGTGCCTTGACCATGAATGAGCCTTCAGCAGACCAAGTAACCCCTTGCTCGAGCCAGTGACCTTGGGTCCAACCTGGTGAGCTTTGCTCAAACCAGATGAGCCCGCACTCAACCTGGCGACCTCGGGGTCTCGAACCTGGGCCCTCCACATCCCAGTCTGATGCTCTATCCACTGCGCACCGCCCAATTAGGCCCATTGGTTGATTTTGGTATGATTTTTGTATGTGCCCTGACTGGGGATTGAACTCACAACCTTGGTGTGTTATAACAAACTAAGCTACCTGGCCAGGGCAAGACCACCAATTTTTTTTTAATTTTTTAATTTTATTTTATTTTATTTATTCATTATTCATTTTTAGAGAGGAGAGAGAGAGGGAGAGAGAGAGAGGAGAGAGAGACAGAGAGAGAGACGAGGGGAGGAGCTGGAAGCATCAACTCCTATATGTGCCTTGACCAGGCAAGCCCAGGGTTTTGAACGGGCGACCTCAGCATTTCCAGGTCGACGCTTTATCCACTGCGCCACCACAGGTCAGGCCAAGACCACCAATTTTTAACAGATTTTATTCTATTATTATTATTATTATTATTTAGCAATTGAGAGAAACAGACAGACAGGGAGGGAGAGAGATGAGAACTATCAACTCATAGTTGTAGCACTTTAGTTGTTCATTGACTGTTTCTCATATGTGCCTTGAGGGGGGACTCCAGCCGAGCAAGTGACCCCTTGCTCAAACTAGTGACCTGGGGCCTAAGCCAATGACCTTGGGCTTCAAGCCAGGAACTTTTGGGGCTCAAGCCAGTGATCATGGGGTCATGTCTATGATCCCACCCTCAACTCAGTGACCCCAGGTTTTGAACCTGGGTCCTCAGCATCCCAGGTCAGTGCTCTGTCCTCTGTGCCACCGCCTGATCAGGTGAGACCATCAGTTTTGAAGAGGAGGTGATATGTTTGCCTGTGCCTGGACCGGCTGGCTGACCATCTAGCCTTCCTGTATGTTGTGGCTCCTACCCACCCCTCCTTCCCAGGACCTTTCACAGGGGGGTCCTCAGACCAGACTCCCAACCTCTCCAGACACAGAGATGCCTTGATTTCTCATCACTCTGTCTGCTCTTACATTGATCTTAGTTCCTCTGGTCTACTCTCTCCTTCCATCTTACATGCTCCACTTGTCAGTGATGTCCGGGCCACTTTATCTCCCAAAATTTCTACCAGCTCAGACAGCTCTTTTGTGGAGATTAGTAAATGGTGAGGTCACATCCAAGGCACATCACTCATCAGTGGAGAAGCCTGGATTTCAGCCTTCTTTGCCCATCTCCATGGGGTGTCCCATGAAGAGAGCCCAACTTGTGAGACTCATATCTCACATGCACCTCCAGGCCCCACCCAACCTCGTTCCAGATTTTCAGCGCCCCCTTCAAACTCCTGTCCTCTTAGAAGCTGGTTGGGGCAAGGGGGCCATCCTTCAATAATTATTACCATGATCATACGTTGTATTTTGCAAAGCAGGTCTCCCTGTGTGGCTGGGCCTCATGTCAGAGCTAAATATTAGGGCTGGAAGGAGCAATGAAGATGCTGAGGTCCAGAGAAATGACTTGCCAGAGGTCACAAAGCTGGAATAGTCCCCAGGGCTTCCCACTCCCCAGCTTGAGGTTGCTCTCTCTTAGAAAAAGGCCAGCAGCTTCTATACTTCTGCTGGTCACCACTGGGAAGTCCATCTTACTCCAAACGTCACAAATCCTATTTAATTTTGTAATGAAATCCAAGCAGAATGCACAGGGTGTTTCTGTCCATCTGATACCAGTTGACCATCTTCCTAAAGGACCTCGAAGTCCTATGTACTTGGGTATGCTGTTCACCCAAGGGACCTGGAATCTCAATGCTGCATGGCGGTGGTGTGTGACTTTCCCCATTGTCACCTCCACCAGGTTCAGGTGTCTTTCCTGCTGACGTGTCCTTGGCTGCCTCTCCCCCAGACCCTCTCGTTTCAAACTCTCCAAATGCACTGCATCTCTTCCCTAATCCCAGGTTCACTCAGCCCCACCTTTAAGTCTTTTAGGCTTGGGCCATTAAAACAGCCTGTGCTTAGGAGTCTTGAGAGCGCTGCTCCAAGGCACTTCCCCCGCTTCTCCCCACTGACCCCTTTCTCCCCACCCTGCTCCTGCAGAAAGCCCACCCTCTGCCCTGTTCCTGCAGAAAGCCCACCCTCTGCCCTGTTCCTGCAGAAAGGCCACCCTCCGCTCAGGGAGCGCCATGACCGAAGTTGGTTGGTGGAAGCTGACCTTCCTTCGGAAAAAGAAATCCACCCCCAAGGTGCTGTACGAGATCCCTGACACCTATGCCCAGACAGAGGGCAGCGCAGAGCCCCCGCGGCCTGAGGATGGTAGCCCCAACAGTGACTTTAACACCCGCCTGGAGAAGATCGTGGACAAGAGCACGAAGGGCAAGCACGTCAAGGTCTCCAATTCCGGCCGCTTCAAGGAGAAGAAAAAAATTCGAGCCACACTGGCAGAGAACCCCAACCTCTTTGATGACAAGGAGGGCAAAGGGCAGTGAAGGGGGCCAAGGAGGATGCTAGCACCTCCCCGCTCTTTGCTGTCCGCCGGCCCTGAGATAGGAGCTTGCCACGCTGGCCTCATTGGCCACCGCTGAAGCCGTGGGGGCTGTTGATGCCTGCTGGCGGGAAATGTCTGGTTTTTCAGTTTGTATTTATGTGCCCCAGCCTTCTGGAAAGCCTGGGAGATTCCAGGTGCCTCCCACTGTCCCCCCACCATATAGAAAGGCACTCTAGTTCAAGGATGAAAAGTGCCACCCAGACAGGACAACCCTCCTTGAAGGTGTGTCAGGGCGGGCAGGGAGGGGGGCAAAGAATGGAGAGAGGGAGCCTGCCTGACTTTACTTCCCCCAGGCGCAGGGTCGGGGGGAGTTTGCATTGCTGCTTCCTCTACTTGCTCTACACTTGACTGCTCTCTGGGCCAATTCGGAGAGTGCATTTTCCTGAAGCTATGTGATGGGGGTTCGTTTCCAGGAACCAGAAGTGGACTGAATTTGAGCTTCCCTCCTAACCCAAGTAGGAAACTTCCTGAACTTGGCCCTCAGATGTGCAGGGGGAGGAGGACCCTGACACTCCCTGGGGGTGCTGCAGAAGGCCAGGTTAGGGACCCCACAGGTCCAAATGAGGGGAGAGGGTGGGGAAGCAATGGGAGGAGCTAAAAGCAGCCAGTTCTCTTCTCTCCTTCTCTAGTCATATTTAAAATGGATCAGCCCCAGAGATGAGTCCTGGAGCCTTGAATTTTGTTTAAAAAAAATTGTAGGTTTCTCTCCTTGTAATAAACAATGCTGCAAAAGCAGAGGGCCTATTTATATGCTTGTCTTGCATTTATTTTTAAATTTTTTATTTATTGATTTCAGAGAGAGAGGTAGGGAGAGAGAGAGAAACATTAATTTGTTGTTCCACTTATTTACGCTATCATTGGTTGATTCTTGTATGTGCCCTGACCAGGGATTGAACCCGCAACCTTGGTATATCAGGATGATGCTAACCAACAGAGCTACCCCGCCAGAGCCACCTTGTATTTATTGAGAGGACTGCGGGGTTTTTTTGAAAGGCATTTAAAATTTTTTTAAAAATTTATTTATTCATTTTAGAGAAGAGAGACAGAGACAGAGAGAAGGGGGGGAGGAGCAAGAAGCATCAACTCCCATATGTGCCTTGACCAGGCAAGCCTAGGGATTTGAATCGGCAACCTCAGCGTTCCAGGTCAACGCTTTATCCACTGTGCCACCTCAGGCCAGGCGAGAGGACTGTTTTTTATGCCTTTATCTCCCTTCATGTGAATAAAATGGAACTCGGTGCTCAAACCATTCCTTTCAAACTTCGGAAAGAGTCCCTAGGTAGTAACTGGGACACTAATTTCACCACCAAGCCACCCTTAGCACAAGGGTTAGAACAAAGGGAGGACTTCATGACACCTCAGGGGTCAGGTCCTCTGGTAACAGAGAGGCCATTAGGGGCTCCAAGAGAATGGAGTAGACCTTTGGTGACTGACCCCAAAGTCACAGTTGTTTGGTTTGGGATTAATATTCAAATCCTGATTCCACCCCTTAGTAGTTGGTTGATTTGGGGAACATTACGAAAAAGACCCTCTGAGCCTCAGTTTTGTCCTCAGGGGCTGTAATGATACCTACTTCATAGGCAGTGGACAATATTAAGTGGCCCATGAGTAGTACATTAGTAGGTGCTCAGTTAACATTGGTTTCCTTCCCCCTTTCCTTTATTAAGGAACTCCACCATAGCCCACAGCTTCCATTTAAGGAAGAGGAGAGAGCATGCTCCTTGTGCTGTTCGGTAGACCTTTCCCAAGTCCTGGGAGCTGGCCAAGCTTCTGGAGCTCCTGGGGAACGTGGAGAGAGAGGCCAAGGTGGCGACTGAACATTGTGATCCCGCAGCTTCCAGCTCAGCTCCTTGCAGGCTGCTGGGTCACTGCACCCCAGGGAGTGTTGCTCAGGAAATTTATTACCAAAACAAACAGACCACACAAGGGGGCCTTTGTTAGGTGGCCTCACCCAGGACACAGGGAACTCTGAGGATGAGTAAGAGACCAGGAACAGGAAGGAGGGAGGGACTCTTCCCCTTTCCCTCCTCATCACATGGAACTTTCTAGGGTCCTCCCAGTACTCAGTCCATAGAGCCTCCATGGAGGAGCAGACTTGCCCCACACTCCTGCCCTGCTCGTTGTCAGTACCGGACATTTACAGAGGGTTTAAAACAGGCCAGGCCCTGTGGCAAGTACTCTCCAAGGTTCCTCATTTCATCCTCTCACCCCCCCCCCTAGACAGGGATTATCATTAATTATCCCCATTTTCCAGGTGAGTCAGCTGAGGCTTAGAGAGGTTCAGGTCCCTCGCCTGAGGTCATGCCTTCGCGTGGAGCTGGAACTGAAGCCAGAGCTGGCCTGTGCATGTGACCACTGAACCACACTACCCTTTCCACTCTTGGTTTCCATCTACTTAGGAGATGGGGAATTGAGGCTCGGGGCAAAGAGAGGAACACAGTCACCTTCTGCTGAAGGGAAGGTGGGGTGAGGTAGGGCAAGGCCTGGATCTTGGGATCCTGGAGGTGAGCAGCATCTGAGAGCGTGAGGCTGACTACGCTGAGACTGCTGATTGTAAAGGGCCTCCCATTCCAGCCCATCCTGAGCTTCCCTGAGGCTGGTCCCTGGACCGAGGACACGGCCTGTGGCTTATTGCTGACCTATCCTGACCTGAGGCTGGGACCGCATTGCCTCCATGACTCCTCTTAGGTGAGTGGGTCTGCAGACCCCTCTGCCCTGTGCGTATGACCATGCTCTACAGCCCCAAACTCTACAGCTGCAGGAACTTTTCAGGGAAACTCCATATATGCCTGTAAGTGGGTATCAGTGGGTAGAAGTGAGGAGGGTACAAAAGGCCAAAGGAAGGTCTGGCTGTCCAGGGAGTGGGAGCCCAGGCAGCTGCAAGTTTTCACCAGGCCGGGAGAAGGAGGAACTGAAAGTGCAAATATGTACAGCAACCGGGAGAGGCTACGGGTTATCGACCACAGTTTCACTGGGACTCAACCCAAGGGGGGGAAGGGGAAGGCAGGAGGGGCCAGCTAGAATTGGCCGGTGCTGTCCAGAAGGGGCCAACCTTGGGCAGCGGGCTCCCCCTGCTGGACGCCCCACCACCCAAGAGAGAAGAAGCAAGGTGGGCGGACAGGTGCTTCAATTCTCCAACTCCCCTCCTTCCTAGGGTGGGGGGCAAAACCAGGGCAGACCCAACACCAACATCACGCACATTTGATGAGTTTTTATTACAGGTTTGTTACAGTGATTGTCAGAGAACAGGAAAGGAGCTGCTGAGACCAGGCTCGAAGCTGGGGCGATACGCAGCTGCCAATAACAAACAGGACAAGGTGGGGAAGGACAGCCCAGCACCCCCCCCCCATAGGTTTTGGAAAGGTGTTGTGCCTTCCTGCACTCAGGCTTCGGGGGGATCAACACCAAGAAGGCCCTCGGGAGAGCTGGTCAATAGGAGACGTCGAAATACACGCCCATACAGTGGAATGAAAGTTTACAGAGTGGCAAGTTCAATGCCAACGTGCACAAATAATAGTCTCGGTTCTCTTATTCTGACTTAGTCACAGCAAACATTTACCCAGCCTGGCTCCTCTCCACAGCCTGCAGGCCACTCACCCAGGCCGTCCCTGGTCACCAGACTTGTGCTCAAGGAAAGCAAATAGTTCAACACAGGCCTCAGCTGAGGGTTGTTGAAGAATCCAATCGTGAGGGTGACAGGCAGTAGATTTTAGAGGTTAAGGTCAGTTCGTCCAGTCACCGGGGCAGGGGGTGTCCTGTTAAACACAGGATGGGATTCAGTGGGTTTGGGGTGGGCTCCCAAGTGAGCTGCCAAAGCAGAGAGCTGTCTGAGGACCACATCAAGGTCCAGACCAGAGGGTCGCTGTGTTGGCCACACAGAATCCCCTGGGGAGCCTTTAAATTTCCCAAAGTCCAGGCTGCACTCAGACGGCAGGATTTTTCAACTCCTCCAGGTAATTCCATGCGGATGAAAACTAGTGACATAGGAGTTATCATCAGTAGAGGTGAGGAGTAGGGGAAGGGGATGTGTGAGTAGTCAGAAAGGCATAATCTCTATAGTAATTTAATTTTATACCTGGAAAGTAAAATAAAGAAATACTCTTTATAAGTAGACATGGAAAGTAAAGCTTGATTGAAATCTTCCTGGCCCAAAGGTACCAGCACACGAATCCTTTTTACAAAACTCCTATTGACCAGGATTGAATACTTCCAGGAAGAGAACACTCACAACCACTCTCTCTTGAAATCTTCCCCTATATTGAGATGAAATCTATTTCTGTGTAATCTCCACCTCTAAATTTAATCTTTTTGGCCCTGGCTGGTTTGCTCAGTGGTAGAGCGTCGGCCTGGCATGCAGGAGTCCTGGGTTCGATTCCCGGCCAGGGCACACAGGAGAAGTGCCCATCTGCTTCTCCACCCCTCCCCCTCTCCTTCCTCTCTGTCTCTCTCTTCCCCTCCCGCAGCCAAGGCTCCATTGGAGCAAAGATGGCCCGGGCGCTGAGGATGGCTCTGTGACCTCTGCCTCAGGCGCTAGAATGGCTCTGGATGCAACAGAGCGACGCCCCAGAGGGGCAGAGCATCGCCTCCTGGTAGGCGTGCCGGGTGGATCCCGGTGGGGCGCATGCGGGAGTCTGTCTGACTGCCTCCCCGTTTCCAGCTTTGGAAAAATGAAAAAAAAAAAAAATTTAATCTTTTTTCCACATTGCTGTGCTTCAGAAAATGGAAGGCAGCTATTGATAGGATAAGTGCTATAAAATATCTATTAATAAATAAGTTAACTAAGGTTCTTTTATTTGCAATCAACAGAAATAGATTCCGCTAGTTTATGTCAAAAAGATTGTTTTAGAGACAGCGGGTGTTTGAGGCAGGAGGAGGAGCTGCACAGCCCAGACGTGGGAAGGAGGGATCCAGGGCCACTCAGGGAACTACAATAGCCAAAGAGGCTACTGGCTGCCATTAGTGACTTGGCTACAATGCCTCATCATGTTCTGGTCTCTCCATTTCAATTGCAAGTAGACGACAAGACCCTGGCCAGGTAGCTCAGTTGCTTAGAGTGTCTTCCTGATACACCAAGGTTGTGAGTTCAATCCTGGGTCAGGGCACACACAAGAACCAACCAATGAATGCATCAATAAGTGGACCAACAAATTGATGTTTCTCTCTCTCTAAAATCAATTAAACACACACACACACACACACACTCAAATAGTTGACAAGAAAAATCGATTGGCTAGATTGGCTCAGGTCCTTATGCTAGGACTAATCAGCTTTGGCCAGTATGACTCAGTCACAGTGGTAAAAGGGGCTACTGGGGCCCACCCTGTTACCAGAAAAGGGAATCACACCAGCTGCTACCCCTAGAGGGAGCTATTCTAATAAATTGTCAAAATCAAGAAAATAATTATGGAATTATTTTCCATTTGTGATTCTCTATACCACAATTACACTCCACTAGACAGCTTATTGAGACCCAAAGAAGTACAGAGTACTTAAAGGATGAACTCTGAAGACCCCTAAACATAGGGAGTGGGGAGGGAAATGGGTTGAGTTGAGAAAGGCCTGGCTCCCAATCCCACAGCCTCTCTCAGCATGTGGTCCTAGCTCCAGTGGGCATCGCAGACTGGGACTCAGGGAGCGAGTCTCTCATAGAGCCAGTCGTCCTCCCCTCGGTGGGTCATGGGCCCCAAAGGGGCATCTCCTGTCAGAAGGCTCCGCCGAAAGACAATCCGGTCATGCAGGCGGTTGGTTTGGCCTTGCCAGAATTCTATCACCTGTGGGTACACGACATAGCCACCCCTACAAAAGGAAGCAGAAGCTTCAGCACTCTGTGCATTTTTCCAGCCATGTTACCCCCACACCTCCACCATTCCAAGGCCCCCTGAGGGCAGTTGCTAGGATGCTGGGATGTATTTGATGATGATTGACAGGGAGATCTGGAATTCCTGAGACAGGGTGGCTTCAAGTAAACACAAGGGCTGTGGTGTGCCTTTCTACACAACTACCATGCATCACTCACCAGTATTTTGGCTTTGGCACCTCTTGTTCCTGATAGAGCTTCTCTAGTTCTTCGTTTTTCTCTCTCAGGTACTGTCAAGGGAAAGGAGGTGGAGGAAGGGCCAGACCCAGTCAATGATTCACTTAATACACTTATTGAGCATGTGCTCTGTGCCAGGTGCTGGGGACTCAGGTGAGTAAGGCAGGCTAGCTGTTCTCCAGGAACACAGTCCTGGCCCTGGCTGGTTGGCTCAGTGGTGGAACACTGGCCCTGCATGTGGATGTCCTGGGTTCAATTCTTGGTCAGGGCACAGAGGAAAAGCACCCATCTGCTTCTCCACCCTTCCCCCACTTGCTTCTCTCTCTCTCTCTCTTCCCCTCTTGCAGCCATGGCTTGATTGGGGCAAGTTGGCCCCAGGTATTGAGGATGGCTCCATGGCTTCCACCTTAGGCACTAAGAAGAGCTCAGTTGCTGAGCAACTGAGCAAAGCCCCAGATGGGCAGAGCATCTCCCCCTAGTGGGCTTGCTGGGTGGATCCTGGTCCAGGCGCATGCAGGAGCCTGTCTCTCTGTCTCCCCTCCTCTCACTGAATTAAAAAAAGAAAAAAAAGGAACACACTGCAGTAGGAAGGTCAGATGGAATATAGGAGCCCCCTCCCTTGCTCCCCATCCCCATGCCCCCAGGGAAAACAACCTTTTCACTTTGCTGGAGAGAAGGGGCCCTGGCATCCCTGGGAGATAGCCTCTGGGGATGAGCCCAGGCCCTCAGCACCCAGAGGACTTAGAGGGAGCCCCACTCACCTCCCGATCAGGGATCACGGAGCTCTGGCAACTGACCACAGCCCCAATCTGGCTGCTCTTGGGGCGGGATTGGAAGTAGCACGTGGCCTCCTCCTCTGGCAGCTTCTTCACAGAGCCCTCCACACGCACCTGCTTGGGGATGGTCCTGGCTACATGGCATTCAGTGCCACCCATCCTCCCCACCAGCACAGGCCCTGTTCCTCTGTCTTTTCTTTATCCATTGTTCCACCACTACTGGCTTTAACTAGATCAGTGAATTGAGAGCTATTTGAGAGGCAGAATGTTTGCCCAGCCTCGGGACCTCCACTGGACTCGTATAAACCCAGGCCCCTTGCAACGCAGTGAAGGCCATGCTGTCCTGGGAACGCTCACTCACCTGACGGTTTAAGGGCTCCCAGTAGAAGACAAGGGAAGCACAGGGATTCGAGTCCTGGAAATAAAAAGAGAACCCACAGCCATCAGGACAGTGGGGAGGACGCCTCTGGCATGCAGGAGGAAAGTGGGAAGTCTGCAGTGTGCAGGCCTGCTGGAAATGCATTCAGCGTAATATCTCATTTGAACTCTCAAAGGTAGGCCTACTTTTATAGGTATGGAGATGGGCTCAGAGAGATGAAGGGATGTGTCCAGATTCACACAACAAGTAGCGGAGCTGTGCTGGAAACTTAAGCCAGTTGGATTCCAAAGTGAGGCCTGCCATTTCTCAAACCCACAGACCTGCAGGTTTCAGAAATGCATAACGTGGCTGGCATGGACTCGGGGAGGGTGACTCATCTGGGTTTATGAGTTGTATGCATATGAAGTGCCAGTTCTGTACTTGACACCAAAAGAGGTCCTGGGGTTTAACCGAGATACAACAGATGCAGCCTCTGCCCCCACAAAGCTTAGCATTTAACAGAGGACACAAACATTAAACACAAAGTCATACAAATAGTTAAAAACGGAAAAAATGGCAGGAAAGTTGCTCGTTATGACAGCAAACAGCAGGCATGACTGACTCATCATAGGAGTCGAGGCTTTTTTGAGGTGGTGACATTGGGGCTGAGACTGGAAGGACAGGGGTTACTTAGGTAAACAGAGGACAGAGATGGGGTGGTCGGAGAGAGCACTCATGCACAGTGAGGAAAATGGCAAGTGCAAAGGCCCGCAGGCACGGTGGCTCTTGAGCACAGACCACAAGTGGGTGGCGGTGGGGGTAGCATGGGAAAGTGACCGACAGGACAGGGGCTGGACTCCGCAGCCCTGAGGAGGATTTACCGTAAACCCTCACCAGCTCTTTCCCCTTTCGGCTCTCGAAGTTCGTAAAGAAGCGGAAGCCATCCTTGCCAAAGCCCTTCAGCAGCACCATTCGTGCAGAGGGCTTCCCGTCCCTGTGAAGAGCGGAGCGCCAGCGCTGTGGTCAGAGCCCATCTCAGTGCCTCGGGCCGCCCCGCCCCACAGGGGATCTGAGCACCCCTACAGCTGTGTCCCCTCAGTCAGCACTGTCTGGGCACTTGGGCTCCCTATTCCCACTTACCCCTGGGGATTTGTCCTGGAGATACAATATGACACTCCTGCCTAGGGTCCTGTTAGGGACTGAACTGTGTCCCCCTAAAATTCTATGAGGAAGCCTTAACCCCCAATGTGCGTATTTAGAGATAGAGCCCTTAGGGAAGTAAGGTTAGATTAAGTCATGAGGGTGGGACACTAATCCAAAAAGACTGGTGTCCTAATGAGAAGAGGAAGATCACTCCCTTGCAGTCCCCACATGCACACACACACAAAAGGCAATATGAGGACACAGCAAAAAGGCAGCCATCTGCCAGCCATGAAGAGAGGCCTCACTAACCAACTCTGACAGCACCTTAATCTTGGACTTCTAGTTTCCAGAACTGTGAGAAATTAAATTTCGGTTAAGTCACCCAGTCTGTGATATTATGGCAGCCCTAGCAAACTAACAAGGTTCTAAGGGCAGCAACCAACAATAATGCAATCAGCCAGTGCTTAGGAATCACAGACGGTCTAGTTATATCCCATCCTCTGCTCAGGGCTCTGGGGGATGGATACCCAGGGCCCAGCACGAGACCTGCCTTCAAGGCCTTACATTTCAGTGAGGGGGGACATTGGAGAAGAGGCTAATATGAGAGATGTCTCAATGATTGATTTTCAAGTGAATAATACAGTCAAACACTGTCTGCATTTCAGGAGAGAGAGAGCGCTTCATGGAGAGGTTCCAGGAGACCCAGCTCTTAATAAAAGGGCAGCTAGGAGTAGGGTAGGTAAGGGTGTATGGGAGATTGAATAGAGGGAAGAGATAAATGAGGCACTGCATTTCATCAATGAAATGGAATTGAGTGAGGTGTGATCTTTGGTTTACAGGTAAGGACACTGAGGCCCAGAGAGGACAAGTAGCTTGCCTGAGGCCACAAAGCATGTTAATAAAAGAGCTAGAACGATGAAGTTGTCATCCACCAAACTGAGAGCTTCCTAAGTGTCCTGCTTCATCTGTACCCGCCCACAGAAGGGCCCACAGCTATGCCTACCTGGTGCAGGTAGCCAGACACATGGCATTGGCTTCCCCTATCTCAGGACACTGAACAGCCTCTTCAAACCAGGCAGCAAACTGCTTCATGGGGTCCAGAGAGGTCAGCTGAGTCTCCTCAAATGCCTGGGAAGGGAGAGTTTTATTTCACTTAATAAACACCTATATTACTTAAAGTGTATGCAGAACTATTTTAGGCACTGAAAAAAATTTTTTTAATCTTATTTAGAAAATTAACTTTAACAGGGTAACATTGATCAATAAGAGTACACAGCTTTCTGGTAAACATTTCTAAAGCATTCGAATTGTTGATTATGCTGTCTACTCATCAACCAAAGTAAAATCATTTCCCATGACCGTGTATTTGTCCCTCTTTACACCCTCCCCCACCCCCCTATTTTTTAAATTTAAAAATAAATCCCATTGATTTGAGAGAGAGAGAGAGAGAGAGAGAAGCATCAACTCGTTTTTCCACTCAGTTATGCACTCAGTGGTTGCTTCTCCTATGTGCCCTGACATGGATGGAACCTGTGATCTTGGCACACCAGGACAATGTTTTATCCACTGAGCCACCCTGTCAGACTAAATGAATATTAACTCATTTAGTCCGCATTCAAAAAACAGTACCCAGGAAGTAGGTTCTGTTAGCACCATATTACAGGTGAGGGCACAGGAATAAGGTACAATAATTTGCTGGGTCCCACAACTAGTGATGGATGGTGAATCAGGGTTTCAGGCCATGGATGTCAAACCTATCACTTGATAAGCCTCTAAAAAGAGAGAGAGATTCTGGGCTCTGCCCTTGTAACTTCTTATTCAGTAGTTCTAAGGTTTAATGGAAAACCACATGTTTAACAAGAATTTCTGGAAATGCTTAACTTGCAACCAGAGGCTTTGGGCCCCAATTCCAAAACAGTCCTCTCGGTTCTTTCCAGAGGAGGGAAAAGGAAAAGAACTTCTCCAAGTAGTAAAGGGAATGAAGGCAGTAAGGAGTTGGGAGCATTCTCTGTCCTCCTCAACAAGTTAGTCCCCCTGCCCCATGTTTTATTTATCAAACATTTATACGTTGATCGCCCCTGTTCTTTTGTTTTTAAGATTTTATTTATTGATTTGTGAGAGACAGAGAAAGATAGGGGGTGGAGGGAGTAGGAGCAGGAAACATCGACTCGTGGTAGCTGCTTCTCGTATGTGCTTTGACTGAGCGAACCTGGGGTTTTGAACTGGCGACCTCAGCATTCCAGGTCAAGGTTCATCCCCTGCGCCACCACCACCACAGGTCCGGCGCCCCTGTTCTAAATACTTTACAAACATCTGCGTGCATTACATCCCTGTGAGGTCGGTACTACCACTTCATAGGTGAGGAACCCGAGGCCCAGAGAGGTTAAGTAAACTGCCTAAGGTGATTCCAGCCGTTGCAGGCTCGAACCCGTGCCCTTTACGCACCACCACAAGCTGCCTCCCGAACCCATCTTCGTCCGGGTTTCCCCAGAACCTCACCTCCGCTGCTTGTCTTCGAATCTTTTTTTCCCACTCGGACGACCCCAAGCCCAGTAGCCCCACAGGGTGGCCCCAGAAACCCCGAGGGGTTCCTCTCACCCCCTCCCCTCCTCAGTTGACTTGCAACCCACTCCTCCCCCACCCCTGCCGAGACCCTGCCCAGCGATGACACCTCTCGGTCCCCGCGGTAACTCTTGCGCATCGGTCCCAGGTCCATGATTGTACCGCGGCCGCACAGGTGACGAAGGTACTGGGACCACTGGGCAGGTCGCCCGAACGTCAAAGTGACGCCTTGCAGCCCGCACGTCATGGGGCCATCGGCCACGTGACCCGACGTCGCTCCGCACCGGGTTCCGTTGTGTTCGGAACCAGTTTCTCAGTCCGGAGTCTACCCCGGGGAAGGAAGAATTTGTCAGTCGCCAAACCCAGATACCTTGAGTCCTCAGAGCCAATGGGAGCCCAGGGTCAGAGGAGGGAGACGGACACTGGGATGCCATTGGTCGGAGTTTTCCGGAGCGAGGCCAATTACAGCGAGTGCAGAGAAACCCAGCGGCCAATGGGCGGTGCCTCTGGGGGCGGGAGCAGGGAGACAAGGAAATTCTGTCACCGCCGTTAACACGCACGTGTAGGTTTGTTAAAGATATAGGGACTGCTGCTGCTCACCCCGGAGGCCTGGATGAGCCGCTGGGGGCGTGAGGGGAGCGGGCAGTATTAAGTGGCTGGTCCCTGGTAGGTGCCAGAAGGCGAGCTTAGTTCAGGAAGTACCCCCCAGGAGGGAGGCTGGTGTTCTGGGAAAAGACAAATGGAAAATGGAATTAGGGCCAGATCATGAGGCAAGGTGATGGGGGAGAAATGAGCCATATAGTTGGGGGAAGAAATCGGAGCTCCAGAGTGAGAGAAGTTGAAGTGACTTGTGATCTCTCTTATCAGATGCTGTGTAGTGTGTATGTATAGGTGTGTAGGGTGGGAGAGAGGGGTCTCTAGGGCCTCAGAGGTGCAGTGGGGTCAGGAAGAGACTGTGGGGTGAGAAGGAAGACAGCAGAATGGAAAAGGGGAAGAGGGAAATTTGGGATCCAGATATCCCAGACCAGAGCTGCCATCTTCCAGCTCTGAACCCCCTCTCTCCAGCCTCATTTCTTTCACCCCAGGCAGGAGCATGCCGCTCCCTTTGCTGGTGGATTCCCCTTCCATAGTGCAGACTAGCCAGTGTTCAGGTAGGTGAAAAGGTTTCCACTGCCCCACCTATCCTGGGCCTCCCCCATCTTTGCCTTTTTTACATTTGCCCTTCCTAGGTAGTTGGAGTCTGGTACCTAGAACAGAGCAAGCCATAGCTGAGGGCACAGTAGAGTAGGTGGCTGTGCAAAGCCATTTCCAGGATGTCTGCGCAGGGCTGAGAAATGGGAAACCTGCCAGTACCCATTCCGGCTTTGACCTGGCTGGGGCAGCCATGGGCCGAGGTCCCTCTGTAGTCCTGGTTTCCACCATCATCAGGAAGGGGAGCTGCAAGAGCCATCTAGGCAGGCACCCCAGGACTGTGTCAGGTAAGGGAACTTCCTGCCTGGCTCAGGTGTCTGCGTTATAGCTAAGCTTCATAAAGTCCTACATTAGATACCTATCATCCTTTATCATGTGTAGGTACCTTGAACCAAATAGAATCTGTAAGACAAATTTGCTGCAAAGAATAATACATGTCTCAAGCCTTAATAATTTTTTTTTTTTTTGTGATAGAGACAGAGTCAGAGAGAGGGACAGATAAGGACAGACAGGAAGGGAGAGAGAGATGAGAAGCATCAATTCTTTGTTGCGGCACCTTAGTTGTTCATTGATTGCTTTCTCATATGTGTCTTGGCCCAGGGGCTACAGCAGAGCGAGTGAACCCTTGCTCAAGCCAGCGACCTTGGGCTTCAAGCCAGTGACCTTTGGGCTCAAGCCAGTGACCATGGGGTCATGTCTATAATCCCATGCTCAAGCCAGTGACCTTGGGGTTTCAAACTTGGGTCCTCTGCGTCCCAGTCTGTCGCTCTATCCACTGTTCCACTATCTGGTCAGGCAAGCCTTAGTAATGTTGATCTGTGGATTCTCCACTGGTTGGAATGTTTAGTGCATTGTTTTCCTCCATCAACATGATTGAGCGAGAGTTGACTAGACTTTTTTGTTATTGTTGAGGTTTTCTTTCCACATATGAACATTGCTGTCCTCCCCTCCTCCCAAGCACCTGTACTTAAATCTGTATAAGCAGTAATTAGTACCCCTTAACTCAGATGGTTTTATTTATGGACCCACACTCTTAGCACTCTTGAGCTATGCTGTGCTGGATTCTAGGGCACCAAGACTAGGATCATTTGAATGTTTTGCTTAAAAGCCAAAAGCTCGGCCCTGGCCGGTTGGCTCAGCGGTAGAGCGTTGGCCTGGCGTG
Organism: Saccopteryx leptura; assembly: GCF_036850995.1. Classification (NCBI taxonomy): domain Eukaryota; kingdom Metazoa; phylum Chordata; class Mammalia; order Chiroptera; family Emballonuridae; genus Saccopteryx; species Saccopteryx leptura. The sequence goes on along the minus strand of NC_089504.1, from coordinate 348,541,153 downwards.
AGGGGGACCCGGGTTCGATTCCCGGCCAGGGCACATAGGAGAAGTGCCCATTTGCTTCTCCACCCCCCCCCCCTTCCTCTCTGTCTCTTCCCCTCCCGCAGCCAAGGCTCCATTGGAGCAAAGATGGCCCGGGTGCTGGGGATGGTTTCTTGGCCTCTGCCCCAGGCACTAGAGTGGCTCTGGTCTCGGCAGAGCGACGCCCGGGAGGGGCAGAGCGTCGCCCCTGGTGGGCGTGCCGGGTGGATCCCGGTCAGGCGCATGTGGGAGTCTGTCTGACTGTCTCTCCCTGTTTCCAGCTTCAGAAAAATACACACACAAAAAAAAATTAAAAGCCAAAAGCTCAGTACAGTTGACCTTTGAACAATACAAGGGTTAGGGCTGCTGACCCCTCCCCAGTTGAAAATTCATGAATCCCCCAAAACTTCTAGTAGCTTACTGGTGACCAGAGACCTTACAGATAGTCAATTACCACATATTTTGTGTGTTACATGTATTATATGTTGTATTCTTAGGGAAAAAAAAATAAGCTAGAGAAAAGAAAATTTTATTGAGAAAATCATAAATAAGGAAAATACATGAACAGTATTGGGAAAAAAAATCCATGTATAAGTGGACCGTGTTTAAGGGTCAGCTGTATAGATATTTATTCATTCAGTTGACATCTGTTAAAGACTTTCAGGCCAGGAACTGAGCTAGGTGTGAGCATGCTAAGATGAAGAGGCACGGTTTCTGCCCACAGGGGCTGTAGTCTGTAGGGAAAGCAGATCTGAATGCTGCAGTTACAGGTATTCTGTGAGGAAAATGGAGGGGGGTAGAAGGAGGAAGTGGTCTCCGGGGTTCCAGCAGTCCGGAAAGCTTTTGTAAAGGGAGCAGACATTTGATTTGTCTTAGTGAGTATGTGTTTGCCAGACGGACAATGGAACGAGCATGCCAGGAAGAGGGAACAGCGTGAGTAAAGGCTGGGCGCCTTGGGGAAACTTGGAACAGTGTTATCCTGCTGGGATGGGGGGGGTGAGCACGCAGGCTGGGCACGTAGGCAGGGGCCTGGCATGCCAGCTGAAGATCAGGCAAGTGGCATGGGTTAGGCTTTTAGACAACGATTCTTTTTTTTTTTTAATTGACTTGATTGGGGTGACACTGGTTGATAAAGTTATATAGGTTTTAGGCATACAATTCTATAATACATCATCTATGTATTGTATCGCGTGTTTACCACCCCAAAACAACGATTCTTTTTTATCCTCTGCTGTTGTCAAACCAGAGTGTCTAATTCCTGTTGTTAAAAGGGCAGATGAGGAGAAAAAATACCGTATATTCCAACAACCCCTCCCATGCTTGGCAATTAATGAGGAAGCTTGCAACTGGTTGCCTTTTAGTATTTTCTCCTTTGTCTGAAAATAATAAGTAGGCTTGTGTTGTGTTTTTCTGCCTAGTGGGATTTGATGTCTGGATTACAAAGCAGCCCCGCCATGCAGAAAGGAGGGGAGCATGCCCGCTGGCTGTGCCTCTACTGCTGTAACCTCAGCAAGGGTTTTGCCTGTGTGGAAGAAATGAATTTTTTATTGTTACTGTTTTTTATTGAATACTTTGCCACCCTCCCTCACAACTTTGTAAATTTATTAATCTTTTCTCGAGGGAGTCTTAAATGAATAGAGAATGTATTGCAATATTTCAGTGTACACTGAGGCGCACTGTTTTCTCCACATGAAACAAAGAGGCTGCGGGTGGGTTTGGGGACTGAGCTGTGCCTATTTTCTTCTGATGCTTTTGCAGTTATGTTCTGAAATCATCTTTTAGCCTAATTGTTTGATTGGATTATGCATTTCAGTTACAGTGTAGTGATTGTGTTTTGGGACCCCGGTGACCAAGTAGATGATGTGCCAGGGAGGTGAAGACACTGCGATGTCATCTAAATGGAAGTGGGACCCTGGTGCTTGAGTATATGGGTGGGCGGAGATGGGAGAGGAAGGAATCAACTCACCGAGGTGACTTTAGGCGACAAGGGTGGTGCTGTTCATTAAAGTGGGACATATTGGAGGAGGAGGTTTGGGGGAGAGATGAAGTCACCATCAGACCTGTGGAGTGTGAGGGGTTATAGGACCCCCACGCTTGGTCGGATTGGACAATCAAGCCTGAGTTTAGGAGGTTTGGGTTAATGAGACCAGTTTAGTTGTCATGAGCCAATGAAGTGGCACCTGAAGCCATGGGGGAGGGTGAGAATGTCTGAGAGGGGCAAAGGGCATGAGGAAGACAGTGGGAGAGGGGAGAAGCACAGGAGGATGGAGGTGAGGCTGGTGCTGATCAGTGCCCAGCTTTTCAGGAGGCGATGGCAGGCTGGAGGGGTGTACCGGGGCCCTTGAGCTCAGGACTTTGGGCCCAGCCTTAGGGTGAGCTCAGGACACTCAGAAGGATGGGTACTTGGTGCTCTGCCAGCAGGCGCCTGAGTCCCGAGTCTGGTTATCAGTGGCCCAGCGAGGGATGCAGAGGAGGCTGACCCTTACCCAGGGGAGGCTGACCCTTACCCAGGTATCCTGCCTGTGGTTGTGTGGTTGACCCCTCACGCAATCCTTGCATGTGTTTCTGGGTCACTTTGCAAATACATCCGGTAGTTTGTTTTGTTGTTGTTGTTGTTTTTTTTTACAGAGACAGAGAGTGAGTCAGAGAGAGGGATAGACAGGGACAGAGAGAGATGAGAAGTTTCAATCATTAGTTTTTCATTGCGCATTGCAACACCTTAGTTGTTCATTGATTGCTTTCTCATATGTGCCTTGACCGCGGGTCATCAGCAGACTGAGCAGCCCCTTGTTGGAGCCAGCGACCTTGGGTTCAAGCTGGTGGGCTCTTGCTCAAACCAGATGAGCCCATGCTCAAGCTGGCGACCTCGGGGTCTTGAACCTGGGTCTTCTGCATCCCAGTCCGACGCTCTATCGCCACCGCCTGGTTAGGCCATCCGGTAGTTTTCATACACTTTCCCTATTAGAAGCTCCTTCAGGGCATGGACCGTGTCACTTACTTTCTCTGGCTCCTTCTCAACATGCCAGCCAGGAAATGCTTATATGTCATGTTTATGCATAAACTGCTTTGTTAAACTTCTCTGTAGCCGCATGCTAGGCCTCGTGAGTGGGGCTTGGGGTTTTTTTGTACCTGGGGTCCTTGTTGGCCGGAGGGGTGTTAAACTTTCCCAGGCTGAGTGAGATTTCAGGGCATCAGTTTTATTCCTGGCACTGGCTGCCTTGGCAACTAAGTGTGGGCCTCCGGCAGAGGAAGGAGGCCTGATGGGAGGTTCCCAGGCAGGCCCAATGGATATGACCTGGCGGCTTCTTAGTGTTACTGAGAAATCCTGGTGGGTCCTTGCTTTTGGCCTGCCCTGGGGTCGTTTCTCATTTTCTCTTGCCTGGGACCCCAACGAACAGGTAGGTATTTGACTCTCCTCTCCAGCCCTGATTCTCTGCCATTTCCCACCTGGGTTTGCTTTCTTTTCACCCACACCCATTCTTTATTCCATCTTCTGAGACTCACTTCCTGCCTCTTGTATTCCCTGCGGGCCGAAACCCAGCTGCCACCTGTCCTGAATTACTGTAGTACCTTTAGCGGCTTTATCCCAGCTGCAAAGACCTTGGACAGGTCACAAGAAGTCTCCGCCCTGAGACTGTCACACCATGTAGGCCTCAGCCACGTCCATGAGCCAGGATGAGCCAGGGACCTGAGATGCCGCAGGTGGCTCTCACCATTGCACTCATGTGGGCCCTCAAAGGATCCCCAAAAGGTGATTGTGAAAGTGGACTGAGTAGTTTGAAGGAAGCTGAATTCTACTTGCTGTGCTGGTTTGACGTTTTAAAAAAGCCCCCCCCCCAAGGCCCTGGCTGGTTGGCTCAGTGGTAGAGCGTCGGCCTGGCGTGCAGAAGTCCCGGGTTCGATTCCCGGCCAGGGCACACAGGAGAGGCACCCATCTGCTTCTCCACCCCTCCCCCTCTCCTTCCTCTCTGTCTCTCTCTTCCCCTCCCGCAGCCGAGGCTCCACTGGAGCAAAAGATGGCCCGGGCGCTGGGGATGGCTCCTTGGCCTCTGCCCCAGGCGCTAGAGTGGCTCTGGTCGCAACAGAGTGACACCCCGGATGGGCAGAGCATCGCCCCCTGGTGGGCGTGCCAGGTAGATCCTGGTCGTGCGCATGCGGGAGTCTGTCTGACTGCCTCCCCGTTTCCAGCTTCAGAAAAATAAAAAAGCCCCCCCCACTTCATCTGGGGGGAACTTCCCCAGCCCTTTTCTTTCTGGCTTGTAATCCTAGGATCTGGGATCAAAGAGCTGCTGTGTTGAGCATCACTGAGCAGATAGGAGTGGGTAGGGAGGGTGGCTTTGGTGCAGATGACCCTGAGGAGGGAATTTGGGTGGTGTGACACCCCTCAAGCTGTTGGGGATATCCTGCTCCCAAATTTCAGCCAGGACTGATCAGGTGTCCGGGAGACGGGGACTCTGGCCTGGGTGACCTTGGGCTGCATTGTACCAACAGCCCCTCCCCCGCAACTCACAAGTAAATTAAGGGGAGGGGTTGCAGTGAATGCGGGCTAATTTGCCACCAGGTCTCTCCATTTTGTACTCATGCCGTCACCTCGCCTAAGCAGAATACGTTTTCTAGCCCCCTTGCTAACTCAGGCATCCCATGGGAGGCAGAGATGGGCAGGCATAGCGTTTTGACCGCCTCACTGGAGAAGGAAAAGTCTGGAGTGTCAGCAGTCAGCTCTGCCCCCTAGGCATCCTTTGGAAATGGCACCCTCATTTCCAAAGGATGCTGAGGAGTCGGTCAGTTCTCGCACTTGAAGCAGATGACTTAGAATCAGCTCCCAGGAAGGGATAACTTTTGTGCCTGAGCGTGAAGCCAGTGGTGAACATTTAGGAGAAAGAGGTCAATTTATTTTTTTAAGTATTTTTTAAATTTTATTTATTCATTTTTAGAGAGAGAGAGAGAGAGAGAGAGAGAGAGAGAGGAGGGAGGGAGGAGCAGGAAGCATCAACTCCCATGTGTGCCTTGCCCAGGCAAGTCCTGGGTTTTGAAGTGGCGACCTCAGCATTCTGAGTCTATGCTTTATCCACTGCACCACCACAGGTCAGGCAAGAGGTGAATTTATTAATATTCCCCTTCTCTCCACCAATCCCAGTTCAGAACTCAGCAAGGCAGTTTTCCAGTTGCACAATCCATGTGTGAGGAAGAGAGAAATGCACCTCCCGTCTGGCCCCTGCCAGTGCAGTGATGAGATGTAGGACTGATGGGCTCTTTAAGAGGCTTCTATGCCAGTGTAGATTCAGCAGTCGGTTTGGCATCACCCAAAGGACTTAAGTATGGGTAGGACGGGTCTCCCTGCCCGTTAACGAAGATGTGACCAGGGGCAGAGATCCATCTGAGATCTATTCCCTTTTATTACTCCAGCTGATGTGAGAGTGGACTGGCTTTTAGGAAAAGCTGTTTGCTTGCAAATGCAGGCCACTGGTGACAGAGTAAGGGAATGGATAACTGCACAGAACCGCGACCCTGGGTGTGTCTGAGGTGAGAAAAGGCGTCATCACTGTAAGGAGAGCACATACCGTTCTCTGCTTGAGAACGCTCGCCTCTCCCTTCAGGCCAGATGCTGTCAGGCCCCCACCACTGTGCTGAGCTTGCTCCAATTTCAACCTGTGTAACATCCCAACCTGACCTTCACAGCTCTGCTCCCCCCCAAATCACCTCTAAAATGTCAGAGCAGCCTGACCTGTGGTGGCGCAGTGGGATAAAGCATCGACCTGGAACACTGAGGTCGCTGGTTCGAAACCCTGGGCTTGCCTGGTCAAGGCACATATGGGAGTTGATGCTTCCTGCTCCTCCCCCTTCTCTCTCTCTCTCTCTCTCTAAAAATCAATAAATAAAATATTAAAAATAAAATAAAATGTCAGAGCAGCAGCACTTGGTAAAACCAATCAGCTCCCTGCCTCCCCTGGAGCTGGGCTGAGAGACAGAAGAGAAGCAGACTCTGGCAGGGTCCTCTCTTGGGTGGAGACGGGCTCCCGGCCTGGCCCTCCGCCCTAGGAAGGGATGCTGGCCCTCAGGGAATTTCATTTTCTCCAGACTCTTTAGCCTTCTGGAAGGGATCGAGCCAAGCCCCTTTGGCTATCTCTCCCAAGTTTCTTTCTTTTCTTTTTTATAAATTTTTATTAATTTTAATGGGGTGATATCAATAAATCAGGGTACATATGTTCAAAGAAAACATGTCCAGGTTATATTGTCATTCAATTATGTTGCATAGCCATCACCCAAAGTCAGATTGTCCTCCGTCACCTTCTATCTAGTTTTCTTTGTGCCCCACCCCTGTAACCACTACACTCTTGTCCATGTCTCTTAGTCTCGTTTTTATTTCCCACCTATGTATGGAATCATGCAGTTCTTGTTTTTTTCTGATTTACTTATTTCACTCCATATAATGTTATCAAGATCCCACCATGTTGTTGTAAGTGATCCGATGTCATCATTTCTTATGGCTGAGGAGTATTCCATAGTGTATATGTGCCACATCTTCTTTATCCAGTCTTCTATTGAAGGCCTTTTTGGTTGTTTCCATGTCTTGGCCACTGTGAACAATGCTACAATGAACATGGGGCTGCATGTGTCTTTACATAAAACCCCCCAAATCTGGCCCTGGCCGGTTGGCTCAGTAGTAGAGTGTCGGCCTGGCGTGCAGAAGTCCCGGGTTCGATTCCCGGCCAGGGCACACAGGAGAAGCGCCCATCTGCTTCTCCACCCCTCCCCCTCTCCTTCCTCTCTGTCTCTCTCTTCCCCTCCCGCAGCCAAGGCTCCATTGGAGCAAAGATGGCCCGGGCACTGGGGATGGCTCCTTGGCCTCTGCCCCAGGCGCTAGAGTGGCTCTGGTCGCAACAGAGCAATGCCCCAGAGGGGCAGAGCGTCGCCCCCTGGTGGGCGTGCCGGGTGGATCCCGGTCGGGCGCATGCGGGAGTCTGACTGTCTCTCCCCGTTTCCAGCTTCTGAAAAATACAAAAAAAAAAACAAAAAAAAACCACCCAAATCTCCCAAGTTTCTTACCAGCAGGCTCTGAGACCAGCGCTGGTGCCCCGGGGTGGGAGAGTTGAGTGGAAGTAGCTTGCCGGTGGGGAAGACATGGCTGGGACTTGTCTGTGCAGGGCCACCTGCTTTTATCTGGGTAAGACTGGCTTACAGGACAAAGCAGGAACACCTACACTAGGTCCTGTCACCGGAGGTCCCACCCAGGAGCTCTGGGGGCTCGTACAAAAGCCTTGTCTGTGTGGCCGTGGTCCTTTTCAGGTTGGGAGAGTAAGGTCCTGCCTTGACCCGTGTGGGTCGCTCTGAGGGACCAGGGTCCCTCCCTAGTCCCCTCTCCGAACCCTCTGAGGTCACAGGCAAAGGAAGCAGCACTGCCAATTGCAGATTTTGCCTCAGGCAACTAAATTTATTAGCAAGAAAAAATTTTTGTCAGCCCAATGCTGAACAACAAAGTACATAGTTAATAAAGGATAACAAATCTGTCAATCAAAACATACCTCAAGCAGTTACAACTAAAAATAAAGTTGGATTTTGTTTAATTTAAAAGCCTCAAAAATAACAAGCAATATGTTTTTAAACATGTAGTAGACACAATTGTCTATTATACAATATACACTGTACATAACTAGAGCTTGGGCCGGGAGGGGGGAGAGGGGAAGGGGGAGTGGACAGGTTCAGGATGTGAAGTTTTATCTGAGTCCAGATTTGCGTTGAAATGCTGTGACATTTAGAAAAGAGAATTGTGAGAGAGAGAGAGAAAAAAAAATCTATATGCTTCTCATTGCCCCCAAAATCCTCAACTGAAAGCAGGCATGGGGGAGGTGAGTAACAAGGACAGAAGAGGAGAGCAATTAAATAAAACGTCTTTAAAGCACACACAATACACAGTGTTCATTATCTGAAGAAGAGTATAAGGCAACGTTCTCCATAGAAAAGGGGGTCAGGGAGTCCGTGGGTAGCTTTATTTTTAAATAGAAAGTTGGAATGTGCTGGAGAAGAGTTGTGGTGGGCTGGGCACATGGAGTGGAGGTGACCTCCTGAGCGTCTCAGGAGGAGGTGCCAGTGGTGCCCTGGGTGCGGCCCGGGGCGTCCAGGTGGCGGGCCGGGGGGTGCAGGAGGGAGGGGCATGGCACGATGACGCCACTCCGGCAGTGTTGGGGGGTGAGGGGGCTCACTTTGCTCCTCGACGGAGTGAAATTCGTTTTCCTTTGGAAATAAAGGTTCCCGCTCGTCCTGGTTTAGAACGTCTCATTGGGCACTGCCAGTGTCCACGGTCTGGTGAGAGGGAAGGGCCAGGGAGGAGTCCAGGGGCTTCAGAAGGAGGCGAGTGGGGGCTGTGAGCCCCCTGCCATGGGTGGGGAGAGTTGCAGAACAGGAGGGAGGGGCTGAGGGAGGGCCCAGGGCAGCCACTGGCCTCCTTTCCACCAGCGGCCCAGGCAGGACACCAGAGGGACTGCATCTTCGGGCTTGCCACCGCACTGGGCCTTACAAGTTCTTCGTGACCAGGTGGGTCTTGTAATGTTTGGTGAGGTGGTCACTCCGCATGAAGCGCTTCTGACACTGGGCACACTCGAAGCGTTTGTCCCCTGGGGAGAGATGCCCGTCACTCACAGAGCCATTCAGACACTACTTCAGCCCCCAAAAGGAGAAGCACATGCGGTATCAAGCTTGTGATGTCAAAAATAATAGAGACTGGACATAAATGAGTGAAAATAATGAAACTAGGTATTTCAGGAAAATCATTCGGGAAATCCCAGTGGGAAAGGCAGCATGGGGTAGCAATCAGGAGCGGCTGCTGTGGACTTGGGAGCCCCAGGGGCCACATCTGAGTCTGGCTCCACCAGTCACCCGCTGCATGACCTGGCCACCTCTCCGTGCCTCAGTAAAACGCCATAATCAAAGCGCCCTGCCCAGAGTTGTTAAATTAAATCAGTCCATCTGTAAAGTGTGCAGTACAGTGCCTGGCATACTACATCAGTGCTTGTTAAATAAATAACTATGCCAATATGGAGGAAGCCATCAAGGCCCATAAGGCAAACGGCATCGCTTTGGGAAACACTGAGAAAGGAATGGCTTGAAAGCATTTCCTGAGAAGGCACGGACCCCTGAGAAGGCAGTCTCTAGCTCTTGCTCCACGTGGCAGTACCTTGGCTGGGCCAGGAATCTGGATGTCGCTGAGGGCAATGGAATGGCAGTGAGGGGAGAGGCTGGGGGCAGACCATGTGGGTGCAAGCCTGCCAGGAGAGGGGGTGAGGAGCCCTGTCTGGGGCGAGGGTACCGCTGGGGAGGGGTACAGACCTGTGTGGGTGCGGGCGTGTCTCTGGAGTTCGTCACTCCGTGTGAACCTCTTTCCACAGAAGAACCAGTTGCAGACAAAGGGCCGCTCGCCGGTGTGCAGGCGCACATGGGCCCGCAGCAAGGATGTCTTCCGGAAAGTCTTGCCACAGTCGGGGATGTGGCACACGTGCTTCTTCTTGCCCTGCTCTCCAGCCCTGGGAACGGAGCATGGATGGAGGGAAGGAGTGAGGCAGGAGGTAGACGATGGGGGCAGGCAGGATGGGGAGAGGATGTAGGGTCAGGTCAGAAACCACAGAAGTGAGGAGGCCAGGTGGCGTGGAGCCGCTGCCTTGTCCCCTCTTGAGCTGTGTCCCAGGAAGGTGCTCGGGGAACAGGGCACATGCCAGGCTGCCGGTCTGGCTCCAGTTACCTCTTGTCCCCGTCCTTGCAGTTGGGACATGTGCAGGCCATGCGGCGCCGCTTCTCCCCTGGCTGGGCCTCTCCGGCCAGGGCCTGCTCCATCTGCAGCTGGATCTGGGTGGGGCTCAGCCCACTGATGGTCAGGTTGTTTCCAGAAACATTCTGCACCGTCAGCTGCTGCTGCCCTGTGGGGAGGAGGAGGGCACGGTTCAGGGTGAGGAAGCCTGAAGGGGCAGAGCAGGAGCCTGCCACCCTCCTTCCCTTCTGCACACAAGGACAACCACAGCCGCTGGTACTTTCAAGAGCCTGTGATATGCCAGTACCACTTTAGAGGCCTCAAATGTATTAACTCACTCAACCTTCACAGTCCTATGAAACAGGTCCTACTGTCCTCTTAGAGTTGAAGAAACTGAGGCTCAAGAACGTATCAAGCTAACACCACAGGGCTAGTAAGCGGCAGAACTCCGATCTGAACCCAGGCAGCCGACTTCTGAGTGAGTGTGCTGAGCCTACACGACACAGGCCAAATCCACTTGCAGACACTGCCCACACATTTCAGCTGGGAAGGGTCTTGTCTTGGAGTGTTTCTTCCAGAAATACCTCCAGCCTTAGGCCCTTGTGAGATACCAGCTCAGCTCTCAGGAAAGTATCCTGGAATTTTTGTTAATAAGAGCAAGAAAACAATTTTAAGGGCTCTGAAAAAATCAAGTCCTCTAGGATTTGCATAAAGCCTTTCAGAGCAGGGGAGTGTTGCTGACCTTTCGCTGGTGTTAAAGCACCACCACCCTGAAAAGGGCCCTTTACCCAGCTAAAGAAGGCAAGGCAAGGCTAGGAACCATTTTTGCTAGGTAGCTACAAGGTCCTTTGATGATTTGCAAGGCTGTTTTCACATTATAATTATTAGCAAATATCCCCACTCAGCTGAAGTGCAGCACAAGCCATTCCCACTGGCAAAGCCTCCCTCCTTTCCTTCCAACTTTAACTCAAGGCCTTCCTCATTCTGGAAGCCTTCAAGTTTCTTTACCCAGGGCCTCCCCTGAACATCTGTCTTTGGTCTGTACCAAATGAATGTGCATTTGTGTGATAGTTGGAGAGTTTTCCTGAGTATATCTTATTTTCTCCACCATATTCAAGGTCTTCAGCTGTCTGGTGGGGCCAACAAGCCCCTTAAACTGTCACAGGGCTACTGTAAGGACCCAAGAGGATGTGCTTTTAAGCTGGAAGGGATGAGGCATGTGTCAGGCAGCAGCCTCACTGCTGTTACTGGGTAAGCTCGGGGCTGGCCCACAGTTCCCACATGAGAGGTGCGTGAGCACACTACCCGTGCCCTGGCCCAGGGGCCTTCCCTCACCACCGGTGTTGGTGATGGTGACAGGCACGCCCTGGACCTGGACGCCGTTGATGTTGATGGTCTGCATGGCCTGGGCCGCCGCCGCCAGCTGGGCTGCGTTCAGGCTGATGATGCTCCCAGCAGGGGCGATCTTTGGCAGAGGACGCTCTTTCCGGAGAATTGCGGCTGAGTGCTTTTTGCTGGTCCCACTCGGATGAGGAGCACGGGATGCAGGGCTGCTACAAGTGGTAGTCGAGGTGGTCACAGCTGTTGCCGGGGCGCTGTCCTGGACGAGGACTGTTTGCACCTCACCGGAAGGCGTACGGATGTAGACCTGGGAAGGGCCAGAGAGAAAAAGTCAGGGTCCCAGCAGAGACTGGGCTCCCGGCACCTTTCAGTGAGTGCAGTGTTCTCTCCTTGCCCAAGTGAGAAGCGGGAGTGCCCCTCTGTCTACCCGAGTCTTCTCCAACTAGCCCAAACCTACATGGCCGACGTCCAAAGGGCTGACAGCATACCTATGCTAAGCTGGCAAATGGTAACTTGATTTGAAACCAAACATTTACTTAGCATGGAAAAACAACTGCCAAATCTTAGAACTGGAGAATCAGAAGGCAACTAAATGACGACCTTGGCCCTGGCCAATTGGCTCAGTGGTAGAATGTTGGTCCAGTGTGTAAAGTCCCAGGTTCAATTCCCAGTCAGGGCATACAGGAGAACCGACCATCTGCTTCTCTATCCCCCCCCCCCCACCGGCCATGGCTCGAATGATTTGAGCAGTTTGGCCCTGGGCACTGAAGATGGCTGTATGGCCTTGCCTCAGGTGCTGATAATAGCTCAGTTGCTGAGCAGTGGCCCAAGATGGGTAGAGCATTACCCTGTAGGGGGCTTGCCAGATGGATCCCGGTCGGGGCCCATATGGGAGTCTGTTTCTGCCTCCCTGTCTCCCTCCTTTCACTTAATAATAATAATAATAATAATAATAATAAATGACCTCACAAAAGATACAACCATCATCATAAGAATGAAAACACCTCTTTTCTGCCTAAGCAGTGGTGACACAGCGGATAGTGTCAACCCAGGATGCTGAGGTCCCAGGTTTGAAAACCCAAGGTCATCAGCATGAGCATGGGCTCATCTGACTTGAGCGTGGTGTCACCGGCTTGAGTGTGGGGTCATCAATATGACCCCAAGGTCACTGGCTTGAAGCCCAAGGTTGCTAGCTTGAGCAAGGGGTCACTGGCTCGGCTGGAGCCCCCCAGTCAAGGCACATATGAGAAGCAATCCTTGAACAACTAAAAGTGCTACAACTACAAATTGATGCTTCTCATCTCTCTCCCTTCCTGTCTGTCTCAGTCTCTCTCTCTCTCTCACAAAATACAACAAAAAACTGCTCTCACACTCTTCAGCAAGAGGAACCAGGACTTCTGGGAGAAATGGTTGATCCCAGGGCTGAGCTTGGGAAATACAGGGAATGAAGTACTGAATCATGCAAGGATGAACCTCAGAAACATTACACTACGTGAAAAAAACCAGGCACAAAGGATCAACTATTTTATGATTCCATTTACACGAAATGTCCCGAATATACAAATCCATAAAAATAGAAAATGAATTAGTGGGTGCCAGGGGTTGGGGGAGAAGGAAATGGGGAGTGAGCATTAAAGGAGGATTTCTTTTGGGATGATGAAAATGGTCTACAATTAAATAGTGGTGACGGCTGCACAACTTTATGAATATACTAAAGTCTGGGCCGGAATCCACCCAGCAAGCCCACCTAGGGGTCGATGCTCTGTCCATCTGGGGCCATTGCTCAGCAACGGGAGTCATTATTTTAGCACCTGAGGCAGAGGCCACAGAGCCATCCTCAGCACTTGAGGCCAGCTTGCTTGAGCCAACTGAGCCAGTGGCTGCAGGAGGAAAAGAGGAAGAGAAGGGGTAAAGGGTGGAGAAGCAGATGGTCACTTCTCCTGTGTGCCCTGACCGGGAATCAAACCCGGTACATCCAAAAAAATTAAAAAGTAAAAACAAAACAAAACAAAAAAACAAAGAAAAAAACCCAGTACATCCATACACCAGGCCAATGTTTTACCACTGAGCCAAACAGCCAGGGCCAAGTTGTACACTTTAAAAGGGTGAATTTTATGGTATGTGAGTATCTCAATAAAGCTGATTGAAAAAAGGAAAAAAGGATAAGAGTATGTCATAGGGATACAGGAGCCAACCCTAAAGAGTTCCAATGTTAGCAACAAAAATAATGTATTAAATTATAACCCAAAGTATAAAATAAGTAATCATGAATTGCTACTGGTATAAGTAAATGACTGAATAAAGAAATAAATGGAGGCCCTGGCCAGTGGCTCAGTGGACAGAGTGTTGGACTGGCATATGGACATCCCAGGTTCAATTCCTGGTCAGGGTACACATGAAAAGCAACCATCTGCTTCTCCTCCCCCCTCTTCCCCTTCTCTCTCTCTTTTCCTCCTGCAGCCACTGGCTCAACTGGTTCAGGCATCGGCCCTGGGCACTGAGGATAGCTCCATTGGAGCTCACCAGCCTCAGGCGCTAAAAATAGCTCGGTACTTGAGCATTGGCTTCAGATGGGGTTGCCAGGTGGATTCCAGTCGAGGCGCATGTGGGAGTCTGCCTTACTATCTCCCTTTCTCTCACCTAAAATAAATAAATAAACAAATAAATATTTTTTAAAAATGAAATAAATGGAAAAGAGATAAATCTTCCTTACAGAGAATCCCAAATAATATTATGTAAATATGTCCCCTTCCAGGAAGGTGGGAGACTTAGTGACTAGCTTCCAAAGGACAGCGTAGAGAAAGGGAAAAGTAACAAGTAGCAATGAAGAAACCGGGCAAACATCACCTTAACCAAGTGACCCATGTTGACACCAGGTATGCTGCGTAGACATCACATACATACCCCTCATTTCACCTCTGTGGTACTCTTTCCAAAACCCATAACCCCAGACTGGGGGACATTCTACAGGACACCTGACCCATGTGTTTCAAGTCTGTCAAGATCATGAAAAACAAGGACTGAGAAACTAACAGACCAAGGGGCCTGGGAGACATGCCCAGTAAGTGCAATGTGGGATCTGGACGGGATCCTGGAAGAGAAAGAGGACATTAATGGAAAAACCAGTAACATCCAAACCAAGTCTGGAGTTTAGTTAACAGTAATGTACCGAAGTCGGTTTCTTTGTTTTGACAAATGTACCCTAGTAATATGAGATGTTTAACAAAGGGGGAAGCCAGGTGACAAGTATACTGTACTACCGCTGCAACTTTTCTGTAAATATAAACAGTCTAAAATAGTTAATTTTTAAAATCTCTATCAGAGTAAAAGATACCAAAACAAGTAGGCAAAAGTCTGATGAGGAATGGGATATTTCCAGTCTCAAAGTGCTATTCCCACACACACACAAAGAAAACACAACCTGCCATCTAGTGTTGAGGAAACATCACACAAACCTAAACCGAGAAACACTATTAAATAAATGGCCTGTAGCCTTCAAAAAAGTCAAGTGCAGACCGAGGCACTGCTCCAGATCAGAAGAGACTAAGGAGACGACACAATGAAATGCAAGGTGTGATACTGGCTGAGAACCTTCTGCCACAAAGGAATTATTGGGGCAAGTGGTGAGGCCTGAACGTGGTCTTGAATTAGACATTAGTCTGTTTCACTAACTTCCTATGTTTGATGGTTGTATTTTTGTTATGTAGAATGTCCTTGTGTGTAAGAATTACACACTTTCTATATAGCATTCGGTGGCAACTTATGCTCAAATGATTCAGGGAAAAAGTTCTTTGTAAAAAAAATCCTGTTGCCTGACCTGTGGTGGCGCAGTGGATAAAGCGTCGACCTGGAAATGCTGAGGTCTCCGGTTCGAAACCCTGGGCTTGCCTGGTCAAGGCACATATGGGAGTTGATGCTTCCAGCTCCTCCCCCCTTCTCTCTCTCTGTCTCTCTCTCCTCTCTCTACCTCTCCTCTTAAAAATGAATAAATAAAATAAAAAAAAAATTTTTTTTAAATCCTGTTGTGATTTTGACAGGTTCTTTTGATTCCTGAATTATTTAGGACTGTATTTCTGCTAAAAGCAAGCAAACAAATCTTATGTCATCTCCTAATAAATACACAAATTTCATTTCCAGTTTTCTGGTATGTGCCCTTTTCTAATCATTGCTATTTTTTGTGTATCTGAAGTTTTTGTTACTAGAAAACTGTGTGTTCATAATGTAGAGCAGGGATCAGCAAACTTTTTCCGTAAAAGGCAGAGAGGAAATACTTTTCGGCTTTGCAAGCCATGCGCTCTCTGCCTTGCAGTGAAAAGGATGCACAACTGGCTGATCTCAAGTAACATGGGCATGTGTTAACCTTTATTTACAAAAACAGACGGGGGGCCAGGTTTGACCCGTGGACTGACAATCTTTGATAAAGAAAACAATACATTTTTTAAAATGTAGATATCCTTTGCCTCACTTTCAGGAATTTATTTAGCTCTAAGATTGGAAACAGCCTAGATATACAGTTAACAGGGTATTCATTATATAAAAGACAGCACACCTCAGGATAATGGAAAACTATGTTATCATTAAGAAATAATGTACTGGCCTAACCAGGCAGTGGCGCAGTGGATAGAGCATCAGCCTGGGATGCTAAGGACTCAGGAACCCGCAAGGTTACTGGCTTAAGCGCGAGCTTACCAGCTTGAGCATGGGATCACAGACATGACCCCAAAGTTGCTTGAGCCCAAATGTCACTGGCTTAAAGCCCCCCAGTCAAAGCACATATAAGAAAGCAATCAATGAATAACTAAGGTGCTGCAACTATAAGTTGATGCTTCTCATCTCTCTCCCTTCTTGTCTTTCTCATTAAAGAAAGAAAGAGAGAGAAGAAAGGAAGGAAGGAAGGGAGGATAGGAAGGAAGGAAGAGAAGATAGGAAGGAAGGGAGGGAGAGAAGGGAGGAAAGGGAGGGAGGGAGGACTGGCCTGTGGTAGCACAGTGCATAGAGTGTTGATCTGGAATGCTGAGATCACCAGTTCAAAACCCTGGGCTTGCCTGGTCAAAGCACATATGATAAGTAACACGCAAGCAATGAACAACTAAAGTGAAGCAACTATGAGTTGGTAATTCTTGCTACCCCACCTCCTCTCTCTGTAAAGTCAATAAAATCTTTTTTAAAAATTAAAACAAAAAATATATATATTGTAGCTAACTTTCTGCATATGGATGATCATTTCCTTAGGAAGACCTGAACTTAAGCTGCAGCTCCATCAACCTCAAGATACGGAACCTCAGGAAGGGATGGGAGGCATTGCTGAGGCTGTGCGCACCTGTGATGGTCTTTCACCCAGTTCTTTACCTGTAAGGTAGGTTTGATAATGGAACCTCACAGGTATTGTAATAGGTAAATGAAACAGTTCAGAGGAAATCACTTGGCAATACGTGATATGTCAGAAGGGAGGAGGCACTTGAGGGCAGGCTCTCAGGGCATCCCTGTCCATAGCTCAGACTCAAGGGCACCTCTCCATGCAGCAGATTATCCAGCCTCCTACTGTCACTCACTGTGATGCCTCATTTTTTTCTATCCAAGACTAGATTACAAATTCCTCAATGCAGGAGCTGTCTTTTTTTCTTCTTTTCCAAGAGAGAGAATGGGAGACAGAGAGGCAGAGTCCCGCATGTGCCCTGACTGGGATCCACTGGCAATCCCCCATCTGAGGCCGATGCTCTGCCCATCTTGGGCCATGCTCCCAACTAAGCTATTTTTAGTGCCTAACGCGTAGGCTCCATGTAGCCATCCTCAGTGCCCATCCCCAGCACCCAGGGTGATGTGCTGGAACCATTTGAGCCATGGCTGTGGGGGGGGGGGGGGAGAGAGAGAGAGAGAGAGAGAGAGAGAGAGAGAAGGGAAGGGAAGGGAAGGAGGGGTGGAAAAGCAGGTGGTCCCTTTTCCCATTTGCCCTGACCCAGAATCGAACCTGGGACATCCACATGCCAGACTGACGCTCTACCACTGAGCCAACAGGCCAGGGCCGAGGAGCTGTTTCTTTTTATATGAAAGAACAATCCTTGTCCTCAGCTTTAATTGTAGCACCTGCCACACATAAGACATAATGAGTCAAGGTGTAAACAGAAGAGTTTGGGGTTTGAAATGAGTTGAATTCTGGCTCCGGTCATCTATGCACTATGAGATTTGGATACTTTATAAACCTCTCTGAATTCCAGGAAACAGAGTATAATCTCTAGAATTTAGTAGTCATACACAATGAATGAAACCTGCCTAGCCTGACCAGGTGGTAGCACAGTGGATAGAGTGTTGGACTGGGACACGGAGGACCCAGGTTCGAGGTCCCGAGGTCGCCAGCTTGAGCGCGGGCTCATCTGGTTTGAGCAAGGCTCACCAGCTTAAGCCCGGGGTCCTGGCTTGAGCAAGGGGTCACTTGGTCTGCTGTAGCCCCCCGGCCAAGGCACATATGAGAAATCAATCAATGAACAACTAAGGTGCCGCAAGGAAGAATTGATGCTTCTCATCTCTCTCCCTTCTTGTCTGTCTGTCCCTATCTGTCCCTCTCTCTGTCACAGAAAAAACAAAAAACAAAAAAAAATCCCTGCCTCACAGAGCTATGTAGATTCCAGAGTATTAGAGCATCTCAAGAAAAACCAAAAACAAGAACATTCTTGAAGTTAACATCAAAGATGACTAGCCTAAATGTTCCTGCCCTCAAGCTAAGCTGCTGCTTCCTATTTTTTCCTTGTTTTAACAATGATCAACATTTTTCTGTCTTACTTTATATCAAATTCTATGGTTCTGACTGGATTTTTTCATTGTTACCATTCTGAGTATATAATTCTATATTGAGAAAAATAAACTTGTTAAAAAGTAGGTATATGCCCCCCCACATCCCTCCAAGAGACCTCCATAAGGAAAAAGTGGGCCAAAATATAGGTATGTGGGTCTGTTTCATCTGATTTCTACAGATGAGCTGCACTTGGCCCTAGGACCTGAAGAGAACCCACTTGTCAGGCAGAAGTGGCCACTTACTGCCCACCCCAAATGATACTGACTGCCAACATTCAGATCAAATCGGGAGATGCACCGGCATCATCTCTGAAAGCAAGCTGAGGGGGTGGAGCACTAGCCAGTTAGTGCTGAGGAGGAGAGGGAGGTGGGCGCAGAGGACGCTCGGTACCTGAGTAGACGTCGGCTCAGCCGCCTGGATCTGAAAGTTCTGGGACGGCTTCTGGGGGACAGTGGGGAGGGTGGCAGATGCCGCCTGCACCACCCTCAGGGCCTGCTGGGGGATCTGTACCACCTGCTGCTGCTCGGCCTTGGGGGGCACCACCTGCACCTGCTGGACCACGGCCGGCTGGCCCCCGCCAGGGCTCTGCACGATGAGCAGGTTGTTCCCGGCCTGGATGATGTTGTCTGCCGTGGTCTCGATCAGCACCGTCTCTACCTGCTCAGCCACGGCCACAGAGGGCTGGGAGGCGGGCAGACTCTTCTTCCTGGCTTTCTTGTTAGTCTTGGACAGTGGGGTGGGGGGGCTCTCCGTGAGGAGCTGAGTGGTGGCCCCAGTGTCGCTGGTGTTCATGAGGTTGTTGACAGGCAGAGTAAGTGTCACATTGCCTCCTCCACCTGTCAGTTTCACCACATTGGCCCCGCTCTGCACAGGAGTGGTAGTCGTACTCGACTTCTGGACAGGGGCTGGCTTGATGGGGACAGGCTTGTGACCGGACGGTGCAGGGGTGATGATGGCTTGGTTGGTGCCAGGGATGATCTGGATCTGGTTAGTGAGCCCGGGCTGTACTTGGATGGTCTGGGAGCTGCTCGCCTGAATCTGAGAGACTGCCTGGTACTGGATGTTGGCATTTGATCGGGTCCCTTTGTTGATCATGGTGGGATTCTGGATAGCAAACACCAGCTGACCCCCAGGATAGGACGTGCTCAGTTGTGACCCCTGAATCTGAAGTATGTTTCCTTTGGAGGACAAGATTCCAAAACTGTTCTTGCCGGGGCTAAGAGGGAGAGGGGCAGGTTTGATAGGGACAAGCTTCCGTGGTGTGGGCTGGGGGGGAGCAGGAGGTGTCACAGCCGCCTCTACAGCTGGAGGCCCAATTTTGCTACATGTTGCAGCAAGCAGGGCTAAGGGAGACGGCTGGGAGTCCTGTAAAACACCAAGCGGAGAAAGGAGTGAGACTTGTGGGCCTGCTGCTCAGCCCTGATCAGCATCTCTTGGCAGGCCCCGCCCACTTCAATGGCGGGCAGGGTGCCAGCATCCGCCCTCTGCAGTGGTCCTGTCTCCCCCGCTGGTTTCTCCATTGAATAATGGAGAAAAGGGGAAATGTCTTTCTCAAAAGCATCCCAGACACTGAACTAACAGCACACGCTGACCACTCACTCCCCACTGGCCTCGTTTCTAACAGGACACAGAAACACTCTCTGCTCTTAGGTGGAGTTCCACTGGCCCACTGCAGGGATTAAAGGGTCCCTGATTTCTCCACTGAGAAGGGAGAGGGGAAGAGACAGGGAGGAGCAACAGCAGAATAAATCCTCTGGTAAAGTGTACCCTAGTGCATGGGACATGACTTCACTGACAAAAAAGGCTGCTCTTTCGAGGCTACAAGAGTCTCCGGGGTGTGAGGACACAGTCTCTAATCTCCTTATACGGTCAATGGGGTCTAATGGAAGACAGTTTGAGTTTAATCCTGCTTTTCACCCCGACCCAGCTGTGGCACCTTGGGTAAGTGGCCATGGTTTCTTAGTTCATAAACAGGAGATAGAAGTGAACCTTCCCTGATCTCAGGTCCTGGGGTATTTGTAGTGACTGTTCAGGGTGGTTAAATGGCTGCTTCAGTGAGTCCTTCCTGGCGGATGCGACCCCCGCCCTCAGGGCCACTGCCCACTCACCTGGGTGGTGGAGGCAACGGGCTGCAGGTAGTCGCTGGGACTGACAGCAGCAGTGGCAGCCATGCTGGTCTGTGGATCTGTGGGAAGAGAAGAGAGTAATGCACACAAGGCACAAGCAGAAGCCAGACCCACTCGTTTCAGATTCCCGTTTTGTCTCTATTTGCTGCTGCTTCCCCAAGAGAGGGGAAGGACCTTTCCCCACACTAACTCCACTCAAACTTAGCAACCCTACATCTTTTTCAGTAGATGACCTCCTCTGTTCAGACTCAGCCATCCAAGGCTGTGAGGTCAGCTGGTCCTGCCTTCCCTGGACTGCCCCCTCCAGTCATCATCAAGCCTGAGATAACACGAAGATTTTAAGATTATATCAAGAGCCGCTTCAGTAACTAAACCTTTGGGGCCCTCTCTGAGGGGAACTCCTGACTCGCCCTAGCTAGGTCAGAATCCTGATATGGAGGGTGGGGGAGTCCCCCCAGCTAATCAATCCTCCAGCTCTGACCTAAGCTTCCTGATCACTGCAGCTGTAGCCAGATGCCAAGCCAGAAAGGGAGAGAAGCTTCGCTCAGTCAGGATCTGTGACAAGAAGGACACACCCGCTCCCTCCATGGGAAAGTCTTGGGTGCTTTATGTTCAACCTTTACCACAAAGGCCCAGTGGCCCAGGTACTGACCTACAGCATATGGGGAATTGCTTTATGTGAATTCACACTTCAACACAGAACAATAGGTATAGCCCATACGAGGTATCACCTAGTTGGCCCCATGGGTAACACCAAGAGTAGGAAGCTAATCGCCGAATATAATGAGAACAAAAACAGAGTAAATTCCATTTTTGTTTCAATGTATATACACATCAATGTATGAATCTAGCAGGAAAAGGTCTTAGAATGCTAAAATGTTAAAAATTGTTATTTCTTGGTGGTTGGATTTTGCTGGACTTTTCTGTATTTTGTCATTTTCTCACAATAAATATATTCTAAATTTTTTAATAAAGGAAAATAAACAATGTTGAGGAAGAAATGAAGGGAAACTCTACTCTGAACTTAAGTCTAACCTAAGATTAATATAAGATAGGTAAAATGGAAATCATGAGAATTTGCAGAGAAATAATCTAAACCATCTTACAGTTCACAAATCACTAAAGAAAAGGAAACCGAGCAGAGTCTGACCTGTACCCCAGACCTCTAGACAGTAGATCTCAGGAAGTACAGAAACAAGAAGGGTATTGATTACTTCCGGGGCTCAAAAGGGTGGAGGGGCTCAGGCACTGAGCCCTGGTCAGTATCTGTTGAGAAGAGGATAGAGGTTGGAAAGTGGAACCATTCCATTTGGCAATTTGGCTGTCTGCTTGGCTTCTCCCTTTGGGACAAAGATTCTTAAGTGGGAAAGGTACAGGAAATGTGAAGGGGGCTGAATCCAGGACAGGGGATGGACTCAGAAGAAGGCACACAGATGCCTGACATGGTTTCCGGGCCCTAAGGCCACACAAAATACACTCCAGAGTAGCAGAGCCTGTAGCACACTTGTAAATGGTGAGGAGCCAAAGGGAAGCTCTGGGCAAAACCCAGAGTAGAGGCAGATCCTGAAATAGTAGGCACTGATCCTGGCAAAACCCCAGAACAAACGATGGAGCAGCAACACAACTACTGAGGTGAGGAGGCAGTAATCATGAGGAATCTTCCATGCTGAACAGATCTGTGCTATGGGGTTTGGGCAGACACATCAGAATGGCATACACTGAGCATTTTGTTTCAACAAGGCACCTGACTACAATTTTCATAATATTCTTATAAACGAGAAGGGAAGACACTCAGGCAGGATGACAGTCTAGTCTGGGGGCTAGGCTGCACGTGCCCTCACCTAAGCTGAGATCCACAGTCGCACAGTTCGCTGTGGCAAGGTCAACCAGGGTACCTCAAACTAGGGAGGGGTCTTCAGGTTTCTCCTTGGAGACTCCTACTTTCTCTGCCAGAATGTTTTACTCTTGTTTTCACTGTGAAGATCATCTTTTAAAAATGAACAAATACTATAGATCCCTGGGTGACTGTTACTTACCCCAGATTTGCACAGTTCCAGGCCTGTACGTGTGTTTACAACTGCATTAGTGCCAAGTGGCACCACTCTAACTGCGTGGGCTAATTAAGACAATTTAATTCTGCACATTTAACTCATGATACATTTGTGCAATGTGAGGGATGACAGCTCTTCAGAAGCGTGGGAGGATTGTCTCTCTGCACTAGACAGTGCAGGGTGGGCGTGCGGAAGGCAAGGAGCCCAGGATGTCAAGTCTGTGCTGTGCGTATGATGGCAGCAGCAATTCAGGTTCAAACTAATGTCTCCCAGAATGACGATGTTGGTTTGAATTTTACTGGCTTTTGGGCAGTTATTTAATTAATTGTATAGGAGCTAGATCAATGAGTTCATACACAGATTTATGTGTGTACATAATTAAGTTGTAGCATTATAATGAAAACAATCTAAGTTGACTCAAAAACATTATTTATTTAGAGTGGTGTTCAAACTGGTCAGACCATGAACCACAGTTATAAAAACAATTTACATCAAGACCCAGCCCTGGCCGGATAGCTCAGCTGGTTAGAGCATCATCCCAAAGTGCAGAGGTTGCCAGTTCCACCCCCAGTCAGGGCACATACAGGAACAGAATGATGTTCTTGTCTCTCTCTCTCCCTTCCTCTTGCTAAAATCAATAAATTTTTTAAAAAAAGACCCAGTGTGCACCCACACCCACATATACACCTATGCACTTCCCTGTCCTGTGCTCATGCAATTAGAGTTTCCAGAAACAAATTCTGCCCTCACTACATGTGATAGACTTTGATATTTTTCTACTCTATTCATATTTTTTAATGCTGGTTGACTCACTAAATTAGTTTTGTGCCCTTGAGGCTGGAAAATGTGGCTTTAGAATAGTCTAACCACCTCCCAACTTTGGGAAACTGCAACAACCGACTAGGCAAGTTCAACTTGCAGATGTCACCAGATGGAGAAGGATTGTAAACACAATGGGTGTATTAGGGTTCAAAGAGATCTTTAAAAACTGGGGTGTAGACTGTCCAGTGGAGGCGCAGTGGATAAAGCATTGACCTGGGACACAGATCCCAGGTTCAAAACCCCAAGGTTGCCAGCTTGAGCTTGGGATCATCAACATGATCCCATGGTCGCTGGCTTGAGCCCAAAGGTCACTGGCTTGAAGCCCAAAGGTCGCTGGCTTGAAGCCCAAGGTTGCTGACTTGAGCAAGGGGTCACTGGCTCAGCTGAAGCCCCCAGGTCAAGGCACGTATGAGAAGCAATCAATGAACAACTAAGGTAACTCAACTACAAGTTGATGCTTCCTCCCTCCCTCCTTCCCTCCTTCCCTTTTTTCCTCCCTCCCTTTCTCCCTGTCTCTCTCATGCCAAAAGACAAACAAAAAAAAGTGGGATGTGCATGAGGCTCCAGTAGGGAGGCTAGGGCATTCCTCTCTCAGCCCCACTGCACCATCTGTAAAACAGAGGTAATGTCATCCTCACTGGGTTCCAGGAGTTGTCAACAATTCTTATGAAAAGCATTGAGCATATAGTAAGTAATCAATAAATGGTGATTTAAAATTTGAAGTTGAATAAATCCTGCACTTGAGTTTTTAAGAAGTCACATGTACATAGGACAGGAAGACAGCTTAATAGTGAGTTTCATGTAAAACAGTCCCAGTGGTTTTAACTCAAAGCAAAATGGAAACCTGGCCTGTGGTGGTGCAGTGGATAGAACACCAACCTGGAATGCATAGGTCACTGGTTCAAAACCCTGGGCATGCCCAGTCAAGGCACAAAGGAGAAGCAATTGCGAGTTGATGCTTCCCATTCCTCCTTGCCCACCCTCCCGCCTTTCTTCTCTTTTTCCTCTCTCTAAAATCAATAAATAAAATCTTTAAAAAAAAAAAAGAAAGTTAAATGGGAGCTAACAGTCTAGGTGTGGTCACTAAAAAAGCTACTGCAATCTTGGACTACATTTCCAAAAGTTCAATCACAGAAGAAAAATAATAGTGTTAGTGTGTTCTGCACACTTGGGCCACATCTAGAGTGTCAGGTTTCATTCTGAGGGACATTGTGAAAGGCAGAT
The DNA here is from genome assembly GCF_036850995.1 of Saccopteryx leptura. NCBI lineage: Eukaryota > Metazoa > Chordata > Mammalia > Chiroptera > Emballonuridae > Saccopteryx > Saccopteryx leptura. The sequence goes on along the minus strand of NC_089504.1, from coordinate 348,517,045 downwards.
TTGCAATAGGAGCTGGTTCAGAGGAAACCAGCGATGGTTGTGGCCAGGATGTCAGAGTAGTGATACCCACCAGGGTACCAACCCCATCCGTGGGTTCAAAGGGCAGAACTAAGACTTCAGGGTAGAAATTTCAAGAAGGCAGATTTCAGATTCAGAGAAGGAAACGTTTCAAAAGATGGAACCGGTCGCCTTTAGAAGTAATGTTCTCCCTTCTCTGGAACCATTTAGCCAGAGGCGGAATGTCTGTCTGTCAGAGAGACAGGATGTCTACATGGGGGTGGGAATTGGACTGGATTACCTTTATGATTTTTACAATTCTCAGACCACGCTGCTGATAAAAACACCGGACGAGTTAGTGGCTGGCAGGGCTGGGAAGGAAGGCAGAGGCTCTTCCGGGAGGAGCCCTGGGCTCCGGCTCACTTAACTAAAATTGGTGAATGACTCTCCCTGAGACCTCTGTTATGAAACGGAAGGACATCAGAACAAGACAGAGTGCAAACAAAGGAAAACTGGCCTAGAGCTTCTTACTCATCTCCCTCTCTCCCTCTGCAGCCATTATTACCCTGGACTCACACTGTTCGGAGGTTGGGCTGGGCTCTGAGCGAGCCTTCAGTTAGGATGCCACAGTGGAATCTACTAAAGCAAGCTGCAGACTGCTGGCCCTCCACTTCCCGCCATTTTGCTTTGGTTTCCGTTTCCTCCCCACTTGCTCTTGAAACACTCCTCTAGATTGCAAACCAATGTTTGTAAGTATCCCTCCTAGGATCACTCAGAGCTCTGTGGCCCAGGGGCTGCAGACCTGGGCAAGCGAAACAGAGAGACATCCATCTCCCTGCTGTTGTGGGGATTCTATTCTGAGATTAACCATAAAAGGGAAGAGACGCAATTCCAGTCAATGTTTAGAAATGAGACGTGATTAAGAAATGGTGTAGACACATGACTATAAGACTCTGATCCAAGTACTTTAGAACCTCATTAATTTGGAACCTTATATTTAAAATGTGTAATTTGGACATAAATCATGCTTAACGTTTCCTTCATATTATTCAAAGTGAGGCTAAATTGTGTATAAAGACTGCAAAAGGACTCTTAGGCAGTTATGTAATTGTTTTATACCACTTCCACCATTTTAATTGTACCATTTGCTTTTAACAGCAGTTTACATCCAGTCACTGAAACTTACATTTAGCAACACTGGTAATTGGAATTGTTGCATAGTCTCCAAAGAAAAGGCGGCATTTCGTTCAGTTTTATATTTTATAGTTCTGGTTTGCTACAACTTTCCCAACAAAGTCCCTTGGCTGGTGAAGTTTTACAGCGATTTACTACACAAGCAATAGTAGCTCTCTCAGGCTCCAAGAACATCACATAAGGCGTCCAGTGCCAGATGGGACCCCTGTCCCTCCTTTCCCTATACTGGAAACCACTGTCATTCTAAGACCAGTAGAAAAGCACCCCCCAAGGACCCCCGCTCTTGATGTACACAGGTCATTCACCTCCACCTCCGGCCCCGCCGGCTACAGCCTTCTCTTCCTCCCTCCTTGGCCAAAACTCCGAGGCCCCCTCACTTCGCACTTGTTCGTTTTGCTAGCAGTGGTACGGGGACTTTCACCCGGCCTCTGCCCTTGCTCAGGTCACCACGGACCTCCTCATTATTAAATCTAAAAGTTCCTCTTCATTCCCTGCCCTCTGACCATCCCCACCTCCTTGAAAGCCCCGCACGTTCCTGCGGCCTCCCTGGCCACCTCTTCCCGCTGCAGGCTCCTCTTCCTTCCACCGCCCTTAGACACTGGTGTTCTCAGGACCCATCCTTCTCAGCCGATACCCGTTCCATGGGCGACCGTGCCCGGGTACCTTCCATAGGCCGACGAGGCTGGGGTCTGTGTACGGCCCAGGTATCTCCTCCCAGTGCAGACCAGTGAATCCTGCCCGCCGTGGGCCTTCCACTTGGGCTGCCACAGAGCTGCCACCACGGAGCTGTCCATCCTCCCCCGATCTCTCTCATCCCTGGCCACCAGGGGCCTCCCTCCAGGTCCTCGAGCCTTCATCTCTGCAGCTGTCCTTTCCTTACTTAGAGCTCTTTCTTCTCTTATTAGTTAACACCTACTCACCCTGCAGGTCTCAGCCTGTTTCATTCTCAGCAAAGTTTACCAAGAGCCCACTGTGTTACAGGCATGTCAGGGGGCCTCTCAGGGCCTGACAGGAGGTCAATTCCTCTGGTAACACCACCCATTAAATAATCGTGGGCTTAATGGCTCTCTCATAGTCATGAGAGGGCTCCCCAGGGCGCGCCAGCTGTGTTTCCACTGCTGAACAGCTACCCCGAGCCGGAATCACAGCGACCCTTCGGTGCGGCAGGCTGAGTGAGCGAATGTCTGGGGAACCGGCCGCTCTGCTGGTATTTCCAATCACAGTGAACTGAGCATCACCCTCATCACCAATCAATCAAGTCGTGAGTGGAGTGTACCTCCTAAACAGACACCTCTCTCCATCTACTCCCTGATACTCGTTTCCATCACCATTATCCCAGCCGTAACCACCTGCAGCTCAGCCTCAAATACTGCCCAGAGCCTTCAAAATGGCTTCCCAGCTCTGGCCTCGTCCCTCGTCCCTCTTATCTGGGCTCCATAACCTGGTCAGAAGAATCTTTTTATAATGCACATCCTATCCAGCCACTCCCTTTATGAAACCAGTAGGAGCCTTGGTTGATTTTATGATAAGTTTATAGAGGCCAAAACAATCTGCCCCCTCCGTCCCCCTCCCCCCCACCTCTCCTACTGTATCTCTTGCCCTCCCGCTCTGCTGATGGCACACCAGTGCTCTCTATTTCTGGAACTATCACATGCCCTGTCTCACTTGGAGCCTAAGCATGCTCTCTTCCATTTGTCTATCTCCAGCCCTCCCTCAGAGCTCATTTATAACTCACTGACTCAGGGGAAAACTTTCCTCTTCCCTCCGCCCCAACAGCGTGCCAGGGTACTGGCACCAGGACACCCTTCACAGCGCTTCCCCACCGCCAGGAGGAGCGCATCTGTCCCAGGGGTCTTCCCAGGGGCTGACACAGGGGGCACCACAGGAAGAGGCCTGGGGACCCCAAAGCCCTGCCCACTGAACTAGGGGCTGTTCCACTGGTCTTTCTCTGGAGACAGGGAATGAGAGAGGAAAGGGGCTCGAAGAAATACAACAGTAGGCTTCACGAAGCTCTTCCCTCCGGGAGAGAGCTTGGCTCACACTCCGTGGCCAGGCCTTGTGGGCACTCAGCTTTCCCCCTCGGGTCCTACCACACCAGCCAGGCTTCCTTGGCCTCCTGCTGTGGCATTTCCCCTGGAGGAATTCCACTCGGCACAAACAGTCCTGCCGTCTATTTCGGTCAGCTCGCTGGGACTAGAGCCAACCAGCAGTTCCTAGGCCTCCTCTTCCCCAGTTGCCTAGCCTGGAAGCGTTCAGAGCTGGTAAGGGAAAAGCAAGCCAGGCTGGTTTGAGAGAACAAAGATGGACCTCAAAAGGAGGTGACAAGGGCTAAGAGGATCAGCTTGGGAACGGCTCCAAATTGCACTGCGCATTTCTGAGAAGCAAATTGCCTGCAATCATAATAACCATATAAAAAAGCTCAATAACAGTAAAAGGAATTTCTTTGAGTTTCATTAAATATGAACAATTGGGTGATGGCCTGTCAATGCCACGGGCCAAAGGGGGAAGGTAAATCAAGAATGGAGCTCTTGTGTCCATGCAGACACCTTACCCAGCCATCTGGTCTCCCCTGCTCCCAACATCGACCCCGAGCCTCAGCCCGAGACCCTGATGTGTGTCCAGTTTCGAGAAGTTAAAATTCCCTTCATTAGCTAACATCTATTATATCTTTCATTTTTCAAGAAAAACTCCCTGCAAGAGTCACCTGTATTTGCTGTCCCTAATTTCTCTGCTGCCAGTCTTTCTTGAACCTGCTCCCACCAGGATGCCCCGCCCCAACCGTGCCACAGAGCCGCTCACACTACCAGTGACCTCCACCTCGCTAAGTCGAATGGTTAATTCTTGGACCTCATCTTCTGTGTTGATCTGACAGGTGACCCTTGAAATCAACTTCCTCCTTGAAGTTCTTCCTCCTTGAAACACTTTCTTCACTTGGCTTCAGGACACACTCGCCAGCTTTGCCTCCTGCCTCTCTGGCTACCTCTTCTAAGACTCCTTTGCTGGGTCCTCCCTTCCTCTCAAATTCTGGCTGGGCTGCCCCAAGGCTCTGTCTCCAAACCTGTTTTTCTTCAGTTTACACATATTTCCTGGGTGATTTCATCTAGTCACATAGTTTTAAAAACCAACAATATACAGATTCAACATTATGATGACTCTCAAATTTGTTATTTTCAAAGTTGTAACTCTGACTGCCTACTGAAGTCTGGAGATGCCTCGATGTATTAATAAGCATCTCAAGTCTAACTGGCCTCGAACAGGCCTATTGATATCTCTCTAATTCTGTGTGTCCGTCAAGCTTGCCCACAGCAGCGAGTGACAGCCCATCCCTCCAGCTGCTCAGCCCTGACGTCTTGGGAGTCATCCTCTACCCTTTTCCACACTCTGCCTCTGAGTCAGCAAACACTTTTGGCTCTACCTTCAAAATATATTCAGGATCTGATTGCTTTTATCACCCAGGTTCATACCCCATCATCTCTCAGCTGTAAACTGCGAAAGCCTTCTTCCTAGCTCAGCTTCGGACCTTGTCCCTCTGAGTCTCTTCTCAGTGCGCATCCAGTGAGACCCATCCAACTTAAGTCATGAAGTTATTCCCCTGCTCAGTACCCCTCAGTAATATCCCATCTCCCAAAGAGCCAAAGACCTCACAGTGACATACAGGGCCCTATGTCACCTGTCTCCCGTGACCTCTCTGACCTATCCCCTATCACCCTCCCTCACTGCTTCAGCCTCAAAGGCCTCCCTCCTGTTCCTGCACATGCCAGATACGGCCCCTTCTCAGGCCGTGGCACTTGCTGCTTGTTCTCTCTGCTGGAGTTCTCGCCCTCTGCTCCCACCCCGGATTGAGCATGGCTCAGACTCCCCTCCTTCACAGTCTCTTCTCATGGAGACCTCCCTCGACCACCCTATATGAATTGCACCCCCCACATTCTTCCTATCTTCTATTCGGTTTCTTTCCTTAGCATTTCTCATTGTCTAAAATGTATACGTCACTTATTTATTGTCTCCCACTAAGATGTAAGCTTCCTAAAGGCATGGACTTCTCTCTGCCTTACCCATTGATGTACCTCCCTATCTGGCACATAGTAGGTACTTAATATATATTTGTTGAATAGATGAGTAAATTAATCCTGGAGGCTTCAGACGGGGAAGGAGAGGCTAAACGGAGCTTAAGAAGGAAAGGAGCCTGACCTGTGGAGGCGCAGTGGATAAAGCGTCGACCTGGAACGCCGAGGTCACCGGTTTAAAACCCTGGACGTGCCTGGTCAAGGCACATATGAGAGTTGATGCTTTCTGCTCCTCCCCCCTTCTCTCTCCTCTACTCTCTCTCTAAAATCTAAAAAAAATAAATAAATAAAGTAAAATAAAAAGATCCCAAAGGAGAAATCCTGCAGAGCTGTACACCCTGGCCCTCAGCTGGGATCTGCTCCCTAGGTCAGCTCAGCTAACTCAGTCCCACAGGGAACTCTCAGGTCCACCAGTCACCCCACACAGGGGGAGTGCCCAGGCCAGGCCAGCGGAGCCCACTCCTGCTCCTGGACAAATACTGCAGAGTACACACACCTCATCACCACACGCCAGGCGCTGTTTCAAGGCTGACTAACATATATTAGGGGCAAGTTCTTTTCCAAGTAAGTTAAGCTGAGGATAGCTGCTATATGAATACCTCGTATCTGTCTCTACCCTGAATTCCTGTCCCCACGAATGTGACTGTCACTAGCTAGTCAGCATGCCGCCCGGGTCATACTCCGCGTACTGGAAGGGACTCTGGAGAAGTGAGGGGGAGCACGGGACAGCAGGGGATGGGAAGAACTCTTCGCTCTGAGAGGCAGTCCCAGGAAATGGTGCAAAGAATAGGGGCCTCAGGATTCTGTCTTGGAGAACAGGAGGAAAAAAGAAACCAAAATATACTTTTTGTCCCCCCTAAAGAATATCATTATGTAAAAATGCATGCTTTCTCTGTTTTGGCACATTTATGTGTGAGTCAAGCCCTGGACTAAGATCGGCTTCTGAAATGAGTGGTGACTTCATTTCCCCTGGGAAGAGAGGGCTGGCTTACCAACTACTTTTTTGAAGGCTAGGAAGTGTTTTGGTCCATTTTTAGGTTAATCTGAGACTCCCAATTAGACACTGACCAGGAGCAGAAATATTCCACTTCCAGTCACAGGGCCCTGCCTGCTGTCTCTTATTCCCTATTCATACCCTCTAGAGAGGCTGCTTTGTGATTCCACCAAGTCCCATAGGAGACGTAACAAATACCCCAAAGAGGAAGCTCTAGAAAGAGGACATTTGGAAATGTGCAGGCCAGTGCATACTGGTTCCTGAGCCATTTTCACCCCGTGGCTGAGACAAAAAAGGCCACCTAACAGCCTACGGACAAACTGGCACCACAGAGCCCTTAGCATCAAAAACAATAGTCACCCAGGCTAAACCCCTGCATTGCAATGTTCTGGGGCCTCTGGCTAGGTACAGCATGCGCCTCTGATGTTCAAACAAAGTGTAGCTAAGGAACGAGATGTCCAAAGGAAGGATTCGAACAGCTGGGTCTGTAAGCATGCTCTTCCTGTGACATCTCGACACTACTCAGAGCGACTCATGGGGGTAAACTGAGAAACATCTAAACCGGGCACGTAGCCCTTTCATACTCCCTTGCTCCCCAGCAGAGCTCGTCACCCTATTGTAGCGTTCAGAAGCACACCCCATGAGAGGTTTAGGAATTTCCTGTGCCACGGGGGCCTCAGAGCATCTGTGCAGAGCGCTTCCTACCCACGCGGTGGAAGCTGCAGCTTCCCCCGGCTGCGGGGGCAGACTCTGAACTTGCTCTGGGCTCAGTTTTCCACTTTGGAATCCTGTCAACTGGAACAAATCCACCAATACAACCAGGGAGCATCTCCTCAAGGGGAATCTCCAGTCCTTTTCCTACTCAGGCTGACAATGGCCTTGAATGAGTAATGCCCCGTGTTTTTACCTTCTTCTTTCCCCCAGATTCCACAGAAAACCCACCGAAAAGTAAGACCTTTCCACCCAGAGGTCTCCTAAGAGAATGCTGCCGGCCAAAATGAGATCTGCTGCTAACTGAGGAAGAACTCTTAAGAGAGAGAGAGACTTTCCGTTGCATTTCAGAAATATAAAGATCTAAGCTCTGGCTCTACGAAGGAAGAAATAAAGAGAAAGCTTTCGCCCCTCCGTCAACAGGTCTAGAAGTCACAACAAGGAGTTGCATATGGATCTAAAACAAAAACAAGCAGAAACCAAACAAGCAAAAACATCAACAAATGCATTCCTTAAGGATGTCCATTGCTCAGCCCGGCCTGTACTGGTTTGGTCCAGCATGCAGACCAAGTGTTCCTGGTTTCACACTTGGTGGGAAGAAGTTCACAAATCCAGTTAAGCTCCCCAAAGGGATACTATCATCCAATAAACTAATAAGCAAATATCGGAGTTTCTCCAAATAAATTTTACTCCAAGTCTGCAGTCCGTAAGGCTTCAGATTGGACCTTCTGTAACTGTTTAAACTCTGAAGTGTTCGCACAACTGTATCTCTCCACTTTTTCTCTGCACACTCTTTACGGCACTGTTTCTCTGCATCTTTCACTCTGTGGCCTTTGCCCACCTCTGTACCCTTTAATTTTTTTCAGTCTTTGGAAGTGATGCTTCTCATCTGTATGTATACAAAGAACAGAGGAGTGAAGTTAAGTCTTAGAAGGAGAGAGATCATGCTTTATTTCCATCATAGAAATGGGGGAAGGTGAGCAAGCTCTAGAAAATTGCTACTAGCTGAGAATGTCCTCACAGAGCCCTAGTTGGGTAATACTTGCTTAAAGCAAACTTGAGTTTTATTTCTTACCAATGCCAAAGTATTGTGCAGGCTACAAGGGACCCTGCAACTTCTCCAAATAGCTGCTATTCATCAACAGAACTAGGAAGTTCAAGCCAAGATAGCGAAATGAACTACCCTATCTGCTGTTAGGCCATGAGGCATCTTTACCCAGACATTTTCAAAATCTTCTTAGAGCTTCTCTCCTCTGACAGGCTTCCAGAGGCCCAAACTTGAATAGAATCTGAGAGGCAAAAAAAGCCAGCTAACCTATGTGCTATCAACAGTGATGCCAAATTCTGCCTCCTGGACCTAGTTCTCCTTACTGGGCAGTCAGGATACAATTATGAACTAACTCTACTTGACTCTCCTTAGCAAACAGACTGTGTCTTTAACAGCCTAGCGCAGGGGGTTCATAATATGTCAGAACAGCTTTTTCTTCTTCTTGTTGCTGCTTTTAAACCAAGAGGTTAAGCCTCTCTACAACCAAGTGGAAAAACCAGAACTGGAAATATTACCAATTGTCCCAAAGAAAATCCATTTCCAACAGATGTTAACGCCTGCTAGAAGCCACTGGACCACTGACATCATCAGCCCAATTGATAGGTTGTATGACAGATCTACCTCTTTCATCACACACAGGAATTTAAAACAAAAACAAGTCTTTGCAGTTATATTCATTATTTCAGACAATAGGTTTCTGTGTGTCATTAATCAAAATTAGTCCTATGGTGTGGACTCCCATCATTCCTTTCATAACCTGTGAGCTGGCCAACACCCTAAATTTTCTAACCCTAAAAGGCTTATCCAAAATACCAACTCAACATTTGGCCCTCCATTGTGGTACTTAATGCCTTCTGGAGTACAACCTGTGAGTTTTAGACACTACATGCCAGTATACCTTAAAATAATTATCACTCTTCTCTCTGCAATGAAATCGGTGTAATGGAGGACCATGGACCAATTCATTGCTTAAAGTAGACCTACTGGCTCCTCCCTCCCCTATTCCAGGAATCAACAAATAAGTGAGCAAGAAGTGACCTAAGAAGAAACAAAGTTCGGGAAATGTGCACTGTGAAAAGCCAGACTGAGTCCCTCCAAGTCAGGTTAATTAAACAAGACAGCATACTGGAATCAAAACCAAAGAGTGCAATGAAAACAGGTTTCTCAGTTGCCCGGAGGAGAGGGACAGTTCCTTTTCAAGTTAAATAATAAAGCCACCAGGCACATATGCCAAGAAGCATGGGTAAGAGGCTGAGATACATAAGTCTACGAAGGGGATGGAGGTGGGGTGGAAGAAGGGAAGTTTCCACTTTATTTCTTCTGTTCATTCCCTTAGGTTTGTGCCTGGCTTTTGCGATTCAGCAATCCCCTCCAACGGGACAGCAAGTTAACAGGCTAGCTCTGTCAGCAAGTTCTTAAACGTCCCACAGTTCTTGCAGATATTTAACTCGAGGCTCAGGATCCAAGCGAACGAACCCATTAAAAAGTATTGCCTACTCGCAGTTGAAGGCGAGAGGCCAACTGCCTAGGGAGCGCCCTTGAGTCCTGACACCACCTCTCAACTGGGACACACTGGTATGTCAACCATCTTGGTTTCTACACCCAGCAGTGCCCACATGGTTGGCGCCGTCTGAATTTCAAGCATTCCCTTGCCCGTCTCTGCATCGCTAGTGGGCACCTAGAGACAGAGTGCAGGAGGGTCCACCAAACACAGGGTAAGGGCCAAGGGGCGTCGGCCGCCTTCTCGGAGCAGGCCGTAGTATATCCACGGGTCCGAGGAGCGCTGAGGGGAGGGTCGGCGACCCGGCGGAGGGGGCACTCGCTCGGCCCCAGGTGCCCGCTCCTCTCGCCAGCCCCCGGAAGCGCTGCCCTCCCGCCCAGCGGGCTCCGAGGGGGCGGGGAGTCGAACGCCCCCTTCCGGGTGCCTCCGCCTGGCTGGCCAGCCCCGCTCCTCCTCCGGGCGGGAATCCTCCCTCCCCCGCCCCTCCGGGAGCCGGGCCCCGGCGCCAGGCCCGGCCCCAGGGGGCAACCCTCGGCCCTGGTTCCCCCTCCCTGCAGCCTCTGCCCGTCTTCCCAACCCTTGGGGGACGGGAAGACCCCGCCGGCAGCGGACAGGACCCACCGCTCATTACGACATCTTCCTCCCTGGCCTCCGCCGCCTCCGCCGCCACCGAGAGCCTGACACCGCCCGTCCAGCACCCGCCAATCCCGGAGCCCGCCACCGTCCGAGCGACGGCAGCGTTGACCAGTAAGAATGTTGTGCATTGGGGACCGACAGCACTACTAACCAATCAAAGAGAGTTGTCTAGAGCGACGTTGGTTTGGCCAATAGAGCTGCGAAGTGTAACTGATGGACGGTAGAGCGCACCAACCGGGAACCAAGTGAAGAGTGAACGACATGTTCGCCAGCCAACTGGAGGGACGCAAAGTCCCGCCCATGAGGTGGTTGATAGACAGCAACAGGAAGCTAGATAGGGTGGGACTTAGCTAAAGGCTGCTTTTGTATTGGTCGTGGTTGACCTTCCACCCACCTCTAACCCAGAGAATGAGTGATAGATCTGCCCTAAAGCCAATCAGAAGTCCTTAGGGTGAGACCCTGAAAAACCCTGTAAAGAGCGTGCAAATTACTCTTCAATCCAGTGTCTCAGTGGTGTGGCAGGACACATCTGGTCTTCGTCCACTCAATTACATACCTGGTGAGTGGAAAGCCTTTATTTAGTTCCTTGCCCTTCATCACTTCAGGAGAGGAAAGTGAGCTCCCAGGCAACTTTGTACGAAGAAGCATTGGATACAATGCGGGAATTGGGGCTACGTGACTTCTGACGGGATTATTTTCACCGTCTCAGTTCAAGCCCCTGTAATCCTCACCTGGTTGTCGCAGCGACCCCCTAATGGATGGCCCTCAAACGTACGCATCAGAAACATCTGAAGCTCTCTTAAAAGTGGATACCCGGGTCCGCCTCTCTTAATCCTCCTCTGTACCACTCCTGGAATATGCATTCTAACCAGCGCCTCGGGTGGACAGTTGATGTGTCTGCCCTACTTCCCTTTTGAAAAAGATGCTGTGAGTAAAGTACTTGGCAGGTGCTACCCGAGTAGGTTTACCTTTCTCTTCCAGGTCTTTTCTGTGGACTTGGGAAGGTTGCCTCGCATTAGTGAGAAGGAAACCACTTTGGCTTCCTACCAGCCTTTCTTCGAAACTTATGCATTCCACTTGGAGAGAGGGAGGATACCAAAACTCTGAGCCGGTGTCCTCATCTGTAAAATGAGGCTAAGCACACTATACTTGAGACCAGTGGCCTTTCTTTCTTTCTCTCTCTTCCTTCCTTCTCTCCCTCCCTCCCTCCCTCCCTCCCTCTTTCTCTTTCTTTCTTTCTTTCTTTCTCTTTCTTTCTTTCTTTCTTTCTTTCTTTCTTTCTTTCTTTCTTTCTTTCTTTCTTTCTTTCATTTCTATCTTTCTTTTATTCCTTCCTTCTTTCTTTTTTTTTGTTTTGTTTTAAACTGTAACCCTCAGTAAGAAATCAATTCCCATTCTGGCCCAGTATACTTACACTGCTAATGAGAGTGTATAACAAAGTTTCCAAAAACAATATTTATCCTTACTATCTGATATTTTTAATCCTGTCCTACCTTCTTTTCCTCTCCTTTCTTTACTTTCTGCCCTTTCTTTCTTTCCTATAAATTTGAAGAACACTGTCATAAAGAGTTGTGTGATTGAAAATAATATACTGCCTGACCAATGGTGATGCAATCAATATAGCATCAACCTGGGGCACTGAGATCCCAGGTTCAAATCCCAAGATTGCCAGCTTGAGCATGGGATGATCGAAATGACCCCATGGTCACTGGCTTGAAGCCCAAGGTTGCTGGCTTGAGCAAGGGGTCACTGCTTGTGCCCCAGGTCAAGGCACGTGTGAGAAGCAATCAACAAAGAACTGAAGTGATGCAACTACAAGTTGATGCTTCTCACTCTCTGTCTTCCTATCTGTCTCTCTATCTCTTCTCTAGATAAAATACTGAGCAGAATGCCCAATACACAGTTATTGCTGAATGTATGTTAATAGTCTCTTTTAGTCCACTCCTCTCAGCCTTAGCCTTTGAAAAACAAGAATTTAGAAAGATAGTACTCCTCTAGGGTCTTCCATTGGCCCTTTCTGAGTAAAAAGCCCAAACTTAGCTTTTTAGGCAAATAAGTCCTTCACACTCTTTATTTGTGTATATTTTATGCTTTATCTCCCACCCCCACCCCCACCCATTTCCTTCCTACAAATCCTCTCCTTTTGCCTCAAGGAACTATTTCAGGGTTCCTAACCAACCACGGCTTCTCTCTACCCTTTCCCCTCCTGAGTCCTTCCTTTCTTTTGGAAAACTGCACGTGCTTCAAGACTGGGCTCAAAGTCTGCACACCGGACTCCCAACCAGCCCTTCTCAGAACAGTTTTTAGTAGAAGTGTGAGTAAATTGCACACTTATTTTCACTCCTGACTCGCTGCTAGGTCTCGAGCAGCTGTGGAAGGACTGAGGGTACACAGAGGACTGGCAGGAAATGTTCGCTGAGTTAAAGAGTGAATATTTGCATACAATTACATCTACATATGGGTTGTATATGTAGACCACACATTCTGTTCCCAGGCCATTTTTCAAGTGAAGATTGCTTCACTCCCAAGCTAAAGACTCCACCCGGGTTCAGTGACTCAGGGTTTTGGGGGGAGGTGGGGTTGAATGTCCCGCTGGGCCACTGCCAAACCTCCTGTGGGATGCAAGCTGGGGGCAGCTGTGCCTCTCGCCCAGGAGCCCCGTCATGAAGAGAACAGAAGTGGAAAAAAAGTGCTCGTGAGTGCGTGGGAAGAAGGTACAAACACAAGAATTTGACAGCAGTTTTGAGTTACTTGAATAACTCTTTTTGAAAGCAGCAATTTTCGTGTGTGTGTTTTTTTTTGTTTTTTTTTTTGTCATTTCTGGCCTATCTAGCCCCTTTCATACTCAGGCACAGTTGAAGAAAGGGGCACTTCCTAAGGAGGGGACCCCCTGACGCTTTTGTCAGGGCTGTTGAAGTTTTTGAGCCTTATTTACAACTCCCCCCCCAAACCACCTTACAGCTTCCACAGATTGCTTCCTTCGAGGTGGCCCCGTCCTCAACAGAGAGAGTTTTTAATAAATGCTGAAGTCTGAGTCCCATCCCAGGCCAAGGACATCAGAATCTCGGGTGGGGCCCAGAGTGACAGTGTTCAGGTGTTCCTCAGGTGATTCTGGCGGGCAGCCAGATGTTGAAGAACCGCCCCTTAGCCCCGAAGTATCTTCCCACTGGGGGTGCTCAAGTAAACAGTTTTTCCCTCGGACAGTCTGTACCTTCCGCCTCCACCCACTGCTGTCCCTCCCTCCCTGCCTTTCTCCCCTTCCCCACCCTACTTGCCTCAGTCTGCAGAGCCACTGCGGACAGGGGGTTCCTGCCACGTCACAGCATCAGCTGGGGACATAGCTCTGCCTCTGTGTGTTTGGGGCAGGTTCTCTGTCAGGGATATTTTCCTTCTTGTTTCCAACTGCTTTCAGCCTCTTCCTGCTCTGAATGGTCACTTTCTCCCATTTCTGATTTACAAAGCTAGCCAGTCCCGCCCCTAGAGCCCCATGTTTGTCTTGTGCACCCTGCACCTTCCCCTCCCAGCACAGTGCTCAGTATATAGGAGGTACCCAGGAAATGTTTGTCCTCACTCTGTCCTTCTAATACCCTTCTCTTCCGGGCCCAGCGGCTTCACCTTCATTTCACTCCTCCTTCCCTGTCTGCCTTTTAAGCCCCCCCCCTCCCCCCATGCTTTTCCTAACATTCCCGTCCTCCTCCTCTTTTTTTTTTTTTTTTTGTATTTTTCTGAAGCTGGAAACGGGGAGAGACAGTCAGACAGACTCCCGCATGCGCCCCACCGGGATCCACCCGGCACGCCCACCAGGGGCGACGCTCTGCCCCTCCCAGGCGTAGCTCCGCTGCAACCAGAGCCACTCTAGAGCCTGGGGAAGAGGCCAAGGAGCCATCCCCAGTGCCCGGGCCACTTTGCTCCAATGGAGCCTTGGCTGCGGGAGGGGAAGAGAGAGACAGAGAGGAAGGAGGGGGGTGGAGAAGCAAATGGGTGCTTCCCCTATGTGCCCTGGCCGGGAATCAAACCCAGGTCCCCCGCACACCAGGCCGACGCTCTACCGCTGAGCCAACCGGCCAGGGCCCCTCCTCCTCTTTGGAGCGTGGCTGCGCCCATCTGATTAGCACCAGAGAGTGAGTGTCTATCCCCAAGGGTGCTCGGGCACCAGAGGGAGAGATGGATGGATACAGAACCACCGTCTGTGCGCTAAGGAAGCTCCAGCCTCCTCTGAGGCCACCTGTGAAAGGAACCACGTGTTCCAGCTGGTGCTGCATGTCCAGAAACTGGAAAAATATCCATGTCCCAGCTCTTGACTGTCTGTTGCTCCTCACTCATAGCTGTGACCCCTACTTGACTGTTTATTTTTGAAGAATTACAGCCAACTCAGCCTTCTAAAGGCTGTTCATTCTGCCTTAAGGATTTTCCCAGTAGCCTCTGCTTCTCCCTTTCCCCTCCTCTTGTTTTCTACATCCTCTTCTCTTTCCATCTCCAGAGAAATCAAAGTTTCAGACTTTCCAAACCATCCGGACACTTACACGCCTAGAGGAAGATTTGATGAGGCCAACACCTACTTTAAATAAGTCGTTATTTTTTTCCCTCCCAGGTCCAGCTAGGATTTCAATGATCCAGGTGTCCTCGGTCACACTCACAGCGGTTGTAAAATACATCTCCCTGGTATGCTCTGGCAGCCACCCCACTCGGCACCCAAGGGGCACGCACACAGGCACCCCTCTTTCCCCTCTGCTCTTCCTGACCCGGGCCCTGACTCCAACTCTCTCTGCCGCCTGGTGCCCTTGCCCAGACCCATGGCTGTCCACCAACTGCCATGGAATCTTCCAGCAAAGACATTCCACCCATCCTTCCTCACAAGGCTCTTTCTTCCCTGCTGCTTCCTGCCCCAGTCTCCTTGGGGTGAGATGTTTGGAGGGAAGGAAGAGTGGGCAGCTCTCTGACCCCCAAGGGAGAAGGAACCCTTTAGGGATGGAAGAACCCTTTAGCCTTTGTATGTCACCACCAGGGGGCACCCAAGACATTTCCAAAAGAAAATACCGGATTTCCCCCCCCCAAGTATAATTGAAATATAACATTATATTAGTTTCAAATATACAGCATAAGGATTTGATAGTTATATATATTGTGAAATTATATCACCACAGCAGGTCTAGTTGCCATGTCACCATACAAAGTTCCTTTTGTCCCCCCTATAATGAGAACCTTTGAGGTGCATTCTCTCAGCAGCCCTCAAATACCCAATAATATTATACATAAGGCTTTTAACCTCACAGGAAAGAAAGGCAGGCATGGGTATCTCACTTAGCAAGCATGCATTGAGTGCCTGTTTGCCACACCCACTCTCCGTTTTCACCTGGTCCAATCTGTACAAAGACTCTTCGAAAAGAGCCGTTTAGCCTTACCTGTGGTGGCGCAGGGGATAAAGCATTGACCTGGAATGCTGAGGTTGCCGGTTCGAAACCCTGGGCTTGCCTGGTCAAGGCACATATGGGAGTTGATGCTTCCTGCTCCTCCCCACTTTCTCTCTTTCTCCTCTCTAAAATGACAATAAAATCTTTTTTAAAAATTGTAGACAGCATATGTACAGGTCCTGTTTTATTTAAAAAACATTTTATTAAAAAAAAAAAAAAGCTGTTTGCCTCTTCAAAGAACTATTTCCCCTGCGACCTCTCCCGGACTCAGCCCCTCACCCCTCCTGCCCCTGCCTACCACACCTCCGTATCTGCTTCTCTGACCCTGCCTACCACACCTCCGTATCTGCTTCTCTGACCCTGCCTACCACACCTCCGTATCTGCTTCTCTGACCCTGCCTACCACACCTCCGTATCTGCTTCTCTGACCCTGCCTACCACACCTCCGTATCTGCTCTGACTGCGGGCACAGAGACTGGGAACATCCCTGGAGACCAAGGGAGGTTGTGAATTCCACGGGCTGGGACTGTCTCCCTCTCTCTTCTATGTCCCCGACCCCCTTCTGTCTAGGCCCCATTTCTGTTGCCTCATTAGGTTACTGAGGCCCCCCCAGACACGCCGGTGTGGACAGTGTGGGGTCAGTGCGGCCAGGGCCGGGCTGCTGGGCTCAGGAGCCTAACTTCTTCACCTGGAAGTGCCATCCAGCCGGCAGACTCAGGAAGTAGGTGACGGTGATGATAACAATAACAATAATAATATTAATAATAACATTGGGGCCCACAAAACGGCTGTGAAATACCCTCTAATGATCCCTTATATTTATAGATTGTCTCTTCCTAGACACTTCAGAGCCATTGCCCAATTAACCCTCCCAGCTTTCCTAGGAGGGACAATTAACCCCATATTTTATGACCGGGGGAAACCAAAGCCCTGAGAAGGCGGTGGAGTTGGCTAAGGTCACAGTGCGTTAAGTGACAGCAGGGTTTGTAGAGTAGCTCCCTCTTCTTCCTTTCTTCTCTATCCGGACCCCCCTAGGCCTGTGTGCCCTATACACACACACGCGTGCGCATGCACACACTCACTGTCCATCTTAAATCTGCCTTGCCAGGGACCTCAGCATCTGGGAGAAGCTGGAACGGGGGTCAACGACGGTTGTCTGGGGTAATAAGGAGGGACTCCCAGTTATCATTGCAGAGGCCTTCCCAGGGCCAGCTGGGGCCCTGGGGAAATCGTGTTCTGTTGATAGGCCTCATGTCCGGCAGCATGCCAGTCAAGACCAAGCCTCTCCTGACTTAAGGACCCATGAGGAAAGAAATGTGGGGTGTCTGCTCCCCCACACATACTCTGTGTCCCCCACTGGTCGTGCCAGGCAGATGTTCAGCCTGGAAACCAGTGTAAATGAAGAATCCCAGTAACCCCTTCAGGCTACGGTGTTGGGGATGGCAACGCAGCTTCTAGCAGGAGGGGTGGGGCAGCCTAGAGAGGAAGGGGGGGCCTTCCGCAGCAAAAATGGTAATTACTTGGCCTACACAAGAACACACTGAGGACAGGAGCAAGGGGAGGAGGAGAGATGGTGCCGGGCTGTGACTCAGTCTCCGCTTCCAGTCTGCACCAGGAAAGCACGACAGAAACTGGGAGCAGCTCTTTTTCTAGCCTGAACTCAAAGTGGAAAAGGGGAATGTGCTTTTGTTTATACAGGAGAGAGCATGGTTATCTAATCTAGAAGCTTCCTGCTTGTACAAGGTAATGCCCTGGAGCAGGTGACAGCCCAGGGCGGAGAGGTGCCAGTGGAATGATAGTGGCTAATATGGACTCCTGTTCCAATTGGCTTAGATGCTGGGGTTGGGAGAGTCACACGTGGGTGAGTTCCAGTTGAGAGAGAACAGCAGGGGAAGCCAATGTGGAGGCAGCCTAGGCTGGATTCTTTTAAATTAAATTTTAGGGAGAGAGGATTCAGGAACATAGATCTATTCCTGTATGTGCCCTGACTGGGGAGCAAACTGGCAACCTTTGCATATGGGATGATGCTCTGACCAAGTGAGCTACCCAGCCAGTGCAAGTTGCTGGTCATTCTTTTTTGTGTGTGTGACAGAATCAGAGAGAGAAACAGATAGGGACAGACAGACAGGAAGGGAGAGAGAGATGAGAAGCATCAATTCTTCGTTGCGGCACCTTAGTTGTTCATTGATTGCTTTCTCATATGTGCCTTGATCAGGGGGCTACAGCAGACTGAGTGACCCCTTGCTCAAGCCAGCTCCTTGGGCTCAAGCTGGCAAGCCTTGCTCAAGCCAGATGAGCTGGCGCTCAAGCTGGCAACCTCAGGACTTCAAACCTGGGTCCTCCGCGTCCCAGTCCAACGCTCTATCCACTGCACCACTGCCTGGTCAGGCTGCTGATCATTTTTTTTTTTTTTTTTTAAGATTTTATTTATTCATTTTAGAGAAGGGGGGAGAAAGAGAGAGAGAGAGAGAGAAGGAGGGAGGAGCAGGAAGCATCAACTCCCATATGTGCCTTGACTGGGCAAGCCAAGGGTTTCGAACCAGCGACCTGAGCGTTCTAGGCCGACGCTTGATCCACTGTGCCACCACAGGTCAGGCTGCTGATCACTCTTGACTGGCTCCCACCTGCCAGCTCCACTGCTGACTCTCCTCTCGCCTCTGACCCCCTGACCTCTGCAGCCAGGGCCTGGGATGGATGGTCCCACCCCCAGCTCCAGGTTCCCCGGGCAGAAACTCCCAGGCTCCACATTGCTGAGATTTTACTAGGGCTCCCAGCTGGGTCCCACCTTTGATCTGGCTTCAAAAAATAAAAAGCAGTACCGGGAGAGTAATTTTCCCCCGACCTGCTGGGGAGGAAGGCAGGCTCTAGGCAGGTCCTGACCAGCCCGGCCCACTCCTCCTTGAGCCTGTAGTCTGAGCTGGTGGCAGCAAGGTTGGGGGCCAAGGGAGCAATGCCATCGCTCCTCTCTGCTCCTCTCCCAGCGAGAGCACTGGCCTCGGGTTAGTCGTCCATCCCCACCTGCCTGCCAAGCAGCAGGAGAAAGGATGAGGGACAGGACAGCTGCTCCCTTCACCCCCTTCCCCACCACCTGGCTCTCCACCCCAGCCTCTCGCCTGCTGGGCTGGATTAGAGCAGAGCCCTGCCCAGGAGGGCAGTGTCTCTGACCTCTCCCTACTCTGCCCCTGGCCCGCTCCTGGGAAGTGCTGACCGACCGCTCGGGGTGGGGCCTGGTAATGGGCAAGTCTGTGCCCACCTGGCTGGGCACCCGAGACATTACTCAGTTGGCTGTCTCAGTGCCAGCTCTGGTCTTGGACGGCTGGACTAAAGGGGTGGGGAGGGGAAGGCCAGGCTGGAGAGCGGGTGGGTCAGCCTTTTCCAGTGCCTCCTCTCCGTTTCTCTCCCTCCAGTGTTGTTACAAGGCCCAGGCCCAGGGTTTCCATCTTCCTGGGCAGAAGCCCTGCCCCCTCCCAGTTCAAAGGCTCTGGCTCCTCACCTGTCCCAGATGCTTACCGGCCCTTTTAAGTGGTTAGCAGCGCACCCCTCCCCCACCCAGCTGAGGATCAGGGATTCTCCAGGCAGGTGCAGGGAACCTGGGGGCTGAGGTGATGGGGTGCAGAGTCCAGAGTCTGGGAGGAAGCAGAAACACACCCTTAAACCAGCTAAGCCGCCCCCAGTGGTGTCAAGCCCTAGATACAAGGTCACTGACCCAATAGATAATCCTTCCAGGGGGAGAAAGTGCCAGGGGTCCAGCCCAAGGGGAAACTGGTGGCTGCGGCTCGGCTCAGTGAGCAAGAACAGAGGACGGACGGACTAGGGGTTGGTGCTGGGCACCTCACGCTCCTGAGATGCCCGGCTCAGCCTTTTGGCCCCTGGCTAGAGGGAGAGATGTCCGCCAAGCACAGGGCTTTCTGGGTGTCCCTGTGTCCTCATTGTGCCGTCTCTGTCTCCTTCAGGTCGGTCTCCGCCCACACAGACACACTCTGAAAGCCCTCCCTAGTATTGGGACTCTCCAGAATTGGCCAGGACCCGCCCGGTCCTGCTCCCTCTTCCAGGCGGCTGCTGCCCTGTCCTTGTCTGAGAGAAGGGACAGACGGACGAGGCAGCACAGCCCCACTGTGTCCAGAAGGCCCCTTCTGGAAGCTCCCCCTCCGGCCCTAGGCACCTCTCCCTGACCTGGGGGCAGAGAAGCAAGTCCAGGGTGGGGGAGGAAGTTGGGAGTCACCTAGGCTCCAGGTGGGGCGGGGTCCCCATCCCGATAACCATCTTTCTGGCAGCTCCAACCTGTTCTAGTGGTAATTTTATTTTCCTGGAGGAGAAAGGTGAAGGCCTCGGTGGGGAGTTATTCGGGCTCTGAAGTGTCCTGGTAGCTCCCCGGGCCCCCTCCAGGCCTTGTGCAAGAGCAGTAAATCCCTGCCACCCACAGGCCCGGGGCGCCTGCTGCCCAGACTTTCATGTTGGGAGGTTTTATGCGTTTGCTGCTCGGTCGGGCTCCACAGCTCCTGCCCGGGGCCTCTCCCCAGCCTGTAAAAATCCAGTCCCATAAATCTCGGCTGGCCCCCTAAGGGCCAAGCAGCGTTCCTCCCACTCCACCCCCCACTCACAAGCATCCCCCCCTACACAAGAGATAGCCAACAAGCAGAGCAGTGGCAGAAAAGAGGCCAGAGGATTTCTGGGGGGGACAGCAGTGGGTGGGGGCTCTCTGGGGCCTCCCTCTGCCCTGTTCCTCTGGCCTCAGCGTTTGCCTGGTGGGTTTGGGCCCTGTAGCTGCAGGGTCTGCTGGGGTCACTTCAGTGCTGGATGGGACTTCTGGTCGGGGGGTTCTCTGGCCGGGAGGCCGTTGGCCTTCACTGCCTGCTAGCATCCACCTGAGCTTCCTGAGACAGGTGGCTATCTGTCTGCCAAGCCCCCAGGTGCAGTCAGAAGTGGCAGGCAGCCCAGTGACGGTGCCGCTTTCCCGGATCAAAATGGGGAGCATGGGGAATGGGAAAGGGGAGCGTGGCGGCTGAGACCTGGCAGGGTCACGGGGACTTGTAGGGTTCAGTGGATTCGGCAGTAAAACGCGGTTCTCAGCTTCTCGGTTTGATAGGGGAGACTGGACTCAACCCGCATGGGGACAGAGCGAGGGGGCCAGGTTGCAGGCCCTGGGGTGAGACTCAGGCTGCGCCAGGAAGGGAGGGACGGGCTCCTGCCTGGGAACACGTGGCTGGGAGAGGGGGGCTGCAGGACAGGCTCAGGAAGGAGGAGCGGGGGAGAGCTCAGAGGGACAGGGCGTCTCCGCGGAGGGAACAGTCTGTTCGGAGGTTTCCGGGGGTGAAGAGGCGACCTGGGCGGGGGCCTTGAGCAGGTCTACCGGGATGATGAGGAGCCGGAACCCGGCTCTGCTCTTCCTGGCGTCGGAGGTGGAACCGGAAGTGGGGAGAAACAAGGTAGGCTGTGGGGGGAGGGGGCTCCACGTGGAGTCGGAGGCAGCCTCGCAGTTCAGAGATCTTTTCACTTCGGGGTCATAGGGATCCCCCGACTTTCAGCAATCTTGCTTCCGGAGGCGAGTCTATTGGGAAACCCACATTCTTGACTGTTCTCAGCTATGGAAGTCATCTCACCCTCTCCTCCCCCATCCCGCCATGTCCAGGCTCAGCCTGACTCACATCGCATCTCCCCATTGTCACTGCCAAGATAGTGCTAGCGACCCCATTTACTGAGCACTTACTACATGCGAGGCACTGCTCTGAGCACTTGACATGTACTTAGCCCCACGTTATGGACGAGAAGCTGTGGCACAGCGAGCTTAAGGCACTTGCCCAGGATCATCCAGCTGAATAATGGCACAGTCAGGATTCGAACCCAGGCAGTCTGGCTCCAGAGCCCGTGTTCTCCGCCTCTACCCTCTACTGAAGAAGTAAGGGGCGCTATCACCAAGGCCAAGGGCATTCTCTGTACCTCCTCTGGACTCCCACAGAGGCCAGCGGGGATACGGGCCTCTTTCCTCAGGAAGGACCAGTGTGGCCTACTGCTCTGGTCCTCTCAGTCCCCTTGGCTTCTTGGGGAATGCCCGCCTCTGAAAAGCATCAGGGACTAGCTGCTGGCTCCCCCCGGGTACCCGGCTTCCGCTAGCGCCCAGCAACCATCGGGAAACTGGGCAAGAGCAAAAGTGAAACTGACTCAGCTGGTTTCCCGCCCCCACAGAGGGAAGCAGGGAGCAGCCTCGGCTGGACAACAACCAATTAGGCACTTTTTATTGCCCACACCGTCATAATCCTCAGAACTTGGCCAGGATGAAGAGGAAATGCGATAGGATGGAACTGCAAGATGCCTTCGGAGTTCGTCCCAGTCATCCCCTTGCTTCCAGGTGGAAGAGCCTGGATGGGGACTCTCCATCGGGAGAACTTTCCTCCGAGTGCTGTTGCAGCCCAGCACTCAGTAGTCTTTGTGTCTCCCAAGAGTCCTTTAATATCAGAAGGGGGCCTGACCAGGCGGTGGCACAGTGGATAGAGCATCAGACTGGGATGCGGAAGGACTCAGGTTCGGGACCCGAGGTAACCAGTTTGAGCGCGGGCTCATCTGGTTTGAGCAAAGCTCACCAGCGTGGACCCAAGGTCACTGGCTCGAGCAAGGAGTTACTCGGTCTGCTTGAAGGCCCACGGTCAAGGCACATATGAGAAAGCAACCAATGAACAACTAAGGCGCCCCAACGAAAAACTGATGATTGATGCTTCTCATCTCTCTCCGTTCCTGTCTGTCTGTCCCTATCTACCCCTCTCTCTGTTCAGAGAGAGAGAGTCAGAGAGAGGGGTAGATAGGGGTTTTCTGGAGTCCTATGCTCCAGCAACTGAGGGAAGAGGAGGAATCCCACCTCTGTTTGTTCCCAGGACGGGTCAGCAGGGAGCGGGACACCACACAGTAGGGGAAGCCCCTGGTTGGTACCTCCCAGGCTGTTGGCTCAGGGGTCAGGGAATTACAGGTTTTTGAACACATCTGACTTCCTTCTCAGACCAGTAGCTCCCTGAGGACAGGGATTTGTCTCCTCTATTCGATCAAATACTCCTCAAGAAGGTGTCTTCCCAAGAGAGGGCCATACTTCATTTGTCCCCTGCCCCTTCACACAATTGCCTAGGCCAGAGCTTTGTCCCAGTGGGTCACTCCTGCTTCCATAGAACAGTGAGTGGTTCTGACTTTGACCCAATGGGGGCTGGTTAGGAAGTGCCACCATAGCCTTTCAGAGCCTCCATTTCTTTTTTTTTTTTTTTTGACAGAGACAGAGAGAGAGTCGGAGAGAGGGATAGATAGGGACAGACAGACAGGAAGGAAGACAGATGAGAAGCATCAATTCTTCATTGTGGCACCTTAGTTATTCATTGACTGCTTTCTCATATGTGCCTTGACCAGGGAGCTACAGCAGACCAGTGACCCCTTGCTCAAGCCAGTGACCTTCGGCTCAAACTGGTAAGCCTTGCTCAAACCAGATGAGCCCACGCTCAAGCTGGCAATCTCGGGGTTTCAAACCTGGGTCCTCTGAGTCCCCGTCCGACGTTCTATCCACTGCGCCACCGCCTGGTCAGGCATACCCTCCATTTCTTCATCTGTAAAATGGGGTAATAGTAAAACCTACCTCAGGCGTTGTTGTGAAGATTAAAGCCTGGTCCACAGAAGGGCTCAGTAATAGAGCTCTTCCCCCCCCTCATTGATTTGAGAGACAGAGAGAGGAAGAGAAGGGACAAAAAGATAGAGGGGGAAAGGGGCAGAGAGAGAAGCATCACCTGGCCATGCTACTTGATTGTTCCATTTAGCGGTGTACTCACTGATTGCTTCTCTTATATGCTGTGGCCAGGGATCGAACCCACAACTTTGGTGTGCGGATGATGCTTTATCCACTGAACTACCCAGCCAGGGCCAAATGAGAGCTCTTATTAGCTTTTTAGAAATCTGGCAAAAGGGAAGAGACTCTTTCCCTGGGCAGCAACTTTCTGCCTATCAGAAAATAGGATGGGACTCCAGCAGCCCAGAAACCGAGGGGTAGCCCTCAGAATGGGAGCAGCAGAAGCTAGCCGGCCTGGTGGCTCTGTGCGGGTCCCAGCCAGAGACCTTGCTCCAGGAGGGAGCAAGGAGTGCTGTGATCAGCATGAGCAACCTCAGGAACCCAGAGCAGGGAGCATAGTGATGAAGACTGATATCTAGTTAAAACCCAACTGTCACGGCAGAGTGAAGAGAGAAGGGGCCGTGCGTTTCATTGCTTCAGGAGACAGGAGGCATGTCGTGGCTTCTTTGCCAGGATGGTAGTGGTCTCAAACCCAACAGAGATGCTTAAAGTATGGTGGAAATTTGGGCAAGGGCAGTTAATGGGCACAATGACCTCTCCCCAATCATGGATTCCAAAATCTTCTGAAAGAGGGCAGAGGATGGAAGTGAAACCACACCCAAGCTGAACACACATCCACCTTCTCTGTCATGGGTAGAAAGAAGCACGCCTGTGAGTTCAGAGTGGGCCACAAGCGGCGTCACATACCCATACTGCCTCTCCTCGTGGGGACAGGAGCCTTGGGCATGGCAGCAGTACTGAGGAAGAGGAGGCACTGCCTATCCAGCCAGTTCTGCCCTGGGTAAGGACCCTGGGTGGAGCTGAACACATTGACACTTGGCATGGAGCCAGAGCCTTAGGCAGGCGGGGCAGCAAGTGGGAGGAGCAGGGAGCACCAGGACATTGCAAAAGAGATAGGACAGACCGGCTGCCCTCTGTTCTGAGCCTCCCAGGCAGAAGCTGGCTGGAATGGGGAAGTGAGGTGGGAGGAGGGGTTCTGGAGCTCTTGGGAAAACTTTGAAAGACATACTCACTCTTTTTTTTTTTTTTTTTTGTCTTTTTGGTTTCAACTTAGAAGTTGCCTCCGCTGAGAAGCCTCTCCCTACGCTCCCAAGGCTCACTGCCTGGGCTTACCTTTGCAGTGATCTGTTTACAGGAGTGGAGAAACGAATGTGCCTCCTCTGCTCTCCCCTTCGCCACCCACCCTGCTGTGGGCTACCCCCACTGGCGCTCAGGTTCCTGTGCCCAGGCTTCGAGCAGGTCCGGAAGGAGACGCGTTCAGGGAGCCGTCGGTCAGATAGGGGAGACATGGTTCTTGACCACAAAGATTTCGCAGCCTGATGGGGAAGATAGAAGGCATTCCTAATCCTTCATCAGAGTCTAGGAACAAGGACAGATAGCAAATGAATGGAATTCCTGAGGTGGTGCTAGAAGAACGGGAAGAGCATCTGGGGGGGGGGGGGACTGAGTGCAGTTGTTGGGAAAAAGCTTCCCAGAGAAGAATGTGACATAGATTTAGGGGTGGAGGCCAGAGAATGCCATTTATCCTTAAGCTATGCCCATCTGTCCAAAGAAGAAACTTCCCGAGACTGTCTGGTAAATCTGAGCCATGATTCCAAATGCCCCCTTTTGCCCAGGTAGGGGGGTAGGTGCTGGGAGAGAAGGAAAGGACAGGCAGTGAAGGGATGAGTGGGAGGGGGCGGGAAGCGTGTCATTTTGGTGAAGCCCCTCCCTGGGCCGTGGATGACCCAAAGTCACTTAAATGAAAAGGAGAGAGAGGCCAGTTGAACAGGTCCCGGTGGCCACAGTGAGTCAGGGTGCCGGCCGTCTGATCCTATGAGCCAAATCTCGGAATCTCTGGGGCTTTAAAGGCTCCTTGTGTCTGGCCTCAAAGCCACCACCAGGTAGTGATCTGCCCCTTCGTCTCCTCCTCCTCTTCCCACCCTTTTGCTGCTCTCTGACCTCCGACCCCGGAGTCTGAAGGACCCATTCTCCCTGAAAGGCCGAGTCTCTTCTCCCCCTATCCAAATTTGCAGTGGTCATGTATAAAAATGGCAGGATGAAGGGGCTGTGCCCCGGAGCACAGGGCAGGGAGTTCAGAGAAATCCATGCTATCCAGTTCCTGGGAGGCCTGGCCACTGCTGGCCCCTCTCCAATGGCCACAGCAGAATCTAGCCCAGTGGTCCCCAAACTTTTTACACAGGGGGCCAGTTCACTGTCCCTCAGACCGTTGGAGGGCCGGACTATAAAAAAAACTATGAACAAATCCCTATGCACACTGCACATATTTTAAAGTAAAAAACAAAACGGGAACAAATACAATATTTAAAATAAAGAACAAGTAAATTTAAATCAACAAACTGACCAGTATTTCAATGGGAACTATGCTCCTCTCATTGACCACCAATGAAAGAGGTGCCCCTTCCAGAAGTGCGGCGGGGGCCGGATAAATGGCCTCAGGGGGCCGCATGCGGCCCGCAGGCCCGTAGTTTGGGGACCCCTGATCTAGCCCTTTGTAAGGGGCAGGCATGTGCAGTGTGGGTGGTGGGGAGGAGGTGAAGATGGAGAGAAGGAGGAATTAGTATGGGTCCCCAGAGCGTCCTTCGTGTGGGTGCTGATTGCCATTAGAGGGAGTTCATTAGAAGGAAACACTGCAGGGAGATAGGACCCTCCAGCTCTGGGTCTGAGCCTGTGGGGACATCAGGGAACCCCAGCAGCCCCTGCTCTGCACAGGCTTGAGCAGGGCCAGCCCAGGGGTTCTTCTCCAGCACTTCCCAAGTCAAGGCACTTGGACTGCCCAACTTCGTCTCAGTAGGAGGACTAGATGGCCTAGGCTGTTCTCCTGTCCCCAGATACATTCATGGGGCGGGTGTCCCTGGCAGAGCCAAAGGCTCTTGATAGTCCATTCACGACCAGGTGGGACATGGGGCAGGACACAGGGACTGGGCTGTGTACTGCCCGCTTTGCTGGAGCAGAGGAGGGGAAGGAGTGTCTCTTGAGCCCCTGGACACTCTGTCCTGGCCCACAGGAGCTGCCTGACTGGCGGGGAGGGGGGGAGGCTCAGAGCCTGGCTGAGTCCCAGTCACAGGAGGGAGGGGTGGGATGTCTCTTCCGCCCGGTAGATTAGTGACTCTGAGACAGGAGAGGGCCTGTCACCAGGCCCATAAATAAAGCATCTGAGTCTCTCCCTCCATCTGTGTTTATCTGTCTGGCCCCGAGTTTCCGGGAGAGGAGATGTCTCAGCACCCCCAGCATCAAACGCCCCGGCACGGAGGGAGGAGGGGTAGCCTCCCTCCTGCGGCCTCCACTCCACTCTCACCCTCTGTTTCTGCTTCCTCAGTCCCTCCTTCTCGGCCCCCTCTCGCTGACCTGGTCACTGGCTCCAGGGGGCCCCATGGGACCAGTAGGGACCAGTAGGCAGGGACAGGTTTGGGGGCTGCCCAAAAGCTCGGCGTCTCTCTGTGTTGGTGCTCGCCCTTTGTGGACTCCGAGACCGTGCTGGAGGCCCAGAGGGAGGTGAAGGACGGGAATCTACAGGGTGCTGGGAGGTCTGAGTGTCTTCAAGGTGCAGCCCGGGGGGAGGGAGGCAGGCCTGCTCCGTCGTGCTGCTGAGGAGCCAGGAGAGGGGCTGTCAGGCGGAGGGCATGGCAGAGCCCCAACCCCCCCCCCCCCCGGATATGTGGCCCTGTAGAGCAGACCCTGCCTTCCCCTCCACCTCCTGCCTTCCCCTCCACCTCCCGCCTTCCCCTCCACCTCCTGCCTTCCCCTCTACCTCCTGCCTTCCCCTCCACCTCCTGCCTTCCCCTTTACCTCCTGCCTTCCCCTCTACCTCAGCTGACTCTCTCTCCATACCTTCCTCCCCTCTCTCTGCTTTCTGGGGCTCCAGGGAACTCTAGGCTGTTCAGAGCCAGGACATGCCACCAGGGCTTTTTAAAGTGTGGTCCCCAAGCCACTTGCATCGACATCACTGAGAAAGGGAAAGGGAAATGCTTGCCTAGATGCACATCCCGGCCCTCAAAGACTTGCTGAGTCCAGAGGGGCTCGGGACCTTTCCTTCTCACCAACATTCCAGGGGATGTTGGCGCAGCTCGAGCCAGAGAGCCCCGCCCTGTGCTGTCGGAGTGCAGGCTGCCCCTTCTCCACCACGTCCTCGGGTCCCACACAGTGCCTGGGCCGCCGTGAGTGCCCGTCAACACCTGTTGATTGACTGCATTTCCCGACAGTGAATGCCCCTTCTTTCCCTCCATGCCTCCTTCTCTGGCCTCTCCAACAATCCCAATCTAGGGGGAGGCGGACTCTCAAGTTCTCGCTTTCTGCAGAGGGGGTAATGTCAGAATGGTTCAGCCAGACCCCTGCCCCCTACAGTGTCACATGGCTTTAAACAGGATGCATTGGCATGTGTCACTGACACTCATAGAAACGCTTTAAAGATAGGGACTGGAGGTGCCACCGCAGGTTGGCAGGCGTCTCCCACTGAGGCAGGTGGGGCCCCTCAAGTCTCCTCAGCTTCCACGTGAAGAACCACTCCTGTCACCTACCCACAGGGAGCAGCGGTGGGGTACAGGGTTCCTGTCCCCAGGGCAAGGAGTGGCAGGAGCCAGGGAAGGGGAAATCATAGAGGAGGAAAATTATTAAAATTGCCTGGCAGAAGAGTCACAGCCAGATAAGGTCCAAGGAAGAGAGGAGCACACCTGTTGCACAACTCAGGTCAGCGGCCCCTGGACTCTTCCAGAGGACCAGGCATCTCGGCCAGGAATGCATGAATCAGTCATTTCTCTATAAACCCCAGTTTTCTGGAATGACAAATTACCATCTCTGGAAAGAGAGCCAAGGATCTTGCAGATGTGGAGTCCTCTCCTTGTGTCAGGGTCATACAGTGTTGCTGTCCCTTTGCAGCTGATTTGCATTACATTTGCATTAATTTGCTTGGGCTGGACCAATAAAAGTAGTATGCAAATGAGTAGAAAGCGGTGGGCTTCACTGAGGAGGTGAAGACAGAAGATGTGCAGAAGGGAAGCACAGGGGGGTGCCTGCAGCTACAATGGGAACCCCCGACTTACTCTGACAGCCTTTCCAGCTCCAAGCAGAGAGGACAGCCTAGGACTTTAAGAGCCCTAACATGGCACATCCCAAGAAGCCTGGGAGGGCAGAGAGCAAGGGCCCCAGGTGTTCTGGGGGTGGTGAGGGCAGCTCTGATGATGAATGGCAGCCAAGCAGAGGTCCCAGAATTCCCTGGGCAGCAGGGAGCCTGAGAGCCAGACCCAGGAATACACCAACGTGACAATGGCAAATACTTGCCCGAGGCCCTAGACAGAGATGATGGAGGCAGAAGGCTTGGGAGAGGAGGGGGAGGAGGAGGGGGAGACAGATCCTAGGCCAGCATTTCCTGAGAAAGGAAGAGGCAGAATGACTCCTGGGGAGGAAAGGGAGATGGCAAAAGCTGCCACCCTGGCCGTGGCTTGGGGTTAAAGGGGAAGCTGAGAACCTGGCCAGTGAAGAGGGGAGAGGCCAGTGAAGAGGGGAGTTGGGCTGCTCCCCTGTAGGACGGCTCCTGCCGAACCAGGCCTGGTGCAGGTCAGGAGGCAGAGTCCTCAACCTTAGAGAAAAGTCCTAACCTGACGGGGGAGCACAGTCCCCTGCTGATGGGAGCTCTCTGTCCCGAGGACACAGGCCAGGTCTTTGGGAAGCCCATAGTCTAATGAAGGAGATTAAGTCCTTGCCTTGCGCCCCCAGTGAGGGTGGGGGAGCAACAGGATACAATAAGTAGCCTCAAAATGACTTAGGTGTTCTTTCAACAACATATAAAGCAGGGGACAAACTAAGGCTTTCACAGATGGAGGGGACCCCAACATAAAGTAGTAATCAGCTCAGCAGGGTTAATCAGGGAGAGGATTCCTGAAGTGGATTTTGAGGGAGGTTTTGCAGATTGAGAAAGGTGGGGCTTAGGGGGTCATCCTCCATGGGCCTAGAACAGTGAAGGGGTGAGCTGGTGAGGATGAAGCTTCTTGGGGTGTGCAATGCTAGGATGCCGAAAGTCCTACCCTGCCTTCTCTTGGAGCTGGCCAGTGGCTCGGAGGCCTCTGGGCAGCGGCACTGGATGGCCCTGGCCCGGGGGAGACTCTGCGTCTGGAACAGCCTTGTCTCCCAGAGGCGGTCATCTGACATCCAGGGAAACTGGGGCTTAGGCAGGAGAAATGGCTTGATCAAGACGACCCAGCTCACCATGGCTGGGTAGCTCAGTTGGTTCGAGTCTTGGCATTTCGGGTTCAATCCCTGGTCAGTGCACAGATGGGAAGCAACCAATGGGTGCATGGCTAGATGGAGCAGCAACAGATGGGTGCTCTCTCTCTCTCTCTCTCTGTCTCTCTGAAATCAATCAATCCACACACACACACACACCTCATTAGAGGCAGCACTGAGACCAGATTTTCAGGCTCTTGGTTCTGAAACCTTCCCCCTTCCTCAGCTGGCGAGCTGACAATCGAGGGCTGTGGTCAGAAGGCTCCAGGAGCCCTGCTACCCTCCAGGTGGGCTGTTAGAACAGGGGAAAGTACCTGAATCTCTTCAGGCCTCTTTTTCCCCATCTGTACTTTGGGCTCTTTCATCTAAGGAGGGGAAAGTCCTTTGCAGGAAGTTTCCCAAAGGAGCCCACGGTCTTGGTGGGACTTGCTAACAGTTTGTTTTCCAGTGGTAAACATGGGTGGATGGGGTGGGAGAGGGAGGCCAGGTGAGGCTGGGATACCCCCAGCTGACAGTGCAAGCTCTACTTCCAAAAGGGTGGGATCTGAACATTTTTGAGGGGGGAAAAAAGTGGGCAAATTTGCATTTCATTTGCATATCAATTGTGTGAATTCCAGGCCTGGCCACGTGCTCTGGAATCTCCCTGGCTCCTGCTCCCTCCTCTGTGGTTTCCCCACCTGTCTGAGAGCCTCCTGGTTGCCAGTTGTGTGGCCACAGCTGGGGAAGAGGGGTTCAGATGTTGGCCGCTGGCTTCCCTAGGACCAACCCAGGGCCTTCCAGCCCGCCCCAAGGCCCTAATCGCCTCACTCCTGTGGGGTGCCCGGAGGCCTCCCCGAGCCCTTGTGGGAGGCTCCAGGCAGGCTGAGGCCTCCCCACCGCTCCGTCTTCCAGAAGCGGGACCCCCTCCGAAGGGAACCCAGCGGGAGTCCCTCGGGCCTTCCCGTGCCCGCGGGGGCCGGTGAGAGTGGTGGGGTCCCTGCACCCCACCGTCCTCGCCGTCAGCAGAGGCCGGGGCCTCAGCGGCAGTGGGCCGGCAAAGGGCTGTCCCCTCCCACTGGAGCCAAATAATTGCCTCCTGCTTTGTTGTGTGGTGTCTGGGGCCCGGGGCCTCTCATTTGTGGGGACGTGCTGTGGCGAGAGCCTCCCTGCGTAATTACCCTCCTCCCCATCCCCGCCGCCGCCGCCACTGAGCCTCCTGCGTCCGCTGGGCCTTACTCACCCCGCTGGCCTGCAGCTCCCCCCACGGCCCAGACGCAGGGAACTCCCCTCCCTGCCCCAAACAAACTCTTCTTCCCGTCAAACCAACTCTCTGCCTCCCATCCTGTCCCCTGGAGCCCGAAGGGGAGGAGCGGACCCAGCTGGGGTCTGTCTCTGGGACTGGGACCTGAAAGACCTTTTCTGGTCTGAATACATCCCGACCGCCTCCTCCTCCTCCCCACGGGAACCGGACCCAAGACGAGGCTCCGGGCACGCGCCTCGCATTGCGCAACATCTGGACAAGAGTTACACCTGTCGGGACTCGTTCCCAGTTATGGCTGGAGCTACCTACAATTCTGATACCTGAAAGAAAACACTCCACTCAAGCCTGCCTCTCTCTCTCTCTCTCTCTCTCTCTCTCTCTCTCTCTTTCCTTTTCCTGTTTCTCAATCACCAGTTTATCTATTTGTTGGAAAGGAAAAAAAGAGAATGGGCGAGAGATAGTGCGTGCCTGAGACATTCACACAACAAGGAGGAGAGAGAGAGACTCCAGCAGATAGACAGAGAGGAGCCACAGAGAAGGCTGCTGCAGAGCCTCAGGCACACAAAGTGACTGGAGAGCTTTTCCCTTCCCTTGGGTTGACACAAAATTAGAAATAGAATGGACAAATATAATTAGGAAAAGCAAGATATTTATTAAATCTTGGGTAACTCTTGGAGAATAGACTGTTGAAGTTGAATGAAGGCTGGAACTGGAGACTGAGAGGGACTGTAAGAGGCATTCGGATAAGCCAAGACTCATAAATTATGAAGAGACAGTTGCATATAAGGTTTGCACATAGTAGGTATTCAATCAGTCATAAGTGGTGACAGAGGACCCCTCACTTCTGAGACCAGAACAACTGGAAATTTAAATGGTAGCAATAAGAGTGTCGGCTGGACTTCTTTCTGGAGGAGGGACTTGCCAAATGTAAGAACCATTCGTCATCAACAAATATCTATAGAGCTCCTACTATGTGCCAGAAACTGTTCTGGGTGCTTCTGACACAATGAGCAAGACAGAGATCTTTGGGAATACTTGGGGTTATGGACTCTGCCTGCTGGAAGGAAGGTCAGAAAAGTACAAATTCCTCTTCTCCAGATGTTTTAGGGATGCTCTCAGGGGTGCTGGGATTTGCCAAGAAACTAAGGGAAGGTGAGCTCTAGTTCGGTTCCAGGCTATGGAGACAGACCATCGAAGCAGTGGAGACCAGGCTGCCAGCGGTACACCACTGAGTTCAGAGAAGGAAGGGTGGATCCCTCCTGAGGTCACACAGCACAGGCAGAGTTTCAGTAGCGGGTATGGCTGTGAGTTCTGGGGTGCCAGCTAGGAAACCCAGACATTGGGGATGCACCCCAGCTGTCAGGAATTGTCTGGAAGCCTTCTCCCTCGGTGGCAGCAGAGGAAAGCAATGCCTCCTGCCCTTTCCAGGGTGGAGGAGAGACAGAGAAGCAAGGATGTCATCCGATGAGGTGGGGGCCAAAGGCTCCTCCACAAACATCCCTCCACCTCTCCCTGGCTACCTCTTTTAGGCCCTGCAGCAGAAGAGGGAGATGAAAGGGACAGAGTTGACCCTGGGGAGCAAGGGCGAGAGCGGGTGGGTCCTGACTGGGAAGGATTTCAGGAGCAGATAGAGGGGGTGGGGTAGAGGAGAGCAGGGATTCTGACAATCTCATTGGTCCCCTTGGCATCAAAGCATCCATTGGCTTTCAGCAAAATGGAACTGATTCATGTGTTTGTGTTGAGTACTGAGGTGCTGGTGGTGGTAGGAAACAGGGTGCAGGGTTCTATACCAGTGCGTTAACTCTGCACAGCTTCATGCCCCCCCTTCTTACCCACACACACAGACAAGAAATTCTCCAGAACCTGACCTCACCTGGTCTTCATCCTGGCGTGACCCCTGTGATTTTCCAGCCAAGGAAAAAGATACACATGAGAGCCCCTTAAAGGAATCAGAAAGCAAAGTTTAGGCCTCACCTGTAAAAATATTCTAATGTAAATGTTTATTAACTAGAAATGCATCTAGAGAAGTATCATAAATATATGACATAAATAAATAATAAGTAAAAAATAGAATGCTTTTTCACCAAGTGAAGACCCCTCAGTACCCAGCAGGCAGCTCCAGGAACAGAACACAACCCTATCCTAAAGCCCTCCCTGTGTCCTTTATGGCAGTGGTCCCCAACCTTTTTTGGGCCACGGACCGGTTTAATGTCAGAAAATATTTTCACGGACCAGCCTTTAGGGTGGGACGGATAAATGTATCACGTGACCGAGACAAGTGTCAAGAATGAGTCTTAGACGGACTTAACAGAGGGAATCTGGTCATTTTAAAAAAAGAAAACATCGTTCAGACTTAAGTATAAATAAAACGAAAATAATGTAAGTTATTTATTCTTTCTCTGCAGACCGGTACCAAATGGCCTATGGAATGGTCCCGTTCCGTGGCCCAGGGGTTGGGGACCACTGCTTTATGGCTTCTAATGCCCCCAAGGGTAACGGAATCTCTGTTCTGACTTCAAAGAGCATAGATTTTTCTTCACCTATTTTGTCCATATAAATGAAGTCGTGTCCTATGAATTATTGTATCTGACCTCTTTCACTTCACATTTGTGACATCCCTTCTTTGCTTGAGTTTGATCCCAGCTGGGAGGGGAGGGGTGAGATGTATCCAAGGTTATCCCCTTTGGGTCTCAAACTCATGCTCCCCTGAGATCTCTTTCAGCCCCCCTTTCAGAGGTTGGTGTCAGCACCCCCACTTCTCTGGCTCTCGTCTCCCAGGTTCCGAGCAGGATGCACACTCTGGAAGACCTTGTCCTCTCGGGGCTCCTATCCAAGCCGAGATCTGGGAACTGCTGGTCCCAGACCACACCCCTCCAAAGGGACTCTAGAGGAAGTCCCCAGCCTGGGCGGGGTAAATTAGATGGCGCTTTGAGATCTCAGGATGAAAGGACTGCCTAGGGCCGTTGTCCTTGGCCTCCTGTCCAGCTTGGCGGGGGAGGGGAAAGAGTACCCTGTCCCCTGGGGCTCCAGGGATGGGCATCAGCCTATTAGGATTGGCATTGCCAGGCTCAGAGGGTTTTTGTCCTTAGAAGCTCTTGCCCAAAAGAGCAGGAAGCCCTGGCCCGAGATATTGGGGAGTGGGGAACCAAAGAGCCAGGCTCTGGTTCTGCCCCAACCCCCTGGGCAGCGCCCAGACAGCCCGACTCTGGTGCCGTGTGTGGTTTCAGGGTAAGCTGCGATGCCACCCAGAGCGCCCTGCTGACAGACAAGGATCTCGCCCGCTTTCAAAGACGCCCTTTCATCTGCCAGGGCTAATTACACCTGCAGAGCAGAGAAGAGGGCACTGGAGCCAGCCCCCTCCTCCTTCCCCCACCCCAGCTCCCAAGCCCCCTGCCTCAGGAACCCTTCTCCTCCCTCCCTTTTGCCTGTTTTAAAGCTCTGTCGGCAGCCTCAGCACCTGCCAATTATGGCTCCTCTAGTGACAAGTGGCCCTGTCTCCGGGGAGGGAGGGCACCGGAGAGCAGAGGGCTAAGGTGGGCCTGTTTGTGTACATGAGGGTCGGGGCTTGGAGGGTCTGGGTGGCATTAGGAGGCTTGCTGAGAGGCACTAGGGAGGGGGTGAGGGCATCATGAGTGTGCAAGTGCAAGTGTATGGTGGAGGCAGTTTAATGGAGGCCTCGAGGACTTGGGCTCTGATTCTGGCAGCTCTGTGTTTCATTATTTTATTAGCTGCATGACTTTGCTTCTCACTTGTTTGAGCCTCAGTTTTCTCTCTATAAAATGGGGGTGTTAGTACCTACCTCACAGAATGGCTGAGAAGAACAGATGAGACAATGCATGTAAACGCTAGCATTTAGCAGGGGTTTACCTGGGCACGGGAGAGATGCTACTTTATGTGGGAAGGCTCTTTGGACCCTCAAGACTGGATTAGTCTCCATACTACACAATGTTTACTCCTTTTCCAGTTCTTTTAAAAATTTTATTTATTGATTTTAGAGAGAGAGAGGAAAGGAGTATGAGAGAAAGAAACATCGATTTGTTGTTCTACTTATTTATACAGTCATTGGTTGATTCTTGTATGTGCCCTGACTGGGGATCAAACCAACAACCGTGGTGTATCAGGATGATGCTCCAACCAACTGGGCTATCTGGCCAGAGCTCTCTTCCAGCTCTTAATGCACAGCTTTGCTACAATGCTTACTAGTCAGGGTCTCCTATCACCTTGCAAACAAGTTCCTTGAGGTGCCATATGGTACCTGTCTTTAGCCAGCGCCCAGAGTATAGCAAGTGCTCACTGCGCTGTACGCATTGTGGGAGTGGAGCGTGTGCTGGAGGCGCAGGAGTGAAGGGTCCTTCTAGAGTGTGTAAGGGTCTCTGAGTCAGCACGACTGTGTGTGTGATCGTTGTGCACCTCAGTGACACATGGAGTGTGTGTGTGTGTGTGCACGCGTGTGCGCGCTTACACACAAGTGACCACTGTGGGCGTATGAGGAGCAGAGTGACTCCACAGTGTCTGAAATCAGTTCTGAATGAGCCTCTCAGTGAGTGATGACCTATGAGGCTGTGTAGATTAGCAAAAGGGTGTGTGTGTGTGTGTGCATGCGTGCGCGCGCGCACACGCACATGCACGATGGCAGAGGATCTACATGTGTGATTGCACGTGAAACTCTGAGCAGGAGGAGCTGCACCCGTCTGTGTCTGGGGGTGGGAAGGGTGCTGGGGGGTCATACAAACGTGGACCTGCCTGAGAGTGTTCAGGGCTTCAGTTGTGGTGAACTCTTTAGAAGAACAGAGAAGGTCCCCAACCAGGGGGCTTCTTTCTCCTAGGGCCCCTGACCTGGGAGAGAAAGGGGTAAGTGCCTGCTCCTTCCCTAGAGTATAATGAGCAGAAGCATGAACCACCCTAGCACCACAGTCCTCCACCCCCTGATTCAAAGGTTCAGGTAAGAGGCTGGCAAAGGGTTTCCTTGGGAGGCCCAGGAAGCGGAGTGGGTTCAGGGCGCTGAGGACGGGAGAGTCGGAGCCCCTGTCGGAGCCCCTGGCTGGCTGGGCAGGCAAGTGGGGACTGGCCCTTGAAGGGAAGACCCAGTCTTCAGAGGTTCTGCACTCAGCCCCTCCATGGTCCTACCGCCCCGAAGCCAGGAAGATCTGCTTGGTGTCTAACCTAAATTCTCTATATCCCAGGCCAGCGCAGGCTCTGCCTCCCCATTGACAGAATTCTTACACAGACGTGAACCATTGGTCATGGAGACCCTGGATCCTCAAGTCAGGAGGCACCGACATCATGGTTTCTCCACTTTCCTTCTAAGCGTCATCCTTTCTCTTCACCTTCTCACATCCATCTCAGGAAAGGTAATTCCCCCAAGTCACCCTGACAGCAGGTCCTTCTAGAGTCTAGCCATCTTCCCTCATATTCGCAGGCCCTGCTTGGGAGTTGGGGACAGGGGACCCCACTGGAGCAGTGCAATGCGATGGGGTCTGAGGGCCTGGCTGAGGTCACTGGCCTCTGAAGTACGTCAGCGTTGGGTGTGGATGTCCCAGCCGGCCCGCACAGCCTCCCTTTCATCCTTTGTTCCTGCCAGCCCGGCCCATTCCCACCGTGGATTCTTGGATTCCCAGCGTGGCGTATCCGATGAGCCAGAGTCTTCGCCCGGGCACGATCGTCTCCCAGCCCTGCCCTCTGCTCACCTCCTCCTCCCTGTCTCCCTCCCAGCCATAGGGAAACCACTGGGGGGGGGGGCAGTTGCTTGCAGTCTCTCTCCTGACCCTCTCCTTGCCAAGCTGCCAACTGCCACCAGGGGAATTGTGGTTGGACACAAGGAAGAACTTTTAGGCGTGTTACCAAGTACGGAACTTGGGCAGGTGGTAGGCCCACTTTCCCAGGGAGCAAAAGAGCGCTGGACATTGGGTTGGGAGAGAAAGGGCCGTGTGCCTGGGGGCAGAGGGGTGGGCAGGCTGACTTTCCGGTCTCCCTTCCAGCCTTGGATGCCGTCCTCGACCCTTTGCTCCCCACAGATGTCTGGCTGCCGTGGCAGCCAGTCCCCAATCAGTTCTCTATTCCCCCTGACTTAGAACTGGCTTTCCGTACTACCAGAAGTGTCTGCCCCACCTGGGCCCTCCCAGCTGCCACCTGACCGCGTGTCTGGGCTTCCAGCTCCTTCCCAGCCATTATGATGCCGCCCCAACTTGGGCTGATCTTCCTCTGTGGCTTGGATTTTCTACTTCAAACACCTCCACACATCTTCTTCCCCCTCCTCCTCCTGGAAGCCCTCGCCTGGCATTGCTTCTTCTCCCTTCCGGCTCTACCCCATCTCCCCAGTCTGCTGCCCATACCCATTCTTTCCGCCAGTCTGCCAGGGTCTTTCCTGATGGCTGGGTTGGGTGGTCTTGCTTAGGTAAGCCAGGAGTTCCCCGGAGATGGGGCCTGGATCTCCCCCCACCCCGATTAGAAACACCCCAAGAATAAGAAAGTCCTTGAGAGCAGAGCTTGAAGAGTGAGGGAGGGGATGAGGGCAATTATCAGGGGAGGTGATGAGAAAGAACTGGCAAGAGTTGGAGAATAAATACAAACTGTGTCTCCTCCCCCCAAGCTCTGTCCCAGGGAATAGGGCAGAGGAGAGAAAGGAAGAATTGTGAAAGTTTTGTGGGGAGGAGTAGGGTCGGAAGAGAGAGGGTTTTCATGGCGACTCTGGTGGGTCTGACCAGAGGTTCCCGGAAGAATTTACCAAAGCAAAGTCCAGGAGAGGTGACAGTCCCTCCTATATGAGCAGGCTTGGTGGAGGCCAGCTTTGGGGGCCAGTCATTGAGGATGAAGGGAAACTGCCCCATGGGACTTCTCTGTCTCAAGCTCTGCGTGCCCAGCAGGAGAATTTGGATTCCCTGGGCTCACAGCAG
Source organism: Saccopteryx leptura (assembly GCF_036850995.1). Taxonomy (NCBI): domain Eukaryota; kingdom Metazoa; phylum Chordata; class Mammalia; order Chiroptera; family Emballonuridae; genus Saccopteryx; species Saccopteryx leptura. Next base: position 348,479,324 of record NC_089504.1, on the reverse strand, counting down.
CAAGCCAGAGCCATAAACAGTGCTAACAAAAGCCCCTGGGCATCCTCCAGTCTTGGCCTGGGAGAGAACCCATTGGGTTCTAATCCTGGATCTGCCATTAATTAATTTGCTGAGTGATCTCTGGCAAGTTCCTCAACTTCTCTGGGCCTCCCTTTCCTGTTCCCCTCCACCCCATGAACAGGTGCCTGGGGGAGAAGGTGGAGCCTCCTCCAGGCTGGCTCAGAGGCAGGAGGATGGATGAGATGACCTTCCCAGAGGCCAGGGCCAGTGGTTTGGTCCTGGACCCTTTCTCTGGTCAGTGGAGGAGGTTGACGAGGGGGTATAGCGCTATTTCACTCCTGAGGGGAACATTAATCTCTTCACACCTTCTTCCCACCCCTCCTTAGGGCACAACTCCATGAATCCCCCCTCCCCCCACCACTGTCTCCTCCCTTGACCCACCCCATCTTCCTGTCCACCTGGGGCCCTGCACAGAGCAGAAGCAAACCCTTCAGGAGAGAGGCAAGCCCAGAGCCCAGCACTCCTGATGAGCAATAATTTGTTTTATGACAGAAAAGGAAATTGTCTTCAGTTTCACAAGAGTGAAACGAATTCGTTTGAAGTAGTTTGCCCTGCGGCAGGCAGGAGAAGGGTTCTCTCCTGAGCTTGCCTTCCCTCTCCTTCTCCCCCCTCTCTCCCTCTTCCCTTCTAATTACTGCAGCTTCCAAGCTGTTGGCATGAGTCGATGCCAGGCTGTCAGAAGCCAACTGCCCCAGGATCTCACCTCTTGGGTGTGGATTGGGGGATGGCGCTGCAGGAACAAGGTGGGGTGGCTCTCGGTTTAGCCTCTGCCGTGCCTGAAGCCTTACCTGGCACCGTCACAGAGGAAGGAGGAGGGCTGGGGCAGGGGGCCACTCACCAGGGCCCAGGACAGCAGTCAGCTCCAGGGCCTTGGGAAGCCAGGGGCACTTTGATGCCCAGGGAGAGAACTGTCATGACCTCGTGGGCTTTCCTGCATGAACTGCCCGCGTTCCCTGAGCAGCCCTCTCTCCTCACTTCCTAGAGGATGACCTCCCTGGTGGCAGCTGGCTGAGAAAAGGAACTACTGGCCACCTACTGGTGTCAAGACTCTTAAGATCCATGTGGGGTGGACAGGATGGCGAGGAGAGCACCTGTGGATTATCAGTGCTCTCATGAAGAAGTCCATGGTGGCCCTGGCCGGTTAGTTAGCTCATTTGGTTAAGAGCGTCTTCCCGAAACAACAAGGTTGTAGTTTCGATCCCTGGTCAGGGCACACAGGGGAAGCAACCAGAAAATGCAAGACTGAGTGGAACGACAAATGCTTCCCTTCCCCTCCCTGCTTTCTCACTTCCTCTCTCTGTCTCTTTAAAAATCAATAAAAATTAAGCCCTGGCAGTATTCTTGGTTGGTTAGAGCATCGTCCTGGAGCGTGGAGCACGTAGGTTGCCGGTTCAATTCCCTGGTCAGGGCGCATACAGGAGCAGCTCAATGTTCCTGTCTCTCTCTCACCGCCTCTCTCTCTCTCTCTCTTAAAAAAAGAAAGTCCCTGGACTGAAAACCCATGGGACCTTCCCATGCCCATCCTGAGGGCCTCTTCCGCCCTCCCTCCCTCTTTTCCTTCCTTCCCCCATCCATCCTTCATTCATCCATTTCACAAACTTATAAAGCCTTTATAGGGTGTCAGGCACCATTCCAAGCACTGGGAGTGGGCAGTGCAAAAACCCTGGGTCCCCGGTGCTCACACCTTAGTGAGTAATGTGTCAGCCACAGGGGATGTGGCTGCAGGCACACGTGCCTGGGACAGAGGGCACTTCAAAAGATTTGCTGAATGAGTGATGAAATGCCAAGTCCAGTCAGAAGTGACACTAGGAAAGTTCAGCTGCTGAAGATAAAGAATCTCTGGTTAACCCCTTCCCTGTCCTGCCCCACCCTCTCCCCACCTCTCTGGGGATCCCTCGTGCCACGGTCCTAAGTGAGGTTGTGAAGAGACAGCTGGCGGCATGAAGGGCAGGCAGCTGCCAGGCTCCAGGGCTGCCAACCTGGCACCGCTGCTTGGCGCTGGGCGCCCTCTAAAACAACAAACTTTATGTTTCTAATTGGGCACTTCCTGTTTGTCTTGATATTATCTCTGGTCCCTGAAGCCCACAGGCTCCATCAGGGACAGGGCAAAGGGCAAGAGCTTTGGGGACGCAGAGAGAGGGAGAGGCAAGGGTGCCCTTCCCTGTAGGTGCCCAGGTTGTGTCCAAGGGAGCTGGGCAGAGGTCTAAGGCCTAGTGCACCAGAGCCCTGAGTGATGGGCCGGAGCCCCTCGGTCTCATACTACAGGAAGTCCCTAGACTCTGGGTTCTGATCATCACAGGTTCATGCATCAAGGACAGGCCTTTCTCTCTGACTTTTGGTTTTCTGATGCTGCAGAACAGGGGGAACTCAGGATGGGAGTCACCAAGCTTCATTGCTCTCTCCCTTTTTGATTTCCATCTTGGCTGAGAAGTCCTTCTTGATGTCTAACTTCAATACCTTTCACCTTTGGGGAATGGCCCCAGCTTTGGGTGCTTTAGCGCCCAAGTCTTACCTGTCTTAAGTTCCCGAATCAATACTGTAGGCACTTTACACATGAAGCTTCTTCTAGTCTTTGAAGTCCCCCCGGGACCAGCTGTCTACCACGAAAGGAGCCCCCCACCTTGTGTGTATGCCCATCATGCTAGGCATCAATATGGCTGCCCCTGTGGGTGGTAGGATCAGGAGAAATCCCAGACAGGCCCCCCCCCGGCCAGAGGGGCAGCCTCTGCCACCCCCAGAGCCCCAGGTAATAACCTAGGGGCCACACCAGGCTCGCCAGCACCTGAGCCACCGGCAGCAGATAATGACGGGGGAGCTGGGCAGGCAGAGCCAACCCCTCAATCAGGAAGCAAATTAAAAAGGGGAGGAATCTCCCAGACAGACCACAACAATGAGACCGGCCCCCTTTCCAGGGCACTGCCCCCCTTCTCCCCTACTCTCCCAATTTTGCTGGCCAGGTCCTGGTACCTAGCCCTCCCCTCTAGTTCCCCTCTTGTGGGACCCAGCTGGAGATTTTCTGGGTGACCCTGGCTGAAGGTTGGTGGCAGTGCCCAGCTGGCCAAGACTCAGGATGCAGGCCCCTCGGGGGGTCTCGCCTCCCAGCCTGGCCTTGGGTTCCTGACAAGGCACTAGGCACAGTGGGGGTGGAAAAGGAAGGCTAGGGCGTGCTTCTAATGCAGCATCTTGATGCCCATGAGGCCAACTCTGGATGGTAATGACAAAGGGATTTATAGAGAACCCACCAGCCTCTGGCCTGGCAGCCCCTTCTGTTCTGCAAAAGACTCAATTCAATCCAGTGCAACATATATTTATTGCACACTCAGACTAGTTACTAAACGAGATACTGGGGGGCTACAAAGATGAACAGAGCAAATTCCAATATTTCAAGGAGGTTCTGATACACACACACACACACACATAATCATATTACCCATCAGTGTTGAGCCCTTTGGATTTTAGGACTGTAGGAACACAGGAGAGGATACCTTGGAAAACTGGAGAGGGCTTAATAGAGAAAGGAGACCTATGAGTTGGGCCTCAAAGGGTCAGTAGGAGCTCCCAGACAGAGCAGTGGGAACAGCATTTCAGAGCAGAAACCATATGGGGCATGAACATGTGTGAATGAGGGTAGAGTGAAATCCCCCTGCGGCTGGAACCTGGAGGATGTGAGGGATGAAGCTGGAAATGTAAGCTGAGGCCAGATGGGGTACGGAGCTTCAATTCTGTGCTCAGGACAAAGAGTATGGATTTTCTCGTGTAGGTAATGGGGAGCCATTGAATGCTTTTGAGCTGAGGCATGACATGATCAGGATGCTGCCACCCTGGAAAGAAGAATGTTGACTGCCCACAGAGGGAGAAAGGGAATTCTTTCTCTGCCTCTGCTTTTCTCCATGGCTGCTGTGTAGCCAGCGCTTTCTTCAAGCTCCCACTCATTGCCCTTGCTCCTTCTGTCCCAAACCTCAAACACATTATGCCAAGCAGGCTAACAGGGCAGAGTGTTTCCCACTCCCCCAGCTCTTAGCCCAACCCTGCATGTTCCAGGCGTTCCTGCTGGATCCCTCACCGTCCATCACACAGCCAGGGCCAGTATGGAGGTAGGGGTGGGGGGATAAGACACGGGATGAGCAGGCAGAGAAGGGGCGGCAAGGAAGCTGGGCTCATTACCTCAATGGATCGTTGGGTCTCAAGGCCTCTGTTGTGTCTTCCTAACTGACCCATGCATGCTTCTGCCTCCTCTGCCGCCCTCCTCAGCTAAGAGATTCTGGAAGCTTTGATTTCAGGGAAACACTTTTCTAATTCACTCAGCTGTGACTTATCCAACCCCTTCTCAAAGAAAGACACCGGGGTGAGGACTGGGTGGCACTAAAAAGACGTGCTCCCTGCCCTCCAAGAGCCCACCACCCAACCAATAGGGAAATAAGACAACCCCATGGAAACAGGTCGTGCGCAGGAAGTGCTGGGGAAGTTCAGAGGAGCAGCCAGTACTGTGCGGCCACTAAGAAGCCTTCATTGAGAAGCGGTGTTTGAGCTGGGAGTTTGAAGGATGCTGAGCTTCCCTGAGGCAAAGAAGGGGTGGCAGGGTGGAAATAGTTGGAGCAAAAGTAAAAAGATGAGGCATATTTGGTGATCATTGAGCCCAGCAGGCTGGCCTGGGCTGGAGGGTTTGTACAAGAACCAAGGGGAGTGAAGGTTGTGAAGGTGGCAGAGGCCGAGTCGGAGGGTTTTGAATGTCATGGTTAGCACTGGAGAGCCACTGGATGCGGAGAGTTCCAAGGTGGAGTGGCCTTTCAGGGTTGGTCTGGAGGACAGCGTAGGTGGCCAGGCACAGAAGTGGCAGGAAGCCTATAAGAGATCTGAAAATGATCGAGATGAGAAGTAATTCCTGTTACCAAGTTGGCACCTCTGTAGGACTTCCACAGACCAGTTGTCATTCCCAGTTCACTCATTCACTCACTCACTCATTCATTCACTCACTCACTCATTCATTCACTCACTCACTCATTCATTCACTCACTCATTCATTCACTCATTCACTCACGCACTCGTTCATTCATTCATTCACTCACTCACTCATTCACTCACTCACTCACTCATTCATTCACTCACTCATTCACTCACTCATTCATTCATTCACTCACTCATTCATTCACTCACTCACTCATTCACTCACTCACTCACTCATTCATTCACTCACTCACTCATTCATTCACTCACTCACTCACTCATTCACCCACTCATTCATTCACTCACTCACTCACTCATTCATTCATTCACTCATTCATTCACTCATTCAACAAGCATTTGTTGATGCTTGTCAGGCTCTAAGTACCAGGAATTATTTTAGGCTCTTTTCTTTTCATTCCTCTGACCCCCACCCTGGCCTCTCACAGACTTTGGATTTGAAGACAAAGGTAAAATCTCACCCAGGTGCACCTGAGGACCTTAGTCCAGTCCCCCAGTCCCCCCCCCCTGGGGCGGTTCTGCATCCCAAACTAATCCAGTAGCTTCCGCCTTTGGAGCAGGTATACTGAAAAAATTTAGAAATTAGAGTACACATGCGGTAAAAATTTGGGGGCTAGCATGAGGGTGGGGGGTGAGCAGCTTGGGCAGCAGAGAGCTGTTGGTGGGAGGGCAAAGCAAAGTGGACAGCTGAGTGTAGGGGGGACCTGGGATCTCTGGGGGAGGGAGGCTGGGAAGGAGGAGAAGGATGGAGAGAAGAGTGGGAGACATCTGGGTGAGGGTGGGGGCTGGGAGGGAGGGACAAATTAGAGAGCTGGAGAAGGAAGCAGAGTCTTAGCAGCTAGAGGAGGCGGGGGCCTGGGAGGCAAGGGCAGAGGAAATGGGCCCAGGCACTGGAGACAAAAGTCTGGGAGTCTGAGCCTCTGAGGAGCCACCTGGGAAGTGCAGGCAGCGGCAACATCAAACTTGGGATCCAGGGTTGGCTCTGGACTGAGCTGGAGTTGGGGGGGGGGATCCAGGGGGAGCTAAGAGCAGGAGAGAGGGGTTTGGATCTCCCGTTGACCCCGCTGGGTCTTCAGCCTCACCCAGTACCGGAGCCCCACCCTCCCCGCTAGCTCCAGGCTGCACTGCACCCCTGCTTTCCTCCTCATCAGTGTGCGGGGAAAGCGCACTGTGCTGAGGTACGAACAGGGAGGGAAGGGGGTCTCCTGACAAACACGGTCCGCGTTGTGTCAATAGCTCCCCTCCTGGCAGACCAGTCAGGGTCTCAGTGCACCCTGTGCCGATCCAACGCTGGGGAGAGGGGTGTGGGCCAGCAGGGCCAGCCCGAGGGCTGTCTTTTTCCTGCCCCCCAACTCCCCTCACCCCAAGATTCTCCCATCTTTTGGACTGGACCTGCTACCTAAGCATATGGAACCGATTGAAAGAATTTGTATGCTCACCTTATAATTTATGCAAATCAACTCTGTAATTAACTATAATTTGGAGGCATCCTTTGGTATTTGAGACATTTATCCATGAGGAAATGCCCTAGTGATAATGCTCCCGTATTAACATTATTTACTCCACCTGTGTGGTCTCCTCAGCTTGTCCCCCCCTCCACACACACACACTCTGACTTTCTGGGCTGGAAGGTAGGGAGGGACAGGGAAGCCCCTCCCCGAGCCGCCTGCCTCTGTCCTGGTCCTGCCGCGGGTGCTCCCAGGGAGTTGTGCTGGCCCCATCCTTTTCACTGAGGACTGAAGGAGCGGGTGCCGCTCTGCCTCCTAAGCCCCCACCACTCGACTCTCTCCTGCCTGATTGGGTGGCTTTCTGACGAGCTTTTTAAGCTCCCTTAAGGACCTCGATGTTCTCATCTCTGAAATGGGTAGAGGAAGGACCTGTGGAGGCCTTTACGGGATAATTACTGAAAAGCTAATGAAGGGACTGGGAATCCCCAGTCTAGAGGTTTCTGGGGGTGGAGGGGGAGGAGCAGGACAAGAGTTCAGGGCGAAGACTGCCTGACTCACCCTGTGGGGGACTTGGGGGAGGTGGCACGCCAGCCTTGGGTGGCCCGGTTCTGGGCATGTGCAGAGGGAGTGCACGGCAGTTTCTGTGCTCAGCACCAAGGACGTTGAGCTATGGCAGAGAATGGGACAAGAACGCCAGGCCACTCTCCTACGTGGGCCAGAATTCCTAGCTTCAGAGAGCTTTGGGGAACCAATCTTACTCTGTTTCATCTCCCGGTCTTTGTCCCTCTCTGCTCCAGGACATGCTCCCGAACTTACAACCACCCTAAAATTAAGTTCTTGTAAATAGTTGTGGCTGTGGGGGCTCCACCTAAATTCACCTCCGGGCCCCCTCTCCCTTTCCAGGCTGTGGCCCCGGCCTCTTCACCCTCCTGGAGTCCCCGGATTCCTGAACTGTCTATAAAAGTTCTTGGCTGAGCTCGGCCTCTCGTCTTAGGTGACCTCTTGTTTCTCCCAAGCTGCCTCACCCTAGCCTAAATCAGGGAGAGGGCCTCCTGCCTCCCCCATTGACAATGAAAGAGCCCAGATCCAAAAGTGGATTACACTGGATCCCGGGGATCTAAGTTGGGTAGGGGATGAAGGAAAGGGAGAAGGAGGGATGAAGCTACAGCGGAAATAGGGGAGACCTGCTGGGGTAGCCAGCCCGCTGATGGGGAGGTCTGCAGGGAGGAACCAACTCGGGCTGTGTATGTGCGTGCGTCCTAAGTCATAAAAGTGGTGCTTCTTTCTTTCCCACCGAGGCCATGGAAGAAACTCACAAGGAGGGTGATGGAACTGCAGAGGCCCAGCTCTCGGCCCTGGTGAAGTGCATTCCCTCCACCCTGCAAGAACCACTTTGTCCTCCTACTGCCCAGCCCACCTCTGGGGTGGGAAGGGAGGCCTGCTCTCCCACCCCCAACCCCAGCTGCCTCTTCCAGCTGAAATCCTCCTTTCCTGGCACACCTCGGAGACTCAGATCTTACCCCCTCTCCCTCCCCCAGGGGAGCCGGGGGCCACTGTTTCCTGGATTAGCCTAAAAGCTTCCTGAGGGGCCGTGGGGACTTGGCAGCTCCCCTGCTTTAGCTCTCACCTCCCCCTCGGGACTGACTGTTGCCTCCTTTATAAAGCCTGGCTTTCCCATCACCCCCACTTGCCCCTCACTGCTGCTGCCAGCTCTGGGCTCCATGGACTGGTAAGGAGGGCTGTTCCTGTCCAGTTCAGGGGACAGAGGTGTCCACTTAAATGGGGATTGTTGAGAAGGGTTTGGAAGGCTTGATTCTTTCTGAGTTGGAGAGGGGTAGGTAAGAGGGAGATCTTGGCAGTCTCTGTATAGAGAATTCCTTTGGAGGTCTTTGGACTGGGCTGGGCTGAGATCTGGGGGAGAGAGAGTGGATTCACCAGATAATAGACGGATTCCTAATTCTGATAGAAAAGATAAGGAAATATTAACAGACACGCAGGGCACGCACTCATCTTCCAGAAGTTCATGCCTGATAAACACCTGCACAACAAGTAGGAGGGGAGGAATCACCGTACATGGCCTTTTACATGAAGAGGACAGACACCCCCCATTCAAGCCCCAGAAGCACTCACAGGCATGATGGGTACACAGGCATAATGTGCACCCACATTTGTAGATAACACGCCCCCAACATAACAGATGCACTATCCTCAGTGAGGTTCACCTTTCAGACTGAAAAGGGATGTGGATGCTAGTGATGTTTGGCTTTGTGATAGAATTAATGTCCAGCCTAGTGCTTGGACCCTAGGTGGACCCTCAGGAAATGTTTACTAAATGAACAATTGTTGAATGAAAATAAATCTATTTGGCCCCAGCCCTGGATTCTGTCCAGTTTCCCAGGAACCTGGGACAGTAGCATAGAAAGAAAAAAGGAAAGGAGCAATGTGTTGGTGTGCAAAGTCACCAGCTTGCAGTCTCCCTAGTGCAGCCAGAGGTTGGGCGGAGAGGAGAGAAGAATGAGCAACTAGAAAACCAGGAAGGGGGAGATTGGGGTTCTGGTCCCTGCTCTGCTTCTGACTTGCTGTGTGACTTTGAACTAATTGCCTCTCTTGTTCTGAGGTTGTTTCCTTACTAGTGAAATGAGGACTTGCACTAGACAATTTTTATGGGCAGTCTAGCTTAGATACTTTCATAATGCAATCTCCACAGAAAGGCAATTGAAGTTTGGGAGGGACCACAGATGTAGCTGTGACTTGTCCCAGCAATTCAGATGACTTTGATCTAGGGATCAGTTTAAGAATACTGTCCTTTCTATCTTCAGGATCTAGGGGAGCCAGAATCCCAACACCATTGCTGATGCCACAGGATGGCCAGAAGGACAGAAGACAGAACACAGGCTTGGAAGCCTGATAGACTTGGTTTCCCCAACCTTGTCTCTTTATAGCTGTGTAATCTTGACCAGGTTATTTAACTTTTTTAATCCTTGGCAGAGTTCCTCATCTGTACAATGAAAATAATAGTAACTCCTTAGCTGCATGTTTAGGGAATTAAAGATATTTGGGTAAAGCACCTGGAATATAGTAGTAGATGCTCAATAAGTAAGTGTGGATTATGATAAACATGGGGATAAATGAGGCTGCTCCACATAAAAAATGAATTGCCAGCTATGGATGAGGTGTGAGCAGAGGAGTGGAAGGAATGGGAGAGGGACACCTGTGGCAAAATCTGTCTATTTACCCCTTTGGGAGAATAAGGGAGAGGAGCAGAAACGACCCAAGACCCGGGCAGATCTTAGCTTGTGTGGGAGATGTGGTGGGCAGCGTTGATCAGTGTTGAGATACTACTGGGCAGTGACGTCCACCAGGCCATCAGTAGGAAGACATCTAGCACCTGGGAAATGGGGAGGCTGAAATCAGAGGGATGGATGCACATAGAAAGTCACTTGGAAGGGAGCGAGTGCCGAATCAGAAGCAGAAACCTGGGCAGGGCAGGAAATCAGAGTGGCTGGATTTCCAAGACAACAACAGCATTACTGTCCAATTTCGAGCTGATGAGCCACAGGCAGATGGAGGGTCTTTGCTTTTGGGAAGCCAGGTATCTACAGGTCAGGGTGAGGTGTGGTTAAGGGGGATTTGGGGTGAAAGTGGGGTGTCTACCATCTAGGGGCTGTATTCCTCTGCCTGATGCTTTTCAGGGATACAGAAAAAGCCAGAAAGATAAGACAATCTGGTGCCTATAAATAAATGAGAGGGGGAAACTCAGTCTCCCACCCAGAGTCAGACCTCTGAGCAAGTGTTAGCATCTTAAGAGCAGCAGCTCTGGGAAGAGCCAGAAGGCTAGACTAGAGGGCTGCAGGGAAGAGGAGGCAAAGAATGCCAGGGGGTCAAATAGGATTTAACCGAGGGATCTGAGTCACAGGGTGTGTGACATGAGCCCCTAAATCTGTTCTAGACATTGCTGTGAGCAGGGATGCAAACCCAAATAGCGAGGATTTGCAGGCTGAGTGAACGAAGATCAAAACATGAGGATAGAGAGGGATGTCAACGTCGTTGTGGCCACAAAGATCCAGAGCAGTTCTTGACAAGCTATATCTCACTGGCCTGAGTGTTGGAAAGAAGGAAACCCCACTGGTCAGAAAGTACAAGCTTGTTGTTATGGATGGGGGTGGGGGAAGGCGCCCGTCTGGCTTCCTAAGCGCCTGTCCCTTGACTCCCCAGGGCAGCTGCTCTAACCAAGTTTCACAGAGAAGGAAACTGAGGCTTAGAGCAACCTGATCCGACAGATCAGTTTAGCAAATACAGGGCTGGGGCTAGAATTTAGGTCCATCAACTTTTAGTCCAAAGATCTTTGTGAATATACTTTAATCCTACAAACATTGGCCAGGAGCCGGCCTTTTAAATAATTAACAACAACAACAACAACAACAACAAGGGTACCTTCCATTTACTGTGAGCTTACCAGGCGTCCACGGGGCTAAGTATTTTAAATACCCCAGTTCCTTTAAGCCCCAAGAAACCCTCCCAAATTTGTACCCAGGTTGTCCAAATGAGGAAACTGAGGCATAGAAAAAAGGGAGAAGCTCAGATAAATCAGACGTCGACTGTGGACATGAGACGTATTTCTTGGAAAACCACATACACAAAAGATCGATGTTTCAAGTGGCTTGTGAATTCAGTGTAGCCGGTTTATAGTCGCACCTCCAGCGTGTCGCGAACGGGAATGCAGGACGGGTCACCCAGTGGTGGCGGAATCGTGGCTGCGGAAGCGAGACGGAATCAGCCTGAATTCCGGTCCGGCTGTGCGAAAAGGACTGTAAGGACAAAACAAAGAAACAAAAAAACAAAACCCGAACATTTAAAAAGCCGATGGCAGAGCGCTTAGGGAAAGCCAACCGGCGCAAAGACAAAAAGAATACGAAAATTGATTAGAATTCCCCTACCAGACAAGGGTCACTTCGGGAGATCAACGCGGGGGGTAGAGGAGACGACCGGGAGGGGAGCCTCGGGCTGCCGGGGTGCAGAGGCCAGAGGCGCGCGGGGCGCGGCCCTGCTACCCACCGGCGCGCGGGACCGCGATCAGCTCGGATCTGGAAAGGCGGGAGTTGCGAACGCTCTGACACTTTGCCAGAAAGCTGCATTGTGAGTGTGCATTCGTTTGTCTCAGAGGAATCTCAGATCCTCCTCCAGAGTAAAGAATCTTGGGTTTAGACATTTAAGTGAGAATCGGAAAGGAGTGGTGGCCCGGGGTCGCTCAGTTCTTTCCAGAAGTGTCCGTCCCCGGGGCCTTAGAGGCGCCCGCCCAGCCTCCACGGCCGGGTGCGCCGGGGCGAAGGCGGTGAGGCTATTGGAGAGGTGGGTTGAGTAGGCGACGGGGTTGCTGCCTCCGGGGAGATGGAGAGTGAGAGCTGGAGGGGCCTGGGAGCCGCGTGGGGGCGGCAGAGCCCGGCCAGGTGGGGGATGGAGAGGAGGGGAGAGAAGAGGAGGGGGTCACCCCCAAAGAGCGAGTGGCCGGAGAGGGAGAGCCGGAGAGCCAGCGAGAGCGAAGGGCGGAGGAGGGAGGTGGTGGTGGCGAGAGCGGCGGGGGCAACAGGGAAGGAGGGCGGCCGCCGAGATGCGCTCGGCCTGGGCTGGGAGCAGACCGGACGCGTACTTAGCGCTCAGCCTCGTCTCCTTCTCTCCTCTCGGTTTCGGGGCAGCGTCGGTGGGCCGAGGGTCGTCAGGGCACACGACGCCCTAAGGGGGCTCGGCCTCAGCCCGGGACCCGCCCCCTCTCCTGTCCCCCACCCCCAGGGTCTGCGTCCTGGGGCCCCTACCGGACCGAGCCAGCTCGAGGGCAGCTCTCGTCCCCGTGGGGCGGGTCTCGGGACCTGGAAAACACTCCGCCCGGGCCCCTCGCCCCCGAAGTGGAGGGACAAGGGAGGAGCGAGGGAGGGGGCGGGAGGCGACCTAGTTAGCGATCCCTCCCCGCTCCCCTCCCGCCCCCTCCGCGCCGGGGCCGGGCCTCCCGTCCAGCCGAGCCCGCAAGGGTTAAAGGCGGCGGCAGGTGAGGTGGGCGGGGCCGCGATTTCGGGGAAAAAGGAGCGCTGGGCCGGGATGCAGGCAGAGCGCGCGGGTGAGTCACGGGCGGAGCTGGCCTCGCTCCCTCGCTCCCTCGCTCGCAGGCTCCCGCCCTCCGCCCCTCCTCCGCCGGGCCGGGTCGCGGCCCCGCTCGCCCTCCGCCCCTGCCCACCGCCGCTGGAGAGCCCACCCGCGCTCAGGACCCAGGAGCGCCCGCCGGTGGCTCGCCAAGGTGCCGGGAGTCCGAGCGCAGCCTCGAGGTAGGAGCCCGGGTCGGGGTGGCGAGGGGCGAGCGCTCCCGGCTCCTCGCGGAAAGGCGCGCGCAGAACGCACCCCAGCCTCCTACGGCTTTGGGGGAGGTGAGTCCGAGGGGCTAAGAGCCTCGGCGAAGAGAAAACTGGGCGGACGGGAGAGACCGGAGGGACCGAGGAGGCTGGAAACTGGGGAAACTGGAGCGACTGGGACAACCGGAGGACTGGAACCTTGAGGACTGGGAGTACGGAGGTCCGACCACCTGAGCTGTGGGGATGTGGAGAGGCAGCCGGCAGAGGAGGGGAGGAGGGTGTCTTTAGCTGCCTTCCAGCGTTGGGGAACGCGGAGCCGGGAGTGCGCGTCCTGCTGTCTCCCACCCCGAAACCTTGCTGGCAGGCTAAGCATCCCCGGATTAGGCTCCCTGCCCTGTGTCGGGAGGGGCCACAATGTGGAGCCTGGGTCGTTAGCCTTCCCAACCCCTAGCCCTTGGGGCCTTTCCCAGGCGCCAAAGCTATTAGGGTCCCAGGCCTCAGTGCTCCTGCCCAGCCCCATCTGGGCTGCCCTGCCTGGGCCTGAGGCTCCATTCCTGCTGCTTCACCCTGTTCTTTTCTTGTGGTGAGGCAGGGGACTGAGTAGGCGCCCCAGTCCCCCTCTATCTCCTGCCAAGCTACCAGGGCCCCCTTCCTGATCCCAGAGGCGGAAGGTAGCAGGGTCAGCTGAGCCCTGCTGTGGGAAGTCCCTGCCCTGAACTATTGCACCTCCTAGATCCCAACCTAGATCTGCCGCAATCAGAGAAGGCCCGAGAATACAAATCCCACACCTGGGGCACCAGGGCTCCCAGGCCTGAGGGAGAGGTGGCGAGAAGAAGGGGACCTTCAAGTCACAGATACATGGTCATGAAAGGGGTGGAGGTCTTTAGGTTCCCAATGGTTTAGGGAAAGAGTGGAGAGGCCTGGTTCAGAGGTACATACAGTACATATTTGTTGATTGAATGAATAAATGAATGTCTCTGTTTAAGTCACTTCTCCAAATACTGTCTCAGTTTTCTCTTTTTAAAGAATAAAAGAGTTAGCTTGAGTGGTGGGTCTCCACACTTGGCTGCATATTAGAATTATCTGTGGCATAAAAATCCACACCTAGAATGCACCCCTTTACAAAATCTCTTTGGGCAATTCTTCCTCTTAATTTCTGTGATTCTGGATTTTCCTGTTGTCCTCTGCTTACCCCACATCACTTAAGGGGTGGCAATTTTACCTTCCTGAGCTTGCTGGCAAGCTCTTCTCTTCTTAACCCCCTTCTCTGGGGAAGCCGACCCCTTCCAGCTTCATATCTGGGTCTCCCCTCCATTGGAGAAGGGCATGTTTAGCAGCCAGAGCGAGCTGGCTGGCACCAGTGTGGGTCAGGACCGGGAAGGCGGCTTAACTTTCTCTGGTGGCCAGAAGTATACCCAGCAACTGGCACTGCAGCTGCACCCCGAGGGAGGTGAAGTTCCTGAGGGGAACGGGGTGGCTGCCGGGTGTGGAAATGGGTTTGGGGGAGCCACGCAGGGACCTGAGGAGGAGTGAGGAGGGGCAGTGAAATGCTCTTCCTCACTGAGCATGCCTCAGCGATGGAATGAGGGCTCTTTCTCCAAAGTCGTAGGATTTGTTTTGGGCTTTGGGAAGTCAGATCACCTCAAGCTTGGAGCTTCAGAAACAGATCACCCCCTCTCCTCACTGTGTCCTGAGTCAAAGTGGGAAAGCTGAAGTGGATCTAGAGCCTCCCCTTAGGCTGGCAGCAGGTCTGAAGCGGAGAAATGCCACTGCCCCTCTGCTGGCCTGCGCAGCTGGGGTGGGCTGGTTTGAGCACTGTAGTGTGGGAGTGTCCCACCCGCCAGCCGGGGCCAGCCCGGCTCCCAGGACAAGCCAGGTCCCCTAGGAGAGAGAAGCTAGGGAAAGGCAGATTTCCCTCGTCCTCCCCACTTGGCCAAGAACTTCACATCCCCAACCCTTCCGAGGGTTCTCAAATTCTCTTAGCTGATCTTTAGTCACCAACCCGAGTGTGTTCCTCTTTTTCACCTGGGGGCTTGGGGAGGTGCGCTTTGCAGGAAGGGGGTTTAGGCTGCGGTTGATAGTCAGCTGGCGATTTTACTCACTTCACCTCTTCTTTGCCTGTTTTAGGTCTCACCTGAGGTGCTCCTGACCGTCCCTGTCCCCCATCTCACTCTGCATCCCGGCAATGCTAACCGCTGTCTGCGGCTCTCTGGGCAGCCAGCACACGGACGCGCCTCACGCTTCCCCTCCGCGCCTCGACCTGCAGCCTCTCCAAACATACCAGGGCCACACGAGCCCGGAGGCTGGGGACTACCCCTCCCCGCTGCAGCCTGGGGAGCTGCAGAGCCTCCCGCTGGGCCCCGAGGTGGACTTCTCGCAGGGCTATGAGTTGCCAGGGGCATCCTCTCGGGTAACCTGCGAGGACCTGGAAAGCGACAATCCCTTGGCTCCGGGACCCTTTTCCAAGCTCCTGCAGCCGGACATGTCACACCATTACGAATCGTGGTTCCGGCCGACTCACCCAAGCACTGAGGATGGCTCGTGGTGGGATCTTCATCCCGGGACCAGCTGGATGGACCTCCCCCACACTCAGGGCGCACTGACCTCACCTGGCCACCCCGGAGCGCTTCAGGCTGGCTTGGGGGGCTATGTTGGAGACCACCAGCTTTGTGCCCCGCCACCCCACCCACACCCGCACCACCTCCTCCCAGCCGCCGGAGGGCAGCACCTTCTGGGGCCTCCCGACGGGGCAAAGGCCTTGGAAGCTGCCGCCCCGGAGTCTCAGGGGCTGGATTCCAGTCTGGACGGGGCGGCCCGGCCCAAAGGCTCCCGTCGGTCAGTGCCTCGCAGCTCAGGCCAGACCGTGTGCCGTTGCCCCAACTGCCTGGAGGCGGAGCGACTGGGGGCTCCGTGCGGGCCCGATGGGGGCAAGAAGAAGCATTTGCACAATTGCCACATCCCGGGCTGCGGAAAAGCCTACGCCAAGACCTCGCACCTAAAGGCACACCTGCGCTGGCACAGCGGCGACCGTCCCTTCGTGTGCAACTGGCTCTTCTGCGGCAAACGCTTCACGCGCTCGGATGAGCTGCAGCGCCACCTCCAGACCCACACGGGCACCAAGAAGTTCCCCTGTGCCGTCTGCAGCCGGGTCTTTATGCGCAGTGACCACCTGGCCAAACACATGAAGACCCACGAGGGCGCCAAAGAGGAGGCTTCCGGGGTAGCCACCGGCGAGGGCAAAGCCGGAGGAGCGGTGGAGCCCCCGGGAGGCAAGAGCAAGCGGGAGGCTGAGGGCAATGGAGCTCCTTCCAACTGAGCTCCTCGGTAGCGCCTCCCCGCTGACATCAGAAGAGTGCCCCCTGGCCTGATGTCCTTGAGGGGCGGCTTGAGTAAGAGGAGAAGGTGTTTATTTATTGAGAGGGAGGAAAAGTGGTGCAGGGTCAGGGAGAGGGGGCGGTAGGGGTGTTTTAGTCTCTGGGGCTGGACGGGACGCGTTTCACTGTTTGGCTGGGCTGGGGGAAGCTACGCGTGCCCCTCTGTTCTCGGTTTCCTCGCTGTTTCACCCAAGCCCCCAGCTGCGGGGATCGGGCAGGGTATCCCTACAGCAGCTGGAGGGCCGACGGGGCCTGCTGGAGAAGATGTGCGTCCTGTCCCAGGAGCAGAGAGGAGTGGGGCGGCCCCGGGCGCTGGGGGTAGCTGTCTGGACGCGCCCTTAGCGCCTGGGAACCGGGACATGAAAGCGCCTCCGGAACCGCCCTGCAGTTCAGGTCCCTTTCATCCCCTTCATAGCGTTTCTTCCCCTAGGGTTTCCGGAGGGAGAGCTGAGATGGGGCAGGGGAAGCTGGGGGTCCCCTTTCGGGAGAGGTCTCTATCAGGCTGGGAAGATAGTTGCTGTAGAAATGACTCCTTTGATGCGTCTCCTTATTAACCCTTCAGACCCAGTCTGATGGAGCTATGAAGGAAGAGGGGAAAAAGCCAGAATCCGAGACAGCTTCCCAGCCATATGTGTGGGGTGGAGAAGAGAGCTAGATGTGGGGGGTGGGCAAGGAAGTCCCCTTGAAAATGAGAGAAAGCAATGTGATGGGGGAACTAACCCCTTCCCTCTCAAACTTGGATTCAGTCTTTAACCCTTGGTCTTTATAAAATAAAGTTTAGTAGTCCACATTCCCCATCTGTTACTCCATTCCCACGTAAGCTTTCAAGGCAGCCAGAAGCCCCTCCCTCTAGACTTGAAGTAGTTCCTCATTCTCGGTTCCCCATCATTTGCCTTCCCCGTGGCAATGGAAAGAACAGGGTTAGCTGCGATTGTTGGGGGCGTGGGGGTGCCTCAGCAGAGGGACACCCAGTGGGTCCCACTCAGAGTGGAGGACTTTGTCTCTGCCCGGCTGTCTCCTGCTCACCCTCCCCTTTCCCTGCTCCTGCAAGCCTTGCCCCTCATGTCCAGTGTGTGTTGGGGGAGGGCTCCCTACCCTCTTCCATATGAAGGAGTGGTTCTCCCACTGGAAGGGGTCTGCCTTCTGAGGTGATGTCCAGGAAGCCGTCCCTGTTCCTTTCTGTATATACTAACAAATACATCCTGATTGTGATCGTGGAGTGGGGAGGGGAGGAGGGAGAAGTCCAGCAGAGGCTGAGCCCAGCAAAGGAAAAGGAGCTGATAGGACTTTAGAACTAGTGGGCTTTCCCAGGCTTGATGTAAGAGGCCGTGAGTTTCCCCTGCCCTACCCTTTCCCCTGCCCTACCCTTTCCCCTGCCCTCTTTCCGCCCAGAGCCTTATTTGAGGATTAGTTATGTATTGATTTTTAAGTTATAAGCAAAGGGTATTTTATTTAATATTAGGGCATGTGTCTGTGCATGTTGTGTGTACATGTGTGGTTGTGTGTGTGTGTGTTTCTCTACTGAGCCTGGGGTCTCTAGCAAGGGAGACCCTATCTTGTTCACCCCGTCCAAGGTGCTGGGGTCTAGGCCTACAGTGTCTCTTCCTCCCTTGGGGATGCTGAAGCCCAGTCCCAGGACTGGGAGCTCAATGGGAAATAGGGCTGGGATCTGAGTGGGAATATGCGTTTGTGTCGAAGGCAATCCTTAAAAGGGACAGGGTGACTCTCCCTGAGGGACCATGGGCCTAGGGTAGTTTAAGAAGTAAGGTTCTCTATGCTCCCTCTTATCCCTACCTCCTGCTAACCCAACCAGACAGAGGTCCTTTTCCTTGCTGAAAGGGTTGGGGGCAGGAGAGAGTTGGCAGCGCCTGCAGGTTACCTGGCCAGGTAGAGAGAGGGGGAGAGGGAGGGCACTGTGGGTGTGAGATGCCTTTCTCCTCCACCCATCGAAACCAGCCACCCCCTCCCTGTGCCACCAGGACAGCATTTCCCAGTGACCATTCTAAGGGGAACTCCCGAATAGGTGTTGGTGGTGGGGGGACATGGATGTTCCCCTATGGAGGCCTCCAGCTCTAAGGTGTGGGGTGAGGGCTTTGGTTAGATTTTCTTCTGTTCCCCCCTTTTATAGATCTAGGTTGCTTGGCTGTCTGCCCCCTTCTAGGCAGCCCCCTAGAGGAGAAATGTAGGAATTTTTTTTCTTTGACTGCTGTGAACCCACTTTGTTGGGGGGGTGGGGGGAGAGGAGGAAAAAACAGCCTGTGTTTTTTATGCCATAATAAAGTCATCAACCACATCATTGCTTCGTTTGTCTTCCAGCTCGAAGTTTCCTTTTTGACTCAGTGTCCCTCAGCAGCGAGGAGCAGGCCGCTGCAGGGTGGGGTGGACACTTCCCTTTGATCTTGCTGCCCTGAGCAGACTCACTCCCTTTGTTTGAGGCAGAGCTGAGCTGATTGAAGGGTCCGGTCCTGCGCGGCCCTGCGCTGGAGGTGGCCGGTGTAGGAGGGAGGAGATCCCTCTGGGGTGATAGCTCTGCTGACTGCCCCTCCCTCGTCTTAACCTGTGCAAATGAGGAAGTTCTAGATATTTCCTTCCTCCTCCACATACAAGCCCCCTCTTTCCCCTCCCCTGCCAAGAACGCTGGTTCCCTGCCTTCCCAGAGATAGCCAGCCTCTCGGCACCCTCACTCCACCCCCACGGGGGTGTGTGTGTCAATTGGTCCCTCTGGCTGTAAGGTGGGGGTGACTGACAGTGATTTCTTCACCCAGGGTGATCCCTATCAGGAACAAGGCGATGAAAGGCAGCCAGGTTATCTGATGGGCTCCCACCCAGCTGGAAAGCGTGAGGGAAAGGCTCCTACTGCAGCTCCCAGATAGAGACCCGCCACAGTTACACAACCTGGCTGTGCACACATGCGCCCTCGCCGGGCTCGTGGGGCGCCCTCGGAGATGCAGAAACGCTCCTCGGCATGCTCTTTCCCAGGCCGCCCAGTGCCTGGTATGCAGCTAGTACCTAAGTAATGTCAAGTGAGTAAAAACCTCAACTCCAGAGCCCCAAACCCAGGAAGACTCACGGAGGATCAGTTTTGGGCTCCGAGGGGGCAGGATATACATTACTGTGTTCCTTCACCTTCCCATTCTACTTTGTTTTTATTTGGCCAAAAAAAATTTTTTTCTATTTATACTTCCCCCATTCTAACTTTAACCTAATTTGTTAGAGCTAAATCTGATGCTCAGGTTGGCCCATCCCATCACATGTTTGGGAGAGTCTGGGCTCAAAGGGTCCACCTTGGCACAGGGCATCAGAATGATTTAGGGCCTGGCCTGTGGTGGCGCAGTGGATAAAGCGTCCACCTGGAAACACTGAGGTCGTCAGTTTGAAACCCTGGACCTGCCCGTTCAAGGCACATATGGGAGTTGATGCTTCCTGCTCCTCTCCTCTTCTCTCTCTCTCTCTCTCTCTCTCTCTTTCCTCTCTAAAATGAATAAATTAAAAAATATGGAAAAAAGGTGTTTTGTTGTTTTTTTTTTTAAAGAATGATTTAGGGGTCATAGAGAAAACCAGCCCGGTCTGGGAGCCGAATGTTTGTTTCTGTGTGCTCATCACCTCCTGCCTACCCCACCCCACTCTTCAGGGCACCTCTTTTGTCTTCCTGGTTCTGGGGGCATTAGACCCCAGGAGCCTGGTGAGTCCTCTCCCCCTAGTGAGTCCCAGGGACAGGACAGCTGTGGGGCTGGCTGGGCCTGTCTGGGCAGGGCTGGGCCGCCCCTCCTCCTCCACAGCTCCTCCCAGTGACCTGCATTCTTAGCGGGGGCCTTTGGTGGGGCCGTGACACTCACTGGCTCGTTTGCCTTGACAGCAATGCTGCCTGGCTGCCCCCCCCCCCCCATGGAGCCCAAGGCCACCTCTGACCCCTCAGAATTGGAGCCTCTGGCAGGATGATCTCAGAGGGGCTGGGAGGGAGGGTGGGAATTCAGAACATCTGGGCTGACCCTCTGGGCGACCTCTCTGAGCTGCCATCTCTCCTGGGAAGTAGAAGTAGAATTCTAAGGTGGGTGAGTGAAATCAGGAACGGGAAAGTGACAGCAGCAAGCAGCCTGGGAACTGCCGCCTGGGGCTGTGCTGCAGCAGTCCCACACCTCTCCTCCTGCCTGATCCTGCCCCCCAGCGGGAGGCCGGGGAAGTGCAGGAGGTGAACCAGCTTTCTTGCAGGCGCCTTAGGTGCTCGAGTTAGCCCACATCCTTTTTTTTTTTTTTTAATTTTTTGTTTATTTTTTACAGAGACAGGGAGTGAGTCAGAGAGAGGGATAGACAGGGACAGACAGACAGGAACGGAGAGAGATGAGAAGCATCAATCATTAGTTTTTCATTGAGACACCTTAGTTGTTCATTGATTGCTTTCTCATATGTGCCTTGATGGGGGGAGGGGGTGGCTACAGCAGACCGAGTAACCCCTTGCTGGAGCCAGCGACCTTGGGTTCTAGCTGGTGGGCTTTTTTTGCTCAAACCAGATGAACCTGCGCTCAAACTGGCGCCCTCGGGGTCTCGAACCTGGGTCCTCAGCATCCCGGTCCGACGCTCCATCCACTGCGCCACCGCCTGGTCCGCCTAGCCCACATCCTTGATGTTTGCTTTTGCCGTGCCATGCAATAGCACACTTACCACTCCTCCCCGACATCTCACCTAACGCAGCCTTCACCTCCACATTAGTGCCAGTGAGCCTGACTGCTCCGCATCCCAGCAGTGTAGGTTTGCAAAGAATCTCAAGGACCAAACTGTCCTGCTCCCATCCAGCAGATGACATATTAGAATCACCCATTAAGTTTTTCAAGATTCCCTGATTCCCTCCCCAAGACCCTCCCCAGTTATGCATCTTGGGGCTATATCAGAGCAGCGCTTCTCAAACTTCACACCCGAGGTCTCGATAACATTCAGCTTCTGAGTCAGTCGGTCCGAGGTGGGACCTGAGATTCTGCAGTTTTCACAAGCTTTCACACGACGCTGTGCTGGCGGTGCGCCGACATTCTGATAGCGGAGTATTCCAGTATCCTGTTGTGCAGTGGGAGTTGTGTGGTTTAAAAATAGCTTCCTTGCCCCACTCATGGTTAAGAACCACAGATCTAGTTCAACACCTTCATTTTTTTTTTTTTTTTTACAGAGACAGAGAGTGAGTCAGAGAGAGGGATAGACAAGGACAGACAGGAACAGAGAGAGATGAGAAGCATCAATCATTAGTTTTTCACTGAGCGTTGCAACACCTTAGTTGTTCATTGATTGCTTTCTCATATGTGCCTTGACCGTGGGCCTTCAGCAGACCGAGTAGCCCCTTGCTCGAGCCAGTGACCTTGGGTCCAAGCTGGTGAGCTTTTGCTCAAACCAGATGAGCCCGCGCTCAAGCTGGCGACCTCGGGGTCTCGAACCTGGGTCCTCTGCATCCCAATCCGACGCTCTATCCACTGCGCCACCGCTTGGTCAGGCAACACCTTCATTTTGCCACCGAGAAAACTGAGGTCCTTGCAGGAAAAGCGGCCTGCCCCAGAGACCCCACCGAAGCAAGATGAGATGCCGGTCTGCAGAGTTCCAGGTACCGCTCCTTCCTACCTCCAGCCCGGCTTCTAAGTCGTTCTTCTCTTCAAGTGGCAGTCCCATTTCTGAAAGTGAAGCCCATCTCCCTGGAGACAGCATCTTGGGAATCAGCCTTGTATACCTGCAAATATCTCAGATTTCAGACCCCCCACCGCCTTATCTGACAGGTCTCCTACAGCCATCACCCAGCCTGCCTTCAGCCCGCCGCCCGGGAAAGCCTCAGCCTCTGCCTTCATTCCCATCCCAGGTGTGACTGCGAGCTCGGACGCCGTGGCCAGGGCTCTGAGCAGCAGTCCTGATTATTGGGCTGGTGGCTGTGGGAGAAGTAGGTCCTCTGCAGTGTCTCCCCCATTCCTGGAAGGCCCCTCAGAGCAAAAGGAGTCCCAGGAGGTGGCAGATGTAGGCATTCTTCTAAGGCCTTTCCCTCCCTGCTCCCCACGCCGGGGAAGCCTCCTGACATGGTAAAAGGATGCGAGCTGCATTAATTATGGAGGTGCTTTATGGAGGAAAATGACCCGGAAGCGGAACATTTGAGACCAGAGCCCACTCTGCACCTATGCGTGCTGCACCCCCACGCCGGTGGCCAAGACCTCTGCACTGTTTCAGCTTTACTACGTGCAAATGCCCCATCTCTTTGGAGTAGAAATTCCCAAAACTCTTTTCAAAGCTATCTTCCTATGAGTCTGAGCACTGTGGGGCAGAATCGGCCTTTTAGGCCTTGGGTGGGTTTTATGTATATGTACACTTCGTGTGTGTGTGTGTGTGTGTGTGTGTGTGTGTGTGTGTCTGTGTACACTTCTTAAAAGGCATTAATTTAAGTGTTCCCTACACCCCCTGGCATGACCACTGTTACAGATCTTACGGGGAGGTTGGTGGGCCTGGGACTGTCCCTTTGGAATTCAAACCCGGGAACAAGTAGCTGAGGTTCTCTCTTAATCTCCAGGTGCCCCAGCAGCCCGGTCTTTCTTTTCTCCCTCTTCACGTGGCTCCTTTCCACCCTCCAGCTCCTGCTCCCCATAGTGATCCTATTGGAGTTGGCACTGATTCGCAGCCTTTTCGGGCCTGAACCGGGCTCCCCGGGAAGGGCAGGCACCCAGGAAAGACCAAGAGGGCCACCCCTCTCCAGGAAGTGGTGCTGGCGCGCGCCCTGGTGGACGATAGCGGAACTGCAGGCGATCAGTTCCAACTCCGCCCCCTGAGACAAGGCCTTCCAGGTCACCTGGGAACCTCCGTCCAATAGGACAGACCTGACCCTAAATGGAGGTAGTGGTGCCCGGGACTAAGCTGGAAATCTTGCAAGGAGAGAGGGTGAGAGGCATACGTTATTGGGAAGCCAGAAGGGGTGGACAGAAGAGGGGCGTGGAACTCTTGAAGAGGGGAAGGGTAACAAGTGAGCTGTGCAGGGCCCTCAGAGTGTGCTGGTCTGCCCTGCCTGCTGACTCCCAGCCTGGAGCTTGGGGAGAGAGTGGGTGTCTGTTGTCACATCACACACGGACTGTGTGTGGGGTGCTGAGCATCCAGAACCCAACTGTAGAGTCTTCCCTGAGTGTCTGTTTTCACGTGTTGGGAAAGGGACTCCCCAGGACTGATTCCTGGACAGGATGGTGGAGAGGTCGCATAAGGGACATACTCATCTCCACCTCTTCCCAGATGACATCGTGGAGCCCTGACACCCCATGCTCCTGTGACTGCTTTGTCTCAGTGCCACCAGCCTCGGCCATACCAGCTGTGATCTTTGCCAAAAACTCAGACCGACCCCGGGACGAAGTGCAGGAGGTGGTGTTTGTACCAGCAGCCACGCATGCGCCTGGCAGCTGGCTCCAGGTAGGTTGGTTAGGCCTTATGGAGTCCCAGGAGGTGGCAGATGTAGGCATTCTTCTAAGGCCTTTCCCTCCCTGCTCCCCACACCGGGGAAGCCTCCTGACATGGTAAGAGCATGACTTCAAGTCTACCAACCTGGACCGAACCTACTATTTAACCTCTGTTTTCCTCAGTTTCTTCATCTGTAAGATGGAAATGCTATGACCTTCCTCCAAGGGTTGTGTAAGCTGACTGGCACAGTGCCAGCACCTGGTATATACCTCTCCCTTTCTGAGTGGACTCTCCCTTTCTCCTCCCTGACCTGTAGTGTACCTACATTGAAGTGGAACAGGTGTTGAAGACCCATGCTGTGATCCTAAGCCGCCCTTCTTGGCTGTGGGGGGCTGAGATGGGCGCCAATGAGCATGGTGTCTGCATTGGCAATGAGGCTGTGTGGACCAAGGAGCCAGTTGGGGAGGGGGAAGCCCTGCTGGGCATGGATCTACTCAGGTGCGGCCCTGCCCTCCCTCCTGCCCCCAACACACCAGAAGTCTGGGGGCTGAGTGCTGGCCCAGGCCATCCTCCCCTCCCTCAGGCCCGGTTCACAGGGGCCTCCTCCTTTATGCCCACCTTGCCTTGGTGTCCTCCCCAGGGGGCTGTCCCTACCCCTCCTCTCTCCTGGACTCATCTCTATGGTCTGGGAGGAAACTCTCAAATGTGGCCACCTCATGGTCTGGAAATAGGGCAGTGGTTCTAAATTTCTTCTCAACAGAGGTGAAATGTTTTTCAAATGAAATCTCATGTAGCATCCTGATTTATAAAACTGATAAAAGTGGGGCAGCTCTGACTGGAGAGAGGTTGTGGGGCTCTGGGCACTTCGCTCTCTGAGACTGTGTCCCAGGCCTTTCCATGGAGCCCTCAGGGACGGCTGGAAACCCAGCGACATATTTGTGCGATGTTGGCAGGTTTTCTAGGGGACTCGGGCCTGACACCACCCACCCCAGTCCTCTCTGTCCATTAGAGCTTCTGCCACTAGTTACTGGTACTCCATCGCCCTCTGTCCCTTGGACCCCTTTTTGTGCCAGGCTGGCTTTAGAACGGAGCAGCTCAGCCCAGGAAGCCCTGCACGTGATCACAGGCTTGCTGGAGCGTCATGGACAGGGGGGCAGTGGCTGGGAGGACCCCAAGGCATTCTGCTACCACAACACCTTCCTGCTGGCGGACCGGACTGAGGCATGGGTGCTGGAGACGGCGGGGAGGCTGTGGGCTGCCCAGAGGATCCAGGGTGAGCCCAGTGCGGGGACCTGCCTCCCAGAGGCATCCTCTTCGGTCAGCCCTGGAACGGGGTGGGGAAGGTTGGCAGGGAAGGGTCAGTGTAGGAGCAAACCTCTCGGGTGGTGGAGCCATCCAGAAAGATAGAAAATGAGCCCACTGAGGAACTTATCCTTCCTCTTCACTTGGTTAAATCCTCTTGTGCTCCAGCCTGCTGCTTCCTCCGAGGAGCCTTCCAGGATTCTCTGGTGGTCAGCAGGTTTCTCCTTCACATGCAAGTAGGTGGTTCTTTATCACACCACAGTTGGCAAGCTCACATTTATTTCTGTGATTGTTTTGTCTGTCTCCACGAGAGTAGGTCTGTGCTCTTCACTGTGTGTTCTCAGCTTCCAGCCAAGCACCTGGCACAGAATAGGTGCCTAATGATGAGAGAGCTGCCCCCCTTCTCCTCCACAGAGGGGACCCGCAACATCTCCAACCAGTTGAGCATTGGCACAGACATATCAGCCGAACACCCGGAGCTTCGGACCCACGCCCAGGCCCAGGGCTGGTGGAGTGGCCAGGGCAACTTTGACTTTGCTCAGGTCTTCTCCCTGACCCAGCAGCCGGTGCGCATGGAAGCTGCCAAGGCCCGCTTCCGGGCCGGGCGGGAGCTGCTGCAGCAACGGCAAGGTCAGAGTGCGGACAGGGTGAAGGCCAGCAGGGCCACGGAGCTGCCAGCCAGCCCCTTGCCCCTGCCGTTCCTTTGGGGGGCCTGGCCTGAGGCCTAGGGGCCCCTCACCCTGTCCCACCTGGCAGGGAGCATCACGGCCGAGGTGATGATGGACATCCTCAGGAACAAGGAGAGCGGCATCTGCATGGACTCGGGAGGCTTCCGCACCACGGCCAGCATGGTGTCCATCCTGCCCCGGGACCCCGCGCAGCCCTGCGTGCACTTCCTCACGGCCACACCGGACCCCTCCCGGTGAGGGGGCGGGCCGGAAGGACGGGTGGGTGCGCCAGGCCGGGGAAATGGAGAGAGAGGTGACTCCTCGGTCCCTGTGTCACATCAGGTCAGTGTTCAAACCTTTCATCTTCGGGGTGGGGGCGGCCCAGGCCCCCCAGGTGCTGTCCCCGACCTTTGGAGCGCAGGACCCCGTTCGGTCCATACCCCGATTCCAGACTCGGGTGGATCGCCGGCACAGTCTCTACCGCGCACACCAGGAAGCCCTGGGGCTGATGGAGAGTGAGCAGGTGACCCCAGGGGATAGGGGCTACTCTGGGGGTCGGCTCATCGCCCCCACACCCAACTGAGTTCTGGGAAAACAAGGGGGTCTGGGAGGGTAGAAACTCCCGGGCTGGGAGGAGGGGTCTCTCCCTCGAAAGTCAGCTGCGCAGGAGAATGTCGGGTCATCTGTGGTTTGTCCTGCCGTGTGAGACCGCAGACATGTCCCCCTTCGTTGGGAGGGAAGCCTGCTCTGGGGACTCACGTCTGCCTTTCCCCGGCAGGATCGGGGGCGGCAGCTTCGACAGAAGCAGCGGGAGCTGGAGCGGGAAGGCCTGGAGGCTGTGCGGGGGCCACTGGCCGGGGAGCAGGCCCCACCTCCCGGGGCGCTGGGCAGCCTCTTCCAGGCCTTTGTGCAGAGGGAGAGCCAGGCGTATGCCTGAGCCCACAGCTCCTCCCGGCGGGGCGCGGGGCTCTGGCCTGGGGGCGGGCGCTGGGCCCTGCGCTGGTGAGATCAGAGCCGTTCCTGCATGCCCCTTGTTCTGAGTGGCCGGCTTGGACTTGCCTTAATAAATGTGTTTGATTTCCTATGTGTTTTACTGATTGCTTCCCTTGAGATGCCCCCAGTGACGTGAAAGACATTCAGGGCCTGGAGACACTTTATTGAGATAGGCTCCCGCCTCAGGGGAGGCTCTCAGAGGAGAGCAGGCCCACTCTGCTCTTGTTCCTGTGGCTGTGCTTCATTTCTTGATTCTTCTGGTCATAGTTTTGGTTGTGCCCCAGCCAGAGAGGCCTTGAGGCCTTCAGCTGCTCTGACCCCCTTCCTTGCCTGGACAGTGCTTTGGGGGCCCCTGGAAACCAGAGGGCAGTTTCTCGGTGGCAGAGGAGGCTTGTGGCAAGGAGGCGGACTCGTGAGGTGCCTCCTTTCCCTGCCTGGGAGGGACACCAGCACTGCCGTCCCCCGCCATGGACCGCCCCGGCAGCTGGGGGAGCTCAGTGAGGACGGGCTGCGTCCCCATCCGCAGAAGGTGCTCCGTCAGGGCCGCCTGCTGCCTGTGCTCCTTGCGCCTGCTCGTGTCCTGCTCCAGCTCCTTGAGGAAGCCTGTGAGGGCCAGGATGGTGGTGCTGGATGGAGCTCGGCTCAGCGGCAGGGCCCTGGGCTGAGGGAGAAGGCCTCTGGCTGACCTGAGCAAACTGCCATCCTGATGGGGGAGGAGCCCAAGGAGGGGGTGGGAAGGGCAGGCCACCTGTGTGCCCAGACTGGCACCTGGCCCTGGCTGGACTGTCCTCCCCTGGCCCAGGTGCTGATGTGGGCTTGGGGCTACTTCCCCAGGCGCCACTGCCCCCCACAGGGACGAGCTCTGGGGAGGCTGTAAGCCCAGGAAAGCAGGGTCACCTCGCTCTGAGCGGAACGGGCCACTCAGCTCTGGGAACTCTTCCTCTGAGGCCTCATCCTCCCCATCCGAGTTCCAGCGCTCCGACACCGGCTGCCTGTCCAGGTCCATGAGCAGGGGTAGGGCTGCGGTCACCAGCTCCCTGCAGGGCAGAAAGCAGCGGCTGTGCTGGAGGGCGCTCTGGCATGTGGAGCGGGGAGGTCATGCACACACAACAGCGCCCACACTGGGTGGTATGGTGGCTTCCAGGAGCGAAGTCCCCAAAGAGCTAAGGGCTGGCTCCATGTGGAGTTATGGGGCTGAAAGGGAACGGGGGCCGATGAGCTGGGGTGTGGGGGGAGAAGGTACCATGGATCGAGAACTCCAGGTTTGCAGGCTGAGAGGGAGCCCACGGAGTTAGTAGGAGGGATTCAGCCATCACCCCTTTCTTCCTACCTTCAATTTCTCCTCACCTGTAGCCATCCTGGTTGGTGCAGCGGTTTCCGGTCAGGTTGAGGATGAGCAGGCTCTGGGGGAACTCATCTGTTTACACCAAAGTGGCGGAATAAGGTTCTCATACCCACCTTCCAGCCCAAAGCGACTGCCTCTTTGCATGCCCCCCCCCCGGTTGTGCTGTTAATACAGCCACGGGGTGAGAGGGATAAGGGCAGAGAGGAGGGAGGCCCCACACGGGACTTATTCTATGAGCCAGGATGAGGTGTTCCTACCCATCTTCAATGTTTCTATAAGGTTTTCAGAAAGGTCCAGAAACTGGAGGTATGGGAGGTCACGGAGGTTTTCCACCTGCCTGATTCGGTTTCCTGCCAGAGACAGGAAGCTGTAGGGGAAGGGAGGGGTACAGAGAAAGGGCTGAATCAGGACACCTGGGGGAGAGGCAGAGGGCGTCCGGTGCTCAGGCCCCTGGCTAAGCAGCTGAACGACAAGTGGGGACACATTGAAATGAAGCAGCAGAATTCAGTTTCTCTAAAACAGACTTTCAGCAGAACTTACGTTGTTTTTTTTTGTTGGTTTTTTTTTGTATTTTTCTGAAGCTGGAAACGGGGAGAGACAGTCAGACAGACTCCCGCATGCGCCCGACCGGGATCCACCCGGCACGCCCACCAGGGGCCACGCTCTGCCCACCAGGGGGCAATGCTCTGCCCCTCCGGGGGACCAGAGCCACTCTAGCGCCTGGGGCAGAGGCCAAGGAGCCATCCCCAGCGCCCGGGCCATCTTTGCTCCAATGGAGCCTTGGCTGCGGGAGGGGAAGAGAGAGACAGAGAGGAAGGAGGGGGGGGTGGAGAAGCAAATGGGCGCTTCTCCTATGTGCCCTGGCCGGGAATCGAACCCGGGTCCCCCGCACGCCAGGCCGATGCTCTACCGCTGTGCCAACCGGCCAGGGCCAGAACTTATGTTTTTTAAAAGACTCCCTACCCCTGGCCTTGAGGCTGGTTTCCCAGGCTGTGGCCTTGGGCTGGTTCTGCGAAGTTGCAGATGTTCCTAGAATGTTTCTCCCCAAATTAATTCTATATATAAGCATTGTAAATGAGCTTGTTTCACTGCTTTCTTTTACTGCTAGGCATCCCCTCCTCCCCATTCCCCAATCAGTGTGTAATTCTGTCTTTAAAAGCTAACTTCAAACTATGTTTGAAGGGCCGCATGATTTGACTGACTTAGGTCTCCATGCGGTTGCCGGCTTTGAATAAAAGACTCCTTTAGATTTGAACGTTGGTGTAGAGAACGTCTGTATACTCTCACCGGTTTCGCTACAACAACATAACCATCTGGGGTGAGGGAAGCAGAGCTAAGCTTGTTGGATCCCCAGCTGACAAGAAGCCAGGCTTGAAGAGGTCTGAACCAGTTTTTGGGGTGTTAGCAGGTCTCCCCCTTTCGCTCTCCCCTTTCCTCCCCCTACCCACGAGTGCTGGCACCACATACCGCAAGGAAGGGATGCAGGCCAGGTTCTCAATTCGCTGGATCTTATTCTGCAGGAAGAAACAAACCAAGCTGGGAAACCAACCTGAGCACAGCTGGGTGGGGGGCCCTTTAAAGGGACAAAGCCCCAAGACCGTGTCTCCTCTTGCAACTGGAGATATGGCACTAGGGAATGATAACCCCAGTCGCTGAACTGTTTGTCATAACTTTGGGATGATTTGCTTTCTCCATGTGGATGGTTCAGAGGGTAAATTTGGCTAAACTTGATTAAAGTATACTCTGCTCACCCCACAACCAAAGAAAGATCTGTAAATAAGACGAGGAAGCCAAGGTGCCACTCCACTGGGAAATTGAAAGGGTCTTGGTGGTGGGGGGGGGTTTGCATATACAGAGGGAACAATGACTATATACTACTTTGATTTGTAAGGTTTCTGTGGGGAAAGTTCAGGGAGCTGGGTTTATTCAATCTGGGGGAGGCTGCAGATCAACCACCCACCCACCTACCACCCATCACTGACAGTTTGCAAGGTTCTGAAGGACACAGAGGAATCTTCTTGGTTCTCTCCCTCTTTTTCAAAACAGGAAAAGAGCTTGAGCTATATAATGTGAAAGATTTAGAGTAGACACCAAGAGGAACTAGACCAAAAGAAAGTGTCTGACAAAAAACAGTGATTCGAGAACATGCTCAGGATCTCTTTTGGGAGGAAGGACTGGTCTTTCAATTCAGAATTCCTGGTTCGTCTGGGAATGGTTTCAAGGAAGATATGCCTGCCTGAACACCGGGAAAAGGGCGAGATGCCCTGGTTGGCTCCTTTTAGATCAGCAGACTTGGTCCACTGGGAGAAGGTAGGGAAGAAAGAGAGGGGGTAAGAAGTTACCGCTTGCAAATAGAGGCTGTGAAGATTCTGGAGGCCCTCTAGATTCCTGATAATGGTAATCCCTTCCCGGTCCAGGCGGATGGTCTGTAGTGTGGCAATAGTGTGAAACCTGGGAGAACAGTCAGTAGGGAGGTATGAGTGACATTTCTGTGGACTCTTAGCAGGGAAGATGGGATGGGGACAGGAAAGGTTTTAAGGAGTGGATGGCTCAATGACTTTGATCAGATGTCAGGAACACCTTCTTGACTCAGAGATGGTGTTCAGATCGTGAAACTGGGATGAATTGGAGACCTTGATCTCTGTCAGTAACACTGGGAAGGATCAAAGTGAGAGAGGGGTCAGAGCTCTTTATCTGGGAAACTCAATGAGAGCAGCTTATATCTGGATAGACTCAGAGGCAAAGGAAGCCTTCTTTGAGTCAGCTTGGATGGTGGAGGGAGGGGCTGGGACAGAGATGAGACAATTTCTGCAGGACGATCCTTCTTCATCTCCCCTTTGAGTGGTCCATTAAGGGAAAATCACTTGTTCCATTCATCCATTAATTAACTCCATAACATTTACTGAATGCCCACTAGAGATAAATGAGAGAGTCCCTGCCCATCAGTATTAGGGAAGCAAGCCAAACATCTATGACAAGTGGATGACAGAGGCAAGTACAAGGGACTAGGGGAGCACATGGGATATACACTGAGTCTAAAGTAGGGAAATCAGGAACTGCTTCCTGGAGGAGGTGACATATGAGTAGGAGTTAGCCAGAAAGGTGAGAGGGGGGATGAGGAGAAAGTATTTCAAACAGAAGGAGTAGGAAGTGCTTATTCAGCTTTTCTCAAACGTTAATGTGCCCATAAGTCCCCTGGAAGAGTTATTAAAATGCAGATTCTGACTCAGTATGTCTGCAGTGGGCCTGAGATTCTTTATTTATTTTCAAATAAAAATTTTATTATTTTTTTGAGAGAGGGAGGAAGAGGCATGAACTTGTTGCTCCAGTTTGGTTGTGCATCCATTGACACACGTGACATATGTGCATTCCTTCTCATATATGCCTTGACTGGCAATCAGATCGGAGACCTCAGTGCTTCTGGCCACTGGTTTGATCTACTGTGTGACCACCAGTTAGGTTGGGCCCAAGATTATTTATTTCTAACCAGCTCCCAGGTGATGCTGCTGCTGCTGCTGCTCCACACTGCCCCCCCCCCCCAGCACCAACCACTCTAAGTAGTAAGGTACTAAAGGTATGAGGACATGGGATCTTAGAAGAACTGCACACTTATTGAGAGTGACAAGAAATAAGGCTGAATGGGCAGCAGAGGTCAACTCACGCTAACATGTTTAGATTTTATTCTGGAAGGTTATATGAGGGAGTACCTGATCAGATCTGTCATTTAAAAGGATCACTTTGGCAACGGTGGAGGGAGCCTGGACCAGAGTCATCGAAGCTGACTAGGAGTTTGTTGAGGTGATGACAGCGTTATCGAAGGCAGTGGTCCCCAACCTTTTTTGGGCCACGGAATGGCTTAATGTCAGAAAATATTTTCATGGACCAGCCTTTAGGGTGGGACGGATAAATGTACAAAACAAAATTATGCGACCAGCGTAAAAACTGTGGTATTTTTAAATATAATTGTCGAACTTACGAGACAAGCGTCAAGAGTGAGTCTTAGATGGATGTAACAGAGGGAATCGGGTCATTTTTTAAAAATAAAACATCGTTCAGACTTAAATATAAATAAAACGGAAATAATGTAAGTTATTTATTCTTTCTCTGAGGTACCGGTCCGTGGCCTGGGGGTTGGGGACCACTGATCTAAGGCAGTTGAGTAGGCATGGTGAAAAGAAACAGAATGATTTTTAAGAAGGGAAAAATCAGTTGGACACTACCACTGATTGAATGTGTGGAGTAAGAGGGGCAAAGATTAGTTGTCACATCAGTACAGCTCAGGGGACTGGTCATCCCAGGTGTTTCAATCTTCCAGCACGCTTATCGCTCCCGTGCACTCACATCTTCTCTGACAGATCCTCATCCTCGGGGAAGGTCAAGTTCCGCTTAGTGATAAGGGCCTCAGTAATGCACACGCTCCCTTCCTCTGGACTCTGGGCAAGATTAGCTGTGAAAAGATGGGTTCAGTTGTTACAGTTCCTTATTCTTGAAAGCCTGACTCTACTGTTATCCAACTGTCCTACCTACCATCCCATTTCCCTACTCACCTCCAGGCATGATCTAAAGGCGGCTGGCCTGGGGCGGGATTGGTACGAAGAGCAGAGCAGCTTGGACAGCCCCTAAGAATGGCGGGATTCGGGATCGTACCAAGAAAGAGAAGCTCAGAGAGTTGGGGCACAAGAGAAAGGGGTTGATTCAGAGCAAATTATTGAAATGGGGCAGAAGACAAATAAACAGAAGTGGAGAATCGGGAGTTTGAGGGTTTCCGAGGGGCTTTGCTGGCCGCAAACTGGGATACGGTGGTTCTTGCGGCCGCGGATGAGCGGTTGAGCGGTTTAGCGTCGTTGCTAGGAGACCGACGCGAGGCCGCGCGTCGGCAATGGCGGGCTCGCCGCGCGTGCGGATTACTGCTCCAGCCGGCGAATCCGCCTACTGCTTCCGGCCCCAGGTCTCCCACAATCCTTAGCTTTTTCCGTTTCACTCGGCTCCCGTCCGTTCTTCCGGCGGCAATGGCTGCGGCCGTGGCTGGGATTCTGCAAGGCGGTCTCCTGCCCCAGGCGGGTAAGGAGCGGCGCAGGTCCTCACGGCGTGTTACGGCCGGCGCTCTCTAATCTTCGTCTCCCCTCTCGTAATCTCTGACTCCAGACAGCCCCCGATGACCCCCAGCTAGATCGCTAGTTTCCTTCCCCAGTGTAATTTTCTATGACTGCAGGCTCGCCGCAGCAGAGCCACAGCAGCTACTATAATCACAGTATTGTGTACGCCCTAATCCCCCTACCTTCTTTAGGTGTCTGTAATACTCTGCCTAGATTTTGCTCGCCTCCAGTTTACTTTGTTCCTCGCCCCGACCTTGGCACTGTCTCCTTAAGGCCTCAGTCTAAATGTCACCTCCATAGGTCTGCCCTTGTCACCTGCAAAACCGGTTTCCCCTATTAAATCTGTACCTGCACCCTGTTTATTGACTCCTTAGCCCATCACAATCTGTAATTTAGCATTTGTTTATTTGTCTATTAGACTTTAAACTCCATAAGGACAGGAACATGTTTATTCAGCATAGCCAACAGGTGTCATGTGCTTAACATTATTAGGCATGCAGTAAATTTGTTTGATGAATGATTTTGAGCACATAATATAAGCCAGGTACAGTGATAAATGCTATACATGTGTTATCTCATTTAAACCTTAAAGTACCCTATGAAGAAGGGGCTCTCTTCCCCTCTTTATAGAGGAAGAAACTCAAGTTTGGACCCATCAAGTGGCTGGTTAAGGTCACAGGTAGTAAATGACAGAAGAAAGATTAAAATTTGGTTTCACCTGATCCAGAGCCTGTGCTCTTAATAGTTCGGTCTCGTGGCCTCCAGCAATAAAACCTCTCACCCCAAGAACTCACCATGCTCTGACTGTCAGAACTACCTTCTAGCTAAACCTTTCCCGATATCTCATCCCAGTCTTGGAAACAGCTGAGAGTGGGAAGCTCCTAGCCTGGATTCTTTTGTTGAGAATGAAGGGGTCACTTTAGCTCAGTATTTTGAGTAGTTCCCCTATTTTCTGAGGGGTGCTCTTTGGTGATGCTGGCAAACAGGATGAGCAAAGGGGAGACTTGTTTGGAGGAGGTCTGAGGGCAGTATACCCCCCCCCTTCATATCACGGGAGAGAGCTTTGGAGTACTGCTTAGAGCTGTGGTTTTCAAACTTCAGCATGCATCAGCATCACTGAGAAGGCTTATTCAAACACTGCTGAACTCTACCCCTGAGCTTCTGATTCAGTAAATCTGGGATGGAGCCTGAGAACTGGTATTTCTGAGAACTTCTCCAGTGCTGCTCCTGTTGGTTGGGAGTGGGACACATTTTGAGCACCACTGGTTGAGACCAGGGCACACTTTGAAAACCACTGATTGATACCAGGGGTTGGCAAATTATGGCAGTGCTGTCACAGTGTTTTATAAGTAAAATTTTATTGAAATTCAGCCACATCTGTTTGTTTACATATTATCTATGAGTGTTTTCATGATACAGTAGCAGAGTTGAGTAGCAGTGATAGAGATTGTCTCTTAAAAAACTTATATTTACTATTTGGCCATTTGAGAAAAAGGTTTTCTTGCCCTCCCCCCCCCTTTTTTTTAACAGAGACAGAGAGAGAGTCAAGAGAGAGGGATAGATAGGGACAGACAGACAAGAACGGAGAGAGATGAGAAGCATCAACCATCAGTTTTTCGTTGTGGCACTTTAGTTGTTCACTAATTGCTTTCTTATATGTACCTTGACCGTGGGGCTATAGCAGACCAAGTAACCCCTCGCTCGAGCCAGCGACCTTGGGTCCAAGCTGGTGAGCTGTGCTCAAACCAGATGAGCCCGCGCTCAAGCTGGCGACCTCGGGGTATCCAACCTGGGTCCTCCGCATCCCAGTCTGATGCCCTACCCACTGCGCCACCACCTGTCAGGCCCCTCCTCCCTTTTTTAATGTGCTCAAAATACTTTGTCTTTGGTTCTCCTCTTTCCCCCCCATCTCTGTGCATAAAGAAGCACAGAAGAAATGGGAGCCTTAAAGGATCAAGCAACTGAACTAGGGTCAGCTGTTAGAAGAGAAGGTTTGAGTATTCAGGATTTCTAGCAGAAAATTCCTCATCCCACTCTTGTGCTGAGTCTAGTTTCTCCATCTGCGACAGACTAAGGCCTCCAAAAGGCTGCATCTCACTGCTTGTCATTTCCCCTCCAAGGCTGGCTGCCCACCCTCCAGACTGTCCGCTATGGTTCCAAGGCTGTTACCCGCCATCGTCGTGTGATGCACTTTGAGCGGCAGAAACTGATGGCTGTGACTGAATATATCCCCCCCAAACCTGCTGTCAATCCAGGATGCCTGACACCTCCTCCCAAGCCTTCCCAGGAGGTAAGAAGGAGACTGGGAATGTTACTTGGTGGTGGAATGGTGATTGAAGTGATCTTAGCCTGACCAGGTGGTGGCACAGTGGATAGAGCATCAGACTGGGATGCAGAGGACCCAGGTTGGATACCTCGAGGTCGCCATCTTGAGCGCGGGCTCATCTGGTTTGAGCAAAGCTCACCAGCTTGGATCCAAGGTCGTTGGCTCGAGCAAGGGGCCACTCAGTCTGCCGAAGGCTCGCGGTTAAGGCATATATGAGAAAGCAATCAATGAACAACTAAGGTGTCACAACAAAAAACTAATGATTGATGCTTCTCATTTCTCTCTGTTCTTGTCTGTCTGTCCCATCTATCCCTCTCTCTGACTCTCGTTCTGTCTCTAAAAAAAAAAGTGATCTTATATATGTGGCTATAGTGAAGTAAGATTCCAGGACAGCATCCACATCATTACTGCCCCACTTTATCCCATGGCCCAGATACTTTCAAATGAAGCCTGTGCTTGATTTAGCATTGGCCTTTTGGGCTCTGTGGATTGGACGGGCCTCCTGAATTTTCTTCATTCCTAACTTGTTTCCAAAAATACAATATATGTTTGGAAGCTATCCAAGCAGTGTGGGGTTTGGGATAATATCTTTGTTCTTGAAGGACCTGAAGCTGCTGTTTACCTAGAGGAATCACAGAGGTTTTCTGTTTTAAAAAAGAACAGAAAGACCAGTGGCAAAGTTGTGAGTATGGTGGTTAGTTTTATGTTATTGTGGTATCTAATAAATTGTAGTTTCTAGTTGGCTACTGCTGTTTAAGGACTAGTTAGCTGTCCTTAGAGGCTGGGCTATGGGGAAGTGAGCAGCAGCTGCAGCGTATGAGATTTAAGGTCGGATGTCAAACACTGATGCAGGAGGCGATATGATTCATTTGGCAGAGATTCCTCAAGGACTCATGGTTGGACCGAACCCACCCATCTGGGTTTTCTGTGAAAGCAAAGAGATATCTGAAATGAGCTCTGTAGAGTGCCTGGCAAATCATGTTTCAGTGTCTAGAACTCTTCCAGCAGGTTTTGCTTTTTCCCAGCCAAAATTTTTTTTTTTGTATTTTTCTGAAGCTAGAAACGGGGAGAGACAGTCAGACAGACTCCCGCATGCGCCCGACCGGGATCCACCCGGCACGCCCACCAGGGGTGACGCTCTGCCCACCAGGGGGCGATGCTCTGCCCCTCCGGGCGTCGCTCTGCCACGACCAGAGCCACTCTAGCGCCTGGGGCAGAGGCCAAGGAGCCATCCCCAGCGCCCGGGCCATTTTTGCTCCAATGGAGCCTTGGCTGCGGGAGGGGAAGAGAGAGACAGAGAGGAAGGAGGGGGGGGTGGAGAAGCAAATGGGCGCTTCTCCTATGTGCCCTGGCCGGGAATCGAACCCGGGTCCCCCGCACGCCAGGCCGACGCTCCACCGCTGAGCCAACCGGCCAGGGCCTCCCAGCCAAAATTAATAGAAAAATTGAAACCCCACCCAGACAGCTCGGCTGGTTAGAGCATCCCGAAGAGCAGAGGTTGCTGGTTTGATCCCGGTCAGGGCACATATAGGAACAGATGTTCCTGTCTCCCTCCTGCTCTGTCCCTTCCTCTCGCTTAAGATCAATAAACAAGAAAAACTGGTTGATAACCCCCAGTTTAGACAACAGTCAAGTCATTGAATGGAATTTTCCCACTCAGGTTTTTCCGTCATAATTTTTTATTAAGCCAATGGAGCTTGCTGCCTCATAACTACAGAAGATTCTAGAACAGTATAAGGCACCAGAACTTTTTGGGTGATGGCAGTGATTTACATCTGACCGTCAAATATGTTAGCTACTGACCATATATGACTATCACACACTTGAAATGAGGCTATTGTGACTGAGGATCTGAATTCTTAATTGTATTTAATTTTAATTAACTGAAATATAAATAGCTATGTGTGGCTAGTGGCTACTATATTGGACAGGGCAGGTCTAGAATCTAGATTTAGCTCAATAGTGAGTCTTCTATTACTTTACCTTGTATGCATTCATACATATGTGAAAAACACCATTACTGTAGTAAAAAAAAACAATCTCTTATACAGCATTTATGGGTAATATAATCTCAGTTTCACAAGTTCTGAACTTTGTGAAACACTGTCTTAAGAAAATGAAGCCTTGGTCTGTGAAAATATCTGTTCTGAATTAACACTGCAAAAGAATTATCTGTATTTATAACTGGTGAAGTAATTCAACATGGTTTCAGTATTAGAGGGATAACTGAAATAATTTTGACAAAATTATTGTCAAATAATAGTGACTGAATCATACTGCTGAGCATTTGGAGGGACCCAGTGTTCTCAGGTTTGAAAACACTGCCCTAATGACTGCGATGGAAATCGGAGGGTACGGTGGGAGATGGGACATGTCTCTGAGAGTTAGGAGCCCAATCATCCTGCCTGCACCCCGCTCTTCCCCACATTTGGGCATCACTGGAAGCCCAGCACCCATCCCTGAGGGAGTAGAGGGGGACGGAGAAGCAGTGGCTTATGTCCTTGGTCATCCCTTCCTGACTTCAGGAGACAGGTCTCATCCGGCTCCTCCGTCGGGAGATAGCAGCCGTTTTCCGAGACAACCGAATGATAGCCGTCTGCCAGAATGTGGCTATGAGCGCGGAGGACAAGCTGCTTCTGCGACACCGGCTGCGGAAACACAATATCTTGGTGAAAGTCTTTCCTAATCAGGTAGGGAGCTGTCCTGCCCGTGGGCCCTGCCCTTGCTTCCCCTCCCTGCCAACTCAGACTCCAGCATCTCCAATAACTGGTGCTTTTGAGTCCTCCCCTCCACGAGTGGACCCTCGTCTGGGGCCTGTATTGCAGTTGGGGGCTGAGGAGACCCTCTGGTTGGACCCTCAGCCTGATGTGGCCTGTGACCAAGGTGGGTCACTCTCCCTTCTATTTGTCCCCAATAAAGCCTTCTTTCCTGCTGTTCCAGGTCCTGAAGCCCTTCCTGGAGGATTCTAAGTACCAAAACCTGCTGCCCCTTTTTGTGGGGCACAACCTGCTGCTGGTCAGTGAGGAGCCCAAAGTCAAGGAGATGGTGCGAATCTTGAAGAGTGTGCCTTTCATGCCACTGTTAGGTGAGAAGGCTCCCGTGCTGTAGGGGTGGGGTGACCGGGAGCCCTGCTACAGCAGCCTGGTGCCATCTGCTGGACGTGAGTGGAGAAACTATGGACATCCTTGGAGAGGACATCCTCTCACAGAGGGGGCCCGAGTCAGCAGCATGGTTTGTGGAGGGCTGCCTGTGTCTTCTAACATCTGCACTGGCTTACTGCCCTGCACCACTTCTGCGGTGGAGGGTGATTAGGGAAGGCAGGGAGGACTTTACCAAGGAGGAAGTTTAGACACCTTGAGTCTAGCAGTGGAGTAGCAGGTGCTAAAACCCACATATACAAAGATACTTAAAACAAATAGCCCGCCTGACATGTGGTGGCGCAGTGGATAGAGCGTCGGACTGGGATGTGGAGGACCCAGGTTCAAGACCCCGAGGTTGCCAGCTTGAGCGCGGGCTCATCTGGTTTGAGTAAAGCTCACCAGCTTGAGCCCAAGGTCGCTGGCTCGAGCAAGGGGTCACTCAGTCTGCTATAGCCCCCCTCTCCTCCCGTCAAGGCACATATGAGAAAGTAATCAATGAACAACTAAGGTGCTGCAATGAAGAATTGATGTTTCTCATCTCTCTCCTGTCCTGTCTGTCCCTCTCTCTGACTCTCTCTGTCTCTGTCACCAAAAAAAAAAAAAAAAAAAGGAAAAGAAAAACAACAAGTAGCCCAAGTAAAGGGTGCTGAAGACCAGGAAGCAATATTCCCCAGACTCCCCTGTACTAAGAACCCCTAGAGGTACTGTTTCTCTATAGAATAGTGATTCATAGGTCTCTGTGGGGAGGGCGGAACCTGTGTTTATAGTCTCTCCCATGCCCTTGCACCCCCACTAACATATAGTCTCTGGTTCTTCAGGGAAGTTTGGGAAACTGACTTAGTGGGGGTTGGGCCAGATGGATGATTTATGTAAGGATTTTCTCGAGAAGAGTTAGGGAGGCGAGGAGGGGATCAGTCCCAAACGGGGGGAGTGGGGGGACACAAGTAGGAACCAGATGGGGGAAGCTGGGAGGTGAAGAAGGGTAATGGAGAGCAATTCTTGGGGTTAGGACGTTGTGTTCAGAGAAGAAAGGCATTTGTGGGGAGTCACCTGACTCTCTGTGCCCTTCCAGGTGGCTGCATTGACGACACCATCCTCAGCAGGCAAGGCTTCATCGACTACTCCAAGCTTCCCAGCCTGGCTCTGGTGCAGGGGGAGCTGGTAGGAGGGATCACCCTCCTCATGGCCCAGACCCACTCCCTGCTTCAGCACCAGCCCCTCCAGCTGAGTGCCCTGTTGGATCAGTATGTCAGACAGCAACGTGATGGGGACTCAATTGTGCCAGCCAGTGGGCAGCCCAATCCTCCCAACCCTGTTCCGGACTCATAGCCAACCTGTTTACCCAGCCTGCCAATAAATCCACCCTGCTGCCTGGGCTGTGCTGTCCTTCTGGAGTGTGGAACGACTTGGAGTGGGGAGTGGCATGTGTCCCCTGGCTTCTGCTGACGACAGACCTCCTCAGATGAAAAAGGCATTTCATTTCAGAATGGAGGCTTTTTTTTTTTTTTTTTTTTTTGTATTTTTCTGAAGCTGGAAATGGGGAGAGACAGTCAGGCAGACTCCCGCATGCGCCCGACCGGGATCCACCCGGCACGCCCACCAGGGGTGACGCTCTGCCCACCAGGGGCCACGCTCTGCCCACCAGGGGGCGATGCTCTGCCCCTCCGGGGTGTCGCTCTGCCGCGACCAGAGCCACTCTAGCGCCTGGGGCAGAGGCCAAGGAGCCATCCCCAGCGCCCGGGCCATCTTTGCTCCAATGGAGCCTTGGCTGCGGGAGGGGAAGAGAGAGACAGAGAGGAAGGAGGGGGGGTGGAGAAGCAAATGGGTGCTTCTCCTATGTGCCCTGGCCGGGAATCAAACCCGGGTCCCCCGCACGCCAGGCCGACGCTCCACCGCTGAGCCAACTGGCCAGGGCCGGTATTCATTCTTTTATTTCTTGGGCAGAGAAGTTAAAGAGACTGCCCAAGGTCATGTTGGTAAGTGGCAGAACAGGGACTTGAACAAGGTTCTCTCTGCTCTGAAGACCATGCTCTGGATTTCTACACTAGAGCTTCCTCTAAGGTCCCAGGTGGGTTTGGATGTTAATTCTCCACTCTTGGGGTGTGCCACATTGTGGAAAGGCTGGGTAGGAACACTGCTTTATGATAAAATTTTACTTAGGCAATTTCACTGTTTACAAGCTTATCCTCCTTATAGACTCATCCTTAGGGTCATCTCTAACTCTCACTTCCCTTCCTAGAAAGTCCTTCCTCTTCCCATGTCCAAGCCTGTCACCTCCTACAAACAGCATCTCTTACATGCTTGTCCTTTTAAAGGCAGCTGCCATCTTCACCCAATACCTAATATGTCCAGGTGGTTTTGAGAAAAGGAGCTGGGAGAAAACCAGGGTTCTGCATAAATGAGGGGGCAACGGGGCTTTTCAGTAGAAGGCCTCATTCAAGGCAAGGAGCTACTGACGTAGTTCCTAATGAAGGAGAGATGTTTAACTAGAAGCCAACCCTTGGCCCTGGCCGGTTGGCTCAGTGGTAGAACATTGACTGGGCATGTGGATGTCCCAAATTTGATTCCTGGTCAGGGCACACAGGAGAAGCAACCATATGCTTCTCCACCCCTCCCCCTCTTCTCTCTACCTCTTCCTCTCCCACAGCCATGGCTTGGTTAGAGCAAGTTGGCCCCGGGCTCTGAGGATGGCTCCACGGCCTCACCTCAGGTGCTAAAATAGCTCGGTTGCCAAACAACGGAGCAAGGAACCCAAATGGGCAGAACATCACTCCATAGGGGACTTGCCAGGTGGATCCCAGTCAGGGCACATGTGAAGTCTGTCTCTGCCTCCCCCACTTCTCAGTTAAGAAAAATTAAAATTTTTTAAAAAGCTGACCCTTTATGGAGCATGCTCTGTGTGGACACAAGGTTGATGTGGGGAGAGTGGCTGTTGAGCATTCCTCCTGGACCTGGAGCCGTGCCATAGCTTCCCAAGTCGGGCACACACCACTCCGGCGGTGGTGATCTGTAGTGGCCTCTCTGTGCCTGGTCCAGGACCAACTGGCCACCCAGGGATGCTCAACAATGTGGAATGAATGAAAAGGCCCTCGAGGCTCCTGGATGCCAGAACCAGTCTGGCCAGTGCTGCCCAGTGCTGCCCCTGACTCCCGGAACAACCAGGTGCTAGCAACACCCTCCGGGAGCAAGCCAGGGCTGAGGTTCTGAATGACGCCAAGAACAGGCATCTCCTGAGAGCACTGTAAGACCCTGAAGGGTCAGCCAAGGCCATGTGGGTACAAGATGGGTGGGGAAAGTAGCCCAAACCATATGAGTCAAAGAAGAACCTCATATTATATCCTTTACCTGCTGCTGAGCCTGAGGCCCCACCGATAAAATCCCACTTTCCAGAAAGAGGCTTCACTGCACTAAGCTGTCTGCCCTTCCACATTGTTTCAGTGAACTTGAGACCTTTCTCAAGAGCTGATTTTTAGAATAGAGCAGCTGAACACAACTCCAGCAGCAGAGCAGAGGTGCTCAGGAAGTGAGGGTACCCACGCTGGCTCCCACGAGGCCTTTACCAGCGGCTGGGTCCTGCCCTGGACCTGTTTCTGGTACAGACTCGCAGGCTGGGGTATTGGGCTTACCGCATCGGGTGGTGCTCTCAGCACCCCGCCCCCAGGGGTCCAGTGACAGCCCTGTCCCCCGGCCCTTTGGGGCCTGGTCTGCCCTGCTGATTGTGCTCTTGGCACTGTCTAAACCGGGCATCCATCCCTTCCCATCAACCTGATACCTTTGCTGGCTCCAAATTTTGCAATCTATTTTCAGATGTAAAACGAGAGGCAGGAGTTAATAAGGAAATGGACTTGGGTACTACCTGGGGTCAAGCCCATGCTCGTCTGAGTAAAAAAAAAAACCAAACCGTTTACCGCTGTGGGCTTCCGGCCAGCAGCTCCCAGTCCTTGGTGACCCCTTTGGAACGGCGCCCGGTGGGACGCGGCCCCTACTCCTGGGCCTCCTCAGTGCTGGGGCGTCACTCAGCCCTGAGTCCTCCGGGGAGCAGGGGGCAGAGCTGAGCGGCCGCCCGGAGCTGGGCGGGAGGAGGGCGGGGGAGGGGAAGGTGGGGAGATCCGGCTAGAGGGGAGGCTCCGCTGTCTCCTTCCTTCCTGGTTCCTGCAGCAGCTGCTGCCACTGCTCAGCTCTGTGAGGAGGGAGCGGGCGACTTGGAGACGGTGACTCAGAGGCAGAGCGGCGTGCGGGCCAAAGAGCACTGGCGTCCATGGACCCTGGGGTAAGGGGGCCACGCTGGCATCAGCTGACATTCCCCTAAGGCTTCCACCTGGAGCTGGTGGCTCTGCTCTTCCGGAGAAGGGGGCGGGAATGGAGATGGAGACAGGGCACCCACCTGGCTCACCTCGGCCCCACACCCTCTAGGGACGGAACCTCCCCCTCCAGCTGTAAGCAGTGAGGGGCCAGGATCCCACATGGCCAGGAAAAGGGCACAGGGGTACCCAAACACTGGGAGACTTTGGGAACTTTCAGTGGCTGAATGGAGGAGCTACCCCCCCCCCCCCCGGTCAGTCTGTCAGCATGGGCCTCTCTGCCCCGAGCTCCTGGCCACCCCTGCCCCACCGTGTCCCTGTTCCCTCTGGCCTCAACTCCTCAGGTGCTTACAGGTTCCATCGGAAGGTCTGAGCTGTTTCCCCAGCCATTAGCCAACCTTGCCCCTCCAGTTCCCTCCCCCCGTCTCACACACACAGAGCCTCATGCATTATTGATCTCCCTGTGGAGCCAGGATGGCCAGGGCTGGTGCCAAGGGCGCCTGTGGGCACTGCTGCGGGATCTGTGCG
The DNA here is from genome assembly GCF_036850995.1 of Saccopteryx leptura. NCBI lineage: Eukaryota > Metazoa > Chordata > Mammalia > Chiroptera > Emballonuridae > Saccopteryx > Saccopteryx leptura. The sequence goes on along the minus strand of NC_089504.1, from coordinate 348,436,048 downwards.
GACCTTGGCATGCTCTTGGCCACCTCTCCTCGGCCCCCATTCACCATTGTTTCCATTGGCTCAGTCCCCTCCTCCCTCTGGGTGGGTGTCACTTCTCAGGAGCCCCCAGGACTGGGATGGTAGAGAGGAGATGGCGAGGCTTTAGGGACACCAAGGGTCCACAGTGTGCATCCTAGGGGGACATTTGATGGGAGGAGGCTCAGGGAACAATGGGGGCTGTCCTGGGCCTCAGTTTTCCCATGCAGGAAATGGGAGCCCAAGAACTAGAGGATATGGGCACCAATCGGCAGGGAGTTGGGGTGGAGGGATTGGGGAGCTCTGCACGGGGGTCATGGCAGAGGAGTCTCCATGCTGAAGAGGAGCTGGACTGAGATCTTGCTTGTCTAGTCTCTGAATTCCTCTGGCCTTTTTTGGAGCCTCTTTCTTCATTCCTCTGCCTCACCTCTGATTGCCCCCAGGGAATCCTCCAGAGAAAGCACCAACTGTTTCCTGGAGCCAAGAATGGGTGCTCAGGGTGGGGCCAGGTGCCTGCCTCTCAGTGAACTAGCACACTGGGGCTGCAGGAGAAGGGGGCGCCCCAGCCCCGGGTGGGGCCCGGTGCCTGCCTCTCAGTGAACCAGCACACTGGGGCTGCAGGAGAAGGGGACGCCCCAGCCCCGGGTGGGGCCCGGTGCCTGCCTCTCAGTGAACCAGCACACTGGGGCTGCAGGAGAAGGGGGCGCCCCAGCCCCGGGTGGGGCCCGGTGCCTGCCTCTCAGTGAACCAGCACACTGGGGCTGCAGGAGAAGGGGCGCCCCAGCCCCGGGTGGGGCCCGGTGCCTACCTCTCAGTGAACTAGCACACTGGGGCTGTAGGAGAAGGGGGCGCCCCAGCCCCGGGTGGGGCCAGGTACCTGCCTCTCAGTGAACTAGCACACTGGGGCTGCAGGAGAAGGGGGCACCCCAGCCCTGGGTGGGGCCCGGTGCCTGCCTCTCAGTGAACTAGCACACTGGGGCTGCAGGAGAAGGGGCGCCCCAGCCCCGGGTGGGGCCCGGTGCCTGCCTCTCAGTGAACTAGCACACTGGGGCGGCAGGAGAAGGGGTGCCCAGCCCCGGTGAAGGAACAGATTCAGGAGAGGCAGGACAGGTAAGCGGAAACTGTGGTGAACTCTTGTCTCAGAATGCAGGAGAGGCTGTAGGTGGAGAAGGTGATAGCAGGGTCTGTGCTAATGGGGTCTCTCTCTTGCTTCAAGGACCCCCTCGGGACAAGGTGACAACCTCCTCTTCCCACCCTGCTCTGGGTCCTCAGCAGGGAGTGGCTGCTCCCTTCTCCATGGACTTCCAAGAGAGGGGCCCTCCCTCGCTGGCCGAGAGCACTCAGTCTGCAAGGTCCAGCAGTGCCCAGCAGGTCTGAGGGCAGGAAGCAGGCAGTGGGGTGGGCTTCATTTGGCCCAAAGGGGCCTCACCAGCCATCCCCCTCCTCTGTGCTGGACTGTAGGCCTCTGAGCTGTGGGAGGTGGTGGAGGAGCCTCGCGGCCGGCGAGGTGCAGAGGGGATCATGCCCGAGAGGCAGGAAGGCCACCTGCTCAAGAAGAGGAAGTGGCCTCTGAAGGGCTGGCACAAGGTAGGCTGGGCAGGGCGAAGGGCAGGGCGAAGGGCAGGGCGAGCGTCAGGGCAGGCTGGGGGCGTGCTGGAGGCTGTGGGCAGTGCTGGGTGTACGTGTGTTGGGGAGGAGAAGACAAGTACATGTGAGCGTTGCTCTCTTCCCATGCCCCTTTCTCTTGGTCACCTGGGTCCTGTTCCTCCTGGGCAACATCACAGAGGTACTTTGTGCTCGAGGACGGGATCCTTCGCTATGCAACTACTCGGCAAGATGTGAGTCGGGGCCTGGCCAGGGGGCGTGGGGCGAGTCTGGTCCCAACATGCCCTGAGCAGGCAGGGGGTTCCTGGAATCCCTCCAAGCAGGGCCTGAATCCCAGGTACACCATTCCGGGGTGTGGTGTCTTGAGCAAGTGTCTTCCCTGGGCCTCAGCTCCTTCATCTCTAAGATGGGACCAGTGCTATCACCCATTTGTAGGGTCATTGTCATCTTGGTAGGTCCCGCAGAACAGTGCCTGGCACAAAAGTGCCCAAAAAGGAGGGAGCTTTATCACCCTCTGTGTCCCATTCTCATTCTGGGAGTAAGGGACCAAAGGCTTAGAAGCCCAGGCTCCTTCCTCCTCGTCTTTGTGGACCCCTGAGGGTGGGGATCGTTTTCCCTGCTCCGTGACTCCCGTGAGCTCAGAGTGTGACTTCTGAGTTCTGTGCACAGGATGACAGAGAGGTCCCTGCTATAACTGTTACTTGGGCATGAAGGTGACCTCGCTGCCTGGCCTTTGAGCCTAGAGTGACAAAGCCATGATGGCTCTGTGTCCCCGGGGGTCTAAAACCAGCCCCCTTCCCACCACCATTCCTCCTCTCCAGATCACCAAGGGGAAACTCCATGGCTCCATTGATGTCCGACTGTCTGTCATGTCCATTAACAAAAAGGCCCAGCGCATTGACCTTGACACTGAAGACAACATCTACCACCTCAAGGTGACATCTCTGGGAGCTAGTTAGTGGCTTGGTCCCCAGCCAGGCAGAGGCACGGGGGCATACAGGAGAGGAGGGCAGGGGCTGAGGGTCTGTCCCTGAATTTGACGAGAAGGGAGTTCCCATCATGTTCAACAGCCGATGGCAAACCACCCCTGTTGGTTGTTATATGAACACAGAATTAAGAGTTGAGACACTGGGGGAAGCGTGTCTGCAAGGGGCCTTTCCATGGGTTGGACACAAAGGAGAGACCTGCTTGCCTGGGGACCGGACCCCCGACTGCTTGCCCCTAGGAAGCAGTCCTCCTTTTATGTGTCCCTCTCCTTTGCCGTCACTTCTGCAGATCAAATCTCAGGAGCTGTTCCAGAGCTGGGTAGCCCAGCTGCGTGCCCACCGCCTGGCCCAGCGCTTGGACACGCCCTGTGGCCCGCCACCCAGCAACACTCACCGGAAGGTAAATGGGTCCTGGGGCAGGAGATGTAGGCATTCAGGTATGGCTGCTTCAGGGGACAGTGAGACCCAGGGAGGCGGGCACCATGCCTTCTGACCCTTGACCTACCCCACAGGTTCCTGGTGCCCAGCTTCCCACAGCAGTCAGTGCCTCAGCTCTCCCTGGGGTTGGACCTCGGGAGAAGGTGTCTTCTTGGTTGAGGGGCAGTGATGGCCTGGACCGCTGCTCTCACGGTGAGTGGCCTGGCACCATGCCTCAGAGGGCAGGGCCCGTGCTGTCAGGTTTAGACGGCATCAGCAGTCACGGGGGAAAGTGTTACCTCCATCCCTGCCTCCCGGAGCCCCAGTCTGACGGGGGAGACAGCCTCTGCCTCCCAGCTGATTGGGTCTACTCCGGCCCTGTCCTGGGGTTCCAGTCTTACAGAGGGTGGCGGGGCGTGTGCCCTAGGCACATGGACAGGCCTCCTGAGAAAGAAGACCCAGATGCCAGTGCAGGGAGGAGTAGTGCCGGGGAGGGGGCGCTCTAGAACTGCGCTCCTGGAGGGCGGGCTGTGACATTGGCCTGGGGGAGAGGGTGCAAGCCCAGTGAGGAGAGAGAGAGAGAGGGAGAAAACAGCAGAGGTAAGGTGTGATGCAGACTCAGGTGCTGGCTTTCCTGGGAAACCGGTGAGGCCAGACCAAGGGTGGGAACGGGGAACTGCTTTGGGCTCACGATTGGCATGGGCGGGGGGGAGAGAGTGTCAGGATTTCCCTGGCTGTGGGGGAGGCCTTTGGAGGAGAAAGGAAAGCTGAGGGGCAGACTTTGGGGTGCCTGGCGGTGATGGGAGGACTTTCTCATTCATTCTCCCTGCAGAGCTCTCTGAGTGTCAGGGGAAGCTGCAGGAACTACACAGACTCCTGCAGAGCCTGGAGTCCCTGCACCGGATCCCCTCAGCGCCCGTGATCCCCACTCACCAGGTGAGGGCCAGGGAGGAGGCAGGCTGCTGCCCGGGGCCTCTCTCCTGCTCGCTGTCTTTCTCCTGTCACTGCCCTGGCACAGGTCCCCAGTCCCCTTATGTCACCCCTTATTTTCAGCAGAGCCACGCATCTGCCTAGTTGTCTCTCCTCCTGTGTCCTGACTGCCTCAGGGTTGTCTCTTCGTCCCTTTGGGGCGACCCCTTCCTCATGTCTGCCAAGGTGGTGGTCTTCCTGCTTTAGATGTCACTTGTCTCTGGGCCCTCTTCTGTGGCCATCTGCCCTCTCTCCTGGCTTTGATGGTTGCTGCCCCCTTTCCCCACCCTGAAAGTGAGAGTCCCCTCGCCTCGACTTGGCAGGCCTCGGTGACGACTGAGAGGCCCAAGAAGGGGAAGCGGACCAGTCGCATGTGGTGCACACAGAGCTTTGCCAAGGACGACACCATTGGACGGGTGAGGCGGGGTGCGGACCCGGGCACTGGGGTGGGGAGCTCCGAAAGGGGCTGTCCCCTCACCTCCTCCTTCACCCACAGGTCGGTCGTCTCCATGGCTCTGTTCCCAACCTGTCCCGATACCTGGAGTCCCGAGATCACTCAGGACCCCGGGGGCTGCCACCCCCAGACTATGCCCACCTGCAGCGCAGCTTCTGGGCCCTGGCCCAGAAGGGTGAGTGTGCAGGGGAGGGTGACGAGACGAGGGGCAGGCAGGGCAGTGGGGGGAGGCAGAGTCTGACGGCCTGCCCCCCCCCGCCCGCAGTGCACAGCTCCCTCAGCAGTGTCTTGGCCGCCCTCACCGCTGAACGAGACCAACTGAGGGACCTGCACCAGGGTTCTGAGCTGTCCAGAATGGGGGTGAGGCCTGGGGACAGGGTGACTGGTGGGTGGAGAGGGCTTGAGACTGAGGACTGCAGGCCCCGGGACGGTAACAGACCTGGGCCGGGGGGGGGGGGCATGGCAGAGGCGGTCTGCATGGCGGGGCAGGGAGGGCGTCATCCTGCTGTACCCCGTCCCCTCGTCCTTTCCCTGCAGGTCTCCGAGGCCTCGGCTGGCCCCAGGCGCCTCCACTCACTGTCCATCTCCTCGGACACCACGGCAGACTCCTTTAGCTCTCTGAACCCCGAGGAGGTAGGAGCCGGGGTGGGCTGTGGGTGCAGTTTCTCCTGGGCCGTCAGTCCTAGCAGCAGCGAAGGCAGACTCGATATTCAGACCTGAAACAGCCCAGAAATCCTAGCTCCAACCGCTTTCACACGACATTGACAGCAGCCACATCTTGGTCATTACTTACCAGTGTGAAGAATACTTTTATTTAATTCAGAGGCCTGTGAGGCAGTGATTCTTACCCTCTAGTTGATAGATCAGGAAACTGAGGCTCAGACAGTCTTGCTGATGGGCCCAGGCTCTCACGCTTGTGGACCAGCTGAGCTGGGACTTAAGGGTCCCAAGCAAAGACTCCGAGGCCCTGCCCCATGGGTTTGAATTTGGCTCCATTGCATGGCAACTTTGTGACCCTGAGCCTCAGTGTCGCAATCTGCAGAGTGAGGAGAACGAGCACATCAGTCTTGCAGGGGGGGTGTCAGGATCGACTGAGTTAATACACACAGAGGGCTCGGAGCCAGGCCCAAGGCCGGTGCCCCGGAAGGGCAGGCCGTCAGCGTGGGGCCTGTGTCTCCTGACCCCCAGGCCGGTGTTCAGGCCACTGCTCTCGGCCCTCTGTGTCTTCTCCTGCTCAACAGGTTTCAGACTCAGTCCTGGTTGTGCTTCCCTCTCAAGGGAGCTGCCAGGCAAGGGGGGCCCCGTCTGACGCTCCCGGCCCGGTCTCTGAGGCCTCGTCTCTGCCCTGCTCCCACAGCAAGAAGCTCTGTACATGAAGGGGCGAGAGCTGACCCCCCAGTTATCTCAGAGCAGCATCCTGTCCCTCGCTGATTCCCACACAGAGTTCTTTGACGCCTGTGAGGTTCTTCTCTCCGCCAGCTCTTCTGAGAATGAGGTGAGGGAGGCTGGCAATAAGATGGGGGGCCCTGAATATAGGGGTGGGGTCCAGAGGCTAGAATCTATAGATTCCCAGATCCTTTCTAACCACCTCAGCTGTTATCTCTTGTAATATGTCCAACCCTCCTGGGTTTGAGTGGCCCTGATTACAAATCTCTGCTGCAGCCCCTTCTTCCAGTTGGACGTGCTTTATCTACATTGGGTTCCCCTGAAATTGCTGCTTCAGCTTCACCTCAGCCATTTCCCTGTGACCCCATTTGAGACCCTATGCCCCTACCCCCCAAATCTTAGTAATCCCCACTTCCCTTTGCGTCTCACCAAACCCTGAGCTTCCCCCAAACCCCCACCCCAGTCATAGGGCCAGGCCCTCCCTCTCCCAAGGTGATGCCAGGCCTTCTGGGGCATTGTCTTAGGACCTCCCCAAATACATTCTCTTCCCCTTCCCACCAAAGGGCTAGCTGGGCAGAGTCTTGCCAGGCCCTGGGCACTGCCCAGCTGCCCGGGGGAGGCCCAATCTGCCCGGCCTGTCATCTGTCCTGGCCCAGGGCTCAGAGGAGGAGGAGTCATGCACCAGTGAAATCACGACCAGCCTGTCCGAGGAGGTGCTGGACCTCAGGGGAACTGAGCGCTATCAGAAAGGTGCCAGCTAGGTGTTTGGGCAGGGAGGGGCTGCAGGTGGACGGGGAACTGGTGGTGTCCATAGCCCAGGCCCCTTGGGGAGGCAGTCCTTTGTGATGACTGGTGGCTTACTCCAGAGGTGACCCCAGAAGGTGAGGAAGGCTAATCTGTAAGCTATGGAATGTTCCAGAGTGGCTCCAGAGGTGGAACAGATGCTGGCCAGGGGGCTAGCCTCCATTCCAGTCTTCTTTTTTATTATAAATTTTATTTTTATTTTATTTATTCATTTTAGAAAGGAGAGAGAGAGGAGAGAAAGAGAGAGATAGAAGGGGGGAGGAGCAGGAAGCATCAACTCCCATATGTGCCTTGACCAGGCAAGCCCAGGGTTTTGAACCGGCGACCTCAGCATTTCCAGGTCGACACTTTATCCACTGCGCCACCACAGGTCAGGCCATTCCAGTCTTCTGAAAAGGGTCACTAGGGCCTGACAGAGAGGGAGACGATCCCACTTTGCTACTCTTTGGCAGTGTGGCTTTGGACACGTCATTTTACTTGTTGGAGCCTGTTTCCTCATCTATAAAATGGGCCGAATAATCTGCATCCATCCTGACATCAGTTTCTATTTTATAAAAGGAACAGAAGGCAGGAGTGAGGACTCAGGAAGGGCTTCTGGGCTACAGGATTTCCCTGCCGCCCACCTCAACCCCTCGGAAGCTTGTCAAGATTAGCTTGTCCCCGACTGCCCTGCCCCAGAGTGGGTCGAGACTGGGACTTGGGATAGGAGGCGGCTGGACTGTGGGCCAGGCTGTGGGCTTGCTGTGTCTGGGTGCCGGAGAGTGACATGGCTGGGGTGGGCCCCAGGGGTGTGTGTTCCAGGGAGAGCTCCAGGGCCGCCCCGTCGCCGCTGCCTGCCGGCGGCCAGTGGGCCCGGAGCTGACGTGAGCCTGTGGAACATACTACGTAACAACATCGGGAAGGACCTGTCAAAGGTGTCGATGCCTGTGCAGCTCAACGAGCCGCTCAACACTCTGCAGCGGCTCTGTGAGGAGCTCGAGTACAGCAGCCTCCTGGACCAGGCCAGCCGCGTGGCCGACCCCTGCGAGCGCATGGTACTGGCCCCACCTGCCCGGGGGCCCATTGGGCTGCCTCTTCCTCCCGCAGCCCTCTGCGGCCCAGGAAAGCCTGGCTGGGCTGTTCTCTTGCTGCAGAAGTTCCACCCCAGAACCCGAGTCCTTGCTTGCGGTGGGGTGGCGTCTTCTCCAATCCCCGCCACCTCCAGCGGCATTCTGCCTGCCCTGCCTCCTGCAGGTGTACATCGCGGCCTTTGCTGTCTCCGCCTACTCCTCCACCTACCACCGAGCAGGCTGCAAGCCCTTCAACCCTGTCCTGGGGGAGACCTATGAGTGTGAGCGGCCAGACCGAGGCTTCCGTTTCATCAGTGAACAGGTGTGGGTCCCAAAAGAAGGGGGCTGACCTCGTGGGTGGTCGGGGCGGGAAAGCACCCAAGCTCCAGAGGGACTGGGCATAGGAGAGAGCACAGACAGCTGGCTCAGGGCCAGGCACGGGCCACGTGCTGGAGGTACAGAGGGCTCTACTCAAAGGAGCACCCCACTTAGTGTGGGGCATGAACTTGAAACAAGGAGTTACGGTGCCATGTTCTGGAGCTGGGATCATGGAGCTCATAGGGAGGTAGTCAGCTCCCCCTGGGAAGGCACACTCTAGGGCAGGGGTCCCCAAACTACGGCCCGCGGGCCACATGCGGCCCCCTGAGGCCATTTATCCGGCCCCTGCCACACTTCTGGAAGGGGCACCTCTTTCATTGGTGGTCAGTGAGAGGAGCATAGTTCCCATTGAAATATTGGTCAGTTTGTTGATTTAAATTTACTTGTTCTTTATTTTAAATATTGTATTTGTTCCCGTTTTGTTTTTTTTACTTTAAAATAAGATATGTGCAGTGTGCATAGGGATTTGTTCATAGTTTTTTTTATAGTCCGGCCCTCCAACGGTCTGAGGGACAGTGAACTGGTCCCCTGTGTAAAAAGCTTGGGGACCCCTGCTCTAGGGGGTGAGCTTGAGCTAAGTCTTGAAGGATGAACTGGAGTTCGCGAGGAGTCCAGGGGGTGGGAGAACGGGATGTTCCAGGCAGTGTAAAGGAGGACGTAGCATGTTTGGAAGGAGTTAGGAACAGGGCTGGAAGACATGGCAGGGCCGGATCCTGAGGCGCTCTGGGTTTGTTTTTAAACCCGAAGGCCGTGCGGAGGCACTGGAGGGTTTGAAGCACTGGAATGGCATGCTCAGAATCACCCTTTCTAAAGCACACTCAGGCAGTGGGGTGGTCAGAGAAGGCCATTAGGAGGCCGCTGCAGTCATTTCCCTGAGAGCTGCTGAGGACCTGCTCTTAGGTCGTGGCGGCTGGACTGGGCGGACAGGGGCTTCAAGAGCTGTTTATGTGTTGCCCTTGACAGGCCTCAGTGGTCAACAGAATGTTCTTACAAGTAAGGGGTAGGGAGGGGGCCGATGAGAGGGTGAAGTCTGGGGGGGCTGGAATTTCTGGATTGCGGAATTTGGTGGGTGCGTGGCGGTGCCGGTTGGCAAGCTGGAGTGTATGTGAGGAAGGTAACTGAACTAGGGAGACCCCTGGTCCACAGGGGCTGGACTTCCGAGGGGAGATGTCCAGCGGGCCCTGGGGCATGTGGCCCGCAGCTCCTCAGAAAGCGCTGTGGGGGAGCTGACAGATGAAGAAGTCACCGTCAAGTCACAGATTGCTCCCAGAAATGGTCTAGAGAGGAGCGGGGCGGGGAGGGTGCGGGAGCTCAGAGGTGCAGGAGGAGGGAGGGCGGATGGGCCACAGGACTTGTGTGGGGGGGTGTCATTTGTTTCCTGATGTGGGACATTTCAGACAACAGCTGGGGGCCCAGGCTGGGTTGCAATGAGTAGTGTAAAAAAAAAGTGGAAGTTAAAAAATGAGAGAGAAAGAGCCCCTGGCCGGTTGGCTCAGCGGTAGAGCGTCGGCCTGGCGTGCGGGGGACCTGGGTTCGATTCCCGGCCAGGGCACATAGGAGAAGCGCCCATTTGCTTCTCCACCCGCCCCTCCTTCCTCTCTGTCTCTCTCTTCCCCTCCCGCAGCCAAGGCTCCATTGGAGCAAAGATGGCCCGGGCGCTGGGGATAGCTCCTTGGCCTCTGCCCCAGGCGCTGGAGTGGCTCTGGTCGCGGCAGAGCGACGCCCCGGAGGGGCAGAGCATCGCCCCCTGGTGGGCAGAGCTTCGCCCCTGGTGGGCGTGCTGGGTGGATCCCGGTGGGGCGCATGCGGGAGTCTGTCTGACTATCTCTCCCCATTTCCAGCTTCAGAAAAATACAAAAAAAAAAAAAAAAAGAGAGAGAGAGAGAAAGAGAAATGCAGGTTATATCCACAAAATTTTACCAGGGGAGTAAAAGGGTGACAGCCAGAGGGGGAGATAGAGGGTTGAGGCAGTTTTTTAGTTTAGATCTTAAATGTTTTTGAACACATGGTGACGAGTTCACAGAGTCCAGTAGTGTGTGCAGTAGAAGATGACCCCCAGCCCCACCCCGCCCCTCCGAGGGGCCGGCTGCTGCCAGTGTTTGTTTTGGGCATGCGCTAGCAAAGATGCGCATGACTAGAAAGGGAAGATTTACTCTGTTTTTAAGGAGGAAGAAATAGGAGATATTTCTGTTCAGAGAGAAAGACTGCAATGCAGAGAGAGGGGCGACGGGAGGAGTGAGGGGCCTGCAGGGAGCGGGGGGAGGCAGCTGGAGGAGGAGAGGGCCCTGTCCTGGCAGCAGGTCAGTAGGGGGGGAGGCAGGAATTGGTGGGAGCGGTTGCTGGTTCTGTTCTCCCTCTGATTCAGGGGAGTGGTTGTGGTTTACAGGGGATGTCTTGGGTGTAGGCCCTCAGGACCGTGGGTGACACTGAGGCCCCAGGTGAAGACATGATGGAGAATCGGAAGTTTCAGCATGTGCTCTGCGTTGTGCAGAGGGGTCCGTGGCTCTAGAGAACAGGGAGCTGGGGCAGCACAGCGGGGGCCGCTGGTGCTGGGGGCCAGGGCGAGTGGTGGCAGCAGGTGGTCAAGGGTGCTGGCGAGAGGGCTGGAAGTGGTGGAGGAGTCTCCGCTGAGCGGGAAAGAGGTGAGCCGGGCTAACAGGCCATGACAAAGCAGAGTGGCCGGAGTCTTGGCAGAGCCCTGGGCACCAGGGAATGGAGAGAGAGGCAGAGATATAGGAGTTCAAGGTTCCAGATGTGGAGCCGATCCAAGGACTCCAGAGTTGGGGTTTTCCAAGGATGTGGTGCAGGGGCTGCGGGGTGATGTGAGCTTTGGGGAGAAGAAGGTGCAGGAAGAGTCCTCCTGGGAAGGCTGGCTTCCAGGCAGGGCACAGTGGAGTCTACTTGTCACTGTTAGAGAACTTTAGGGGCTTCAGCAGGGGTTCTGGAAGGCACCAGAGGCAGGGTGGCAAGGACAGCTCCAGAGGGGGGTGGCGAGCGGGGAGAATGTAGGGGCCCTGTGGACAAAGAGAAAATGATGATGGAATTGGGGTGGTAGCCACAGGTTACAGGGACAAGAGACCTGGAACTAACTAATCTGGGTCACAGGAGAACTGGGGTGGGGGTAGGGGGATTTGGGGGCCCTCAAGCACAGCCTCAAGAGAACTTCCTTGCTCACCAAGGTCTCCCACCACCCCCCCATCTCGGCGTGCCATGCGGAGTCGGAGAACTTCATTTTCTGGCAAGGTGAGGAGGAGGCATAGCGGAGTGGACCTGGGGGCAAAGGGCAGGGTAGGGAGAGGCTGGGAGACTATCTGGCCTTATCACTGCTCTCCCTCTCCCTCCCCCAACCCGCCTCCAGACATGAAGTGGAAGAACAAGTTCTGGGGAAAATCCCTGGAGATCGTGCCTGTGGGGACAGTGAATGTCAGCCTGCCCAGGTGAGTGTTCCTAAGTGCTCAGGGGCCAGGCCAGTCCACAGGCCATCATCCTGCAGGCTGGGATGGGCAGGTGGGGGGGGCGGGGCGGAGAGAAGAGTCTGGCCTGACGCTGCTTGGGGTGGGGCAGTGTCGGCACAGTCTTCCCCTCTATTTGTAGCAGTTTCCAACCGGGAAAGGGGAGACATCTTAGCTTGGTAGAGCTGGGAGGGCTCATTGAGGTCATCTGATGAAGTGGCTTTCACACTGTTTTGACTATGACTCATGTAAGAAATAGATTTGAGACTTCAAGCCGAAGCGTGTGTGTGCACACACCCCCACACACACCTAAATTGATCTCAGAACGGTCACAAACCGCATTTGAAATGTCCTTTTCCAGCTCATTTTACAGATGGGGACTGCAGCCAGAGAATAGGGGCTTACCCAGCTTGGTCCAGGAGTTAGCCGGAGGCCAGTGTGGGGGTTGGGGGACACCTGGGCTTTGGGGTCGCAAGTCCTGGCTGGGGATCCTGGTTCTGCCACTTAATAGTTATGCAAGTGGCAAAAAGACTTGATGTCTCAGAGCCCCGAGTTCGCTCTTCTGTAAAGTGAGAGTAGTGAGTAACACCGGTAGAAGTGGGGGGTAAGCAGGGTGACAGAACAGCCACCACAGTCCCTGGCACCCAAGGGCACAGCCCCTGTCCGTGTTTTTATCCCCATGGCTTAGGCACTCAGGAGCTTTATTAATGAATGGAGACGCGTTGAAAATTTCCTGAGAAGGCTGCTCTGCTTTATAAATCAGTCACCCTTCACGGCAGAGCCTGAACCTGGACCCCAGGATTTCTTCCATAGACCCACATGAGCTGCTCCAAAGAGACAGGGGCTCCTAGCTCAGGGTGGCACTTGTTCCCCAAGGCTGGCCAGCTGCCCTCGCGTTCTGTCTCTCTCAGGTTTGGGGACCACTTTGAGTGGAACAAGGTGACGTCCTGCATTCACAACATCCTGAGTGGCCAGCGCTGGATCGAGCACTATGGGGAGGTCCTTATCCGGAACACGAAGGACAGCTCTTGCCACTGCAAGATCACCTTCTGCAAGGTGGGGACACCCCCCGCCCCTGCCTAGCCACCCACAGCAGCTCACACCGGGGGAAGCGGGGGCATCTCCCTGAGCCGCCCCTGCCCCACCCCAGGCCAAGTACTGGAGCTCCAACATCCATGAGGTGCAGGGTGCCGTGTTCAGCCGGAGCGGCCGTGTCCTCCACCGACTCTTCGGGAAGTGGAACGAGGGGCTATACCGGGGACCCCTGCCCAGTGGTCAGTGCATCTGGAAACCCAGTAAGTGGGGGGGTCGGGAAGGGCTGGGAAGGGTGAGGGCGGCTATGGCACAGTGCACCTGCCCCAGCCCCTGCCTTCCCACCAGACGTAATGCCCCCAGACCACGAGCGAAACTTCGGCTTCACTCAGTTTGCCTTGGAGCTGAATGAGCTGACAGCAGAGCTGAAACGGTCCCTGCCTTCCACAGACACGCGGCTCCGGCCAGACCAGAGGTCAGTGCCAGGCAGGGGCACCCCGGGAGCCCCAGGCTTCTCCCTCCCCGACATGAGTTTCTAAGTGGCGCGGGGAGCATCCTTCCTGCCCGCAGTCACCTCAGGGAGATGGGGCCTGTGTGGGGGCCTCGGATTTGGGACCCCTGAGGGGACAGTTCCGCTGATGGCAGTCTGGATGCTCAGGTACCTGGAGGAAGGGAACATACAGGCCGCGGAGGCTCAGAAGAGAAGGATCGAGCAGCTTCAGCGAGACAGGCGCAAAGTGATGGAGGAGAACAATATTGTTCACCAGGCTCGCTTCTTCAGGTCCTCCGCCCTCGCCCCGGGGCTCTGTGATGGAGGCTTCCCCTTCTCCCCTCCCACCCCTTCCTGCTTTGCTGGGGGGGGGGGGCATCGGGAGGCAGCGTCTCCAACCAGCCTTACTTCCCGATGTTCACTCTTCTCGCCCCTTGGCTGTCTTCCCCAGGCGGCAGGCGGACGGCAGCGGGAAGGAGTGGTGGGTGACCAACAACACATACTGGCAGCTGCGGGCTGAGCCAGGCTACGGGAACCTGGATGGGGCCGTGCTCTGGTAGCCCCGGCCCTGGGGGCAGGAGGCTGCAGCTCCCCACTCCTGCCTCCACCCCCAGCACGGACACATGGACGAGGCCAGGCTCCCCACTCACTGCCCTGGAGACCAGAGGGGCAGCGCTGGCTCTGGCCCCTCCCCCTCTGCTGGCCAGAGGGGCTGCATCTCGGCCCATCGCCCATCCCACGTTTGGGGCGAGAAGCAGGATTCGTGCTTCCCCAGTCTCGTTGCCCCCAGAACCGGCATGTAAGACCCTTCTTGCTCTGTCACCCCCTCTCCTCCCTGTTGGGGTACTTGGGGGAGACTCCAGGCTCTGCTCCCCATTTCAGTGCCTTCCTAGGACACAGGGGACCCCAGGATGTTCCCCAGGCTTTCTCTGCCCCGGGCTCTGTCCCCAGACGTGTAGTTGGGTGAGTGAAGGAGAGGAGATGACCTTTTCTTCCACCCCATCCCTCCTACACCCCTCCCCAGCATCTCCCCCGTGCTCTGCCCCCGCGGAGCTCCCTGTGCTTGGTCCCTGGCAACCTCACTCATCCTCCTGCTGGACCCCCTTCTCCCGAAGTGCAAACACCTGTAGCTTCCAGCGCCTTCAGCCCTGCTCCCAAGTGGTTTCCTTCAGGCTCCCCCCCTGGAGCAGATGCAGCCTCTCCAAGAGGCACGGGGCCAACTGAGCAGGCAGGGCAGGGGCCTCAGACCCACCAGGGGTGAGTGAGCGCGTGTGAGTGTGAGCCTGTGTAGAGAGTGTGTGTGTGTGTGTGTGTGTGTGTGTGTGTGTGTGTGTGCGCGCGTGCCTGTGTACTGCTTGCAGGCGAGCAGGAGTCCTCATGCAGCCTGGTCCTGGGTGTCCGCCATTGTTGCTGCTCATTTTCACACAGTCTGCCCTGCTGACATTCCAAGCTCCAATAAAGACTATCCCACACTTTGGCCTCTGACCATTTACTTAAACACATGTGCTCAAGCCTAGCAAAGGCCCACAGGTACCCACTCACCTGGGCTAAAAAACTGATGTCATCTCTCTCCTTTAATCCTCACATCCTGTCAACAGTACCTCAAGTGTCCCTCAGCTCTGGCCCTGCCCGAGACCACAGCACAACCGTACCTGGCCTAGGCTGGCCCCTTATTAATCCTTGCCTGGACATTGCAGGGTCCCCCCAACCCCCAGTCACTTCCATTGTAATGCTGGCTTTTAGGGTGACATTTTAAAGGAGAAAAATGGCAATTTGTACCTGCTTCAAATATGTCCATTGCTTCTGAGTGCCTAGGGGAAATACCCAAACTCTCCAACCAGGCAGAATACTGTGGTCCCTGTGCCCCTCTGGTACAGAGTGAGGACCCCCATTCCCAGCATCCTCAGGTCTGTGCCTCCTCCACCTCCACCCCCAGATTAGTGAGTGTTCAAGGAAAGGTGGGAGGGAGGGAAGGGACCAGAAGGGACTGGAGAACAGGGCAAGGTGCAGTGTTTCCTATTCCCCCACAGCCTACGCTGGGCCCAGCTGTTATTTCAAAGCTGTGTGATCTTGGTCAAGTGCCTTCCTCTCTGTTCAGACACCATTTCCTTAGCTGGCTTCTTTTGTACCCTAGAGGAGCTGGTAAGTGGGAGCGGCCCAGGCTCCTGACTTCGTTAGCTGTCTCTTAGCCCCTGCCCCTACTACACTGCAACAGCCGGCTGCAGGCCCTGCTCTAGTTTGATGGATGTCCCAAGAGCAAGTCGTGGTTTCTCTGGGGTGTGGCAAGAGCAGAGGGGACCCTTGAACTACTGTAGCCCTTCTAATCCTGGTCCGTTTCTTCTCCCCCTCTCCCCAACCCTGGGGGAGGGGTGGTAGGCCACATTTCCAGTTTCCAGAAAGTGTTCACGTTAAAATGAACATACTTGCCTTGATACTACAAACCAGAAATAACCTCAACCCACTTCAGAAAAGCAGAGGCTGCACACATTCAGGATTTTCAAAAAAATAAGGTGCACTAGCCTCCTCCCCAACCCTTTCCTCAGAGCGGCACCGAGCCTGGCTGGCTAGCCTGTGTTCAACTTCCACATATTTTAAGAATTAGAGTTTTAAATAAACGAAATTCCAGAGTTCTTTTTCAAACAAAGACAGAAGATTAGCAACACTTCTGACCACAGGAACCGAGCCCTCGGTGGCTTGCGCCATCTCGACCAGCAACTTCTCCCAGCCCGGGCACGGACCCAACAGCAGGAAATGGTCAGGTTGCTTTTGCTCTTGCTGGGGCCCCGTAGGTGAGGGGCCTTCCTGCTGAAGGTCTGCTGTCTTCTTAGAAACTCTCCCCGTCTGGTCAGGGTGGGTCATTGCTGCCGGGGTGCTCAGGCCAAGCTGTGCTCTGTGGACGGAGTGTGAAGGGCCCAAAGCGACTGTGGGTGGGTGGTGACCACCTCCCGGCCACCAGGAGACTGGCTGTAGGGGCAAGGGGTGTTCAAGTCTAGTTTGAGGCAGAAATGGTGGGCCATTCCCTACCCCATTTCAGTCTCCCCCGAGGCGCACAGGAGGACTGCTCATCCGTGGGTCTCGGGGCAGCCCAGCCCAGACCTGGAGCCCGGGCTTTGATCAGAGGATGTGGCAGGCCTGGGACTATGGGGAGGAATGTGGGCTTAGTGACCCCACATCCTGACTTCGCTCGGGAAAGGTAGAAGGTGAAACACACCCGTTTGTAAAGCCAGGGACCAACTTTTCCGGATGAGCAGGGGACGGTCAGCTTAAAGAGCAGGGGAAGCTCCTGAGCCCACCCACGGCGGCGGAGGGAGACAGAGGCGGGCAAGAGGGACAGTTCTCACCTCCTACTTTGGGCCCTCCAACTCGAAAATGCTCCACCCAGAAAGAGAAAAAATTTGTGGGTTTTTTTTTTTTATAATTTAGCTATTGAATGCCCCTAGTTTGCAAGGGGCATAAAGGCTGAAAACACTTATAACCGCCAATGGCCCGAGTCTTCTGAATGAAGAGCGGTTTTGGATGTGTGTGTATCTGTATAAGCCGGAGAGGGGAAAGAGCGCCAAAGCGGGCAGGGGGCGGGACGTCAAAGAAAACACGGTCGGACTTCAGTTCAAGTGGTGAAAACAGGTTCTACTCAGTGACTACTGACAGGAAAACTGGTGTTTAAAGGAAGAATGGGGGTGGGGGAGTCCAGCAGACTCAGAGAGGTGAAAAACGGTCACTGTAAATGCGATTAGGCAGGGAAGCCTGCTGGCTGGCATCATCGAAGTCATTGAAGCCTCCCATGGAGGCTGGGAGACAGGCCCTGGACTTTCTGATGATTACATTTCAAAGGAATGGCCTTCAGGTCCTGGAAAAAGACACTCCTGAGTTGTAGGAGATACACATTACCTCAAAGGGACAGAGGAAGGAGTCACAAGTGTAGGCCTTTTTAAATAAATGTCTTTTTTAAAAAGACTTTATTCATTTTATTTATTATTATTATTATTATTATTATTATTTTGTATTTTTATGAAGTGAGAAACAGGGAGGCAGAGAGACAGACTCCTGCATGCACCCGACCGGGATCCACCTGGCAAGCCCACTAGGGGGCGATGCTCTGCCCATCTGGGGCATTGCTCTGTTGCAACCAGAGCCATTCTAATGCCTGAGACAACAAGGCCATGGAGCCATCCTCAGTGCCTGGGCCAACTTTGCTCCAATGGAGCCTTGGCTCTGGGAAGGGAAGAGAGAGATAGAGAGAAAGGAGAGGAAGAAGGGTAGAGAAGCAGGTGGTCGCTTCTCCTGTGTGCCCTGGCCGAGAATTGAACCTGGGACATCTACATGCCAGGCTGACACTCTACCACTGAGCCAACCGGCCAGGGCCAAGACTTTATTCATTTTAGAGAGAGAAGTGGGAGAGAGAGAGAGAAGGGAGAAGGAGCAGAAAGCATCAACTCCCATATGCGCCTTTACCAGCAAGCCTAGGGTTTTGTTTTTTATTTATTTATTTATTCATTTTAGAGAGGAGAGAGAGAGAGGAGAGAGAGACAGAGAGAGAGAAGGGGGGAGGAGCTGGAAGCATCAACTCCCATATGTGCCTTGACCAAGCAAGCCCAGGGTTTCGAACCGGCGACCTCAGCATTTCCAGGTCGACGCTTTATCCACTGCGCCACCACAGGTCAGGCAAGCCTAGGGTTTTGAACCGGCATCCTCAGCATTCCAGGTGGATGCTTTATCCACTGCGCCCCCACAGGTCAGGCAGTAAAGGTCTTAAGAAAGGGAAGTCAGGGGGCCTGCCGTCAGGTGTTGACTAGAACAAACAGTAAACCTGGCAGTGTCGGGCTCTCTCAGGCAGGCATGTTAAGGGAGCCTGGGGTCACCCCAGGGCTCAGCGTCATGCTGCTGGAAGCTGTGCTGGAGTTTGGTGCCAGGGGTCGGATGGAGTCGGTATGAACTGAGTTCCGCAGTTCTCACAGGGCACTTCATGTGCCCTCCTTGAGGTCAGGGTGGGAACCCGACCCTGGGAAGCTGGAGTGGGTGTTCGGGGCAGGAGGCCAGCCCCTGCCTCCCTGCTCCCCTGGGGCGTGGGGCTAAGGCGGATGTGTGTAGGGCTCCCACTGACTCTGCTGCAGGGAGCAGGAAAGCTGTGGGGGTGGGGGCAGAGGTGGGGGAGTACCCAT
The DNA here is from genome assembly GCF_036850995.1 of Saccopteryx leptura. Classification (NCBI taxonomy): domain Eukaryota; kingdom Metazoa; phylum Chordata; class Mammalia; order Chiroptera; family Emballonuridae; genus Saccopteryx; species Saccopteryx leptura. Next base: position 348,417,852 of record NC_089504.1, on the reverse strand, counting down.
GTTTCTAACTGATGCCTGCTAAGAATGCGAAGGTCTTGATATGTGACCTCAAGTCCCCTGGTTTTAGTCTGTCCCCAGACTGTCCCATTCTAGTCCCAGTTCTCCATAGACATCTTAAAGGTCCTGGAGTGTCGCCTGGCCCTGTCCAACCTCTTCAGGGAATATTTCCTTCCTGGAAAGGACCCATTGGCCAGGTGACTTCCCTCTTTAGACAACCTCTGGTTCCCGCATGGGCAGAAAAGGAGGTAGGCTTAGCAAGCTCCCCCGGCAAACCCTCTCTGCACCTTTGAGGTGGTCGTGGAAGACAGCATGGACGTCAGCGAGCCCCTCACAGGCTGTTCTGGGCCAACTCGTGCTAACCACCGACTCCTGGTAGAGACACCTAACCAGGCCACCTGGCCTAAAGGGTTTAGGGACTGGTCCTTCCTTATTCTTTCCACACCCCCATTCCTTCCTCACCTGTCCCCTAAGAGCCAATGCAGAGAGGGGGTCACTGAGAGTTCTCGAGGTCCCCAACAGGCCACAGTCAGCTCAGCAAGCAGTTTGGGGTCAAGGAGCCCCGAGGAGCTGGGAGCTGGAAGCTGGGGTTCTGGAGTGCTACCCATGTCTCAGCATTTGTCATCACAATATCCCAGGATACTGGCAGCTGTTTCCAGGCCTTACTGTATATGGAGGGGGTGGCTTTGTATGAGTAAGTCCAGATGGTTAGTACTATACCCCATAATGCCAGGACTCTGGGGATGCTGGGTGCTGTTTCTAATATGAGAAGCCTCTCAAAATGATGGTGGGCCGGGCTATAGGAAAGGTGTAAGTGGAAGAAGAAACTGGAAGGATGGGGACAGAAGTAAGAAGGAGAGGGGATGGGGATGAGAGCTTCTGAGTCCGTGTACCCAGGTGGTAAGATTCTTCAAGCATCCTCAAGAGGGCGCCAGGGTCTCTTGAAAGAACCAATTCAGGCACTTCCTGAACCCACCTGGCAAGAAGCTACACTGCCAGCTCAGAGCATAAGACCTCCCAGAATCTCACAGTGGCTGGGTCCCAGCTTGGCTGTGATAAATGACAGTGGCAGACACTTATCAGCCCCCATTCCTGCAGATTGTCAGTGCACTCAACCTCGGCCCACCTTCATACTTCAGAAAGCAGTAACTGGGTCGGGAAGGCCCTCTTTGGAAGGCCTTGGTGACCCCAACCACTCCCAAAAGCTGCCCAGGTATTCTGGGAAAGGTAGTCAGGCCCCCTTGGTGACATCTCCTCACGGCCAGGTGACAGATCCGCCAAGACAGCTGCTTCAGGATCCGTCCACCACACACAAAGCCCTCTTACTAGAACTTTCCACTAACACCTCCCCTGCTTCTCTACCCCCACCTAGAGCCGTCACACCCGGGCAGGAACCCTGGATTTGTACCCTAATTCTGAACTTCCCAAGAGAAAGGCAAGTGGAGTGGAGAGTAGGAAGAGGACCACGCTTAGGTCCAGTCTAGAGGTGCCCCTGCCAGGGCCTTCTGCTTTAGAAGGTCTGGTTCTAGCATTCCTTTGACAGTGCCCTCCCCATGGGGCTGGAGATCAGCGTCGTGAGGGAATGTGGTGCCTGACCCCTCACAGACAACATTCTGGGTAATTAGGACCCTGGGATTCCTGACCAATCAGCTTCTAAGCCACAGTGCAGGGACTTCCAGAGACACCTTACTGGGGGTTGACTGTGCCTACCAGTGTGCGTGCCCTCCCAGGGCGTGACAGACACAGGGCTCAGCCATCGGCCTTGGGCCACGTCTCCCTACACTGGGCGAGGAACTCAAAGGATTTTCAGAATTCCAAATCTGAAAATGGCCTTTCAGGTCATAATAAACTTATATTTTGTCAAAGTTAGAAGATAGAACTTATTTCACAGAAGTTGTTAGTTTGGTTTATAATCTTTAAGTATTTAGCATATGACATGTGGGCCTGTGTTTGTAACCCTGTCCTGGGCCCTCCAAATGTTAGTGGTGAGTCTGAGAGGGTTTCTTGTATTGTGCTTCTGAAGGGTGTGTGTGCGCGAGCGCATGCGCGTGTGTACCTCAGATCTGCGTTCTGGGCTTGGCTCTGCCATCTATTCCCTTTGTAGAGTGGGCGTAATGATAATGGCCCAGCTAGTTCAGTTTCCTCGCTTTGTCAAAGGACACAGTGGGACTTGGCATTACCCAAGCAGTGGAACCCCACACAAAGGTGGCTTCAGATGACTTGGGCCAGACTCACCACCGGCTCTGCTGCTGGCATGCCTGGGGCCCCCAGGGCAGCCCCGGGTCCTCCCTGAGAGGGAAGCAGAGCTCCAGCGTGGGTGTGCAGACACAGTTGGTGCCCTAAGTTTCCTAAAGCTTTTGCCAAGAAAAGGATACAAAGTGACTTATGCCCTAGCAGGATAGCTCAGTTGGTTAGAGCATCAGCCCAAAGCCCAGAGGTTGACTGTTCAATCCCCGGGCAGGGCACATATAGGAACAGATCGATGTTGCTGTCTCTCTCCCTTTCTCTCTCGCGAACATAAAATTTTTTTTAAATGTGTCTTCACAAAACATGGAGGGCTCAGGCATTGGTCCAGGAGGAGGGAGAAGCACCCCTCATCTTTCTGGTCCCCCCTCACCATCAGTCCCTGAGATACAGCATCCCCATGCTGGTTAGCTGACTGCTCTTCCCCAATAACGGAGGCTGGGGCTGTAGGAAGTTCCTGCCCCACCCACCGCAGACACACAGAGAAACCTGGCTAACAGGAATTAGAAAGCTCTGCAAGGGCAGGAATCCAGGTTAGCAGAGAGAAAGGTAGGGAGAGCAGAAATGGGCACCTGTCCCAGGCGTCACCTTCAGCGCGCTCTCTGGCACCGTCCCTGGATTGGGAAGTGGCTGGGACGCAGGGGCCTCGGGCAGAGCCGCGCAGCCCAGCTCAGCGTCTCGGGTGCAGCTGGCCCGGTGGCCGCGGGGCGGAGCCCGAGGACCACAGACGTCGGAGCGTAGGCCTTGGTAAGGCTGGAGGGACTCGACTCGTAGCGTCGTTGACCATCTCTTCCCAGAGCGGCGCAGGACCGCGTCAGCCAAAGCTGGGGAAAACCGCGTTGGGATGCGGGAGGGAGGACTGAAAGGGCTGCCAGAGTCCCCGCGCCCTCCCTCCGCGCACACGAATGCAGGTCCCTCCTCCAACACCGGGCACCCGGGCGCTGCCCGACCCGGGACCGTGCCCCTGCATTCCAGCGGGCAGTCCTCCCCCTGCAGAGAGGGCTGACCCAGGGCGCCCCAACCTTGGACGGACTCTCTCGCAAGAGGCTTGACCACTCACCCTGTCCGTCTCAGTGAGTGTGGGGTGTGTCCCGGATGAACATCTGGAAAAGGATGTTCCCACCGAGGGAAAGGCAGAGAAGGGGCAGCTTGGGCCTGAAGTGCGGTGAGGGGTGAAGACAAGAGGTGAGGAGGCAGGGATGTCTGAAGGCATAATAATTTAGAGCCCCAAGTCTGGGAGAGGAAGTGGCGACTGGGTTCCCTTTCTAGGGGTTGTCAGTTTCTCCTTGTAGCTCTTTATTATTTTTTTTAATTGATTTTAGAGACAGAAAGGAAGGGAGAGAGACTCATCAATTTGTTGTTCCACTCATTTATACATTCATTGGTTGCTTTTTATATGTGCCTTGACCAGGGATCAAAGCCACAGCTTTGGTGTAGTGGGACAATGCTCTAACCAACTGAGCCACCAGGCCAAGCAAGGCTTTTTGTAGTTCTTTAAAGTGACAATATAACACTTTAAAACAAAAAAAATACCCCTTGACCCCTGTTAAAAAGAATGAATTTGCCTGACCAGGCGGTGGCGCAGTGGATAGAGCGTCAGACTGGGATGTGGAGGACCCAGGTTCGAGACCCCAAGGTTGCCAGTTTGAGCGCGGGCTCATCTGGCTTCAGCAAAAAGCTCGCCAGCTTGGACCCAAGGTCGCTGGCTCGAGCAGGGGGTTACTCGGTCTGCTGAAGGCCCACGGTCAAGGCACATGTGAGAAAGCAATCGATGAACAACTAAGGTGTTGCAATGCGCAACAAAAAACTAATGATTGATGCTTCTCATCTCTCCGTTCCTGTCTGTCTGTTCCTGTCTATCCCCCACTCTGACTCTCTTTTTGTCTCTGTAAAAAAATAAAATAAAATAAATAAAAATAATTTTTAAAAAAAGAATGAATTTTTCATTGTTGGAAAATTAGAAAATAAAAGACAAACATGATTTTCTTTTTTTTTTTTTTTCTGAAGCTGGAAACGGGGAGAGACAGTCAGACAGACTCCCGCATGCGACCGGGATCCACCCGGCACGCCCACCAGGGGCGATGCTCTGCCCACCAGGGGGCGATGCTCTGCCCCTCCGGGGTGTCGTTCCGCCGCGACCAGAGCCACTCTAGCGCCTGGGGCAGAGGCCAAGGAGCCATCCCCAGCGCCCGGGCCATCTTTGCTCCAATGGAGCCTAGGCTGCGGGAGGGGAAGAGAGAGACAGAGAGGAAGGAGGGGGTGGGGGTGGAGAAGCAAATGGGCGCTTCTCCTATGTGCCCTGGCCGGGAATCGAACCCAGGTCCCCCGCACGCCAGGCCGACGCTCTACCGCTGAGCCAACCGGCCAGGGCCAAGACAAACATCATTTTAAGAGTATGCATAATAACCCACTAGAGAATAAGACGTCTAGATTTTTTTTATATTTTATTTATTGATTTAGAGAGAGGAGAGAGAGAGAGAGAGAAGGGGGAGGAGCAGGAAGCATCAACTCCCATATGTGCCTTGACCAGGCAAGCCCAAGGTTTCGAACCAGCAACCTCAGTGTTCCAGGTTGACGCTTTATCCCACTGCGCCACCACAGGTCAGGCAAGAGGTCTAGATTTATAACCTTAAAAATATACCACAACACAGCAATAAAAATCCTTGAAGCATTTTCTACATGCAAGTCTTTTTAAGCTACATGACTAAACATGAAATTAGTAGATCCAGTGCAGTGGGTTTCAAACCTTGCTGCACAGGCAATTGTTCTGAGAAGTTTTACAAAAGACATGGCCCCAGTGGTCCAGTCATTACCAACCTTCACCACTCACTTCCAGGCCCTCCCATTCCAAACAGACTCACTCACATGTCTCCCTTCTGTCATACTTGATAATAATTTTTATTTCTTCAATATTAATCAAGTAATAATTGTTTTTCTTCTCTAGTGGATGTTTGACATTTATATTCTGAGAAAATTGCCCATTTAATCCACATTTCCAAGTATATCAGTATGTAGTTATATATGTTGTTCACTCAGTTATTTTCTTTCTATTTTTTTTTTCTTTGCATTTTTCCGAAGTTGGAAACGGGGAAGCAGTCAGACAGACTCCCACATGTGCCCGACCGGGATCCACCCGGCATGCCCACCAGGGGGAGATGCTCTGCCCATCTGGGGTGTCGCTCTGTTGCAACCAAGGCCATTCTAGCGCCTGAGGCAGAGGCCACAGAGCCATCCTCAGCACCTGGGTCAACTTTGCTCCAATGGAGCCTCCGCTGCAGGAGGGGAAGAGAGAGGGGGAGGGGTGAAGAAGCAGATGGGCACTTCTGTGTGCCCTGGCCGGGAATTGAACCCAGGACTCCTGCAAGCCAGGCTGACGCTCTACCACTGAGCCATCCGGCCAGGGCCTACTCAGTTATTTTCATTAACCCAGTAACTTATATCTCCTTCTTTTAAAAAAAATTTTTGACTGATTTGAGAGAGAGAGAGAAGCATCAACTTGTTCCACTTAATTGTTTCATTTAGTTGTGCACTCATTGGTTGCTTCTGATATGTGCCCTAACTGGGAATCAACTCTGTGATCTTGGCATGCTGGGAAAACTCTATCCACTGAGCCACGCAGCTGGGCCTTATAGCCCCCTTTTTCTTCTTCTTCTTTTCCAAGTGAGACAAGGAGAAATAGAGAGACAGACTCTCGCATGTGCCCAGACCAGGATCCACCCGGCAGCGCTCATCTGAGGCTGAGGCTCTGAGGTCATGCTCATAACCGGAGTTATTTTTAACACCCGAGGCTGAGGCACCAAGGAGCCATCCTCAGTTCCTAGAGCCGATGTGCTTGACCCAATCGTGCTATGCTTGCAGGAGGAGAGAGAGAGAGAGAGAGAGAGAGAGAGAGAGAGAGAGAGAGAAGGGAAAGGAGGAGGAGTGGAGAAACAGATGGTCGCTTCTCCTGTGTGCCCTGACTGGGAATTGAACCTGGGACATCTACATGCCTGGCCGATGTTCTACTACTGAGCCAACTGTCCAGGGCCATTATAGCCCCTCCTTAATTCTCAAATTTTATTTATGTCTGAAGGCTAAAATGAAAAAGACTGATAACATGAAGTGTTGGAAAGGATATAGAACAATGAGTCTCTCATACATTGCTGGTGGGGGGGTGTAAATTGGTACAACAACTTGGAAAAGCGTCAATGCCTACTAAAGCTAAACTTAATATACCCTAGGTCCAACAATTACATTGCCAACAGAAATGAATGCATATGTTTACCAAAGGACATATACAAGAACATTTGTAACATTCATTATTCATTATTACCAAAAATACCAAATACATTCCAAATGTCCATCAAGAGGAGAATGGATAAATTGTGGTTTGTTTATACAATGGAAATCAAAGCAATAGAGCATTAAAAAATACTGCTACTTACAAAAACATGAATGAATATCACAGATATAAGATTGAGCAAAAGAAGCCATACTACATAATGAATAATATCATTTATAGAAAGTTCCATGGTGCTAGAAAGCCAATTAGTGGTGACCTTTACGGAGATGGATATTGGCTGAGAGGGGTTCCAGTGGAGGCTTTTGGGGTGCTGGCAGTGTCCTGAATTCACCAAGTTGTACATCTACGGTTTGTGCACGTGACTGTGTATAATTATACCACAATACAAAGTGAAAAAAGAAAAGAGGACTTCTGTGCTGTGGTATTTTCCTTAAACGTACATTTCCCCTCTTGTGAGCTCTTCATTTCCTTCTTTTTGTTTCATATTTTATTTATTTTATTTATTTTTTTACAGAGACAGAGTCAGAGAAAGGGATAGATAGGGACAGACAGACAGGAACGGAGAGAGATGAGAAGCATCAATCATCAGTTTTTCGTTGCGACACCTTAGTTGTTCATTGATTGCTTTCTCATATGGGCCTTCAGCAGACTGAGTAACCCCTTGCTCAAGACAGTGACCTTGGGTCCAAGCTGGTGAGCTTTGCTCAAACCAGATGAGCCCGCGCTCAAGTTGGCGACCTCGGGGTCTCGAACCTGGGTCCTCTGCATCCCAATCCAACACTCTATCCACTGCTCCACTGCCTGGTCAGGCTGTTTCATATTTTATTAATAGTTACATTTGGTTATTTTTAAAAGTTTGTTATTTCTAGAGTGAGCATAATTAAATAATATACATACTCTTTGCCCAAAATTGTCATGCTGGCTTTTCCTAGGGCTTTCTTTTTTTTTTTTTTTAAAGTTTATTTATTTATTTTTTTTACAGAGACAGAGAGAGGGATAGATAGGGACAGACAGACAGGAACGGAGAGAGATGAGAAGCATCAATCATCAGTTTTTTGTTGTGACACCTTAGTTGTTCATTGATTGCTTTCTCATATGTGCCTTGACCGCGGGCCTTCAGCAGACTGAGAAACCCCTTGCTGGAGCCAGCTACCTTGGGTCCAAGCTGGTGAGCTTTTTGCTCAAACCAGATGGGCCCGCGCTCAAGCTGGCGACCTTGGGGTCTCAAACCTGGGTCCTCTGCATCCCAGTCCGATGCTCTATTCACTGCGCCACTGCCTGGTCAGGCTCCTAGGTCTTTCTTAATCATTACTTGAGGATTGTTATTCAACTTCTCTATAATTAAGTTTTTTAAATGCAAGTAGTAATTTTATTATATTATTTTTAATTATGGTAAAATACATATATCAAAAAACTTACCATTTTTAAGTGTGCAGTTGTATAATTCTGCAACCATCACCATCATTCATTTCCAAAACTTTTTTCATCTTCCCAAACTAAAATTCTATATCCATTAAACATTGAGTCCCCATTTTCTGGCAACTACCATTTTATTTTCTGTCTCTATAAATTTGACTACTTTAGTTCCTTATATAAACGGAATCATGCAGTACTTAACAGGAATTTGCTATTTTTATTTTTAGTGAGAGAGATAGACAGAGAGGGACAGACAGACAAGGGAGAGAGATGAGATGCATCAACTCATAGTTGCGGCACCTTAGTTGTTCAATGATTGCTTTCCTGATATGTGCCTTGACCAGGGAGCTCCAGCCAAGCCAGTGACCCCTTGCTCAAGCCAGTGAACTTGGGCTCAAGCCAGTGTCCTTGAGCTCAATTCAGCAACCTTGGACTTAAGCCAGCAACTTTGGGCTCAAGCCAGTGACCATGGAGTCACGTCTATGATCCTGTGCTCAAGCCAGATGAGTCTGCACTCAAACCAGTGACCTCAGGGTTTTGAACCTGGGTCCTCAGCATCCCAGGCTCACACTCTATCCACTGCACCATTGCTTGGTCAGGCCTTAACAGAATTTTGAAGAGGTTATTCGTTCCCTAAAGTTTGATGTGATGTTACATGGAGGAGAAAGTATGTTTTCAGATACTAGAAAGTCATATTGTCAACACTGAAAGAAAATAAAAATACTTTCTTATATATTTTATAAAGCAGCAGAACACTTGAGATGGCCCTGATCTGTCCACGGTGCTGATAATTCACAAGCCATTCTGCCAAACAGGTTGGAAAGATTTGATAGCTAATTATAAAGCTATTGGCTTTATGGTTTCCAGTCTCAAGGAGGACTGTGGGTCTAGACCAGGGGTCCCCAAACTAAGGCCCGGGGGCCACATGCGGCCCCCTGAGGCCATTTATCCAGCCCCCACCGCACTTCCAGAAGGGGCACCTCTTTCACTGGTGGTCAGTGAGAGGAGCATAGTTCCCATTGAAATACTGGTCAGTTTGTTGATTTAAATTTTACTTGTTTTTTATTTTAAATATTGTATGTGTCCCCATTTTGTTTTTTTACTTTAAAATAAGATATGTGCAGTGTGGATAGGGATTTGTTCATAGTTTTTTTTATAGTCCAGCCCTCCAACGGTCTGAGGGACAGTGAACTGGCCCCCTGTGTAAAAAGTTTGGGGACCCCTGGTCTAGACTCTTCTCCCCCCATCCTCACCTGGAGAAAATTGAATCAGAGACATCCTGTCTTGAAGCCAATTGACTAGAATACCAAAGAGCCTTGAAAAGAGTTACAAAGCTCAAAAAAGGTGCAAAAAAATAATACCTTGTAATCGTGTATATATCCATATATATATATATCATGTATATATACAGTAAGAGTATATATATGTATATATATAAATATGATAAGAGTATAGGAAAGTTGGATTAAGATTTTTTTAAAGATTTTATTTACTGATTTTTTTAGAGAGAGGAGAGAGAGACAGAAGTGGGGGAAGAGCAGGAAGCATGAACTCATAGCTGCTTCTTATATGTACCTTGACCAGGCAAACCTAGGATTTGAACCAGCAACCTCAGCATTCCGGGTCTACACTTTATCCACTGTGGCACCACGGGTCAAGTGGATTAAGATTTTTAAATAAAGAATTACAGTAACAAACTCAGAACTCAGGATAATAGTAAACTCTAGGAGCGACCACGGGAATTGCATAGGGAAAGAGGACACAGACAGATGCAAAGTTATTGGTATTGTTTTGGGTCTTAATTTGTGTTTGATTCATTTATTTTTATTATTATTACTTTAAATCCTAGGATATATGCCACATGTATTTTTATATGCACCAAAATTCTATATAAAAGATAATGAAGATTAATATTCCTTAAAGGAATCTTGAAAAGAGTGAGTTAAGCCTAGGAATGTGTTTACCTCGTGCTGGTAGAATTGGGTCACCCCCCCCAAAATAAAAACTTTAGGTCTATCACCTCCCACATTTTTGTTTCTATTGAAAACATATAAATTGTTAATCTTACTACACTTTTATATTGAAAATGACACTATATAAAATAATATATTATAGACTAGTTTAGAAACACTGCTTTGTCACATTTACATTTTATGAAACTATTTGATCCAAATTGCTCCTTTGGTATCTTATTCTTGTTTTCATTACTGGAGCTAAGCACTTCCATCTGAGCTACTTGAGAAGAAGCAATTTTTGCCTCATGTGTGACTTTGTCCCTGGAAATTTTATCCCAAGATACTTGTTCGTTACTCATGATCTTCATATTGGAACCACCAATTGTATAAAATTTTCATTTTTATTATGAAAACATAAAACAGACAATATAGAGAGGACATACAATGAACTCCTATAATCTCATCCCCCAGAATGAACAATTATCAACCTTTTTGGGAAGGTGTGTTTTCATTCGCCTGGGATAAATGCCCTGGAGTGCAATTGCTGAGTCTTATGTTAGTTGCGTCATCCAGATGACTCTGCATGTGCGAACTCCATATGAATGTATCTTTTAAAACAGTGAGCATCATCCTTCTACGACTTCCCTTTTATTTCTGTTTGAACCTAATGGTATATCGTGGATATTTACATGATCACATCATTCATCTCGATAAATTCATACTCTGTTCCGTTGCATGGTTCAGACAGAAACTGTGACCTGCACTGAACAAGCCCCTCCCGAGCAGCCGCCGTCCTCCTCTCCCAAGAGCACCACCATTGCCTGCTCCCACACTGGGATACCCTGAAGTGTGTTCTCCAACCGGTTACTTTGTTTCCCTTGTTGCTTATCAACATAACTCTAAGAATACTAATTTCTTTGACCTCTACTTTTATTTACTCCAGATTTTTCTCTGTTCTCGATTCATTATCTTTTCTTTCTGAGCACATCTTCAAATTAGTCTTTCAAGGGAGAGTCTATGGGTGCTAAACTCTCTTAGGATTTACACATCCAAAAACCTCTTTACTTCGCCTCCACATTTGAATGTTACTTTAAGCGCGTTTACAATGTTAAGTTTAAAATTCAGGGTTGTGCTGGACGCCGGCTCACTACACCTCTGCTCAGATTCCAGTTCTTTCTGGTAGTCCGGCAAGGACTTCTAGCTCTGGTTCCAGCACTGTGTACTCCGTGGACAAAACACAGTATCATTATAATATCATTATGTCTGATCCCCTTTACCAATTGAAGACCCTGACGATGTGGGGAGTACCATCTCAGATACACAGAGAAACCTGGCTAAATGGGGCCAGGAAGTTCTGGAAGGGCAGGAATCTCAGGCTGGCAAAGATAAAGGTTGAGGAAGCATAAATCGACACCAGTTCCAGCCGTCACCTTCAGCGCGCGCTCCGCCACCAACACGGAGTGGCCTAGGATGAGATGTGGCTGGGGCGCCTAAGGAAAGGAAAGCCAGCCTCGCAGGACTCTCTAGGGTGGAGTAGCTCTGCCCGGCAGGGTGGCTCGGGTGCAGCTGGCCTGGTGGCCGCGGGGCGGAGCCCGAGGACCAGAGACGCCGGAGCGCGGGCCTTGGTAGCGCGGGAGGGGTCCGGTGTGCCGCGTCCTCGGTTGCCTCTGTGCGGAGCGGCGGAGGTCCCCGGCTTCCCCGGGGCTGCCGAGCTCGCTGTGCGGAGGAAGGTGCGGGTGCAGCGTCCGCAGCCATCCTCAGACCCAGTCCCCCAACGGTGAGAAACCCAGCTGGGCTGCAGGAGGAAACCAGTGGTGGGATTCAAATAGTTTAACAACCGGTTCTCTGCCCCAATGACCGTTTTAAGTATGAAAAAAGATATACCCAAAGGTAGTTATTATTTCATGCATTTAATACTTAAGAATAATAATAAAAGAGGTACACAAAACCAGATTATGTTATAAGAAAGAGTTATAAAATATTAATGAAAAAATATTTAATAATACCTGACAAAAAACAATAAAACTTATTTAAAGTATTTCTAATGAGGGTTTGACACCCCCTGATTGGCACTTTTTCTCTTTACGTTATATGTTTTTTTACTGAAGTAACAAATGTGAGGGAATTAAAATGTAGTATTTCATTAAAAGTATAATGAGTTTTATGAAATGAATAAATAAATAAATATTATAAGAATAGTTCCAACAAATTTTTTTTCACCTATGGACAGAATAAACGTTACTATGGGCACTTAGAATACGCTGTTGTGCAGATGAATGTCAAAATGAGTAAGGAATGTAAATTTGTGATTTCCACATTGGGCAGCTGCCCAGGTGCCCACTTTAGAGAGAACCCTGATTACAAGTGCCATTTTAACAACCGGTTCGCTGAGCTCAACAAAAAATTAGGTATCAGCTCTGCTGAATGGTGCGAACTGGCTGAATCCCACCCCTGGAGGAAGGGCATGGGTCCTGGCACTGGGGAGGAGCCCAGAGGGCGCTGGAGGCCCCGCGCTCTGGGGAGGGGCTCAGGTATCTTACAAGAGTTCTAGTTTCCAATCCCGTAACAGCCTACATTGTGAACACTACCGCTTTCTTTTACAGGACGGAAGGAGAAAACGAGACACCTGACTCCCAGGGCAATGGTCTTTCCATGCCCAGAGCTACTTCATTTTTCTGGATTGTTATCTATCCTGCCGTCTCACCAGAATGCAAGACCTGGGTGCAGGGCCCTGACACCCCTGAGGCCACAGCTGATGCTGTCCCAGCTGTGATTTCAAATGACAGAAGGTTTACAGAACCCCCACCTTGAGCCAGGCCGGGGCAGGGGCACACAGAACATGGTGGATAATGTGATTCAATGGAACCTTCCCAAAGGATTTCTGGCCTGAAGGACAGGTTAGAGCATGGTCAGAGCAGAACTGCGAGGGCTTCATAGGGTGCTGCCCTGGGTACTGGCACAGGAAGTGAGGCCCCCAAAGGCGGGAAAGCTCACCCCCTGAAGCATACCAGAAGCCCAGACTGGACATGTTTCCATCCTCAGTCTCCTGACACAGTTCCTTGAGGGTGGTCCTGAGTTTGATAGCCTGGGGTCCTCTTCACTGGTGGCCCAGTGGTGCAGCCTCCCCCGGGGACCTGTGACATGATCTCATTCAAGCTACTGAGTCATCTTAAATGAACTGGAACCTTCCTTTGCCCACACACTAAGCCTTGTGGTTTCTCTCAGCATGCTGGTTGCTGGCTGGAATTTCCTCAGCTCGGAAGGTTGGCATTGAAGAGTGTCTCTTTGGCCCTGGCCGGATAGCTCGGTTGGTTAGAGCATCATCCGGATGCTCAGAGGTTGCCAGTTCAATCCCCGGTCAGGACACATACAGGAAAAGATTGATGTTTCTCTGTCTGTCTCTCCCCCGCCCCTCGTCTCTAAAATAAATTTAAGAAGGAAAAAAAGAGTGTCTCTCTGCCTAGGGGTTTGGGGGAAGCCTCTGGGCTCTCAGAGGACTATGGGAGGGCACGAGGAGAGCAAGTCCTTCCCAGCTTCACGGAGGACAGTTCGGCCCAATAGAGTCGCTTGGGTCAGGTGTAGCCATATGTGGGCAGGGAAGACCCTCAGCTCGCTTGGCTTGTAGGGCCAGACTTCCAGGCAGGCCAAGGACTTGTGAGTCTTTGTTCCAGATCCCACCAAAGAGGCCAGACTTTCTCCAAGCCCTTGGGGCCCCTGTCCTTCCAGAATCACACACCATAATGGCACAATTTGGGGTGATATCTTCTACCCAGTCTGCACCAGCACACCCTGGCATCTCCCCTCCAATACTGCAGCTTCAAGGGTCTGAGTGACCCTCCTCTTGGCCCTCACAGGGAGTGGGCCAGGCTTTTATCAGTGTGACCACCAAAGCAGGGAGACAGTAGGAGGTGGGAACAGGCACTCAGGCCCCATGGGTCCTGACTCTATTTTTCTTCCCTAATGTTATTTGATTAGTTGTTGCTGTTGCTTTTACAATGAATGTGAATTTTTCTTACAACAATTTATTTGATGATAAAAAGAGGAAGAAAACGTTGTCCGTGTGAACGCCATTCCCCTATCATATACAGATATACAACTTAGGGTATGTGTGTCCATCAAAGCATATGGGAAACTCTTGAACAATTCTTACAAAAGTGTGAATGGTGTCACCTCCCAGGAGTTGGACAAAGAATGGGAGCAGGACTTTAGTGATTTCTTTCATTCCCTTTAGAATTGCTTTTATGATATTTACAAGAAGCTAGAACATCTTTTAGAATTAAAATAAATTTAAAGTAATTATTTGTGTATTTTACTCCATGATTCTACTCTTAGTTTTTTTTTTATTGTTGTTTGTTTGTTTGTTTTTTATGTCATGAACAGAGAGAGGGACAGGTAGGGACAGACAGACAGGAAGGGAGAGAGATGAGAAGCATCAATTCTTCATTGCAGCATCTTTGTTGTTCATTATGTGCCTTGACTGGGGGACTACAGCAGACTGAGTGGCCCTTGCTCAAGCCAGCGACCTTGGGCTCATGCTGGTGAGCCTTGCTCAAGCCAAATGAGCTGGCGCTCAAATTAGTGACCTAGGGGTTTTGAACCTGCGTCCTTCGTGTCCCAGTCCGATGCTCTATCCACTGTGCCACCACCTGGTCAGGCTCCACTCTTAGTTCTTATCCTAAAACAGCAAGCATATGTTGGCATAGATTCATATGCAAGGATGTTGGCTGAAGCATAATTTGGAGACTTCTTACAGATTGACAATCTAACCATCCATCAATAAAGAATTGACTAAATAAGTTGTTACCTACTCTCCCAATTAAATATAATACAGATTTCATAAATCATGCTTTTATAAATTATTTGATGATTTGGGAAGGTGATCTTGCCAAAAACAGGATACAAATTTAGATATAGTAATTAATATACATAATCTATATCTGGGTGATATGATATTGGTCTCTGAGTGATAGATTAGTAGCAATTAATAATTTTCTTAATTTTGTTATAAAAATTTTTATATGCAAGAACATACCAAGAGTGATTGAATTAAATAAATATAGAGACCATTTAAGCCTGGAAAGGGTTCATAGACCCTCCTATCACATCTTCATAAAATGATGCCTGCAGTGGCTTGTGCCCCCAACCCTCACACCCAACACTTTTACTCCCAACTCTCCCCTCCCCTGATGCAACTCCCTCTTGACCCTCAGTCCTTAATTTATGGGACCTACAGTGTCTTCTCTGTCATCATCCTATAGCCTCCCTATGACCCTTAGCAACTAAATATAAGTGGTCTAGGGCCGCCCAGATGGGGGCGCCCTGGGTCTGCCCTCTCTGAAGGGAGAAGCGGGCTGCAGGCTGGGCGGCAGGGTCCGGGGTGCAGCAGAGACCCGCTGCCAGTGTTACTGATGTGATATGGGGACTCTCCAGATAACTTGGGAACCCAAGAAGAGCACCCAATCCAGACCAAGGTAGAAAGAAACCAGGGAACATATTCTCCAAAATGTTGCCCCTCAGCCGAGTTATGAAAGATGGATAAAAATTAGCCAAGGGAAGAAAGAAAGAAGTTCAGGGACAGGGCGTAATCTAAGGAGCCATAAACCATTCAGCGGCAGCAAGTTTCTGGCTTGGACAAAAGGGCAAATTGTTGCGCAGTTCTTAGAGAGAAGGACACGGAAGAATTTTTGTGAGGTGAGGACTAGAGATTGACACGTGAGGACTCTGGAGGGAGGAGAAGACTATGGGTCAGTTGGGCCCCTGGCAGGTTGGCTCAGCGGTAGAGCATCGCCTGGCGTGCAGGGGACCCGGGTTTGATTCCCGGCCAGGGCACATAGGAGAAGCGCCCATTTGCTTCTCCACCTCCCCCCTTCCTCTCTGTCTCTCTCTTCCCCTCCCGCAGCCAAGGCTTCATTGGAGCAAAGATGGCCCGGGCGCTGGGGATGGCTCCTTGGCCTCTGCCCCAGGTGCTAGAGTGGCTCTGGTCGCGGCAGAGCGACGCCCCGGAGGGGCAGAGCATCGCCCCCTTGTGGGCAGAGCGTCGCCCCTGGTGGGCGTGCCGGGTGGATCCCGGTCGGGCGCATGCGGGAGTCTGACTGTCTCTCCCCGTTTCCAGCTTCAGAAAAATACAAAAAAACCCCAAAAAACTAAACTAAACAGTTGGATGGAGACACCAAAAAATGACTACACTGTTTTAGAACTATAGGTTGAGAAAAAAGAGTAAGCTGTGGAGATAAATTTCGGTCATCCTAATGGGTGGTGGTTAAACTAGAAGGAGGATGCTGTCACTCACAGAAAGTGAAAAGAAAGCTGAAAATACAAAGCTGAGAACATGCACATTGACTGAGTGGTGAATGGAGAGGGCACAAGCAGGAAGGATTCTAGAAAAAGAATAAATGCTGGCCCTGGCCAGTGGTTCGGTGGCTAAAGCAGCTGCCAGGCATATGGATGTCCTGAGTTCAATTCCCAGTCAGGGCACACAGGAGAAGCAACCATCTGCTTCTCTCCCCTCTCCCTCCCCTCCCCTCCCTCTTCCCCTCCCACAGCCAGTGGCTTGATTGGTTTGAGCATGGCTCTGGGTGCTGAGTATAGCTCAGTTAGTCTGAGCACATCAGCCTCAAGAGCTAAAAATAGCTCGGTACTCGAACATCAGCCCCAGACAAGGGGTGCTAGATGGATCCGGTCTGGATGCATGTGGGAGTCTGCCTCACTATCTCCCTTCCTCTCACCTAAAATAAATAATAAAAAAAATTTAAAATATGCTGATCAACAGCACATTGTGAGAAAATGCTTTGTACTCACAGGTTACAAGGCCTCTGCATATGTAATTCTCTTATTAAAAATCTTCCATGGGAAAGAACAGATTGCCTACAAAGGAATAAAAATTGGGTTGTCATCAGAGATCTCTTCAGCAGCCCCTGATGCAAGCAGAAAGTGGAGCAGAGCCTGAAAGAGTGGAGAGATTGGCAAGACCACTGGTTATCCCCACATCTGTGCCCCTATTTTCCTTAGCAAGAGAACCTTGGGATTTTAGCAGGCACATAGCCATCTAGAGTCAAGGTTACGTTTCCTGCCTCCCTGGAAGCTATGTGGCCATGCGACTAAGTTCCGGCTGTCCCTTCATTGCATCTTCCTCTATCCAACCTGTTGCCTGGAGAGCCAATATGAGGACATCATCTTAATCTCTAAGGACAAAGACCACATCTTACCCGGGCCAAAGTAGAAAACTGGGCGGAGCCTCATCTTCTGCAGTCTTTTCCATGCAAACAAAATAAACTTCAACTTGTTTGAGCCACTGCTATTTTGGGTCTCTTATTTGCAGCTAAACTTAATCCAAACTGATATTGAGGGGAAATTATACCCAGTCCAAATATCAATCAAGTACAAAAATAAAATAGTCATTCTTGTACAAGCAACAATTCAAAAAGAAGTCAGGAAATAGATGTTTAAATATATTATTTAAGGCCCTAAAAGTAAATAATAGAAGGAGTACATAAATATGTGACTGGCAGGAATTAGGGAAAGAAGGGTAGCAGTGACAGCAAGCTAACGTCATTGTCATTCATTGTAGGGAGTCACAGATACTGTTTAAATCTGATGAATTGCGTGCAGAGATATTAGCACGTTTTCTGGCATTATGGAAGTACGACCAGAAAGACTAAAAAGAGAAAGGGTTGAAAATGATTGATTGCTTCAGGGAAATGAGCCTGAGTTGATGGGGGAAGACTTTGATTTTTCAATTTTACTCTCTTGCACACTTTAATGTACATTTTAAATGTACAGTTTTACTTGTATGTATGTAGCAGTGGTCCCCAACCTTTTTTGGGCCACGGACCGGTTTAATGTCAGAAAATATTTTCACGGACCGGCCTTTAGGGTGGGACGGATAAATGTATCACGTGACCGAGACAAGCATCAAGAGTGAGTCTTAGATGGATGTAACAGAGGGAATCTGGTCATTTTTAAAAAATAAAACATCGTTCAGACTTAAATATAAATAAAACGGAAATAATGTAAGTTATTTATTCTTTCTCTGCGGACCGGTACCAAATGGCCCACGGACAGGTACCGGTCCGCGGCCTGGGGGTTGGGGACCACTGTATGTAGGAAAACCTCTGGAGCGTAAGTGTATAACTCAGTGGGGAACCCCTTCGAGGGACCCGAGTGAGTGGACTCAATGGGGAAGCATTTGGGCACAGACTAAGGTTTCACTTTATAACTTTTTTTTTTTTTTTTTTTTTATAAGTGAATATATTTTATTTGTTTGGTTTTTTTTTGGTTTTGTTTTTTTTTTTTTTACAGAGACACAGAGATTGAGTCAGAGAGAAGGACAGATAGGGACAGACAGACAGGAACGGAGAGATGAGAAGCATCAATCATTAGTTTTTTGTTGCGCGTTATGACATCTTAGTTGTTCATTGATTGCTTTCTCATATGTGCCTTGACCGCGGGCCTTCAGCAGACTGAGTAACCCCTTGTTCGAGCCAGCGACCTTGGGCTCAAGCTGGTGAGCCTTGCTCAAACCAGATGAGCACGCGCTTAAGCTGGTGACCTCGGGGTCTTGAACCTGGGTCCTTCCGCATCCCAGTCCGATGCTCTATCCACTGCACCACCACCTGGTCAGGCACTTTATAACTTTTTATATTATTTGGTGTATAACACATAGTGAGCACTCATTAGGTTTGTAAAAAAAGAAAAAGAAAAACTTCAACATTTTTTTAAAAGAAAGTGGAGAAGGAAAAATAACGGACAGTGGCCAGAGTCTAGAAAATGTCAGTCAGGACAAGGCCTGCAAGGGCTCATTTCCCTGCAGCAAACAGATGTCTCTTAGCAAGTGTGACTGCCCTAATATTGGCTGCTTCCTGGAGTTATCCCATCCCTTGTCCTCCACAGCCAGACCTGAGCGGAGTTTAAAGAGAATTGCCCTCTTGGGAGGTGTCCTGCTCAAGTGTCCCACTTCCTGCTGGCATAGTTAGAGTTGGAATTATCTCAGAGCTGAGCAATCAGGGGCTTCTATGTATTTGCCAGGCTTGAGGTTTCTCTGGTGACACAACTCCTAGTTGGCTGTCTGCCATTTCAATTCCTAGGGATGCCATGTGCAAGTAACCAATGCTAGAAATCTTGCCCAGTCATGAAACTTGATTCGGAACCTGGCTCTTGTGGTTTGTCTCTTAGCAACAGGCTTGGGGGCTCTGACTATCCATCTAGGCCTTAGGTTAAGAGTCTTCCTTGGCATATGGACATCTGGAGTTGACTGCCCGGCATCCTATCTGGGACTGAAACCTTAACCTTGAATTTCCTTTGAGGAACCATCTTTCCTTCTCCCATTCTCAACCAAAAGATTTAATCTGGGATTGTTTTCTTCCTCCAAATCTAGGGGTGTGCCATTCAGTAAGTTCCTGTCTCCCTAGTCAGAATGATTGTTCAGGAATGGGCCCATGCTCCGTGGTAGCTCAGAGTGAATCACAGAACTTAGGCTGAAAATGCTAGGACATGGACTTGCTCTTTCTTGATGATATTGAGCAAAGAAGTTTGTAGCCTCAAGAACTAAAGGACCTGGAAAAGGAAAGCTTAGAAATAAATAAAACTTTTGGACAATAATCACTTTACTACAGCCAAACACTCTCAAATAACTGTGGCCTAATCCCCACACATGTCAGCAAAGACCAAGTGAGGAACCTAGATTCATCCTTGTTAGTCTGTAAGTGAGTTTCTTCAACCACTGGCCTGGTGTCAAAGAAAGGCCGAATAAAGGGTCAGGACTTGCCTCCCCGCTGAGAGTAGTATCCCCCACTCTCCTTTTGGGTCAGTGGAGATGATATGGAAGACCCGGACTTCCACATCCACCTGTCAGTTAAGAAAGAGGGCCAACCTTTGCCTCGCGCAATGTCAGAGACAGTCAGTTAACACAGAAAGTTTAAATAAGATCTCAGTACCATAACAAGTACCAAATGTACAGATTTAAACAGAAAGTCACTTGTCATATCAAAAACCAGGATGTTCTCAAACTGAATGAAAAAGAAAAGTAATAGATCCTGCCTGACCTGTGGTGGCGCAGTGGATAAAGCGTCGACCTGGAAATGCTGAGGTCACCGGTTCGAAACCCTGGGCTTACCTGGTCAAGGCACATATGGGAGTTGATGCTTCCAGCTCCTCCCCACCTTCTCTCTCTGTCTCTCTCTCCTCTCTCTCTCCCTCTCTGTCTCTCTCTCTCCCTTTCTCTCTCCTCTCTAAAATGAATAAAAAAATAAAATAAAATACATAAAACTTTATAAAAGAAAAAAATTATAAAAAGAAAAGAAAAGTAATAGATCCTAACATAAAGGACAGACATGTTAACACTATCTGACAAAGATTTTAAAGCAGCCATAATAAAAATGCTTCAAAAAAAAGGAATCTCGGGCCACCAGGAAAGAAAGGAGAACATGGTAAACAAATATACAAGTAAATGCAATAAGTTTTCCTTCCCCTGTTGAGTTTTCTAAATTACATTTGACGGTTGAAGCAAAAAGTATAACACTGCCTGAAGCGGAATCTAAACGTATATAGAGAAAATATTTAAGACAATGTACTAAAAATGGGAAGGGTAAAGGGACGTAAAGGGAGGTGAGGTGTCTATATTTTATTCCAATTGGAAAAATGACATTACTAGTAGACTGTAACAAGATATACATGATATATAATGTAATAACTAAAATGACTACTAAAATAAACTATACAAAGAGATATACTCAAAAACACTATAAATAAATGAAAACAAAATTCTAAAATATGTTCAAGTAACCTAAAGAAGAAGATGAAAGAAACAGAGAAATGAAGAACAGAAAACAACCCTGAAATAAAAAATGAAACGATAGGCTTAATTCACAACACATCAGTAATTACATTAAATGTTAATGGTATAAATCTACCAATTAAAACACAAAGACTGGCAGCACGGATGAAAAAATATGACCCAACTATATGCTGCCTACAAGAAACTCACTTCAGATGTAACACTATAGGCAGATTGAAAGTAAAAAGATGAAAAAAGTTATATCAAGAAAACAGAAATAGCTGTATTAATATCATATAAAGTAGATGTCAAAGCAAATCACCAGAAACAGAGATAATGAAAGGGTTCATCTATAAAGATAATATAACAATCCTAAATGTGTATGCATCAAAAGACAGAGCTACAAAATATGTGAATTAAAAAATGATATAACTGAAAGAAGAAATAAATCCACAATCATATTGGAGACTTTAACATCTTTCTCAACAATTTATAGAACAACTAGACAGAAAATCGGCAACTATACAGAAAATCAGCAAGTATTATTTTTAATAATACCATTAACCAACATTATCTAATTGACATTTATAGAACTCTTCACTGCCATCAGCAGATTACACATTCTTTTCAAGTACCCACAAAACATACAGCAAGACAGACCACATCCTGGATTATAAAACAAACTCAACAATTTTAAAAGAATTGAAATTGTATAGCATGTGTTCTCCAACCATGGTGGAATCAAACTAAAAATTAATAACAGAGAGATAACAGAAAAATCTCCAAACACTTAGAAACTAAACAAAACATGTCTAAATAATCCATATGTCAAAGAGGAAGTCTCCGAGGAAATTTTTTTTTTTTTTAATTTTCTGAAGCTGGAAATGGGGAGGCAGTCAGACAAACTCCCGCATGCGCCCGACCGGGATCCACCCGGCACGCCCACCAGGGGGCGATGCTCTGCCCACCAGGGGGAGATGCTCTGCCCATCCGGGGCGTCGCTCTGTTGCGACCAGAGCCACTCTAGCGCCTGGGGCAGAGGCCAAGGAGCCATCCCCAGAGCCCGGGCCGTCTTTTTGCTCCAGTGGAGCCCCAGCTGTGGGAGGGGAAGAGAGAGACAGAGAGGAAGGAGGGGGGAGGTGGAGAAGCAGATGGGCGCTTCTCCTGTGTGCCCTGGCCGGGAATCAAACCCGGGACTCCTGCATGCCAGGCCGACGCTCTACCACTGAGCCAACCGGCCAGGGCCCGAGGAAATTTTAAAAATACATCGAACTAAAAAAAAATACATTGAACTAAACAAAATTTATGGGATGAAGCAATTCTGAGAGACAGACTTATATAAAAGAAGAAATGGTCTAAATGATCGAACAACACCAATGAAAAGACAGATATTAGCAGGAGGTGAATAAATATGATCCACCTATATGCTGACTACAAGAGACTCATATTAGATATAAGAACATGAAGAGGTGGAGGTGAAAGGATGGAAAAGATATCCCACGAAAGTAGTAACCTAAAACACACACACACACACACACACACACACACACACAAGCTGTGGTGGCTACATTATTGTCAGACAAAATAGATTTAAAAAATTTAAAAAGATTACAAGAGACAAAGAAGGACATATATATTGATAAAAGTTTCTATAACAATTACAAATATATATGCACTTAACAACAGAGCCCCCAAAATATATAAAGTAAGAATTGATAGAGAATAGATTAGTGGGTAACTTCTCAGGGGCTAGGGAAGGGGTAGGGTCTGGAAGGAAATGAATGTGGCTATTAAAGAGCATCATGAAAAATCCTTGTGGTGATGAAAAGGTTCTATATTTTGACTGTATCAAGGTTGATATCCAGGTTGTGATACTGTACTGTTACCATTGGAAGAACTAGGTAAAGGGTACAGGGAATCTCTCCATATTATTTCTTGCAATTGCATGTAAATCTACAATTATCTCAAGTAAAATTTAAGTTTTATGTAAAAATGTATTATTGGTATAGTAATAGACAAATAGATGAATACAGTTATGTGCTACTTAATGATGGGGATACGTTCTGAAAGCTGCATTGTTAAGTGATTTTGTTTATGAGAACATCATAGAGTGCACTTATACAAACCTAGATGTTATAGCCTATTACACATCTAGGTTATATAGTACAGCCTATTGCTCTGTAGGGGAGGAAAAATAATTTTCCCTTTATCCTTCTGGGTTCTTATAGACATATTTTAAGGTGACAAATTCTGTTCCCCTATAGCTCTTAGACTACAAACATATATGACATATTACTGTACTGAAAACTGTAGGCAATTGTAACAGAATGGTAAGTATTTCTGTAATGTGTTGCACTACAACATTATGATAACTATGACATCATTATGGCTATATGTTATAACGACACATCACTAAAAGATAGGAATTTTTTAGCTTCATTATAATCTCATAGGATACCATCATATAAGTGGTCCATTGTTGACCAAAACATCATTCTGTGACACAAAACTGCAAAAGGAAGAAAATATCTAGAAAGACACCCATATATACCTTGGAATTTGATATATGATAATAATGGCATGGCAAATAAGTGGGGAACTAATGGACTAGTCAGATGGCACTATAGTAATAACTATCTATTCATCTCTTATGCACATATTTCTTTTGATGAGGGAGATGCATTGATTAGAACAGGTTAAGCTGCTATACCAAAGAGTCCTCAAAGTATAGTAGCTCAAAGAAAAAAATGTATTTCTCTTCCTTAGAGACATCTGGATTTAGGGTGAGTAGTTAGCCCACAAGTAGAAGCTATGTAGTATACAGGTGTCTCATCTTTAAAGATATGATACCAGTTCCTGCCTGAAATTCATTTACAGTCCTTTAGTTAGTCAAAAAATTCTATCTGAACAACCAGACTGTGCATTCTAATGGGACTCCGTAGATATATGGCAGGGGTATTTTTCTATATTAAAAGCTGTTTCAAAGGAGTAACAACCAAATGCAAGGTGTGGACTTTAGGAGCCCTGCAAACACATCAGTTATGAAAGACATTTGGGGCACAGTTAGGTTGATATGAATAGAAACTTAACATGGGAATATATTTGAATTATTATTGATTTTGTTAGGAATGATCATGACACTATGGTTATGGAAGAAAGTGTCCTTATTTTTAATAAATGCAGACTTGAAATATTTGGAGATGAAATATTATGATGTTCCTAATTTACTTTAAAATATGTCTGAAAAAATAGATGAATAAATATGGTATAATGTTAATCACTGTTAAATATGAAGTCTTTTTGTATGTTTGAAAATTTTATAATATAATGTTTGAAAAGAATAAAGTTGTCGGCCTGACCTGTGGTGGCGCAGTGGATAAAGTGTCGACCTGGAGGTGCTGAGGTCGCCGATTCGAAGCCCTGGGCTTGCCTGGTCAAGGCACATATGGGAGTTGATGCTTCCAGCTCCTCCCCCCTTCTCTCTCTCTGTCTCTCTCTCCCCTCTCTAAAATGAATTTTAAAAAAATAAAATAAAAAAATAAAATAAAATAAAGAATAAAGTTATCACTACGTATAGCAGCTGAGAAAACTCTCTGACCCTGGTGATGTTCAAGGACCACTTTGGAGAGCTCCCTCTGGTCCCTGACAACCTGCTCGCAGCCCCACAGGCTTGATTCTCATCTAGGTGAGTCTCCTCAGTGTTCTCCTTTAAAAGGTAACCCGCTGTTAGTAGAAGGTTCCATCACCATCCAAATGTATGCTCACTTTTTTTTTTGGTACTTTACCTAAATGAGAAATGGGGGGGGGGGGCAGAGAGACAGGCTCCTGTATGCACCCAACCAGGATCCACACAGCATGCCCATCAGGGGGTGATGCTCAGCCCATCTGGAGAGTTGCTCTGCTGCAACTGGAGCCGTTTTAGCACCTGAAGTGGAGGCCATGGAGCCATCCTCAGCGCCCGGGCCAACTTTGCTCCCATGAAACCTTGGCTGTGGGAGGGAAAGAAAGAAAGAGAGAGAGAAAGGAGAGAGAGAAGGGAGGAGAAGCAGATGGTGCTTTTCCTGTGTGCCCTGGCCGGGAATCAAATCCGAGACTTCCACATGTCGGGCCGACGCTCTACCACTGAGCCAGCCAGCCAGGGCCCTTACCTCTTTTCAACAGACCTATAGTCCTAGGTTTTTCTGGCTAGTGTTGAACATGAAGAACAAGCTGACTCTGGCTAGGACCCTCTGCTTCAGACTATGGTTGTGGTCCTGGGCATCTAACTAGAAGCTTAGATTGCTTTCTCATCTTTAACTTCATAATCAAGAACTAGCTAAGCTTCTTGAGCTTCAGCTACTCATACAGAACCTGCACTTAATACTTCAGCAAGACCTAGGAATGTAGGGTCAACCTTCTGATGGATCAGAAAAGAATTTCCACAGGGGTAAAACAAGGATGTGGTCTCAGCTCCCCAACTCTAATCCACTCCAACACCTTTTCACTTTGTTCTCAATCATCTGATATTACTTTGGGAAGAGCTGGATATAAGTCCTCCCACTATAGGAACAAAGTGTGCAACATCGTCTTCATCCTCTTACTCACAAAGATGTGATTTGCTTGTTATGACTGGGAAGGGCTGTCTTAATGAAGGTTGTCTTAGTAGTCTCAGACTCCCACTCCAAACTAAAGGGAAAATGTTAGCACAGGGGTGTGGCTCAGAGGACAAACTGAGGAAGTTGGGTAGGACCTGAAGAGGAACTGGAACTAGGAAGTTCTTTCTCACTCTCACTCTTGCTCTTACTATCACTCACTCACTCTCTCTTATATTTTATCACTGTATCTCTTCACACATCTTCTCTCCCTCTCTCCACAAACTACATTCTCTCCATTTTCACATACTCAGATGCCCTGGTACATCACAGTTTATACGACCTGAACTCAAGCAATACCCCAAACTAACTAACGACTTTCAAACCCAATTCCTTCATGTATCAACCCTCTTCCATCAGCTATGATGAAGTGTGAGGTGGGGTAAAGTCACATCATATAAGCACAACTTTCAAGGGATTAATTCCTGGAAAGAAGAAGGTATGGGTAGAGTTTTCATAAATGAGGGGTATGGTCCAAAAACAAAATAGCTATCATTTTGCCCCAAAAGTGCTATAGTTTATTTATTTAACTGATTTATAACTATAGTAATAAGCCCCCATAGTAAGTTATCTCACTCAATTATAGTGCCATTTCAAGATCCAAAAGAAAAACTCCAAGAAACTATTCAGTATCCTCAATAAAATAAAGTATCTGTTAAGAGAGAATTGAGATACAAAAATAATAGGCCAGGATGAAAGGGAGATAGATAAGACAAAATTGTAAAGAAAACTAAAATTCAATGGCAGAATTTTAACTCCCAATGAGGGCTCTAAAGAGCCACAATTGAACTGAGGTAAAAACAAAATCAGTGTAGTGAAAAACCATTATGATCTGATGTGTTAGGAGATGATTCAATCATGTGTTTATGCCACAATGTCTCTTTGATCCCATAAGGATACTTGTTGTACAAGGAGAGGCGGTTGTGTTTTCTCAGATGTTTTCTGGAGCAATTCCTGTGCCCATTTTGCCTACATGGAGGAACCTCTGGTAATCTAGATATAAGTAACTCACAGGATGGGTTCTGCTGAGTCTGAGACAAAATTAAACTGGTGTTTAAGCTAGTTTCACATCTTGACCTCAACAGTTATTTTTATGCCCAGCTATTTATAACTCTTGCCATTATTAACTCTTATAAAACAACATATTAAGACATAGCTGTAACCACAGAAAATCACAAAGGCATTCATGTAAATCATAAGTACAGATACTGAACCTTCTAGATCACTGTTTCCTTAGAAATTAGTCTTCGTCATTCCTAACTTAATATCCCAGTGCTAAGATAAATGTGGAAATCCCCTCCAGAGTACAGAATATAAGTTTTCAAAGATGAAAATAAAATAACAGGAAGAGAAACAGAGGTAGTGATCAAGTCACAGAGTTATAGATGCCCCTGAAAAATTAATACAAACTGGATGAGAGGTGATCTAAAACAAAATTAAATAAAACTCACATAAATGGGGGGAAAGCCAGCTTGTGAAGGTTAAAACTATCTACGAGGTTCCATTCAAAATTAATGAAGAGTATTTAGTTTAAAAATTGTGTATTGAGCCTGACCAGGCAGTGGCGCAGCGGATAGAGTGTCAGCGTGGGACACAGAGGACCCAGGTTCAAAACCCTGAGGTCACTGGCTTGAGCACGGGCTCATCTGACTTGAGGCATGGCACTAAAAATTGGTGGAATGGCTAAAAATTTGACATCAGAGGTATCAAGATGCCATGGCTACTTTCCACCTTGAGCAGCCAAGCAACCATCTCACCACCAACACCACGTAAAAGGACATCTCTGAAGAAAACGAGAACAGGCATGGGACTTGCAGTGTTAAGAGGGGTGAGACAAGGCTGAAAGCAGAAAGTTTAAGTGAAAGTTTATAAAAGAAAAAAGTAGACACCCAATTTCTCTAGAATGCAGTCAGCCAGGAAGGAATTTCTAAGTCCTAGGAAAACTTAATAATAACTCAGTAGAAAAGAGCTCTATAGATTAACAAACGAGCTCCCAGTGATACGGTAGTAAATGTTTAACAGCCAGAAATCTGGGAGAAAGTGTGCTATTTTTTTTTTATTTTTTTTTTGTATTTTTCTGAAGCTGGAAACGGGGAGAGACAGTCAGACAGACTCCCGCATGCGCCCGACCGGGATCCACCCGGCACGCCCACCAGGGGCGATGCTCTGCCCCTCCGGGGCGTCGCTCTGCCGAGACCAGAGCCACTCTAGCGCCTGGGGCAGAGGCCAAGGAGCCATCCCCAGCGCCCGGGCCATCTTTGCTCCAATGGAGCCTCGGCTGCGGCTGCGGGAGGGGAAGAGAGAGACAGAGAGGAAGGGGGGGTGGAGAAGCAAATGGGCGCTTCTCCTATGTGCCCTGGCCGGGAATCAAACCCGGGTCCCTCGCACGCCAGGCCGACGCTCTACCACTGAGCCAACCGGCCAGGGTGAAAGTGTGCTATTATTTGTGGCATTTGTTGATTTCCATAGCATAAATACTCCCATGGACAATTTCAAGCCACCATCATGATGCTACCGAATGCAGAGTTGGGAAATATGTGCACATTCAGCTTCTGTAAGTTGGTGGGAGGCAGCTCCAGCACACCATTGCATTTCCTCATCTGATCATCCTTTCATATCATCCTGAAGAGAAGTTCAGGGTTAACCCGTCCCCCCGCACACACATAAGATCTCTCATGTAGCCTTATAGTGCCATCTTCTTCTCCTTCTCCTTCCTCTTCCCCTTCCCCTTCCCTTTTTACTCCTTCTCCTCCTCCTCTTCCTCCTCCTCCTACTCCCCCTACTCCTCCTCTTCCTTCTCTTCCTCCTCCTCCTTCTTCTTCTTAGTAGTATGCCTTGTTCTTATATATGAACAACATTTTCATATATCAAGTTGTTTTAAAATATGAACAAATATCCAAGAGTCACCAATTTGAGCAAAGCCTCCAATATGAAAGAAGAAATAAAAAATAAATGAACATTAAAAAAAACTTTGAAAAAAACAGATACTATAAGAAGAAAAAGAAGAACTTCCCCTTCTAATTAATATATTTAGAAATATAAGAAGATATTTCAGCCCTGTCCAGTTGGTTCAGTGGTAGAGTGTTGGCCTGGCATGTGGAAGTCCTGGGCTCGGTTCCTGGTCAGAGCACACAGGAGAAGCAATTATCTGCTTCTCTACCCCGCCCCCTCCCTTTCTTTCTCTTCCTCTCCTGCAGTCATGGCTCAAATAGTCTGAGCAAGTTGTCCCCGAGTGCTAAGGATGGTTCTATGGCCTCGTCTCAGGTGCTGAAATAGCTCAATTGCCAAGCAACAGAGCAGTGGCCCCAGATGGGCAGAGCATCACCCTGTAGGGGGCTTACCAAGTGGATCTGGGTTGGGGCACATGCAGGAGTCTGTCTCTCTGCCTCTCTGCCTCCCCATCTCTCACCTTAATAATAATAATAATAATAGGCCCTGGCCGGTTGGCTCAGTGGTGGAGTGTTGGCCTGGTGTGCAGAAGTCCCGGGTTCGATTCCCGGCCAGGGCACACAGGAGAGGTGCCCATCTGCTTCTCCACCTCTCCCCCTCTCCTTCCTCTCTGTCTCTCTCTTCCCCTCCCACAGCCGAGGCTCCATTGGAGCAAAGATGGCCCGGGCGCTGGGGATGGCTCCATGGCCTCTGCCCCAGGCGCTAGAGTGGCTCTGGTTGCAATGGAGCGACACCCCGGAGGGGCAGAACATCGCCCCCTGGTGAGCAGAGCGTTGCCCCTGGTGGGCGTGCCAGGTGGATCCCGGTTGGGCGCATGCGGGAGTCTGTCTGACTGTCTCTCCCCGTTTCCAGCTTCAGAAAAATACAAAATAATAATAATAATAAAATAATAATAATAATAATAATAATAATACAGTGGTACCTTGACACATGAGTTTATTTCATTTCATGGCCAAGCTCATGACTCAATTTACTCATGTGTCAAATCGAATTTCCCCATTTAAATTAATGGGAATGGGAATGCAATTAATCTGTTCCAGCCCCCAAAAACCACATGAATTTTTTGTTTTATATGTTTTTAAATAAGAAAATGTACTTTATAAATAACAAATACACACACACGCATACATAATAAGAAAGAATGTAAAGAAATAAACTAGTTTATGGAGTGTATTTACCTTCAAGGTCAGGTGAAGATGCTGATGGAGGGGGTGAAGGGCCATAACAATGGCCCTTCCCAAGTAGGAAGATCATTAGCAATTTCACAATTTCACAGACAGCTGCCCAGTGCCATATTTAACAATAAAAGTGAGCAAATTCAGAAAATACAAATTTTACAAACTCATTTGTCCAACAATCATCATTTTCTGCACTGACTTTTGACATTTTAGCCACACTTTCCTCACTTTGACTTAGAGGACATTTCAACAAAAACATTTCCATGGAAGTTTGTTTCTTCCTCCCTTTCAGAACATTTGGCAGGCTATCTAGTGGAGGGTGGCGGAAGCCTGTGATTCAAATATTTGCTCGTGAACTAAAGCAAAAAATCCCGCTAGTGACTGCTCGTCTCTCAAATTGCTTGTGATTTAAAGTGCTCATGTGTCAAGGTACTACTATAATGAAGATATTTTATCCACAGAACAAGTATAAGGGGCTATAAAACATTGGGAGAATAAGATCGAGTTCTTAGAATTAAAAACAAGATTGGAAAAAATTTAAAATCAATAACAGAATCAGAAGATAAACATTATAAACTCTTTAAAATCACAATAAAAAGAAAATTATTAAAGTTAGAAAATAAAATGACAGTATCAACCTAGGATATCTATTGTATGACTAAAAGGAGTTGAGAGGGAAACAAAAGAAAGGATAAAAGAGAAAGTTTCTAAGAATGAAGGACAGAGTCTCTGAATTGATATATCTCATTAAGTGTCCTAGAATAATAAACGGAGGGAAAAAACCCAAAGTCTTTGGACCAAAGCATATAATCTAAAATATTCAAAATACGGGAGGTAAAGAGAGGATCCAAAACCATCCACAAAGGATCATGAATCAAACTGGTATCAGACTTCTTAAAAGCAATACTGAAAAAACTAAGAGACAAGAGAGAAATGTCTTGAAAATTCCAAGAGAAAATTATGTGTAACCTAGACTTCTATACCCAGTGAAGCTATCACTCAACTGTACATGTAAAACCAAGACATTTTCAGACATATTTAAAACTCAGGCACAGGTGTGGGAGGTGGGAGGTGGGGAAGGAGCACTGGCAAGATCCTCAGGCAAGGATCACACTCCTGCCCCTGCCCTGTCCCCTAGCAAGCACCAGGTCTGCTGGGCTCAGCCATGATCAAGGCAATCCTCATCTTTAATGACCACTGGAAGCTGTGGCTCTCTAAGGTCTACCAGCCTTACAATGAAGACACACAACAACAAATCATCAGGGAGACATTCTATTTAGTATCTAACAGAGATGAAAACGTTTTTAATTTCCTAGAAGGAAGGTTATTAATCAGAGGATCTGACAACAAACTGATTTATAGACATCATGCAACGTTATATTTTGTCTTCTGTGTGGATTCTTCAGAAACTGAACATGGCATTTTAGGTCTAATTCAAGTGTTTGTAGAAACATTAGATAAGTGTTTTGAAAATGTCTGTGAACTGGTTATAATTTCCCATGTACACAGGTTCACAATATTCTTGTAGAAATGGTGATGGATAAATGGCATTGGAGACCAACATGAATTAAATTGTTACAAAAATTGATGCACAAAATAAACTAGAGACATCTGAGGCTGGCTTAGCAGTAGCTCCAGCCTGAGCTGTAACAACTGGAAAGAATATGAATCTTCCTGAGATTCCAAGGAATATTAACATTGGTGACATCAGTATAAAAGTGCCAAATCTTCCCTATTTTAAATAAAAACATTTTAAAGGCCACTACCTCCTGACTAGGCAGTGGCACAGTGGATAGAGTATAGACCTGGGACACTGAGGATCCAGGTTCTAAACCCTGAGCTCACCAGTTTGAGCGTGGGGTTACTGGCTTGAGCATGGGATTATTGACATAACCTCATTGTCACTGGCTTGAGCCCAAAGGTCACTGGCTTGAGCAAGGGATCACTGGTTCAGCTGGAGTCTGCTGGTCAAGGCACATATGAGAAAGCAATCAATGAACAACAAAAGTGCTGCAACAACAAAGTTGATGCTTCTCATCTTTCCCTTCCTGTCTGTCTGTCCCTCTCTCCTCTCTCACTCTCTCTCTCTCTCTCTCAAAAAAAAAAAAAAAAAAAGCCACTCCCAGGTAAAATATAGGGGAAAAGTCATCCAAGTTTACCATGTAGTTGTTTACCAAAAATAGATGAGAATCTTAACTTTTGCCTTTGGTTTTAAGTCAAGGTACTATATAGAGGTTATATAAAATCAGTATAGCAGTTCAATGTCATTTTTCTTGCTTAGTGATTCTGAAGAAATTGAGTATTTCCAGTATAATTTTTTCTTTCTTTCCTAAACTGTATCCTTGTGCTCATCTAAGGCATGCCTCTATGTATTTTTTTTTAATTTTTTTAATTCATTTTAGAGAGCAGGGAGAGGGGGGAGAGGAGCAGGAAGCATCAACTCCCATATGTGCCTTGACCAGGCAAGCCAGGGTTTTGAACCGGCAACCTCAGTGTTTCCAGGTTGACGCTTTTATCCTCTGCGCCACCACAGGTCAGGCAAGCATGCCTCTATGTATTGACTACAACAATATTTCTAAAAGTGTTTGAAACATTTCTTTAAATTATGTACAATTCAAAATGTTGATGTTTTGTATGGATCGCAAATGCAATACTCCTTAATTCTTTCTGTTATTTGTCACAATTGTATTTTTTTTAAAGAACCAAATATTAAGAACTATATGATTCCATACATAGGTGGGACATAAAAATGAGACTCAGGGACATGGACAAGAGTGTGGTGGTTACAGGGGTGGGGAGGAGATAGAGAGAGTGGGGGGAGGGGAGGGACACAAAGAAAACCAGATAGAAGGTGATGGAAGACAATTTGACTTTGGGTGAGGGGTATGTAACATAATCAAATGTCAAAATAACCTGGAGATGTTTTCTCTGAACCTATGTACCCTGATTGATCAATGTCACCCCATTAAAATTAATTTTAAAAAAAGAACCAAATATGTATTGTGTGAGAAGAGTATGACCTTTTTCTCTTAGTTTAAATAAACACCAAGGTAACTGGATTTCTTTCTTTTTTTTTTAACAGAGACAGAGAGAGAGTCAGAGAGAGGGATAGATAGGGACAGACAGCCAGGAACAGAGAAAGATGAGAAGCATCAATCATCAGTTTTTCGTTGCAACACCTTAGTTGTTCATTGATTGCTTTCTCATATGTGCCTTGACTGTGGGCCTTCAGCAGACCGAGTAACCCCTTGCTCAAGCCAGCAACCTTAGGTCCAAGCTTGTGAGCTTTTACTCAAACCAGATGAGCCCGCGCTCAAGCTGGCGACCTCAGGGTCTCGAACCTGGGTCCTCTACATCCCAGTCCGATGCTCTGTCCACTGCACCACCTCCTGGTCAGGCCCAAGGTAACTGGATTTCCTGGATTTCTAAAGCACTCTTCTGTTTGCCTGATATCTACTTTAGCAATAACTTTTTATGACCCTCTAATTCAACAAAGTAAATAAAAGTATATTTTATCACTGTTATTAAAAAAACCCAGAAGTTTTACCTCTTGTGCACCAGAAAATAACTTTAAGAAAATGGGATTGGGGGGAGATGTCCTTTAACAAAGCAAGAAAATAAACAAAGAAAGAAAAAGACATGTGATCCAGGAAACAGGAGAGCCAACACAAGAGAAACATGAAGACAGTGCCCAGGCTGATGGCGAGGAAAAGATCCCAGGGCAATGGCTGGGCAGCATATGCCCTTCCTTCCATCCAGAGGTTTCCCCTCTCCCTGCATATGGGTTGGTCTTGACCAATAGACTGTAGTGGGAGTGATGCTGCTCCAGTTCCAGGCCTACTCCTTAGAGGCTTGGAAACTTCTGTCTCACTCATTTGGAGCCCTGAGCGAAGAAAGGCAACTACACTGCTGGAGAGAAAAATCAAGCCATAATTTGGTGTCACACATCTGTTGAAACAAAGGCATCATCAGTGGTAGAAAGTTTCCCCAAGTTAGTCATACAGGACTTTCATGGGTTAAAAGTCAAATATGATCTTACAAATAAAGACCACGAACCGTGAAAGAAGGCAAACCCATGCTGAGTGAGAATCAGAAGAAGCAACATATTTAGATAATGCCCTTACCACTATCCACAAAGACAAAATATGTTAGAAATGTCAAATGCAAAACATAGAATGGCTTTGTATAAATGTTTACAGGGACAAAAAATGCAATTATAAGGGAAAACATAGAACAGGAAACCATCAGGATAGTACAAACTAGAAAAATGCACTTATAAAAATGCAAAGCACAATATTGAAATAAATCTAAATAGAAATATATAAAAATTTCTGAAAAGTGTTTGTAAACTGTGAAAATAATCTCAATGGGTGAGATAATCAGCATATTAGATACAGTTAAAAGTAGAATTAAACTAAAATATATATCCCAAGAATTTATCCAGAGTGTAACAAAGGGAAAAAATACAATAAAAAGTTGTGAGACATGAAATATAATAGAATCGAAAACATCTGGCATTCATCTGATTGGAGTCCCAAAGGGTAAAATTAGAGAGAATAGAAAAAAGCAATATTTAAAGAAATAATGAAGGAGAATTTTCAGAACTGATGAAAACCACGACTATTCAGACCCAGGAAGCACAACATAATACAAATATCATCAGAAAAAAAATAAATTCATACCTTGTCATTATGGTGAATCTGTTGGGCCTCAAATATAAATAGAAGATCTAGAAAGCAGAAAGAAAAAGATAGATGATGTATAAAAGAATGATAATTAGAATAACAGCAGATTGCACAAACAATAATGGAAGCCAGAAGACAGTGGAACAACTTTCATAAAATGTTAACAAAAAATCACTGTGCACTGAAAATTGTGTGCTCAGCAAAACTGTCATTCAATAATGAGAGGAGCCTGACCTGTGGTGGCGCAGTGGATAAAGCGCCGACCTGGAAATGCTGAGGTCGCCGGTTCGAAACCTGGGCTTGCCTATGTCAAGGCACATATGGGAGTTGATGCTTCCAGCTCCTCCCCCTTCTCTCTCTCGACCTCTCCTCTCTCCATCTCTGTCTCTCTCTCTCTCTTCTCTAAAAATGAATAAATTAAAAAAAAAAAGAGGTATAATAATGAGAGGAAATACAATAATCTTTATAAAAAAAAAAACAAGCACATGAAGGATTTACAAAGACACTTTGAAAGAACTCATAAAGGATTTAGTTCAAGAAGTAGGAAAGTGGTCCCAGGCAAAGATAGAAATGCAAAAATTAAGAGATCCTGACCTGTGGTGGCGCAGTGGATAAAGCGTTGACCTGGAATGCTGAGGTCACTGGTTCAAATCCCTGGGCTTGCCTGGTAAAGGCACATATAAGAAGCAACTACAAGCTGCTTCCGGTCCTTCCTCCTTGTCTCTCTTTCTCTCTCTCTCCTCACTAAAGAATAAAAATAAAATGAAAAATGAAAAAAGAACAAAAAGAATAGTAACATAAAAATAAACTCCAACAAATACTGTCTCAGTAAAGTAATGCAGGTGTCTAATCTGTGAGGATGAAAATAAGACAGAACTGAAACATTCAAAATCGGTAAATTGGGATGGAAAACAATAGTGTCAGGAGGGAAGTAATCAGAAATAAAGTGATCTAAAATTGTTTACTATCCAGAAGGGAAGCAAAATATCATTCAAGTTTTTAGATAAAATGTGCATATGAAAATGTATAGAGTAACTACTAAAATAATAGAAATAAATTATAGAAATGCCAAACCAGCATAAAGCAAAAAGAGAAATAAATAAGGGGTGGGAATCATCCCCCAAAAGGCAAGAAACTAACATTTGAAGTTCTGGACAGCACAATAAGAAAAAAATTAGAAGCATAATGATTAGAAAGGAGGAAATAAAACTATCATTATTTAAAATAATCTGATTAGCCACAGAGAAAATATAATTTTATAGCAAAGCACTGTAAAATAATAAGAGTATAGCAAGATGACTGGATCTTATGATCAGCATGCAAAAATCAATTGTAATTCTATATACCAGTGACAAACAATTAGGAAACATATTTTTTTTACAGATTTTTTAATAAGTGAGCAATTGTATGTCTCTTTATTTTATTCATTTTTTTTTTTTAGAGAAGAAAGACAGAGAGAGAGAGAGAGAGAGAAGGGGGGAAGGGCAAGAAGCATCAACTCCCATATGTGCCTTGACCAGGCAAGCCCAGGGTTTTGAACCAGCGACCTCAGCATTCCAGGTCGACGCTTGATCCACTGCACCACCACAGGTCAGGCAGAAAACATATATTTTTAAGAGATACCTTTATAGAGAAAAAAAAACCTAGGGATAAATATAATAAAAGATGTATAAGATCTCTATATATATATAAATTGTAAAACATTACTGAAGGACCTTAAGGGTGACCTAAATAAATGAAAAATATTCCCTGTTCATGCATAATATAAGATATATAGAGACATACATACTTTTTATAAAGTTCAAAACAACTAGAACTAAATAATGCAATAATGAGATATATAAAGTGTTAATACAATTTTTAAAGCATGAAAAAACACAAAAATCAAGATACTGGTTATCTACAAAGGTGAGAAATGGGACAGAGTAATATACAACTAGCTATGATATTAATTAGTGTTTAAGTTTTTGAGTTGTGTAATGGGTTAATCAATGATCATTATTACAAATAGTATAAGAGTCTTAAAATGTGTTTTAATATTCTTAGTTTGCTGCTTGACAAAGACATAACTACAACAAAATAAAACCAAGACATTATCAACTGAATATGAAAAATTTTATCAGGTGAATTCAAATAAAAACAAAGTACAAATTAGAATATAAATGCCAAACCATACACTATTTTGGGCAAAATGCATTACAGAAACTAAAGACTATGTATGTATATATATTATAGTCATATATAATATATACATATATATTCAGTAATATATGTATCAGTAAAAGGTATATTTAATTGAGAAGAAATAATAGTAATGAACCTTTATGACAGCATCAAAGCATATGCAGCCAGGTTTCTGGAAAAAAGTGATGAGGTATGACTCTATCACAACTCCCTTACCTCAGTGGATGATGAAGTGAACAAAACCACTTTAAAAACAGTGGGGGAGAAGAGTATTGTAATTACTAACAACAGTTTCCCAAGAAAGGAAATAAGCCCAACTTAATACCGTTAACTCCAGAGAGCGACAGCCAAAAGGGTGGGGTAGGGAGGAGGAGTAAGCTGCACTCACAGAGTACAATTCCGGGAAACTCCTAGCATCATTTACAAAATTCTGAGCTTTCAAATCCGAGAAAATGGAACCAAATATGTCTCCTTATCTTCTCCTTCTTCTGACGAGGCGGTGATGAAGATGGCCTCTGGGTAGAGACCAGTAAAGGAAGAGACGTGAACTGGGACAGAAGCAAAGTTTTCCAGGCTCCAAACAGAATTGTGACAACATTTCCAAGCCCATAAGGACGTTCCTCCATTAGAATGGGGGCACCCTAAGTTAGGCTGAGACAGACAAAATAACTCCAACCTGTTCATGTTTCCCATAAGATCCTTTCTTAACTTTACAGTGCTCTTCTGGGGGAATATTTCTTATCATGAAGAAAAATGGATCTTGAGTTCAGCAATTCCTTTCATTCATTTGAAAGTTTGGGGTTTTTTTTGTTGTTTTTGTTGTTGTTGCTATATATTCTGTTAACTAATATTCAGTAGTGTTGAGTGTTGACTAAGAAAAAGCATTTTCAGTATGAATCCAATTTTATAAAAGTATTTCTGTCTTTCTATCTAACCCATCTAATGTTAGTATTGATATTATGTATTGATGGGTGATAAGATTTGAGATAAATAAATTATTGCTGTTTTTATACCTTTCTGCATTGCTTAAATTCTTTAAAAGAAATATGTATCAAACACAATTCATCTGTGCAGAGAGAGAGAGAGAAAGAGAGAGAGAGAGAAAGAGAGAGAGAGAGAAACAGAGCTAGAGAATGAAAGTTAGTAACAACATCCCTGGCTGTTTGGCTCAGCGGTAGAGCGTTGGCACAGCGTGTAGAAGTCGCAGGTTCAATTCCTGGTCAGGGCACACAGGAGAGGCAACCATCTGCTTCTCCAACCCTCACTTCCCCCTTCTTTTCCTCTCCCCCCCCCAGCCATGGCTCTTGTGAGTTGGCCCTGTGAGGGCACTCAGCCTGCTGAGCAATGGAGCAGTGGCCCCAGATGGGCAGAGCATCGCCCAGTAGGGGGCTTGCCAGGTGGATCCCAGTAGGAGCACATGCACAGTCTGTCTCTCTGCCTCCCTGCCTCTCACTTAATAAAAAAAGAAATAAAGTAGTAACAATAACAATAATTTACACGCTTAGTGCTTACTGTTTATCAGGCACTGTTCTAAACTGTTTTATGTATTAGGTTGAATCTTAGGAAAGTGCCAATATTTGGCTGTTTTTGACCTACAAAAACAGCAATTTCACGTGGTCCGATTTACATTTACTCCTTCGATCCTTGAACAACCTTAAAATGAAGATGGAGAACCAAATTGCCACAAATGCAAAGAGAAATCAAGGCTGTCCTTCCCCTCAGAGCCCCACCCAGCCCCGCCCTGCCCCCTCACCCCCTCCTCCACAGGTCAGGATGCACACAGGCAGAGGGATGGTTCTGTCCCCAGACACCTCACAAGGTGGCATCACCATCAACCTGAGCACTGACGGGTAGGACGTATGTTCTTGCTCTAACTCAGCTCACCTCCTAAAGAAGCCCCTCCAGATTTCTAGGGGATACAGTTTCTTCAGAAATTCAGGTTCTGTTCCAGAGCCCACAGATCTACCTTGATGCACTTGCCATCTCCAGTGGGGTCCCCGTGTCCCCCACCCAGACACCAGAGCAGGATATACTTGACAGTTTCATGTTTATTTTCAGAAAGTGATGAAGACAAAAGAAATATATCCCGACACCACTCTCTGTACAATAAATAGCCACCCCTGTTCCAAAACAACACAAAAGAAGAAAAGCGCATACACACATAACCAACCCTCCCCAAGACATTGCTTCTGCGATATGCACCTTCCCCCTCTTCCCAGTCCCTCCCTCAGGCCCCTGCTGTCTTTGAGTGGGTGGGGCCCAAGCCAGCAGCCCAGAGTCACCGGAGTCCTCTCCCTGACCCTGGCTGGCTGACGGTTATAAAATCCACACATATTTATTTTCAGATCAGGGATTAACATACACGCAAACAAAAATGCTGCAAGTTCCTCTAGACGATGAGAATTAAGCCTCCACTTCCCCATCTGAACCCCCCACTGACCCCCTAGAGGAGAGATGCTCTTTTGTGTCCAAGACATTCCTGTTCTGTTTTCTGTTCTCCAGCTGGGAACCCACAGCTGGAAGCAGCACCAGGTAAATGACTGTAGTTAGGGCACAGGAGGGGGAGGGACGCTCCTTTCATCATGGGCCAAGAAGCAGCCAGTGAACCCCAGGATCCTTTTTGGTCCCCCTCTTTCCCCACCAACGACAAAAGCAGAAGGGTCAGAGGGGGCTGGGGACCGCTCAGTCCCGAGTCTGTTGTCTACATTAGTTGGCGTTCTCCAACCAAATAACACTTTCTGTTCCTTTCATCACGTCATCTCCTCAACTGAGAAAATAGTTATAAAACTGGCCGTCAGTTTCCTTATCAAAAGGTGAAGGCGCCCCAGCAGGGGAGGAGCTGTCGCCACTGGAAGGATAGGGGGACACACGCCTCCTCTTAGAGTCTCCTTCGCCCAGTCCCGAGTCTCCAGAATCTGGACGGATGGGGGTGATCTCGGTCCACAGTGGGGTGGAGCCCTGCTCCTCTAACCCCCGCCCCTCGGAAGCACCAGAACCAGGTTCCATGGGCAGGGTCCGCATGGGGCGAAACCAGCTGGCCGGACCCATCTTGGGAGGGTACTGGGGGGCCACAGGCCAGCCAGCTCCAGGTGCCAGGACCTCCTGGCCTCTGTAGTAGGACATGGTGGGCCCAGGGGCCGAGGGCAGGAATGCAGGTTTCACGCTGACTGCTCGAAACTCGGCCTCGTAGCTGTGGTCCCGGGGGGTCCCCAGCCAGTAAGGTTGGGGAACCACATCCTTGGGCTGGCCAGGAAGGTCAGGGTAGAAACAGCTGGGAACAGGATACTGGTTGGGTAAGAGAGAAGAATAGTGGTCTCCCCCCAGCAATTGACAGTTGGGTCCAGTTGGGGAGGGGACACTGGTGTCAACAGATGCATACATGCTGAAAAAAATAGGAGGCAAGGAGAGAGGTCAGGAGCAGTCCAGGGCACCTATGAGACTGCCTGTAGCATGTGTCTCCTTGGGGACCCTTCTTCCCCGCCCCACCACCCCTCCAGCAGCCACCCGCCTCTCCCATCCTCAGGGCCAGAGAGGGAAATGTGCTGAGCACATGTCTAGGGGATCAAGAGGAGGCCTCTGCAAAGGGGAGCTGAAACCAGTGGCACTTACGACTCAAAGTTCTCCCGGAATCCTTTGGCAAAAGGGTTATTGTCAATTTTCAGCTGAGTTATCTAAAGAGAGGGAAAATAGTGTCCTGAGTCCTAAGTGTGGGGAGAGGAAACTTCTCCAATCCCTCCCAAGGGAGACTGGGGCCCCACTCTGCCTGTCTTCTGCTTCCTGGGTGCAGGCCCGCCCTCGGCCGCTGGGGCGGCCCTCACCTCGGCATTCTGGTAGGCGGTCACGGCAATGAATTGGGTTTCTTGGAAAGTAAAGATATGCGTGTTGGAAGCATTGCAGGCCGCCTCTGGCTCGCCATCATTCACCTCTACGATGTGCAGCCGGGGCTGGTACTTATGGAGGGACTGGAGCACAATCATCTGAGGGAGAGCAAGAAGGTTGTGGGGCTGGGGAGGAGGGAGTCTGAAGGGTCCTCCACCCTGAGGTCATCGTGCCCATTCCCCTGCCCTGCCACCATGTAACTTCTCCCAGGCCTTCCAACCTCAGTCCCCAGCCCCTTGGAGGCACCAATTCTACCCTCTTGTTTCATTTCCTATCCTCAGATGTGACCAAGGTATTTTCACAAACGGGGCTTTTCAGGGCATCCATTCCCTGGGAGCACAGATACCAACACTACGCCCAGGATGGTACCCAAGCAATGGCAGCCGGGGATTTGGTAGAGAAACCCCCAAACTGGTTTGGCCTGTGTCAGCCTGAATGTGACATCTTGTCTGCCCTGAGACTCAGCTTCCTCCCACCTCAACCTCCCCTCAAGGTCAAGAGAGTCAGAGAGGAAGAAAAGTGACTCTTACAAAACAGTATCAGCCCGCAGGCCACCCTTGTGGCCTGCTAACCCAGGGATGAGGGCAGGGCTAGCCCTTGGGGAGGAGTCCCACCTGAGTCACATTGTTGGAGGCCCCTTTGTTATTCGTAAGCTTTAGCTTCCCGAATGAAACTTCCTGGCGCATCCAGTGGGCTCCAGTGTTGGGGGAATCTGGGTGGACGTACAGGCGGTTTCCTGTGGACAGTTAACCTGTTTGGCATGCAGCTCCCAGGGCCAGACCCACAGTGATAATGGGCCTTCTTTGCCTGTTCTGAAAGGGCTGTCCCAAAGGATGTGGGGTGGGGGGAGGGACCAGATGAGGCAGAGCAAGGGGAGCAGAAGACAGA
Source organism: Saccopteryx leptura (assembly GCF_036850995.1). NCBI lineage: Eukaryota > Metazoa > Chordata > Mammalia > Chiroptera > Emballonuridae > Saccopteryx > Saccopteryx leptura. The sequence goes on along the minus strand of NC_089504.1, from coordinate 348,376,793 downwards.
CCACCGCGAAGTAGAAAAGATGACAAACAGAATGGAAGCGAGAAGTAGGAGGGGCAGGATAAGATGGAGTGGGGGTGGGGGAGGAATTAAATCCTAGGTGTCCGATGCAGGGAATTGAGGGTTCCTCCTGGATCCACCAGGGGGCGCCCATTCTTGAGAAAAAGAATGCCCACTTCTCCCAAGTGGGCGCATACCTGGCATGCTGCCCTCCGCCTTTCCACACTGCACCCACTTGCCGCTCTGATACCGCCAGTGGTGCTGGTCCACCAAGACCACGTCCACGAACATCCGGTAATGGCTGGTGGGCTCCAGCCCAGCCACAGTAAATGACAGGAATGGAAACATCCGCCTGGGGAGAAGGAAGAGACCCACCCATTTCCATCAGCTCCCAAAGCCCAGACAGCCGCACGTTGTGCAAAGGCCATCACTGGTGTGCTGGAGTCCGCACTCACCCCTCACAACAGCCAGCTGAAAATGTTCAGGAAGTTTGCCAGCCATTTGTAAAACAGGCATAATTTAAAATTAAGTTATATAAACTCACAACGAAATACATTACATTATAAACCAAGGTAATAAAAAATCATTACTTCCCCAAATTTTTACTACATCTTCCCATTATCTCTTCTGTTGAGGTTATTTACATCTATTGTACCTGTTTGTGGAAATACTAGATAATGTGCAATACTCCGCAACTTGTCCCAACCCCACAGTCAGTAATATCACTTGGGTAGCTTGAACTCAGCCACCATAGGAGTATTTATACCACAGAAATCAGCAAACACTATGAATTGGTATTTATTTATTTATTATTTTAGTGAGAAAATTGGAGGCAGAAAGACAGACTTCTGCATATGTCCAGACCCGCATCCACTCGGCAAGCCCACTAGAGGGTGATGCTCTGCCCATCTGGGGCCCTTATGTTACTCCACTGCTCAGCAACTGAGCCATTCTTTTAGCACCTAAGGCAGAGACCACAGAGCCATCCTCAGTGTCCAGGGAAAACTCACTGGAATCAGTCAAGCCATGGCTGCAGGAGGCAGGGGGAGGGAGGGAGAGAGAGAGGGAGAGAGAAAGAGAGAGAGAGAGAAGGGAGAGGGGTAGAGAAGCAGATGGTCAGTTCTCCTGTGTGCCCTGACCAGGAATTGAACCTGGGACATTCACATCCTGGGCCAATGCTCTACCACTGAGCCAACCAGCCAGGGACAAATCAGGGTTTTTTGTTTTTTGTTTTTATATGTATATACAGGGACAGAGATAGAGTCAGAGAGAGGGATAGATAGGGACAGACAGACAGGAACAGAGAGAGATGAGAAGCATCAATCATCAGTTTTTCATTGCGACACCTTAGTTGTTCATTGATTGCTTTCTCATATGTGCCTTGACCACGGGGGCCTTCAGCAGACCTGGTAACCCCTTGCTCAAGCCATCGACCTTGGGTCCAAGCTGGTGAGCTTTTGCTCAAGCCAGATGAGCCCGCACTCAAACTGGCGACCTCGGGGTCTCGAACCTGGGTCCTCTGCATCCCAGTCCAACACTTTATCCACTGCGCCACCGCCTGGTCAAGAAAACCATTTTAAAAATGGTTTTCTTTCAGATGGTCAGTTGCTAGACTTTAGCTGTACTCCATTGTCTGTAACCTTTGCTTCCTAGAGGAAACCAAAGCCTCAAGTCCCCACAGGGAGTTCCTAGGTCCTCAGCCACAGTCCCCCAAGCCCTTGGTCTGGCAGTCTGACATCATCTTCTCCACTGTGGCTCTCACGGTGCTAACACACTCCTAGCCTCATGGCACCCACCCACAGGTCTCCCTGCCCCATCCTCCTGGGCCTGATGTCTGTAGTATAGCCTGCCCCAGGCCTGGGTCTCCAGAGAAGTAGCTAACGTCTTAGGTGGAGCTTTCCATCAACCTGAAAGAGGACTCTACTGAGCACAGTCCTCGTGCTCGAAATACTGGTACCAGGGAAAGTGGAGGAAGTTGGTGTTGGGAGGCTGCGTTATTGGGCCAGAGTAATCAATTCAGAGAAAGAAGCACTCCGATATCATGTCCACCACCTTCACCATAACTGCCGTCCCTACAAGCACCACCTCCACCATCAAAACCATCACCTACCTCTGTATCACCATCACTACAGTATCCATTCCATCATCACTACCGTCATCACAACCAGCACCTCAACCATCACCACAACCATCAACTCCACTATTATCATTACTACCATGACCCCTCCACCATCTCCACCATCACTACGATCCCCACCTCTGCCAGTACCAGTGCCATCATCGTCTCCAGGGGCTCGCCCTTTCTCTTTGAACACAAGCAGGAAGAACAGAATTTTCAGGATGTCAGAGTTACCCTCATGAGAATTGCTTTTCATTTCCATACACTTCTCCTCCTATAAGAAGTTCCATGGGATAGGAGGAAAGGCACTGGTCCACAAGTGAGGAAACCTGGGGAGAAGTGAGATCCTAGTCCCCAGAGGGTCCCAGAGAAATACCTTTAACAACCTTGGGGATGTCTCCTGGGAGTGGATTATTATATTCCTCTCTGCCTCAGACTTCCCTGGGCTGAGATCAAGAGACCTACTGGCCTTATGATCTTGGACAAGTTAATTGTCAAACCAAATTTCAGTTTCTTCAACCATAAATAAAGATAGTAACTCTTGTCTATATTTTCTCTGACTGCTGTTAAGAAGCTCAAAAGATCCTGACCGGGCAGTAGCACAGTATATAGAGCATTCGCCTGGGACACTGAGGACCCAGGTTTGAAACCCTGAGGTTGCTGGCTTGAGTGTGGGCTCATCCAGCTTGAGCACAGGGCTGCTGGCTTGAGTGTGGGATCATAGACATGACCCCATGATCACTGGCTTGAGCCCAAAGGTCACCGTCTTAAGCTTAAAGGTCGCTGGCTTGAGCCCAAGGTTGCTGGCTTGAGCAAGGGGTCATTGGTTCAGCTGAAGCCCCCGGTCAAGGCACATATGAGAAAGCAATCAATGAACAACTAAGGTGCCATAACTATGAGACAATGCTTGTCATCTCTCTCCCTTCCAATCAACCTGTGTCTGTCTATCTTTCTCTCACTAAAAAAAAAAAAAAAAAAATCTTCAAAAGATGTGAAACTCAGATCACCCCCTCTCCCATCCCACCCCATCCCACCTTCTTCCAGACCCAGAGCTGTCAAAGCCCTAGTCTGGCTGCCGGACCCTGAGCAAGAGTCCAGAGTTCCAGTTCCAGGCTCTGGGTCCCAGTCGGCAGGCTGGTCATCTTGAGAAGTAAAAATGAGGAATGAGGTGATCGAGAGTGTATTTTCAACCCATTCCTTCTACCAACTCCTTCTGCGACGGTGGTCAGGCCATTCACACTTTTCCTATATGGTCATTGGTTCCCATCCAAATCTCTAGGACCAAAACCAGAGAAGGGAACATATTCATTGAGCTTCTACTTATGCAGCAGACGGTTCATTGAACCAATCCTTTGAGATATAAAATGTTATTTCCAATTTTATGCTTGAAGAAAACAAGGCTTGAAGAGGTTTGGTGACGGCTCCTTGTGGGGACAGCAGAGCCTGAGTGTCCTGACTGCAGAGCACAGGCTGCGGTCTCCGTCCCTCCATCTCGCTTGTCGCTGGTGCAGGGAAATGGAGGGCACACAGGAAGAGGATGGCGAAGGGCAGAGGAGAAGGGAGGTCTCAATTTCACCCTAAAAGTCTAGAATCACCACCAGCTGGAATCTCAAAATAACCCCTGATTTACATGACACTTTGCTGGAAAGGACAGGGAGTAAAGATGGGTCTGGTGTCAAACTGAGACCCCCACACACAAAAGACCACTGACCATTCTGTTCTCAGAGGACAGGGTCCAAGACCCCAAATTCCACTGCCGCCCCTAAAGACCACCCTGCCTTGAAATATTCCTGGGGTTATGGTTGAATCCCTCCCCTCTCCCAGACACCTCTGACCCATTCCAATTCACCACCAAGTACAAATGAAAAGGAGACGGTTTTCGTCAGTCACGTTGGCAAAACGTTTCAAAATTGGTAATAGTCCACGTAATGCTAATGGGCTCGTGGGAAACCTGGGTCCTCTCATACACTACAGATAAGGTGGTAAGTTTAGGGGGGTTCTCCGGCCATGCCTTGTGCCTATCAAAATGTAAAATGCGCTCCGCAGTCAAGGGGTCCAGACCCACTTAATAGAAGTCAGACAGCCATTAACAAACAGCCAAACACAAAGCAAAGCTGTTTTCAACTGCCGTAAGAGAAATGAAGCCAATCGGCCCAAAATAAAACAGCCTTTAAACTAAAAACATGTTTGAAAGATTTATAAAGTCCCTGGAACTGGGACTATAGGGAAGGGAGAACCCCAGTGGATGAGGCTGGCAACAGAGGGTTGTGTGGGACCGAGAGTGTTTTATCAACCCCTAACTTCACACATACGTTCACAAATGCAAATGGAGCTACTTAACAGGAGACCTACCCAACGTTATCTTAATTATAATAATCAACTAATCACACCCAGAAAAGTGGGGATTGCCAGCAATTAATGTACACCCACACACCCACACACACAGCCTCTCTCTTCCTCCACTGAGAATGTCTACGGTTAACTATTATATGCTTACCAACATATTCATAGCACAAATGCAGTGTCGCACAGAAACACAACACAAGCCTGGGGTGGGTACCATCCGGCACCTCAAGTCTCCACAAACACACAAATTTGAACATTAAAATCTCCAGTTAGCCAGTCCATCAGTTTGTCCTCAGTTTCCCCCTGCCAGCTCCACCTGAGCTGCCTGGATCAGCCTCTGGGCCTGGAATCACCGCCTGCTCCCGCCCAGCTCCTGCCCATGGTGGAGAGTGTGAGTGTGCTGGTCCATACTGAGTGGTGGGCCTAGGGGGGGAGGGAGAGGAGGGATCCGGGAACAAGTGAGTCAGCTCAACGCAAAAGGCTGTGGGGCTGTGGGTGGGTCCGGGCTGGAAGGATTTTTCAAAAAGGAAGAAGGCCGTGGGTGATGTGGTAGTGACTGGCAGGTCACTGGAACCCATGAAGGGAAGGCCAGCCTGCCAAAGCAGAAGGACAGAAAGGGAGCTGTTCTCTGAGACCAACTCTTGCTTTTCAGAAGCCAATAGTAGAAAAAAATGGCCGCCATCTTCCCAGATCACTGGAGCCCAAGCTCAGATAAGGGGTGATTCAGGGCTGGTGGGACTGAACTGGGGGTGGTGTGCCCTCTGTCTCCTCCATCCCACCACAGGACCCCTGAGGCCTGGTCCAAAGGGAGGCCTCAAAGAAAACGGTGAGAAGTCACTGCCCTCGTCCAAAGGGGAGCCCGCAGTGTCCAAAGTGGGCCCTGGGGGGGGGGGGCAGATCAAAAGCATGAGGAGTGTAGGACAGACAGACATACTTAAGAAAGAGTCTGGGGCCTGACCGGGTGGTGGCGCAGTGGATAGAGGTCGGACTGGGATGCGGAAGACCCAGGTTTAAGACCCCGAGGTCGCCAGCTTAAGTGAGGGCTCATCTGGTTTGAGCAAAAGCTCACCAGCTTGAGCCCAAGGTCGCTGGCTCAGTCTACTGAAGGCCCGCGGTCAAGGCATGTATAAGAAAGCAATCAATGAACAATTAAGGTGTTGCAACATGCAACGAAAAACTAATAATTGATGCTTTTCATCTCTCTGTCCCTGTCTATCCCTCTCTCTGATTCTCTGTCTCTGTAAAAAAAAAAAAGAAAAGAAAAAAAAGAAACAGTCAGGGAAGTTTGATGATATTTAAGCATTTCTTTTCAGGTTTGCTAATGGTATCATATTTATTTTATAAAAGATAATTTTTAGAGGTGCATAAAGAAATATTTAAGGATGAAATAATAGTGTCTAAGAATTACTTACTAATTCTTTACACCATCACTAATATAGCTGCAGACCAGAGGGGTGGAAATGAAGTGAGTGAGGATAAAGGATAAGATTGGACTGGTGTTGACAACTGTTGAAGCTGGGTGTGGGTAGGTGGAGGCCGTTACATTTTTCTCTCCACGTTTGTATGTACAGTTGACCTTTGAACAACACAGGGGTTAGGGGAACCAACCTCCATGCAGTTGAAAATTCACTTATGACTTGGCTCCCCCCAAACTTAACGACCAATAGCCTACTGCTGACCAGTAACAGAAGCCTAATGGATAACATAAACAATCGATTAATACATATTTTATATGTTACATGGATTATCTATTGTATCCTTATAATAAAGTAAGCTAAAGAAATTAAACTGTTACTAAGAAAATCATAAGGATGAGTAAATGCATTTATAGTATTTATTGAAAAAAAATAGGCGTATAAGTGGACATGCTCAATTCAAATGCATATAGTTTGAGAATCAACTGTACTGGAATTTTTCATAATAAAGAAAGGTAAGCAGCCATGGCTGGATAGCTCAATTGGTTGGAGCATCATCCCAATACGTAAAGGTTGCTAGTTCGATCCCCGGTCAGGACACATCTAGAAACTGATGTTTCTATCTCTCTCCCTTCCTCTTTCTCTGAAATCAATAAATTAAAACCAATTTTTTTGCCTGACCTGTGGTGGCACAGTTTATAAAGTATCAACTTGCAATGCTGAGGTCACCGGTTCAAAACCTAGGGCTTGCCAGGTCAAGGCACATATGAGAAGCAACTACTATAAGTTGATGCTTCCCGCTCCTCCCACTGCCTTTCTCTCTCTGTCTCCTCTCCTCTCTCTTAAAAAAAAACAAACAAACAAAAAAAAATCAATAAATAAAATTTTTAAAAAATTTAAATAGTATTTTTTTAAAAGTAAGTGTATGGCTATAAATAAGAGACAACAAAACTTGTCAAGAGGAACATAAAGGAAAGAAGGAGGTCATGGGGAAGAGATGGACACCCACACTCAGAGATGTCCCCCCTGAGATACCTCCCTAAATAGCCTGTGGGCACACCCGCAGCTGGCCTAGTACCCAGTCCTAAAGTTCTGGCTGGTGCTCCATCCACCCCATCTCTCGAGACTGGAGGGGCCAGGGCCTGGCAGTAGGCTGTGGGTAGAGCCAATCCAAGCCCTAGAGAGGAAGGCTTTCTGACCACACACAGGGTAGAGGCCCAAGTTCAGGTCTCTGTGCGACCAAACATAAGCCACTTACTGACCTTGCGCCTCAGTGCCCTCATCTGTATAATGGGGAGCCCGCTGGGCCTACCTCGCGCACAGAGAGATAATGGAAGTGAAAGCACTCTGAATGCATCAGGGCCTTCGGACAGTGTGGGTGCTGTTTTTACTCCTGGCCGAGGGAGAAACCCAGGCAGGTACCATCTGGGTTCTGGTACCAGTTCTGCCAGTGATGGGTGTGCTGTGTAACCTCAGAAGAGTTTCTTACTGACTCTGGATCTGTTTTCTTGTCTGTGGACAAAATCTTCTGGGTCCCCTCCACGTCAGACACAATGAAACTAGAAGCCTGAGCCAGGCCTAGGTGTACCCAGAAGGGCTAGGGTTGAGGGGAGCAGAGAGGAATTATCAGAAAGCTTGGAGATGAAGGTTGTACCCTTGAAGAAAATGCCAACTTTCCTGGGTCCGTCCCAGAGAAAGAGGAATAGCTCAGCAATCTGAGCCAATTGTGGTTGATGGACAGGTCCCTCAATCCCAGGCCACCCCACAGAAAGCATCAGGAGGGAAGAATGTTCCAGCAATACCCAGATTAAATGCCAACCGCCAAGCCCAGCATGGCCTGTCCCCTCATTCTCTCCAATTCCCATACTTGGTATACACTCTTCAACACTTCCCAGGTCCACTGAAGCCACAGCCCCTTCACAGACAGGTCCTTGCTGGTCCCCTGCTCACAGGGCCCCCCCTGGGAAAGATGGGTGCACACTCCAACATGCCAGACAGAAGCAAGGCCCGCTCAGAGTCTTGCCTACTAAACAAATACCACACAAGTTGTGAGTTTCTCTTTCTTTCTCCACACAGGAGGCTCAGGCCGGAAGCAGCACCCTCAGCACCAAACCCTACCTCACACGTACTGAGCCCAGGGGGCCCTGAGCCGTGGGTTCCACAGGCTGGACCAGTGATTATGTGGACAGGGTTGTGGATAGGTTTTCAGGGAATAGAGCTCAAAGGGTGTGGGACTGCCTGCCGGCTAGGAGCCATGGGTTAGCCTCACCTGCTTGGGCCCATGCGCATTTGTGCCCTCTGGCAGGATCCGGTTCCTAGGAGGGAATCTGTGTCCCCCACATACTTTACTAACCCCCCAGCACACACGCACCCCCCCTCCCCAGACATATGAACTTAAAGTACTACCGGAAAGGAAACTTGGCGACCACATCTCCATGTCACCAAATCCTAGTCTTACCGCCCTCCAGAGCTGATCTGTGGACAACAGCAGCAGAGGGGACGGGTGAGGTGGGCACTGGGAGACGTGGGCTGGGTTAGTGACGGCTATATTGCAAGACTGTCCTCTGCCTCCCCCTCCACTTCCCCCACACGGGCTGAGCGGTGTCCTGCCCCGTCAGACCCACATCAGCTCCTCCCCTGCCCACTGCGCCGGGCTGACGCAGAGAGTGGGCACATACACCAATTCTGGGTGTAGCCCGAAACACCGTTCCCCCAACCAAGGTAACTTCTCATTGCACCCACTCTCATCCATCCCCCTTCTGAGTTCTGCCTGATGGTGTCATCTCCCAGAACTTTTCAATACCAGCCCCTCTCCCTCCCTGCAAAATCTAGATCAAAACGGTGAGGGACACGGAGACCCTAGCAACTTCTGGACAGAAAAAGAGAGAGAGACACAAAAAGAGAGAGAAAAGCAAACAAACAAAACCCGCGTCCGAGTTCCGGGCGGGCGGGACGGAGGCGCCTCACTCACCGTCCCTGTTTGGTGATGATCATCTCCGTCTGGTGCTGATTGAACTTGGACCACAACAGGTGGTTGTTGAGCGCGACTCGCAGCTTCCCGGACACCTCCAGCCCGGCTGGCAGCGCGTAGTCCTCGCGCGGCCCCGGGTAGAGCGCGGCGCGCGGGTCCGGGGCCGCGTAGCCGTCCCCAGGCTGGTAGCCCTCGGCGCCCGGCGTCGGCGGGAAGGGCTCGCTCGGCCCGGGGAAGCCGGCGGCCTGCGGCCGGGGCGGGTAGGCGTAGGCTCCGAGGAAGCGGGCCGGCGGGGCGGGCACCAGGGCGCCCCCGGCGTAGGGCGCCCCCAGGCCGGCGCCCCCACGACGCTCGGCCGCGTCCTGCGCGCTCGGCTCTGGGTAGAAGTAGCGGCTCTGCGGGTCGGCGCCGGGCGCCCGGCCCTCGTCGCCCGCGGGCATCGGCTCGGTGCCGGTCAGCATGTCTCCGCAGCCCCGCTCCACGACGCCCATGCGGGGCGGGAGGGCACCTTCCCGCGGCCGTCGAGGGCCGGCCCCCTCGGCGCGGGGGTGGCCCAGAGAGTCGAGCGCTCGGCGGCGGGGCGGGGCGGGCCCCGGGGGCGGGGGCCCCACCGCAACCCGGGTTCGGACGCCTGGGTCCTGCGTCCGCGGCCGGCGGGCGCGGCAGCTCCCGGGCTCCCTCCCCAGCGGGCCGCTGTCACTAGTGTCGCGGCGCCTTTGCTGTGGCTTTATGAAGCTCTCTGGATCCTCGACACCCGCCGCCTCGGCCCCGCCCCGCCTCACCCCGCCCCCTTGGCTAATACTGGGTAAATTCTACGCTGGCGGCTAGCACTGGAAAGGCCCCCACGGTGCAGACGAGCGAGTCCCCGCGCGCCTCATTCACGCTTAAAGACTTTGCCTCCTGGGAGGGTCAGCCCCTCTACCAGACACGCCAGCCTGTTTCTCTTCTCTGGACCCTCGTGGAAATTCCACCCACTTTTGAAGGCTCAGCCCCTCCGGCGGGAAGTCTTCGTTGATGGCTTAGATGGGGCTTAAAGCGCCTTCTTGCAGCACTTGTAGGCTCAGAGCCACTTCGACCATGAATATTCAATAGATATTCATGGATGCCCACTGTGTGCCCAGGCTCTGTGCTGAGAGGCTTTGCACGAAGCGTTCCTGCTCTTTCTCCCGGCTGGTGGCCTAGATGGGTTATGTCAAGTGCATCTTGTTTCTCTGGGTCCAGGGCAGAACTTTAAACTGGTTCCTTGGGGAACACCTGACGACAGCCTCGCACTTGCAGGGCCCTGGGCCAGGCTGGGTGCACAAAAGCTCCCTCACCTAGGCATGGCACCAGGGGCACTAGATGGACACTCTTAAGTTGCACTGGATTGCCAGTGCTCAGAGTCTCAGGACTGGCTCTGCCTGTCACTCAGGTGTATGAGACCCCAGCAAATCACTTCCCTTGTCTGAAGGTGCCTCAAGTGCCTCATTCATAGACTGGGGGAAACTGATCTACTTTTCAGGGGAGCCGTGAGTCTTACATGCGAGGGGGTCTCTGCACAGCACCTTCCAGTCTATTATTATACCTAAATGGAAAAGCTACTCTGGGCACATTCAGAAGCCGGCCAACAAGAAGGAAACCGGGACTGTATAAATCACCCCAAATTTAGGATTAACATTTCGGTGACCACCCTTCCAGATGTTACTCCCTGCAACACAACCTCTCTGTCTTTTGTGGGAGAGCACACACATAAATACATAATTTTATATTAAACACCACATGTGCTGCTTTGTAATGCTTTTTTCTTTTTCACTCAACAAGGTGTCACGGAATTTTTTGCACGTCAATATATAGATAAAGATTTACATTTTTAAAGAGTGTTTTGAAAAGTACTTTCATCTGGTAAAGGCTTACCTTTCCTCTCCCCGCCTCCTCAGCCCTGTTCAACTCTCCCCTGGGGGCTGGCCCCATCTCTAACATCTCTGTCCCAACCCAACAGGGCTTCAGCCTTAGGCGTCCATGGGGACTCTCTGCTCCCAACTAGAGCTGAACCAAGAGGCAGATTGTCAGGCGAAGGCAAATCTGGGGACTCCAGGGGGCGGGCATGACCCAGGGAGGGCTGGAGGGGGGAGAATCAACACCTCTCTTGAGGATGGAGTCCAGATACATGACAGCACCAGAACCAGGGACAGGCCTCCTCCCACTCCTTTACCCATCATTTCCCCACACCTTAAGGAAGGCAGAAGGTTCTGCCTGCTGTTTCAAGTGGGGCAGCATTGCCTGGAAGAGAGGGTGACCTTGGGACCCTTGGCTACCCTTAGGGAAGCCTGCAAGATTTCAGTAAGACTTCCCTGAATGACTGTCCCCAAGAGACATGAAACTGGAATGCTGACATCTCTTCAGGGAGAACTTTTGCTAAGTGCTTGGCTGTGGAAGGCCAATGGAGCCTTGTTGCTCGCTGGCTCTCTCCTTGTCTTTTCCGTACTAATCTTCATGTCAGTGACCCATACCCCTGCCTCTGATGACCTGGAGCTCCCCCACCCAGCTTTCTGAGGCAGGAGGGATTAGGAGTCTCAGAATCAAATAGATCTGGGGACATGTCCCTGGAAGAAGAAGGTGGCTGGGGGTGGTATCCCTATAACTTGATAGACTGTTAGAGGGTCTTACAAACCTGGCTCATCAACCCCAGATTCCTCACCCCCCTCCAATCTCTTCCACCCAAAAAAGAAAGTGCTTGTGAAAAGTGGGGGCTGAGTGGCCCTGGTGTCACCACCTTCAGTCCCACCCCTCTGCCAGCTTGGGTGAGAAGAAGAACCTTGGCAGTGACACCTCCTCCTCCTCTTGTCACCTCACTTCTTCCCAAGCCCCAGGGATGAAGTGGTGGGAAGGAGGAGCAGGAGATGAGACCTCCTGGGATGCCCTATCGCTGCCCCTCCCTGCCCCTCTCTCATCCCACCAACCCACTGAGCATCCAAAAGGCTGCCCAGGTGGGGCGGGAGCAAAGATGCACCGGGTGTGTGTCCCAGATGAGAGTCACAGTTATGACGGGATTTCTTCATCTGTTGTCCTCTTTGTGTACTCAAGGCTTCTTTTCAAGCCAGATTCCATCAAGATTCAAAATGAGGCAGGCTCCCGTGCTGTCAGACAGCGCAGTCACACCTGTAGGCTGCGGACTGTGCCAGGAAGCTGTTACAGTGTGGATTCCTGACACCCGCCTCTATAGACTGTGATTCCCAGGCCTGTGGCAGGTCCCCAGAATCTGTGCTTTTAAGAAGGACTACAGGTGCCTGACCAGGCGGTGGTGCAGTGGATAGAGCGTCGGACTGGGATGCGGAGGACCCACGTTCAAGACCCCGAGGTCGCCAGCTTGAGTGTAGGCTCATCTGGTTTGAACAGAGCTCACCAACTGGACCCAAGGTCGCTGGCTCGAGCAAGGGGTTACTCGGTCTGCTGAAGGCCCACGGTCAAGGCACATATGAGAAAGCAATCAATGAACAACTAAGATGTCGCAACGAAAAACTAATGATTGATACTTCTAATCTCTCTCTGTTCCTGTCTGTTCCTATCTCTCTCTCTCTCTCTCTCTGATTCTCTCTCTGTCTCTGTAAATAAAAAAATTAAAAAAACATTTTGTTAAAAAAGGACTGCAGGTGATGCTGCACCCCAGGGAGTCCACACATCCCACTCTCAAGCCCTCTCCCGCTTTGCTCTTCCATTGCAAGGCATGTCCCATCATGAGAGAGTCGGTGTGCCCTGACCCTGCTTGCTGTGCGCCTCGGGGTGGGGAAGGTTTAGTGTCTGAGGAAGGCTGCCACAGACATCCAGAAGACTATCTTATAGAAGCTCCAGGGCAGACATTAGATTCCTCACCCAGAATCTAATGGCCACCTGGGCCCTCTCCTTAAAATGTGTGGAGTACTGAGCTCCCCAGAGAGCCAGAAGGCTCTTGAAAGAGCTGCTACTGCCAGGTGTGAGGGCGGCCAAGCAGCAGGCACATGGTGGAGTCGGGGTTGGGAAGGGGACGGCTTTTAGTGGAGACTCAGGCACAGGAGCACCAGCACTCAGGACTTTGGCCCTCCGCCCCGCTGGGTGCAGCCGAGAGGCTGTAAGAGGGTAAATGAGTGAGAAAGACGGGGGTGGTGTTGGGGATGAGGCGGGAAAAGAGAGAGCACAGCGAGAGTCCTGGGCTGCATTTCTGAAAGAGAAATTTAGAGATGGAGAGGGACAGGGACCACAAAGTCAGATACCTAGAAAGTGACTCAGTGAGAAAGTGTCAGGCCAAGCAAGAGAGGAAGGATCAAGAGAGGGAGTTGAACCCGCAGAGGGAGGTCTGCGGAAGCAGAGGCACCGGCGGGTCCTGTGGGCACTAGAGGCCGCGGCTGAGGAAACAGGGTGGCTGGCTTGGAACCCCAATTCCAACCCTCCCTGGCTGTGTGGCCTGTTCAGATATCCTAACCTCTCTGGTTTCCTTGTCAGTAAATGGTGCTAATACACCTTCTGCCAGGCAGAACGGGGTCTCAAGTGAGGCGTGAAGTAGTGTAAAGGCCGAGGGGTCCTGCCACAAGGCAGAAGCAGAGCGGCGAGCTGCCGCCTCCTGTTTCCTCTCCTCCAAGCTGCCCGCATCTTCCCATTCCTCCCTGGGGCATCCATTGATCCCCACAAAACGTACGTCCTTCAAACCCAGCCTCCAGCCTCCACTAAGGGCCATGAGCCGAAAGGGAACTTTTTGTAAGACCTCTCCTGCTTGAGGCCGGTATCCCATTCCTGAAGACTCATGTACTGAGGGCTGGGAGGGCCAAACCGGGGGACTCTGGGATCACACAGATAAATTAGGCTTAGCCCCTGCTCCCCAAGAGTTCTTAGCAAGATAACCACAGGCCTAGAGTTCTGAAGCCCCTCAGCTCATTTGTCCTGCAGGTGTGGACTCGCAACACACCCGTCTGTGCATGTACATCACGTAAGTGTGCACACACGCACCCTACACAGTTACACTGGACAGACCCCTGTGGCCCGCACCCCTTGTCTTGTCCCTCTCACAGGCAGCCTCCCTGAGCTCTCTGGACATCTGCCTGGCTCACCCCGACCCGCCCTAGACTCCCTCCCCCTCTGGGTCCAGACTGCCAGTCCTTCAGAGAACATGGCCGGAACCATCGGATTAACAGCCAGGGAGGGCAGAAGGGGAGTGACAGGCACCTGTAGGTCCCCTCCCCCCATGACAGCTGCAGGAGTTCCGAGTCCCCGACACCCAGCACCAGGTGGTCAGTGTGGGCTCCTCTCAAGGTCAAGGGCTCCGGATTCTCCCCTCCGGGCTGACTCACCGTTCCCACCGCACACACCCCTCGAGGCTGGGCAGGCCTTACCCTTGGGCTCCAGGCCATACGGGATCCTGTGTTTCAGGCTTCTCCCTAGGTGGGCATCTTATCTTCCCATCTCCGGTCATTTCTTCTGTCTTGTCTTTAACGCTGTCACCCAGGCCCCAGCTCCTCACACAAGGTCCCACCCCCACGCAGACCCTCCCCCAGCTGTGGTCCCAGGCTAGGGTTCCTGCACCCTCCTGAAGCAGGATTCAGATGTTGGGCACTTGAGCCCCTCTGTCATCATGGGGCACGCCAGGTTAGGGACAGGCAAGCCAGAGCTTCAGGGAGGCCCTGGGGAGAGGCTATGTGTCCCCCACCCCCTTCCTGGGGAATCGCAGTAGACAGGCCCTTAATCTCAGGCAGGAAGCAGGGTCCGGTTACCAGGAGTGGGGGTAGGGGAATACCCAGGGCTTTGGGTAAAGGGAGCTGGGGTGTTGGGGGGGGGGACACGGGCCCAGGGGTTAACCCCTTCACAGCCGGGGCCCCCTGCTCCCCATCCTCTGTTCTAGGAGGCAGCACAACACCCTGGCACAGTCAGCCTCCGCCAGGCCAGGCGTCCTATGTGAGGCCACTCCACACAACCTTTAGCCACAGGACAGCAACATAGCCCCTGCTCTGCCCGCTCCCTCTCCAGGCCTCTCCTGGCTTCCTGAGGGCTGCGCATTCCCCTGTTTGCCCCATGACTCTGTGAGACTCCTGGGACTCCTGAGTCTGTTTCTCTATTTTGTCTGATTCTGAGTCTCTCCGGGTCCCTGGTTTCTGCCTCCGTCTTGGGGATGTGTAAAGCCTCTGCCTGCTTGTCCTCAGTGTAGGTTTTATAACTTTCTCTGTCTGTCCATCTGCTTTCTTTGGGGCTCTGAGTCTGCTTATTTCTCTATCTCTTCATGTCTCTATCAATGTCTTCAGGTCTGTCTGGGTCTCTGTGAGCCTGTTGCATGTCTGTCTGTCTGTCTGTCTGGGACCGAGCCTCCATCTGTGAGTCTGCCTGGCCCTTTCTGCCTCTGGCCTGAGGCCCTGTGGCATGTCTGTCTGGTTAACAGTGTAGGGTGGGGACAAGATGGGGACAGACTTCTGGACTGGACCAGGTATGGATGAGTGGGGGAAGCAAAGAAGCAAAGAAGAGACAGATCTCATTCTTAAACGCTGTCTGAAGCAAGCTGGACAGCCCTAAAATCCCCAGGTAAACTCTGCCAGGCCAGTGGGCAAGGGAGAGAGGACATGGCAACGATCACACCAGGTCAGGAGTGGGGGGGGACAGGCACGAGTTGCACAGAAACAGAAACTGATGCAAATGGGGAGGACTCAGAAGCAAGTGGAAAGACAGACGGGGAGTTCTGGGTTCTGATCCTGACTCTGTCACTAGCCCCGATGACCTTGGGCTAGGAGCTTTCCCTCTCTGTGCCTCAGTTTTCTCCTCTGTCAAATGAGACAGTCAGCAGGCACCATCCTGTAGGATTCTGTGAGAGAACCGGTGGGGGTGTGGCAGAAGACTTCCCAAAACCCAGGGCAAGAGACCGGTTGCCCCTTTCTGTCCCTTGAGGAGTATCCCAAAGTCCCTTTCAGTACCAACATCTTCTGTGTCTTCCATTCAGCTAGGGGCAGGACAGAGGGAAGAATGGAAGTTAGATAGCATGAAGGACTTCCTGCCATGCAGCAGGCGGGTGAGGAGGCCCCAAATCCTCCTCTCAGAGGTCCCGGGGCCCCCTCTGTAGGGGTTGGGGTGGAGGGACAGGGTAGGGGTGGGGGCTCAGCAGCTGGGTAATTAGCCATCGCTCTCAGGCCCCGGGGGAGGGGCCGGCTGGACTGAGAAACCAACGCAAAGTGACAGGGGCAGTTTTGACACGCGGTGAAGCTGACGGGCCCAGGGGGCCGGGGCTTTGGTGTGTGTGCGGGGGTGAAAATCCCATCAGATGATTAAAAAATAGGTCAGAAGGAAGGAGCCGCAGCCGGCGCTTGTCCGTGGTGAGGATGCTGTGCGGCTTCCCCAGGGCTGCGGGCCAAAGTGGGGTGGGGAAGCTGAGGAATATTTGCAGGGGGCGGGTGAGCTAGGAGTGGGAACAAGAAGGCTGCAGGCCCAGCCGCGGACCCTGTCTCCCGCAACCCTGTCTCACAGGGCACTCTGGAATTCTACGTGTAGTCCACCTTCTGGCCTTCCTGTTGCACCCTCTTCTTCAAAAACAGAAAGATGCAGTTCTTCCTCTGTCCACCCCACTCCACCCCAGAAACAGTGAGACTATTCCAGAAGTAATGAGACTATTGCCCCCTCTGGAAGCCCTTCATACCTTCTCATCTCAGGTCCTCCTGCTACAAAGGTGGCTTGCTGACTTATCCTATATTTCTCACCCATCTGAACAAACACACCTTCCACTGATTCCCTTCTGACATCTTGCCAATCCGCGTCCTACTTGGGGTCCACTCTGGCCCTCCTCCCTCCAGCTGGTTCTCAGAGATCGCCTTTCCCGCCTTTCCCTCTTTTCCTCCTTCTCAACTCCTGCCACAAAACATACCATGGCCTAGAAAAAGCATAAGGCAGAGAGCAAGGAGGCATGAGGTAAGTGACCTGGGACAGGCTGATGACCTTTAGGACATCAGATGGAGGCCAAGGGTCTGTCTGGATTGTACAGAACTCTGAGACACCTGGTAGTGTCCCCTCTATGTAGGCAGTGTACAGCCCCCTCCCACATCATCCACTTAAGGTTGGGAAGTTCTTTCAGTGTCTTCCCACAGCCTCTCATCCTGCAGTGTAATCTCATTTTTTTTTTCTTAGATCCCATGGAGAAATTAGCACCTGCAATTTGGGGGGTGGAAGAGAGGCCTTGGATCCACATGCCGTGCTCTCTCGTCCTCATAAATCCCAGGCCCAGGCAGAAAGCAGGTGGGCAGCCAGGTGTCGGGGGCAGAGGGACAAACCAGGCGTTAGCAGTGCCGTCTCCAGTGAGTGGGCACCTGGGGCCCAGCCCCTGCAATGGAGAGCACGCAAGGCCGTGTTGGCATGGAAGTGGATTGGCTAGGTCTGACCTTGAGTTTAACCCCACTTACCACCCCAGACACAGATCCGCTCTGACATGCAAGTCCGAGATTTCCCCGGGAGCCTGTTGTCTGCTGCCCACCCCCTCAGTTACCGAGGAAGTGTCACAAGGCTTCCTGCCAACCTCCTTCCACCAGGGCCATGGGCAGCTGGCACTCTCTGCAGGGCCCTGAGACAGCCCCTGAACCCGCATCTTCAGCCACAGGGGGCATAAAGCTGGTGTGGTTGCCCATCCCTGCCCCCTTCCACATGCCCGCCTCTGTTTCTTTCCAATCACTGGCACCAGGACCTGACGTGTTGCTTGCGTGGCTATGGTCAGGCAAGTCCTTAACAATCGGTCCAGTGGCTGGGAATCAAAATACTGGACCCATGGTCTTTGCATTACACACACACACACTGACCTGGGGTCGCCACCCAGGGCTCAGGGCTCAGGAACAGGCTATATGCAGGGTTCCCAGGCTCTTGCACCCCTGGATATGGTGCCGAGTCCAGCTTGCACTCTGTCTCATTTTTGAATTCGCAGTGAGTTTATAACCTGGAAAAATCTGAGTTTTTCCTGACTGCCTCCCACCCCAGACAATTCATCCTGTTGATTTCATTAACTTCACAAGGCTTTGAGGTCAACTGGGCAGAAATCATTGTCCGTGGTTTATAGATGAGGAAACTGAGATACAGAGAAGTTAGGCACCTTGTCAAAGTCACACAGCTGGTCACCCAGTGCTGAACCCTTATGCTTGCACCATGCCTTTCCATGACCCCATTTGCAAAGTAGATTCTTGTTCTTCCTATTTTACAGATGAGAAAACTGATGCTCAGTTTTTTTCATCCTCTATCCCTCTCTCCTCACAAGGTATCCTACCCAACCCAGTTCCAGCTCAGAGTCCTTCTGCTTCCTCTGGAGAAAGGCAAGGCCCTAAATCCTCCCCAGGTCACCCAGTGAGCATTCCCTTGTACTTTGGGAAGTCAGTCCTTTTCTGCCTGATGACCCTAAAGAACTGGATCTCATTCTTCAGCAAATCACATCCCACTTGCGGGCAGGAGGGGTGGGAAGCAGGTCTGAAGAATGAAAAGGGCAGAGACTGGCTTAGCCACACAGCACGGTGGCAGTAGAGGAAAAGATCCAATGGGACAAACCCAGGGGTCCTGGGTTCTGGGTGCAGAGGTGGGGCCAGGGACATTCCTCACTTCTCTGAGCTTTCTGGCCCTGGCACATGGGCCCACTGCCACACATCCAAGCTGTTAGGTGTTTCTGTCTGAGTAGGGAGGGGAAGGTAGGGGGGGATAGTGGGCAGCTCTTAGAAACGGGAGGAGGACTCCACAGGCATGCTTCCTGCCATGTTCCCTCTGCCCACTCTGAAGTTCATCACACTTTCAGCTAATTGAACCTACACTCCTCTCCCTCTCGCTTCTCACCTTGAGACCTGTGAGCTACTGGCCGAGAGGGGGCCGCAGAGCCAGCTGGAGCTGCCAGCTGCCCCCTTCTCCATGCCAACCTGCCTGCCTGTGATTCTGGGGACCCTTGTGTGCTCTGGTTGCGGCCTCAGCAGCAGCTCTGGGGACAGCATGTGGGGCTTAAGATCTCCTGTTCTGGGCTGAGAGTGAGGAGGGAGCTCTCTCTGACAACTTACATGGGGAAGTTGAGGTCGCTATCCCTTGGCCCCAGACTCTTGTCAAGATCTGAAACCACTAAACCTGTCATTCTTCCTTAACAAACCCAGGGCAGACCTCCAAAAGAATAGTCTGAGGCAGGGTCCCTTCCTTGCGCGGCTGTCTAACCCGAATCCTCGCCGAGGGGTGGAAGAAGGGGGCAGAGATGAATCGCAGTTTCTTATAAACCCGGTGGCTTCTTGTTCCCCGACGACGATGCAGCGGAGGAACTCTGAGGTTCTGGCTTTGACTCAGGCCCCATTGCCTGGGCGTCCCCGGTGCCATCTCCCTCCGCCCCTCCCCAGACTGGAAAATCAAGCTCACGCCCCTGCCCGAGTCAGTGCTTCCCCTGCTTCCCCTCAAGGTCTCTCGCTTTCCCCTAAAGAGAGGTATTTCCTTGAAACTGGGAAAAGACAAGGGGGCAGAGACCTCGCTAGTTACCAGGACGGGAGGAGGAGGCACGTGAAGGGGCGGGGGTGGAGCTACCTTGCCTTCCTGTACCAACCCCAGCCCGGCCCGCTGTGCGCCCAGCTCCCCAGCGCTGCCCCTCTCGCTCCTCGGATGTGTGCGGCGAGCGCGAGCATGGTGCGCGCGCGTCTGTGACTGGTATTGGGTGGGCCTCCCAGCCCCCACGGGTGAAGGTGGGGTGGAGGAGGGGAAGTGTCATACCTCTGGTATGCCTATGAGTGACATACATTTTGTTCACACACACATGTTCCTCCTATGCCTTGTCTACATGTGCTCTCTATCCCGCCCAGAATCACAAGTCTGATTGGTACCCAGCTCTGCACGTTGCATCTTGGGGCATTAAACAGATCCCTCTCTTCTGTAAATGAGAAGGAGCACCCCCTAGGGTCTCCAGAAAATCAGGGGACTCAGGAATCAATTAAGAGGCAGGCACTTTACATGTCAGAAAACTGACTCTTCTTTCTCCCACCAGGGGACTCCCTAGTTCTGGGCTGGTAGGGCGGGTCTGGCAGACCCTCAAACTTCCTGCCGACTTAAAGGCTCAAAGAGACGTGAACCCCAGTCATCACCCAACTTCCAGACCCTGGATGAGCGCAGGTGGGTTTGGGGAGGGTCTCGTTCTGCGGGGAAACTGAATCCTGGGAAGGGGGTGGTGAGAAAGTCCTGAGTCAGCAGTCTGAAGAGCTCACAGGTTCCCACCCCCATCCTGGGGCAAGATGGCGAGAACAACGAGCTGAAACAGAAAGAGCGGAAAGAGAGATAGAGAGACAGAGAAAGCAGGAGAGAGAAACAGACACTGGACAGTCAGAAAGGGAGTGACGGGCAGAAGTCGGGGCAGAGGGCACTGGGAGAGAGAGAACCGGATGTGTGCAGAAGGGGTCAGGGAATGGCTGCCTTTTCCATTTCGCCACTAGGATCACAGATATACAAAACCTCGGCACAGAAAGAATCCAAATCTTTTATCTTAAGAAGGGGAAATCGAGGTTAGTGATAGAGTCACCAAAAGGGAAAGGTAAGCCAGAGTCGACACACCCTCCTGCCCTACATGGGGCTCGTTTTCTCAGCCCAGAGGGAATGGGAGGACCAGGTGCTCCAGCACCTCCAGCATTGTCTATGGGTACAGGTGGGTCTGGGGGTGGCAGGGGGAGAGTACTGGAGGTGCATCTGGACGCTTATTTGCAGGGCAAGCACATTTAAAAATCAATAAAAATGACAAAACTTTCTAAAGGATGCTTTACCCCACATTACATAACATTGAGATGCGGTGATGGGACCTTCTCCCACGGCTGTGACTACCACTTCATGCACATGAAGGAGGAGGTAGGAAAAGGCACCAAGGACAGTGTAATATCAAGATGAAAAAAGAAAGCTTCTCTTGCATACCCCACCTCCACCCCAACCTCAGGATCACCTGAGTTCTCTCTTCCTAACTCTGGGAAGGATGGAGAGGTAGGCCCTGTCAAACTCCACAACTGTCAGACTCTAGAGGACACTGGCTTGGGGAGGGTGTTGAGGGGTGAGCATGTACACTCACAGCCTGGCTTCGCCCATCTGCACCGCCCCTGCCTGAAGAACCACCCTCAGAACTTGGCTCACAGAGAAGAAGGGATTGCCTCCAGGTGATGCAGCCATCTGGGAGGAAAGGGGGGGTTCCAATGGAGGACCCTGCTCCCAGGCCCAGGCATCAGGGGGGCTGCTAGGCTCTGCTTATGTGACCCACTGTGCCCTGTCCCACCCTCAGGACAAGCTCAGGCCTTGGACCCCTTGGGATTTGGAGCTGAAAGAGACAAGTAGAAAGGAGATGTTTGGGGGAACCAAAGTCCCTAATCCTCAGCCCCTCTCCACTCCAAGCCGTTGGGTGAGGCAGCCCTAGAATAATGCCAACCCCATCTTAGCGACCTCCCAAACCCCAGGGCTCACGTGCTGGAACGCAGTGCCCTCAACATTGCCGGCTGGGAGCTCAGCAAAAGCTTCCAAAAGATGTCACTTTTCCATCTCTGCCTCTGACTCCTCTGAAAATTTGGGGGGCTAATAGGAGGGGCCTCCAACGCCCTTAGTCATCCTAGGAAGCCAAGCTGAGTAGCAATGACTGATATTCACCTGACCACAAGCCAGTTTTGTGGTTTCTGTTGTTTTCAGGAGCAGTAAAAGCAGGGCAGAAGGCCCTGAGCAGAGAGAGGAGTGGGACCCCAGCTCCTGCCAGGGACACTCAGCTCTGCCCTGGCACGACCCTGCCAAGCTCAAGAGAGCCCAGAGCTGCCCCCACCCCACAGAGTCACACTGAAAGGGTTTTTAACAACTAGGAACACTGCTCCCCTCCATTTCCGCCATGTGTCCGTGGCCACTCGGCTGGTTAGGCTGACTGCTTCCTGGATCCAGGTGAACTCATTTCTTTTTGTTTCATTTTGGTTTTCTTTCTTTCTTTTCTTTTTCTTTCTTTCTTTTCTTCCTTCCATCCCCTTCCTTCCTTCCTTCCTTCCTTCCTTCCTTCCTTCCTTCCTCCCTTCCTTCCCTTGTTTCCTTCTCCTCCCCCCACCTTTTCCTCTTATGTGTGTGGCAGAAATAATTCGGGAGCCACAGCAAAGAGAACGGAGGCTGCTGGAGGTTCCTCAAATGTACATGACCTGCCTGACCAGGCAGTGGCACAGTGGATAGAGCATCAGACTGGGATGCGGAAGACCCAGGTTCGAGACCCCGAGGTCACCAGCTTGAGCGTGGGCTCATCTGGTTTGAGCAAAAGTACACCAGCTTGGACCCAAGGTCACTGGCTCAAGCAAGGGGTTACTCAGTCTGCTGAAGGCCTATGGTCAAGGCACATATGAGAAAGCAATCAATGAAAAACTAAGGTGTCGCAATGTGCAATGAAAAACTAATGATTGACGCTTCTCATCTCTCCGTTCCTGTCTGTCTGTCCCTGTCTATCCTTCACTCTGACTCTCTCTCTGTCTCTGTAAAAAAATAAAATAAATAAAAAATGTACATGACCTGCCAGGCCCCAACCCCAAACCTGCAGGAGCCCAGGTCCAGCCTCCAGCTCCTCCGGCTGTGGCACCCACTGCCCCCGACCCCCAAACCTCACTCCCCCTGATCTGGGAAAGATCAGGAATCACAATAAGGGCTACTTCTCATAGAGTCGAGTTTAGAAGAATCTCAGAAATAGAAAAAGCCAAAATGTCAGCACTGAGAAGAAAATGACAACTTCCTGGTCCGGTCCCTTCATGTTTTTTCAAATGAAGGTGGGAAAGCTCTGAAAAGTGGTGCGATGCCCTTAGGGCACGGCTGGAAGGAGAGGTCTTTGTGCTCAGGACTGGTTTGGACCACTTCTCCTCCCTGCCACTCCCCACCCCCCGCTAGGAGCACATTCTCGCTCCTTTTCAGTGCTGACCAGACTCCTTGTCCTGATAACCAAGGAGAAGAATGAAGTAACCAGGGCCGGGCCAGGCACAAGCCCGCAGACACATCAGCAGATGGACACAGAGAGGTTTAGCATTTTTCTGGGAGCAAGTGGCATCTTCTTGACCTCTTCCTCCTGGGAGCCTGCCTGAATTAGCTACGGGCCTGTTACATTTCCTACCTGGTGGCCACAGCCGTGGCAGAGAGACAGGGGAGGGAGCAAGGGTGAGAGCGTGCCTGAGAACCAGTCACAACAGGGCACAGCCACGAGTGACAGGGAAGGAGGGGGAGAAGTGAACGGGGCTGGAAGTGGGGTCTAGATAGGATTAGGGGTGTGGCCCAAATGAGTCCCTGCTGCCCAGATGTGGTTAAGGTTTATCATGTGATTTCTACGAAGGGTGAAGGAGTCCTGGGCTGGAGCTGGTTCTGTGCGTCTCCTCCCAATGGTCAGCGTTGTCGCGTGGCAGTCTAAATGGAGGGCCAGTTGTTCTGCACTGACCAGCGCTCCACTGGGTGGCGGGGCCAGCTTCAGAGCCAGGAGCGCATTGCAGGGCTTGCACGTGCATGTGAAACTTCGCACGTGTGCCGGCGTGCACTGCTCCTGGGGTCTGCGTGGGGTCATGTGTGACTGCATGGCAGTGAGTTCCTATGTCCCTGTCACAGCTGGGACATACCTATGTGGCACCGGGCTCCTGGTCCCGTGAGAACCTGTGTGTGTCTGTGCCGTTGGGAAGAGTGTGTTACTGCGGGTGGGAGCCTCTGTGTGTGTGTGTGTGTGACTGGGACCCATACACTTTATGCATCTGGAGCTGGGTGTGACGCGGTGAGTCTGGAGGATAGTGGGAAAAGACCCACACGTGCTCCTCGTGGGGACTAGAGCTGTGCCTGAGACCAGAGACACCCAAATCCCTGGGCTCTGAGGACTCGGTGGGTGGTGGCTGAGACCCCCTGTACCATGCACGTTCTGCTCAGCCCCCCCTCTGTCCTCAGGCTTGACCACCTGTCCGTCCAGGAGGGAGTGGGATACTAAGGCAGGCAAGGGGTTGTGTTTTTTAACAATTTATTAATTAATTCTTTTTAGAGAAAGAGAGAGAAACATCAATTTGTTGTTCCACTTATTTATGCATTCATTGGTTGATTCTTGTATGTGCCCTGACCGAAGATTGAACCTATAACCTTGGCCCCTATGGGGACCATGCTCTAACCAACATAGCTACCTGGCTAGGGCTTGGCAAGGGGCTCTCTTATCCTAAAGGTAAGCTCTTTCTGTGCTGAGCTCACCAGAAAGGCCAGCACCAGGGGGCACTGTCCTCTTCCCTGCCCCTCACCCATGCTTCTGGGTGAACTATCTCCTTCACACCATCTCCTGATCCTCCCCTCACCACCATCCACAGTTTGCTTTCGCTGTCTGGAGAGGGTGGGGATAGGAGAGTTCAGCTCCTGCATCACCCACAAGGCCAAGGGCCCCAGGAAGAGGGAGGGACATGCTCACCATTCAATCAGACCCATCCCCCTACTCACCTGTGGGCTGAAAGCCTGGGCTGGGCTCCCCTCTGAAGCAGAGGGTTCTGACCAAGGAAACGGGCTCCCTGTATCCCCCTGCCTCCCTCTGGCCGCCGCAGGGAATTTGGCTCCCCAACCACATCTCCCAACTCCCTTTCCACGAAGAAGCCCTGTAGGCCCCTTGCTCCAGGCACATGGGGAAGCAGCTGTGGCTGCCCCTGTCCCTTCCACAGTCTACAGGGCCAGAGGAAGAAAAGCATGAAGATAGGACTTGGGAGAGGGACTGAGATAAGAGACCAGCTTTCTCATCTGTCTTCTTACTCAAATCCCTTACCCATGGTCTGACTTGGGGACATATGTCTTCTGAGACCCGAACCCTCCCTCACTCCTCCTCCCTGGAGCTTTCAGATGCCCCCCACCTGCAGTGGGTCACTCTGCTCATCTCTCTGCTTCTGGCCTGTACTGCCCCAATGCCAGCCTGAACTGCCCAGCTTCAGAGGGAGGGAAGGAGGGACCTACTGTGGAAAACACTCAAGGAACCGGAAGCCTTGGTTCAGCTCAGAAATGTGCCCCCATATCTTCACTGGAAGTTCTTCCTAAAGTCTAATCTGATGTTCCTTCTACTGTGGCCATGCCCAGCGCCTCACTGGCTAGTAGCTGGGCCTTCTGCCCATCTCAGCCAGCCCTGCTCCTTCAGCTGAAGCTCGGCTCCAACAGAAAAAGAGCCTAGTTCCAAAAATGAAAACAAAAGTCTCCACTCATCCCCAGCACCCCCTCTATGCACCTTGTCCTCCCTACACCCCCCCGCCCACCACAGAAACCCACAGGGCATTGGAGCCTTCGTCCCAAAATGAGTCAGGGCCCCTCAGAGGAGTTTAGCTGGGGCACAGGAATTTCCCTTCATGCCAAGCAAGGGCTCTACTTCAGACTGACCTCTGTCCAACCTCCTTAGCCCAAAGGGGCAAGATCAGGTCCCCCACCAGGAAGGGTGGGACCTCCTGCAGGCTGACCCAGCTAGCCCGTGAAGGGACTTCTGCCCTAGCCTCTTAACACCAAATACCCTTTGAAATTTGATGTGAAGGGCAAGCCCAGGCAGCGTACCTAAGTATGGAGTTGGGGGCAAGAAGTGCTCAGGCCCCTGCAGGAGTACCCTGTGGGCACCTCACCCCGTGCCCTGCAGTATGCTCCCTACTTTTATTCCAAGGAAGTAAAGGAAATAGGAGCTTCCTTCTAGGTCTGAGGTCACCGGAGACCCTCCAGTCGGTGCCAGGAGGCCAGCTGCAAATCTTCTCGCTCCTTCTTTCTCCTCTGTGCTCAAGACAGCCAAATGCCAGGGCCAATGAAGATGGCTGGCCGGGCAGAGTGGAGGCAGCTGGGGGTTCTGCTGACCCCCGTGGAAGTGGCACCCTCTCCTCACCCTGTGCCCTGCACTGCATACATTCTCTCTCTCCAAAATAGCATCTCTGGAGGGGGGAAGTGGGGGCAGTTCTCACTCAGCTCATTCGCTCCTTCCCACAGTGTGTTCACAGCCCTCTGGCTGTCTCTCGCGACCTGATTTCCCTGCCAGGCCCTTCTGCTCCGCCTCCGCCCCCACCAGCCCGCTCTCCTGGGTCCCAGGACCCCTAGGGTAGACAGTGAGCCTCCCTCTCCTCAGCCCTTCAGGTTTGCCACCTCCCGCCCCCCAGCCGTGGTTGTGGCCTCATTCCCTACCTGCTTTGGGACAGAAGTAAATTCAATGCACATAAATTGAGCACCAAATGTGTTTGCAGGGGCAGGGTGGGGGGTCGGTATGGTAGTCACTGGGGCAGGGGATAAAAATGTCAAAATATAACAGTCCCCCGTTCTTTTCTTCAAGGGTCTCCCCAAGGAGAGGCCTGACACCTGGGGACTCTCCAGGAGTGAAGCTGCACCCGAAGCCTCCAACACGGCCTGGAGTCCCCTCTCCCTTGCACCCAGGGCCCTAGGGCCCCAAGGTCCCAACCCACACTGGACCCCGGGCCACCTCATGCCAGCTCTAGAAACGACTCACAAGTTCCCTCGCTATTGTTTGGGCTGTTTCTTATGCGGAGTGTGGCCCTGAGTGGCTCCCAAGATGGTAGGGGCAGTTAGGGCCCTGCCTGGGAAATGTCCAGTCTCAATCTGGAAGCAGGACACAGAGCTGGGGTCATCGCAGCTATGAGAGGGCTCCAGGGATAGATAGGGGAGGGTGTGTGGAGTAGGCTCGGAAGAAGGACAGGGGCAGGGCTGGGGTGTCTGGGGCTGAGGGGTGTGGGAGGCAGGACGGGGTGCTGCCCAATCTGAGAGAGGAGTAGCAGTGGGTGCACTTCCCCTGCCAGGCCCAGCTTGACGCTGCGAAAGGCCTGACCTCTTGCCCCCAGCACCACGAGTGTGTTGGAGGCAAGGAAAGACAGCCTCAAAGCACCCCCCAGGGAACCACCTCCCCCCTTTTTATTTCTGGCTCCATTTACTTGGTCAAGAAGGGTGTCAGTGGTAATGCAAATTAGGAGGTGTTGGAGGTGCTGGCCGACACCCATCCTGTCCCTCTCCCAGGCCCGCCCCCCATGCCCACACTCACAAGGTCAACTGGAACATCTGCCAGGCGCGCCTGGTGCCCTTGCCCTTGGTTGAACTGGCATGGAGGGTGGGTGAAGCTGCTTGTTCTCAGGGTTCTGCTTCTGCCACAAGGACAGGGGCAGCCACCAAGAGGACCAAGAGGGCCTCCAGATGACGCCCAGGTCCTCTCCTACCCCAGTCGCCTCCTGTCCTACACCTGCCAGACCTCCCTGGGTTGTTAATATCTAGACAGTCAGTCAACACCCTCAAACAAGACCTTCTCTCCCAGGCTGCCCATGGGAGGGACACAGACTGGGGCTTTCTCAGCAGCACCCTCATGGCCCTCTGCAGGTATTGGTTGATTTCAAGAGGCACTTGGGCAACCAACCAGCAGGCAGAGCTCTGAGTGCCCAGAGTTTCTCAGGAGTCAACACAGAGAAGTCAGAGGAGGGCAGGAAAAGGGGCAAGGTGCTGGGAGACCGCACACGCTCTCCCCACATTGTCTGGCTTCTGCCCCCAGAGGCCTTGTCCCACCCCTTCCCAGTTAGGATCCCCCTTGCCCTTAAGTTTTCCTTCTTGTGTCAGATCTCAGCTCTTCCTGCGGTAGCCAAAGTTGCTGTTCTTGTCCTTGCTGTGGAAGAAGTGGGACTGGGGGAGCAGCAGCTCCCCCCAACCCTGTAGAGATGTCACTGAGTGAAACCCCCACCCCCTGTTCTTCTTCATTAGTCCTAATCAGCGGGGTGAGGTGTTTCTCATTAACACGCTGACTCACCCACCCACCCCTCCCTTTTGTTAGCAATCAGCTTCTCCCCTGACACACACACACACCACCACCACCACCACCACCGCGGCGGCCGCCGCCTCCAGCATCTGAAAGGAGCTGTTGCTCCCCTCGGCTGACCCCCTGACAGTGTACACAGGGATCGGGCAGGTCAGGGGGTTCCATGATAACTCTGGCTGAGGAAATCCCGGGTGGGGGGGAGAGGGGCAGAACTGTTGGTAAGATCCCCAAAGATGAGGCAGGGAGGCCTGAGGGGCAGCTGGTGGTTGACAGGGAGACTGAGGGCAGAGGGGCCAGCGCTGGGAAAATGCTGGGTGCCGGCCTTTCCCTGGGCACTTGGAGACAAACGGCTTGGTCTCTGCGAAGTCTCCCTCACCTCCCACGCCACGTGCCATGGCTGGCTTTGGGTCTGTGCTGGTGGGAGCGAGCAGGTCCCCTGCCCCCACCGGCTGTATCTTCTGCCTCAACAGGGGTCTCCCCTCCATTTTGTTCCTGTGAAGGTTGTCCCACCCTCCTTACCTTTCCAGGAGCCTAGAGAGCTAGACCCCTTTGCCCCACACTCTCCGACCCCAGTGCTCCCACATTACTCCTACAGAGAAAGGAGGAGCCAGCGTCCTTATACCTGACCACAGTCCTGCTTGGAAAAAGGGATGCATTGGCAGGACTCCCCAGCCCCTCCTCCAGCCCCGCCCCCGTACTGGTGGGGGTGGGGCATTTAATGATAGGCGTGGTCCTGGAGAACCTGGAGGGGGCGGGGCATACTAGTTTTTCCTCCAGCCCCCCGTCTTCCTTCCCAGCCCCAGCAACTTCCTGCCCTGCACCTGAGCCCTTTCCCAGGTCACCGGAAATCAAGGAGACAAGCTGCCAGAATATGCACCTTATGTTCCCATGCTCCCTTGTCCCTGTGCCAGAAGTTCCAGGACTTTCTGTCCCAGGGTTGGGAAGCCATGTTTCATTGGGATGGTTGTCCTCACCTTCCCTAATACTCAGCACTAGGCCACAGATAGAATGAGAAGAGCAAGGGAGGCTGGGAAGTCTCCCCATGGAGGAAAGCAGCATCCAGGTTCTGGGTCTGTCTGGACCCTGACACTGAATGGGGAAGCATGTTCACCTTGGGTCTGGAACTGAACCTAAGGCCTTCTATGAGCAATTGCCCCCCCTTTTGTTTTTAAAGGTAAAAGGATCATGCGGAAATGAAATCACCCAGAGTTGATGCAGAAGTACCTTAGGCCCTTTCTGCAGACAGGACAGCCCTGGCTGGGGTAGGAGTCGAGGGTTCATGACCTGGCTCTGACCTCTCAGGCTGTGAGACTTCTGAGGCAGCTGCTAAGCCTGGAGCCCAGCCCTTCCCCTGCTCGCAGACCCACGAGGACATGGAACAGGGATGTTCCTTCTCTTTGAAGCCCCAGCCTGCATCTTGGCATGCAGAAACCATTTAATGAAGAAATAGCTGCTTACTAATAAATGAACCTCCAAGGATGGCTTCAGAACCTTCACCTCCAGCCAGCAGGAAGGGAAATTTCCAGAGTCTCTGACACCTGCTCAGGGCTGGGGTGACTGCTCCACAGCTGTCCTGAACAAACTCATCACGAGTCATCTGTGGCCATTTGCATGCTTACACCTCCAGAATTGCCTTGGAACGTGGGCGCCCTATGCATCCTCTACTTGCCCAATAGCCACTCACCCATGGTGGTGTACCGTGGAGACACAGTTTTCAAGCCCTCCGGCTGCCAAGGATTCTCTCCCCACCCCTGCTATGGAGCACAGAGCATAGTCTGAGCGCAGATGGAACAGGTAAGTTTTATTTGGAAATCCAACTTGTTTGGAGGGCTCAGGGGCCCCCACCTCCCCTCTGCATTCCCCCTTCCCCATTTCTGCTCCCTGGGGGAACATTCAAGGTCCAATGCCATGTGTCTCTGGAGTCCTGGGCCCCTTTCCTGCCTGACACACCCCTTCCCTCCTCTGCACTGAGGAGGAGGGGAGGCATGTGAGGAGGTGGGGGCCTGGAAGAGTTGGATCAGAATGGTACATGCACTGACAACAGCGTCCACTGCTGCCTGCCCAGGGCTGAGGCCCAGGAGAGGCTGGCAGTGGAGGGGGGGATTCATCGTGGGTGGCAGGCTCTTGCTGTAGGAAGCTCCCCACCTCAGCCCTGGGACCCCCTGGCCTCCTGCTTACCCGTCCTTCTGAGGGTATGACTCTGAGGTAGATTTCACAGAGGGAATGTGGGTCGCTGGGGTGTGGGAAGGGGGTTAGCTCTTTTGAATTTGATCTCCACAGCACCCTGGGCCCACCCTCAGGTTCTGGCCTTAGAGGCAGGGCTGATGCCACTCGTCCAGCTAACAGAGGCTGAGACACACGACTCCAGGGTGCCTGTGGTGTCAGGGGCTCAAGTGGGGTAACAGGGGAGGGGAGCAACTGCCATAACAATCTGCCTCGGTGCCAGGGGGCGGGGCAGGGGCCTAGAAGGCTGGCACAGATAGGCCCCTGGCCTGAGGGTCATGGAGCAGGGTCCCCTGGCCCATAGGGCAGCCTCTTTAGGCTGGATCCTCCCAGTCCTCCAGGGTCCTCCCTCTCCTCTCCCACCCTCCCTGTTCCCTAGGGTGGGCAGAGGGGGAGAACAGGGCTTGCCTACAGGGAATGGCAAGAATCAAGATGCCTCTTTCCCCCAGTGGGACCCAAGCCACAAGCCCCGAGCTGGCCACGGGATGGAGGAACTAGCATCAGGGTGTAGGGCAGGCTCTGGAGCCCCACAGGGAGGCATTCCCTAGGCAGAGCACAGCCTTAGAAATATGATGTCTTGGGAGGGGCTGGGGGAGCGCCTGGTCCTCTGATACCCAACCTCTCCCCCAGGCCTGAGCACT
The DNA here is from genome assembly GCF_036850995.1 of Saccopteryx leptura. Classification (NCBI taxonomy): domain Eukaryota; kingdom Metazoa; phylum Chordata; class Mammalia; order Chiroptera; family Emballonuridae; genus Saccopteryx; species Saccopteryx leptura. The sequence goes on along the minus strand of NC_089504.1, from coordinate 348,346,372 downwards.
AGATACCTCCTTGGATCCAACTGTGTTTGAGAACAGAAATACAGAGGGAAAGGCTGGGCGGGGTACTCCCCTCCCCGTCCCAGCCCAGATCCCCACCTCCCAGCAGAAGCCAGGGAGCTGGGGAGAGCCTCGACTGGCCTCCTGGGAAGAGCCAGGGCTGCGTAGTGCCTGGACGAGGGAAGACGGCACACACGTTGACTCGGTAGCTAGTGGAGGTACCTGGGGGTCGCAAGGGGCAGGAGCCCCCCCACAAAATTCATGCAGCATTCAAAGTGAGTGAGTGTTTAGGGGTGTTGGAAGAGGGCAGAGAAACAGCCAGTAGGTGGGGGCGGCACCTAGATCTTGCTGTTCTCCAGGTGGGAGTCAATGTGTTTGATGAGGGCGTCATCTGGGTACCCGACAGGGAAACCCAGTTGGCAGAGGGGGCAACTGCGGATGTCAGAGCCCACTGTCTCCATCAGCAGCTGCGTGGGAAGAAAGGGAAATCACTTAGGTCCCTAACCCTCCCTCATGGTACCCACATCCAAGCCTGCCCTTTCCCTGGGGCCCAGGGCAGGGAGGGCTGTAGCATGCAGAAGGGTTCTGGGTGCCCTTTGTCTACCACCACCCCCCTCCTCCCCATCCCTGCCCACCTTCCACCAGTTCAGCATCCACTCCCCAACCCAGGGCATAGGGTCCACAGGAGGTGTGTATAAGGAGGTATGTATGCTCAGCCTGCCAGGACATCTGCGGTAATGAGGAAAGCCAAGACCCAGACATGCCCCCAGAGTGACTAAGACACCGCTGCCAGATAACTCAAAGCAACAGATAATCCCAAACAATGTACAACCCAAAAATAATTTTCTGCCTGGCTTTGGAATATATTTTGGTCCTTCCAGGTGACAAGGGTTGGATCTGACATCCAGGAACTCATTATATCAGTGAAATGACAGAGCCCAACACAGGGCTGTCTTCTAAGACAGACAGGAAAGAACAGGGGCTCTGAGGCCCGAGGGAGGGAAGTGCCTGAGACCGTCAGGGTCAGCGTGGCCTCCATCTCCAAGGTAAGAGCAGATGCTCACTACTGTGCAGAGAGTTGTTCAGCATATGGCCTTCCTCTGAGAATCCTCTAATGGAATTAGATAATACAATTATTGCCCTCGTTATGCAGATGAGAAAAACTCAGGATCTGAGGGGATAAGTAACTTGTCCACCTCCCCACGATTGCTAAGTGGTACTAAGTGGTGGAGTCTGGAGTCAAAGCCGAACTGTCATTCTGACGACCATGCCCTTGAACAGAGCCCTGCTCAGTGGTAGTGGTGCATTAAGGACCTATGCTACCTAGGCCCCAGGGAAGTAGGGGGCAGGAGTCAAAAGAAGAGAGCCCAGCCATCAGCTGTGAAGCGAGGGTGAGGTGGCCGGGGGTAGATCCCCCATGCGGGTGCCCCACTCACGTTGATGGACGGCCAGGACTGCGCATGTTCGGCGTGGGCGTAGGCCGTGGCTGCGGGCGACTCGGGAATGGGGAAGCCTGCGCAGAACGAGGCGCAGCGGATGGTGCCCGCCTCCGGGCTGGGCGGGCTGGGGGGCACAGACCACTCTTCCTCCTCCGACGGCTGCTTCTCGAAGCGCAGGCGGATGCCCTCGAAGGCGCACCGCGGGCTGAGCGGCCTGCCGGGGCCGTAGAGCTCAGTGGCGCCGTAGGCCCGCGGCTTGGGCAGCGTGGCCGCCTCGGCCTGCAGCCAGGGCTGGGAGGCGCCCACGTAGCCCGCGCCCTCGGCCAGCTCCGAGTAGCTGCGCCGGCCCTGGAAGCCGGCCTTCGCGTGGTGGCTGGGCGGCTTGGCGTAGGCGCGCTCGGCCAGCGTCCTCTCCCCAGGCGGCGGGAGGGGCGGCGGCGGCCGGGGCGGCGGGGCCGGGCAGGCCGGGGGCCCCGGGGAGCGGCGCTGCGGGCTGGGGGACTGGCACGGCGGCACCGGCGAGCGGCGCTGCGGCACCGGCGATGGGCAGGAGGGCGAGGCTGGCGAGCGGCGCTGCTGGGGCGAGGGGCACGGGGGGCCGGGGGAGCGGCGCTGGGGGACGGGGGACTGGCACGGGGGACACGGGGGTGCCGCCCGGGCCGGCGGAGATGGTGAGGGGCACTGGGGGGCCGGGGAGTGGCGCTGCGACAGCGGCGAGTGTCTGTGGCCTGGAAGAGAAGCAGGACCAGGTCAGGGGACAGCGGTGGGGGGAGAAGATGGTCAGAACTGGGAGCCAGGGGCTCGCCTGAGACCAAAGCCCACCCTCTCTCCTCCCAACGCTAGTGGAAAAGGATCAGGCCCAGGGAACGGAAGCGGAGGGTGGCCCCAGGCCACAGGATGGTAGCCATAGCTTCCCCAACCTCGGGGTCCAGCCCTGGCCCCCTCTGCCCTGCCCCATCTCACCACCGCTCCTGGCCTGCTCCTGCAGCAGGGTTCTCAGGATCCTCCCCTGCAGAGAACTCAGCTCCCGGAGCCGGCCCAGCTCCTCCGTCAGCTCCGTGTAAGCCAGCGCCAAGTTCACCCTGAAGGACACCCCAGGCCCCCCAGGTCATGGTTTTACCCCAGCCTCCCCTGACCCTAAGGTCAGAGGGCAGGGAGTAGGAAAGAGAAGCGAAGTGGGTTTACTGTCACAGTTGTGGAGCAAGAACCCGCTTTGCTTTGCCCTAGGATCTGGTCCTCTCCTGCCTTCCAGGGCCTCCTGCCCCAACTGCAAAAATTCTTGGGCTTGAAGGTCTGTCCACCTTAAATGCCACTTCTTCCAGGGAGCTTCCCCTCTCCTCCCAGTGAATGGTACCGAGGGCCAGGGCAGTGGTTCCCAGACTAGGACTGGGGCTAGGGAGCTCAGTGATTCCGGGGGTCCCTGAACTCATGTGTTACCAAGCACTGTCTGTGGCCTGAACATACCTCACACAGGTATGTGTGAATGCTTTCAAATCTGTGCCGAAGCTGTGGTGACAAATAAAACACAGATTCATCAAAAAGCTGCACTGAATTTATAGTAGCTTTTGTTACTGTGTATCTTTCCAAAGAGCACATACTAAAAGTGGAAGCACAGTCCGTGTATTGGGGGGAGGGGGTCCATAAAGAGCCCTCATCTTTGAAAAGGTGGGGACCACTGTTACACAGCCTATGAGAAGCCTTACTGCGTAAGTGAAGACACAGCCTCCTAGCTTGGCAGAGGTGCCAACTAATAAACTTGAACCCAGGTCTGCCCAGTTCTAGGTCCAGTGCCCTTGCTTCCATCTCAAAGCTGCCTCCAAGCTCCTCTCGGCCTTGTGCCTCGCAGGAGCTCCAGGGAGCCTTATTACACAGAGATCTCTGTGAACCATGGCTGTACACCACACACCTCCAGGGGGCACCATTCACACTGAACACTTAGTAAAGGTTGCCTCCTTCTGGAACTTCACTGGGAGTTCCTGGAAGGTTAAGATTATATCACTGTATTTATATTCCTAGCACCTTGTCCAGGGCTTGGTGCTCAGTAGACGTTTAGTAAGTGAGTAATGAATTGAGCCTCTCCATCCATTTTTCTTTCTTCTTCTCATTCTTTCTCCTCTTCCTGCTCAGCTCTCCTGAGCACCCACCCTCACAAAGCTGGACCGGACCCTGAACTTGCCAAAGACCTCACCTACTTCCTTTCTTCCACTGTCTCTTTAGGTCACTTTGACCTGGCACCTCTGAAGGTTATCACTCTCCGCATTGCCCTCCTCTGTCTCCCTCTGGTCTGCTCAGAGACCTTCTTGACCTCACATGAGGCTCTGCTCTGGCTTTGAGTCACTTTGGCTCAAAGTGACTGTCACTGTCTTCTGTTCTGGGCTTGCACAGAGGCTGGGAAGCAGAGGGTTTGATTTTCTTGTATCCCTCCTCCCACCTCACTAAATCCAGAAGGGACTCGGAACTTCGTGGAAACTGGAGCTGGAGGGGAGGATGGCTGTCTTCCCAGGGGAGGCTCTGTAGCCCCAGGAGCTGGAGGTGCTGGGCAGGAGTGAGGTGGGGGGTTCTCCAGACCCCAGGACCCTACCCCATCTCATCATGGTAATGGATGTGTGGGAGGATGTGTGTGGAGGGGAGGGAGTGAAGGTAGGCATGAGGCCAGTCTGATGAGTGTGAGGAACCATGTGAGAGTGAGTGTGAGTGAGTGTGAGTGTGAGTGTGTGTGTGGCTGGCCCCAGAGGAGAGAAGGGGAAGTCATGAGGTTAGGGCTTCAGAGGGCAGGAAAAGCCTCGTGCAGAGCGTAGGTAATGACTGAGTGCCCTCGCTCTCCACTCACTGGAGGGCTCTCTTACTAATCCTGGGGCAGAGCTGGGTGGTGGGAGAAACAACGGCCCCTCCCACAACAAAACTATTTTTAACCCATTTGAGCCAAAGCCAAATTGTCGCAAACAGGCTGAGATTCTGAGGGACAAGCCTACTTCTCAGGAAGGGAGAGCCCTCAGCACCCATCTGATGGTGGGCAGAGAGGGACAGGAGCAGAAAGGAAGGTCCTTTTGGGAACCCTTGCTGAGGTGCTACACCCCTCAGTCCCATCACATCTCAGCCCTGTGTCTGCTCACCACGTCCTGTGTCCACTCACTCTCACCTTATGGGCCTGTGGGGGAAAATGCCATCTACCCATCAGACTAGAAGTCCAATCTGTGTCCCACATGAAACTGGGGACTCCCCAATGGAAGGCTACGCCCTTCACACCTGGGGCAATCTGAGGGCGGAGCTGTATCTCCCCTATCAGATTGGGAGCTTTCAAAGGACCATGCCGGCCCCCCAGTGGTGGGGACAGGAGGAGCCCTGGGCAGGCCGTGACATGGTGCACCCTCCTTTGACCAAGCAGCCACAGTTTCTCTCCCCATCGCAGTCACTGCTGTATCTCAGGTGACAGATACAGGTCGTTGCCTTCACACCCCGCCTGGGAGATCTCACCTGCCACACTCAGTTCCCAGGCCCGCATCTCTCCCCTGCTTGCCTTCCTCCCCTTGTCAGGAGCTACCCCGGTTTGCACCGCCAGCCTTGGCATCCTCCTCACGATAGCAGACAGACCAGCAGGAAATGGAAGGTGCCCCTGGCCCAGAATACCCAGCCCTTCTCACAGCTCGGACCTGGGTGCCGGGGACAGGAAGCGACTGTCTTGCTAGAACCCCAGGCAGTCCTCATAGCACCTCTGAGACCTGGCAAAAAGGTGGGACCCAAGGTCCTGCTGCCCCATGACCCTTCGGCACCTCCCCCTTAAGCTGGTGTCCCCCCCTACATCCAGATGCACAGGCCCAGGCTGCAAAATACACTACGGACCTGAATGACTCACATTAGAAAACACTGCCAATTCAGTGGAAAAAAATCTCAACTTCACAACCCAATCAAGAGTCGCACACGTGCACCTGAATGCACATTCCGTTTCCTGGCTTCCCAGCCCATACCTGAGTGCTATCTTCCACCATCGAGACTGCTCGGGAAGGACAGTGGGTCAGGTGGACAGCAGCAGATGGCTGCGCTTGGTGCTTCTTTATTGCTTAGACCACGGGGGCAAGTTCTGAGTCTCTCAGAACCCGGGAGGGAGCAAGGGAGAAAAGAATCACAGACAACCCGTATGAGCGCCAGCCCAGGCCAGGCATTGCAGGGAGGACTTCGCTTAATCTTCCCAACAATCCCACAGGGTTGCCACTATTACTTCATTTTCTCCATGAGAAAATGGAGGTTCCTGAAGGTTAAGTCCTCGACCACAGTCATAAAGCCTTGCAGTAGTGGAGTTGCTGGAATGGGACGTCTGGCCTCCTGGGCTCTCAAGTCCAGCTTACCGACCACTCAGCTATATCCTGCCTTCCAAAAGGACCCGGAATGGGGGGACAGGAGGTGGGAAAGTGGCAGAAGGGAAATATGAGGAGGGGGGAAGAGGCTGGGAACCTCCAAGGTGGCCGGCGGGCCCGACCTTCGCCACCTCTGCCCTGGGAGGGGAGAGGAAGGTGCTAGGCTCATGTGGAAGGGGAAGATCAGAATTAGTAGGGCTGGCCCAAGGTCACAGAGCAGTGGTGACACAGAGCAGCGATTCAAACATGCCCTTGGCACCTCAGCCTGCTGAGCTGGCACCTTCTGAGGAGCCAGAGGGCAAATGGCAGGGTTGACAGGAAGGAGGGCACCGCTGTTGCAAATCTTCCCGCCCTTCACTGATGTAGCCTTTCATTCATTCTTTCCACCAGTAGTTCAGGGATCTCAAAAATTCATCTGGAAATAATTATCTTCACTGTTGTTGATAAAACTGAGGTGAGGAAGGTCAGAGACCCATGTCCTCCATATGACACGCCCCAAACCAGCTGGGACGGACACACATAGGCCTCTGAGTGGGGTCTTCCTGGGGAAGTTCATGGGGTGCCCCATGCCATGCTGGAGTGGCTGTGAGACTGTGGCTGGGCTGGAATTCAGGCCAGCACAGGGTCATGGATTAGAACCAGGGATGGTCCGAAGGTCAAAGTTAAGGCTGAAGTCAGCGTCAGATTAGGGTTGGGTTAATAGTTCGTTTTCGGTCAGGACTGTGGATATAGTCGGGGTCCATATGAGAGATAGGGTTAGAGTCAGGGTTGGAGTCTGTATTCCTGTCAGGATTAGGGTCTGGATAGAGCTGGCCCTGTGGTCAGAATCAGCAACTGACTCAGAATCAGGAGGAAAAGAGAAGCCCAGCAATCCCAGCTCTGCCAGCCTGGCCCATGGTGGCCCTCAACTGTCCCCCACCACCTCACCCCTGTGCACGAATTGAGGGACCAAACTTTCTGCCACCCACAGGCACACCCAGCATGTCTTCCCACCCGACCCTCAGCCTCGGGGAGGGGACCACAGGGACCACAGGCACCAGGCCGTGGAGCGGACTTGAGGCTGTGGGCCGGGGGAGGAGGAAGTCGCTTTGCAACCACCCAGTGTTCCACCACTTCCTTTCAGGCGCCTTGAGCCCCTTCACGCTCCCCGCTCCTCGACCAGCTATGACTTGCGGTCCGGTCCGCAGAGCCCAGCGCTTATGGCAGCCCTGCCATGCTTTCCGCATTGCCAGATGTTCACTGAGTCTAGACCGCCTCCCTCTGCAGCCAAACTAAGTAGCTCACACAGAGGCTGAGCACCAGAGCTCCCGACTAGGTGAGGGGCCACGCATCCCGATTTGCCCACGCTGACCTGGTTCACACTAGTTGCCCCAGCATAATTGTTAATAGTGCCTCCCCTTTCACTTTCAAAAGTGATCGGGTTTGATCAACAAATCATCTGGTCATCCCTCCTAGGAGGGCCTCCCCACCTGAAGAGGAATCTGAACCGGAAAAATGTCCCAGTTGCTCAGGACCTGCTTGCTGTTTGCACCTAAGTTCTCAATTACTTAATTTCTTTGTACTTCAGTTTGCTCAGCTGTAAGAGGGGGCAATACTTCACCACGTCATCTGTGAGAGTGAAATGAGACTGTAGGTGAACTGCCTCTCCTAGCATCTGGCAGGGATGAAGGCTCAGGGGAGTGCCTAGGGGACAGGTGGAGACGGGAAACCATTCTGATTTTTTTTTGGAGATACCAGCTCAGTGACTCTGGTTGAAAAATGAGAGGAGGCAGTGGAGTTTCCCATGGAGGCAGAGAGTGTGGTAAGAACTGCTCTCTGCCTTCCTGGCAGGGAAACGGCCAGAGACAGGTTTGAAGCCCACCAATCCCTCAGACCACAATGAGGTGGGAGTGGGGGGCCTCAGCTCAGAGCCCCTCCCCACCCTGGGGAGCCCCCCAGGCTCCAAGAGTTCAGGGGTTAACTCCTGTGAGCCCGGCTGGGTGCCCTGGCTGAGGCAACTTGAAAGAAAGGAAGTAGGGAGGGTGAGAAGCGTGAAGGGGGAGGCCCTGGGCCCACTGCTTCTGGGGCATGAGGCTAAGCTCGGGGTACATGGGGGTCTCCGACTTCCGTCCGGACCCACCCCACACTGCCCTTGACCTCTGTGCACAGTTTCCATCCTCTCTCTCCGAGTTCACACTTCTCCCCCACCACTAACCGCAGCCCACGCAGAGGCTTGTGGGCGGAGAGAGGGGGTGGGGGGTGGGCGGAGAGAGGGTGTGGGGGGTGGGCGGAAAAGGGCCCGGCTGCAACACTGAGCCCCCCACGTTGGGAAAAGAGAAAGACCTACAGTTCAGGCCCTCATCACTCATACTGAGCCCCATGTCTTCTTGCTGTGGACCCCTCAGGATGAGCTCCCTCCTTCCCTGAGACCTCATTCTCCTGGCTGAGTCCCGCCCACTCAGAGCCCTTGGGCCCATGGAGGAGACCCCTCTCCGCAACTTCCCCTCCACCCTCAGCACTGGCCACCCCCTCAGAAAGGCTGGCCACAGCCGCCAGGCCCAGAGGGAAGGGGGCTGTGGCCGCCCGGTGCACCTCCCACCTTGGCTAGGGTCCTCCTGGGGTCTTACCGCCCACTGCACCCTCAGGAGCAGGGCGCTCTCCACTCCCACCTCCTCCCGCCATCGCCTTTGGACCCTGAGGGACCCCCTGCAGCTCTTCCTGTGGAGCGGGTCAGGCAGGGCTCACTAAAGGGCAGGGAACTCTTACCCCGAGGTCAGACCTGGAGGGTGAGACCCGTACCTGGTCTGGGTGGCCATTTTCAGAGGAACATTGATGACCAGAGCCTGCGGGCCAGGGGCTGGGATAGGAGGAACCGGGAAACCTTGGGGCTGGGGCTGCCTCCCAGGCCTCAGCGCAAATAGAACCCATTTCGGAGAATTAACAGAGGCAGGAGCAATGGGAGGAGCCTATTTTAACACCCAGGACTCCCGCAACACAACTGGCTTCTCTGGAGGTGTCCAAACTGCGAATAAGTGAAAATCTTCAGGGCACACACAAGATTCCTTTATAGGAGTAGGCTGAATACAGAATTTCTGGGGCCCTCTCTAGAGGTCACACTCCCACCTGGATAACCCAGGCCCTGCATTCCTGTCCCGGGCAACCCACAGGTCAAGTTCCCTCCGGCCTGGAGGGCCAGGCAGACTAGAAAGCAGAAAAGGGGTTGGAGGGAAATCAGCTGAAGGCAGGTGACTAGGGCCGCCTCAGGTGGGAGGCCAGGGGAGGGAGCACTGGGGAAGCGGACTATTACCAAAAGGAGCTGAGTTTATAAGAAAATAAAACTACCGGGGGAGTGAGGACTTCCTCTGAGAATTAACTCTTGCCAAGCTGGGGCTGTCCGGAGATACTGAAAAGAGGTATGAGGCTGGGCAGGCAGGGCCTGGCTGGGCCCAGGGGCAGAGGTCCAGGAGGCCCCGAGGCAGAGTCTGAACCACTGGGAGTGAAGGGAGGTAGGACTGGCTCATCTCCATGGCCACGGGCCTGGGTGAGGCAGGTGCCTTGGGAGAGGAAGGGAAAGGGCCTATTTTGGCCAGAACAGCAGAATGAAGAATTCGACCTCCAAAAGAACCTTACGGGAGGGGTTCCCTTTCACTCACCCCTCCTCTGCCCTCACTCTCTCATCACCTTCCTCTCACATGTCTCAGCAATGAACCCGTGAGGGAAACCTGGAGCCAGAGAGGCGAAGTCAGTAAAGCCAAGTCACTCAGCACCCCAGCATCCTGGATTCAAAGCCTGTGTTCAGACTCCAGCCCTGCCACAATATCTGTCCTTTCTTGGGGTTCAACCAACTGGGGGAGCCTTCACTGCTGGTCTTCTAAGAGGGGTTGGACTCAGTGACCCATAAAGGGCCCTGCGGTGTGACTTCTGGGGCAAGCTACGATTTCTAGAGAGTGTGTGTGTTTGTGCTCCGGGTCTGGGCATACGGATGAGGATGGGCTCTGGGCCCCAGCCACAAGTTAGGGTGGACCCTCTCCACGGAGGCCCTGATACCCCGTAACAGCCTAGCTAAGAGGTCCCACCCACCAGTCCCACAAACTGTGTTCTCACCCCCCCCCAACTATCACAGCTCCACCCAGGCAGGCCCCCAGGGTGCGGAGGGAAGTGAGGAGTACCCCCAACTAGCCCGAAGCTGGGAGGAAGGCGAGGAGGAAGCCTGCAGGGGGGAGGACTCTCAGGGTCTTATAGCTGGGTATGCTGTGTGATAGAGGGTGAGTTCCTGCCCCTCTCTGGGCCTTGGTCTTCTCCGCCAATGAAAGTAGGGAGTCTGTGCCACATACCTCACCTTAGGGGAGAGGGCTGAGGCGGAAGGAGGTTTGCGCTCTATTTCTCAGAAAGTGGGAGAGGATGAGTTGGGTGTGATGTGAAAGACATCAGGCTTACTGCCACCAGGCTGCTGCTCCCCTCTCGCCGGCTGCCCAGGGCTGCCCCAGGAGCCCCCACAGTTAGGCTCCTCACTGACAGAGCTCCCTCCCTACTTCCTGCTGCCCCGCTTTCCTGGCAGGACTCCCAAGGGATACCCCAGCCAGTATGTTCCAACTGCCCTCAAGGGAGTCCCTCAACACTAAGCCCCAGCTCTCTCTCTCCTGAGGTAGATGAGGCACCACAGATCTTGAAAGAGGCCATCTCCTCCCTCCTTGCCAGGGAGGGGAGGCTTAACTCAACTGGCTAGGCCTTGTTGCTGGGATAAAAAACGTAGTCCCAGAGAGGCCCCAAAACTCACCAGGGGCCACAGAACGGAGCACGAAACCTGCTGAGGAAGCCTCCCGCAACCCCCGACACCTCGAGAAGACACAGGCTTGGGTGCCAGAGGAACACAGAGGAAACCTCCCAGAACCCTGCCTCCTCCCCCTGAAGGATGCAGTCACACAAGCAACCCAAAGGCCACAGCTCTGACGGCTTGGCAGAGAGACCCCTCAAACCATGGCAGGGGAAGTCAACCAAGGGGGCACTGGGAAACACCACCCAGGGCTACAGAGGTTAAGAGGGACAGGATTACAGACGTGACTTACTGGTCATCCCCAACTCTTTGCACCCACGCCATCTCCCGCTCCGACTGGTTGGAAGCCAGATCCTAAGGGAGAAAACAGAGAGCTCAAATGCCAACCTCACCTGCCTGGACTCCCCTTCTCTACCATTCCCAGGGCCCGTCTGCACCCAGTGAAGAAGTCCTAAACCTCTGCACGCTATTCCCAGCAGCGCCCAGACCTCCGCAGAGCCGCGGAGGGTCCCGAACAAGGCCCGCAGTCCACACCCGGCGCAGCTTACCTGGGCGCGGGTCTCCTGCAGCTGCTTCAGCTCCCCCTGCAGCCGCTCGCACTCGGCCTGGAGCTGCTCCTCCCGGAGCTGAGCTCCCCGGGCCTCTCCCTGTGCAGCCTCCAAAGCCTCTTCCAGGCGCCTTCGCTCCAGCTCACTCACACTCGGTGTGGGGCCTGGCCAGCCTGCTGGCAGGGGAGAGGACAATGTCAGGCTGAGGCCAGCTGCTGGGCATCTCCACGGAATTCCAGATCAACACAAAGTGAAAGAGGTGAGGGCTGCAGCAAGAGGGACCCAAGAGAGACAGCTAGAGGGCAGATACCCCAGGATGAGAGATACCTCTACTGAGGGCAGTGAAGAAGGAGGGTCTAAGCTGTTTTTTCTAATCTTCCTGGAGGCTAGGGAAAAACAAGATGATCTCTTGAAGGGCTTCCCTGGCCAGACTTGTGTCTGAGCATCGTTAGGGGCCTCTCCTAATCACAACCTAAGAGAGGCAGGGACTCTGGGTTGGGGTGCCCTCTGCTGGCACCTGTGAGAATTGCAGGGGGTAGCCAGGGTTACAGGAGCTGACAGGGAGATAGATGTCAGTGGCAGAAATTGGGGTAATAGTGGATGAAGTTAGGAACAGGTGGTAGGTAAGGTGGGATGGGGTGATAACAGGGGAAATTTAAAGTATTATAATGGGGTGTTGAGGTGTTGACTCCCTGAGAAGCTGGACATGTGCAAAGGTGTTAAAATGGGGGTCTGGCTTAGGGAGTTTGGGGTAGGGAAATCAGGGATCACTGAGATCTCACCGAGACTCAAGCCAGGTCCTCCTCTCAGAGCCAAGTAGTGCAGGTCCAGATCGGCACAGTGAGGGGCCGGGGCTGGCGGGGGGCTCAGGCTGGAGAAAGCTGTGTCCCGGAGGCCTTGTTGCTGCCGCAGCTGCTGCTCCAAACCACAGATCTGCCGCAGGTGGGTCTCCACCAGGGCCCGCTGTGGGGGGAAACAAAGGGGTGAGGGTCTGCACGGGCCAGGGTTCCCCAGTAGCCCCCAAACCTAAGGCTTTGCTATATCTGAATAGCCGTCACCCCCAAACTGAGCAGAGTCCCCTGGTCATGCATCCAACTCCACCTTCCAAGTGGCCGTGAGCTCGAGGTCTCGCCCAGCAACCGCATGCAGCTGCTTCTGGGTACAGCCCTTGCAAGATCAGAATTAATGCCTCTTCCATGTCACTAATACACAGGGACACTTAACAGAAATCCTAGCCCCCTGTCCAGACACCAGCTCAGGAGCAGAGTAACTTCCATTTGCATATGCGACAACCACTCTGGCTTCCTCTACCTCATCTTTAACATAGGGACAACCACACTTACCTCTTAGGTTTGTTATGAGGATGAAAATGAGTGACTACATCTGAAGAGGTAAGAAGGGGCTTGGCACATAGCAAATGCCACGTGTTTTTGATTATAAAAGCAAAGCATTTTTACACTAATGCCCACAACAGCTCAGTAAAGTTATTTTTTCCTTTTTAAAATTTTTTTCTTAATTTTATTTATTTATTTTAGAGAGGAGAGAGAGAAACGAGTAGGGGAGGAACAGGAAGCATCAACTCCCACATGTGCCTTGACCGGGCAAGCCCAGGGTTTCGAACTAGCGACCTCAGTGTTCTAGGTTGATGCTTTATCCACTGTGCCACCACAGGTCAGGCTCAGTAAAGTGATTTGCCCCACTTTTCAGAGGAGGAGTGGAGACTAACTGACTTAACCTTGGTGACAGGCTGGGAGTCGGCAGAGACTATGTCTTCTGATTCTGATGCCTGCCCACTTGCTCACATGCATGGCCATACCCTGACCCAGAATCACACACATGCCAAGACCCATCCTAGCAGTCACAGACACTCTGGTTATCTTTTCTCTCACCTGCAAAGCCTTCCAGGAGCAGTGCTGTAGGCATAGGTGAGACCCAAACACCCACTTAGGGTCACTCACAAAAAGTCACCTCCTGTCACTGCATGGTCCAATGTACACAGTCACTCACAATCTATATGACCCAAACAGCCCTACTCACAAGGCCCAAAAGGCACTTGCAGGCACAGAAACATACACACACATAGGGTAACACACAGCCTTGGTCACACTCTCCAGCACCCAGCTTCCCCGGCCTCACCATCTCCCCCAGTTCTGTCTCCAGCTCGCTCTTCTCCACACAGAGTTTCTCGTAAGCCTGGATCATCTCCCCGAGCTGTTCTTCCTGCTCCTTATTCTTCTGCAACTGGATGGGGACCAGAGGGTTGGGGTGCACATCAGTCAGGCCCATCATTGACTTGGGGGCTGAGCAACTCCCTAGGCCTCCCACCCCCACTCACAGCACCTGGTAAAGGGGTGGGAGGAGCTATAGCCAGCTCTAAGGAGGACCATGACCATTTCTGATGAAGGGGACAGAAGGCCAGAGGCTGGTTGGTTGGGGAGTTGTCAGAAATTGATTGGAGCAAGTTCAGGGAAGGCTGAGAGGCCTGCAAGGGGCTCACCTCGTGCTGGAACTGGTTGAGCCGTTGCTGTAGACTGACTTTCTCCACCTCCAACAGGGAGCCATCCTTGATTTCATACAGAGAGAAGGCGTGCTCCTCTCCAAAGTCACTGATCAGTGGGTACTGTGGATGATGGAGCAGGCCCTCAGGATAGCTGCTGCCTGGCTCCCTGCCCAGGCTTCGGTGTCACTGTGCCCCCACCCTACCACCTGCCTCAGAGCCCCCTCTCTAGTGGGATCTGTACATCCCAATTCCCGTAAGCCTGTAAGTGTCTCCCACTAACCAGATCTTTTCTAGATCCCAGGTCCTGCCACTCCAAAGCAGATCCCTCCTGATCGCTTCCTGATTGGTGCTGGGCTCTCTGGAGTTCCCATTCAGAGCAGCCACATCATCATGGGGAACTCTCAAGTTTCAAGAGTCTGTACCTGACCCCTCTTTTGGATCCCTGGAATCTCTGCTGAATCCTCAGTTCCTGCCACCCAGCAGCAGCCCCACCACACACACTCACACAGGCAACGCACACACAGACCCCTATCACCTCCAGTTTCTGACCTTGATCTCATAGACTTTTAGTCGGCGGCGGAGGGTGGCATTCTCCCTTTCCAGGCCTCCCAGCCGCTCCTTGATGTCTCCATAGGCCGTGATGAGGGCAAAGTGAGAGGCAGAGCACATGTCTCCCCCCAGGGAGGGGTCTCCGGGAGTGTCCAGCCACACCTCACCGGGTCCCAGGGCTTCCTGGGTCAGGATACTGATGTCATCCTCAAACATGGACTCCATGGCAAGGGCCTGGGCTGCAGCACCCCCTGAGCCTCCTGGGAGAGCAGGAGCAATGATGGAGAGCGCATCCTGAAGCTTGTCCTCCGATACCCCTAGTCCTGGCCCGAGGAGCCCTGCGACCAGCTGAGACGAAGCTGGTCTTGCCCCAGTCTCCCACAGCCTCCCCCAGACTACCAAACCCCATCTTCTCTTCTCTGTGTCCTTTGGGGGAAGGCGCTGGAGCCAGGTAAAGACTTGGGGGTGGAGGTGACAAACTGGGACAAGTAAGTGAGGCTAGCGGCAGGGAAGGGCTCCTTTGGGAACCCAGTGGACAGGAGAGAGCAGCCTTCCCAGCACAGGGCCCAGATGGGGACCTGCCTTGACTCCTACTGCCTCAGCCCCTACTCCACCCTAGGCCTTCCTTCACCAAATACCTCTCTGCCAAGCTCCTCATCTCAGGCCTCTGGCACCCCTGGCTTCTCCCTGAGAAAGACTCAGTGCTTTCGGGAGGGTCAGCCCCATCACTGTCCGCACATCCTCTGCTGGGCCCCCGCCCAACTTCCCAGCTTCCTCCTGCAGGATCCCAGAGTTCAGGAAAAGGAAATGCCTCCCCCGCTCACACAAGGGCTGTGGCAACTCTCCAGACCCTCCCTTCTCAGCCCTGACCTGGGACCCACAGGAAGTCACCGCAGATTGGCAGAGGGTACACAGAGGGAAGGGGGCTCTGGGAGAGGGCCACTGCCCTGGTGAAGAGGGCTGCCCTAGCGTTCCCAAACCCGCCCTGTGGGCCTGCACACAGGGACATGGGGAGCCCTGGGAGGGGGCAGGAATGACTCAGGGCTCCCGAAAGAGTAGGCTAGGCGAGGGGGTGCGCGTGTACTTCTCCTGGCCCTGTTTATGAATGTGTCTGTGGTTGGCAAGCGTGGGGGAATGTGTCTGTGAATGAGTGTAGGTGTGTCACGCTGAATGAGTGCCTTAGCAGGGCTCCAGCTGGGGGTCGGGATGGAGTTGAAACTGGCCGTGTGTGTTTATGTGCGCGCGTGTGTGCACGCGTGCGTGAGCGTGTGTGAAGGGTGGGCACATTCGGGGCCGCGGGTCACGTGAGGCACTATGGGAATGTCCGAGGTGTGCGCGCGCGCGCCGGAGCCCGTGTGTGCGTAGGAGAGGGGGCTCCTGAGCTGTGAGTTGAGACAGTGGAGTCTGCGACCTCAAAACCCGGCAGCGGAGCCTGGGATGGAACGGGCGCAGTCCCAGACCCCCACACCGCCCCCTCGCCCCCATTAAGAGCCAGGGAAACGCGAGTGACCGGGTCTGAGTAAGGAGTGTGTGCGCCTGTTTGTAGGGTTGGCCCCACCTTTAACCCCTTCTTCTCCAGGCCCATCCCCTCCCCCAACTCCACTGTTCTGCGCTCACCCCACCTCCCAGACCCCCTGCCCACCACCTCGGGCCCAATCCCCCTAGCGGGGCTCAGTCCTCTGGGCCGCCCCAACAACTGTTTCCTTCCTTTGCATTCTCCCGTCCGCCCGGCGGCCCCGGGCGAGCGCCACGAAAGGCGGATGGGGCAGGGGTGCCTCCCTGGGCCCGGGCCCCTTCTGCGGCCCCTTTAAGAGCCGCCCTTTAAACCCCTTCAGCTTCGCCGACAGAAATTGTCGCCCCTCCCCTCTCGCGGGTTGAGACCACGCAGCCCCCTCCCCCGCTGCTGGCCCGGCCCCAGGTCAGCCATCTCCAGGCCGGGGAAGGGGCTCGGAGGCGGTGCGGCCTGAGGAGCGGCGGAGCAGGGCGAAAGTGGAGGATGCGGGGGGCGGACGCCGGACCCTTCTCCCCGCCATCCCAGGCCAACTGCTCGCCAGCCTCCCACCACCTCCTCCCAGCACCCCTTCCCCGCCGCGACCCCCAGGGGCCGGCCCCGGGCGCGCTCCCCTCCCCCGCCCAGCCCCGCCGGGGACTCACAGCTGCCGCCGGTTCCTGCTTGTAATCGCAGCTTACCCCCTCCGCCTGCTCCCTCCCCAGACGGGCACCGGTGCCCCCACCCCCCTGGCACCGAGCTCTGCTCTCGCCCTGTCGCCGCCGCCGGGTCTCTCCCCACCCCCCACCCCTCCCCCCAACCCCCCTCCCTCCCTCCCGCCCCGCTCCTCCTCCTCCTCCGCCGCCGCCGCCGCCGCCGCCGCCGCTTCCTCCTCCTCTCCGGCTGCCCCGGGTTTCTCAAGCTCAGAAGGCGCCCTCGACCCTGCCGCTGTCACCACCACGTGGCGAGGGGCGGCCGGCCCCCGCGGTACGGCCAGGCCTGGCAGCGCGCCCGGCGCCCACCCGCTCCCCGCCGCGTCCAACCCGTGCTCAGCGCCCCCTCCCCGACGCCTCCCTAACGCAGTGTGGCATGGCTTGGGGCACTGTGTGTGGGGGCATCGGAGGACCGTGCCAGGGGTCAGGTGCCGCTTTCGTTTTTGCTTTGGGGTTGTACATTTTGGGGGAAAGTGAGACTATTCATTTGGATTTTTTTTCTTTGCTCTTTTGATAAGGAAAATACTAGACTTATTCTTCATTGCTCCTGGGCATTGCTCTGATAATAGATACACACCATAGAGTCCAGTCGGAGAGATGAGTTAAACCAGTAACTTCTTCGGAATGGAAAGTGAACTGAGGAGGTCAAAGGTTCATTTAGAAAGGGGACAGCTTTCCTCCCCGCCCCATCCCCTTCCCCAACACACAGAAGCATCCACAAGCCAGTGAAATGAAAAAACAACAGATTCACCCTTTCCACAAAGATTATTTGAACACCTGCCAAACTGCTGAGCAGGAGATGCAAGTTTTTTGTTTTGTTTTGTTTTGCCACTTTTCCACTGTGTGACCTTGGGCAAGTTACTTAACCTTTATGAATGAAGTTGGAGATAATTACCAACTCCAGCAACCATGGGGGAAGAATGAGGATCAGAGCTAAAACTGCTCTGACACGCAAGGTGTTAATGAGTCATTTTGGTCAGCCTGGCGGCAGGTAGGGGTGCTGAAGGAATCTGGAGGACTCTGGCTAAACCCTAACAAGCCAATCCTGGAAGCAGCGTCTAGGCTGAGGACCCGGGGCTTTGGGTGGGCTCAGCATTTAGCCAGGATAAGCCTCCTATCTGGCAGGAGGGTTCAGTCTGCCCAGGACCTTTGTGGCTCCTGGCGGGTGGAGGGATGAATCTGGAAGGGGAAGATGATGAAAGCAAAGGTTTTTTGCTGGCTGTGAGCCTTGAGAACCAGCAGCAGCTGCTGCCATCTTGCCCCACTGTAGGGAGAAGACAGGACTGAGGGGTGAGCCAGAAGAGGCTTTGGACTCCTTCCCTCCCAAGAAAGGTATCATCACTGCCTTCCTTCTTCCTCCTCCTCTGGGTTTCTTTTATAGTCCAGAACAGAAAGGCAGGTCATCCACTTGCTCTTTGAGGTACTAGCTTTCTTGAGCCATGTGGGATAACCCATCTGCCCTCTGCATATGAAGGCTACCCAGCTGGGACATGTCACTCCCCTGATCCTGAAGACTAGGCAGGTATCACCTTTTTTAATGCTGCACAGGTTCATTCTCTTCTGAAGCAGAAGACCAGGCAAAAGATTGGAAATGAGGCTAGAAGGTGTGGGGCTGTCTCTGGGGCCTTGATGACTATGGCCTTGGCTCCAGCTGGACTTATGAAACTGTCTGGCAAGCAGTCTCTTACTGGAAAGGGTAAAGGATCCAGGTACCGTCTGAGCACACACTGTAGTAGATGAGCTGTCAGCCCCTGCTGCTGCTGGGCTGCTCAGGGAACAGGCCTGAATCACAGCCAACTGGTTTACCATGGGTTCTCGACAGTTGGTAACAAAATCCCAACAGAGATTAGGACTGTTTTAGGTGCCCCTAAAATACCCCTCCCCCACTCCCAATTTGAACCTGATCTCATCACATTCCCCATTTTCTGGTTCTGTTGTTCACACAAGACAGTTCTGAAAGCAGGGACTGTATCCCATCTATTTTCATATCCCCAAGTGCCCTGATGTTACCTGCTCACTGTACTTTAACTCAGCAGAGTTAACACCTATTAATGTGCTGGATGCTGAGAATACAGTGATGAGCATATCTCTGAAAGACAAACATGGCCCTCTTGCCTTCATGGAACTTATATTCTATTTGAAGAGTTAGACCAAAAACAGAAAGATTAAAGAATGAAACAACAAGTTGTGATAAAGGATGAGAAGATACAAAGGGCCAGAACACAAAAGAATGGGGGTTGGGAGATCTGCTTTAGATAAAGTAGTCAGAGCAGGTTTCTCTGATGAGGTGACATTTAAGCCAGATCTTAAAGGGTAAGGATAGTTCTTGAGTGAATGAATGAAGCAGTATGGCTTTGGATTCATTACTTTCCCTCTCTTGACTTGTTTCCTCATCTGAGAAAGCCTGAAGACTGGTCTGAATTCCCTCTAATAACCCATGTAAGTCAGGGCTCATCTTGGTAGTGTTAGAAAACAGGAAAAACCTGGGGCATGGTCAAGGGGAAGTGAGGTCAGAGCTGTGCTAGAAGGAGGGAAAGTGGCAGACAGCTGGTCAAGCCAGAGTTGTAAACATTTCTAGATGGCGTTTACAGACGCAGTAAGAGAGGACCCGCCTCCACTAGTAGTTACTAGTAATAGAGACAACCCAAAAGCAGGGCCCAAGTCGCCCCTGCATGTTTCCTCCTTGGGAACCATCAGGGAGAGACTGTCTCCCACTCTAGGACTCTTGCTCTGGAGAAAGATGTTGTCTTTCTGGTCCCGTTCTTGCCTGAAGAGTAGGAGGTGGTATTTGTTAGCAGCCAACAGAGATTGAATCAAAATAAAACTCATGACTCAAATAGAACCAGGCGGGCAGGGAAATTGATTAGACATGTGACAATGCAGGACCTTAGTCCTTCAGTTCTGGACCTTAGAAAATTAGGGTTCACTGCAGAAACATTCTGGGACTCCCAACTGCAGCTGCTGGCTTCCCATCAAATTAGGGGTTTGGGCAGTGGTAGAAAGACCTTTATTTCTTCACCAAGTCCCCGAATTCTCTACAGGTAATGCACATCCTCTAATCAAATAAGCCAGGTTTGGAGGGAAATTGTTTATTGATTTATTGATTTTAGAGAGGGAGAGAAAAACATCAATTTGCTGTTCCACTCATTCATGCACCCATTGGTTGACTCCTGTATATGCCCCAACTGGGAATTGAACCTGCAACCTAGGCACATCAGGACAATGCTCCAAGCAACCAAGCTACTCAGCCAGGGCAGGTGGAAAAAAATTTTTTAATTTTATTTTTTACAGAGACAGAAAGAGAGAGGGATAGACAGGGACAGACAGATGGGACCGGAGAATGAGAAGCATCAATCATTAGTTTTTCATTGCGCATTGCAACACCTTAGTTGTTCTTTGATTGCTCTCTCATACGTGCCTTGACTGCGGGCCTTCAGCAGACCAAGTAACCCTTTGCTGGAGCCAGCGACCTTGGGTTCAAGCTGGTGGGCTTTTCCTCAAACCAGATGAGCCCGCGCTCAAGCTGGCAACCTCGGGGTCTCAAACCCGGGTTCTCTGCATCCCAGTCCGACGCTCTATCCACTGCGCCACCGCCTGATCAGGCGGAAATTGTTTTAATAACTCTGTGCTTCCTGTTACAACATGTTCATTTCTGCTCTTTCCCAAACAGAATTTTGAAAAAGTTACAATACAAATATCATAGTATTACAATTTTGAATAGTTACAAGGTATATTGTCCATTAGAATGTGAACTCCCTAGGACATTTTGCTTCATTCTCCAATGCTTTGTGCCTGGCACATACTCCATAGTGCTTGATCAATTATCTTAATTAATGCATGTGTAAGACCCTGTGCTAAGAACTTCATATGTATTTTCTTTCATTGGAATTCCTACTTTACAGATGAGGAAACAAGATCAGAAAAGTTGAATAATTTGCCCAAGGTCATAACCAAAAGACAGTATTTTGAAGGGCAGAGCTCAGAAAATAGTAGGCATTGCTCATTGCTATTAAGAGCTTATTCATAAAGAGCCATTTCCTAATTCTCTTTCTCTCAGAATGGAGACAGGCTGCCTCTCTGCATCCAGAGCTCAGGCAGGGTGCCAACGCTGAGATGTCCTTTCCTTATAGAAAAGAAGGTACATTTCACATTGAGGGGAGCTCAGGAACTTAGGGCCTTGAGCACCTGGGAGGGAGCAGCTCAGGCTTCGAAGGCATCCTGCCCACACTGCACTGCACTGCCCTGCCCTGCCTGGGATAAGCAGATGGCATTGGGGCAATTCAGATGGGGAGCTAACTGAGCAGCCCTGTGGCAACCAGGCACCAACATCCACCCTGCTTCCAGCCCTGGTTCTCAAAAGCTTCTAGCTCCGAGGGAAAAGGGAGCAGAAAGAAGTGCAGGGAGATGGTGCTAACCCCAATTGGGAGGAAAGTTGACTTCATTCATCCCTGAATGAAGACTTTGATAAATGCCAAAAAGTTAACCATGGACCTCATAATAAAGATAAAAAGTCTTTGCTATTTAATTCCAAATACGCTTCATCTGGGGCTCTCTGCTTCACCACAAACTAAACTCTTTAGGAGCAGAGATCCATCTGCTCCTTCTACTATGCAACAGCCCAATATGATAAGCAGTCTGTGGAATCAGCACTGCTTGGTAGACCGTATGACTCTGGGCAAGGTTCTTTGCCTCAGTGCTAGTTTTCTTGTCTGTAAAATGGGACTAAAATGATGCCTTTGTTATAGTGTTGATGCAGATCACTTTTATTACTCTACCTGGGATGCTTATTACAAGCCTGGCATCTGTGTAAAATGGATACTTATAATAACTATTGACTAATGCTGTTCCCATCCCTCCAATTAACCCAAGGTTAAGAGGCTAGCCTTACATCAGCAAATGAGCAGAGCTAGGAACCCTAATTCTGAGGCCCTGCTGCTCCCAGGTTTCTGGATGCTGTCCTTCAGAGGCTAAGTGAAGCCATTCCAGAAACTCCCTGAACTGTACCGACATGTCACTATTTCAAATATTTATTGAAGATCTATTGCCTGACCTGTGGTGGCGCAGTGGATAAAGTGTCGACTGGGAATGCTGAGGTCGCCGGTTCAAAACCCTGGGCTTGCCTGGCCAAGGCACGAGTTGATACTTTATGCTCCTCTCCCTTCTCTCTCTGTGTGTGTGTGTGTGTGTGTGTGTGTATCTCTCTAAAAAAAAAAGCTAAATAAAGTTAAAAATAAAAATTAAAAAAAATCTACTATATATGTCAAGTGCTGTTTCAGTCTGAAGTTACTGTGGCAAGTAAGACGGTCAAGGTCATTGCATTACATTAGTGTTGGGAAAACTGGCAAAAAAATAAATATAAAATATACTTTGATAGTCCTGTCATGAAAATAGATGTGTAGTATAAATATGGATGTGAACCCTTGCATTTATATCGCTAAGATACTGTGAGCATCTGTCTAGGGCAAATGTGAGAAAACTTTGATTTTGTTCAGACCTGGGCATAAATTTGAGCTCCATGTGACCTTGGTCTAGTGAGTCAATCTTTCTGCCCCTTCTTCCTCAGCAGTAAACAGGAAGACTGTAAAAAGTTGAGAATTAAGGTATAATGAGCCTGACCAGGCAGTGGCGCAGTGTATAGAGCATCGGACTGGGATGCGGAGAACCCAGGTTCGAGACCCCGAGGTCGCCAGCTTGAGCAAAGCTCACCAGCTTGGACCCAAGGTCGCTGGCTCAAGCAATTGGTTACTCGGTCTGCTGAAGGCCCGTGGTCAAGGTACATATGAGAAAGCGATCAATGAACAACTAAGGTGTCACAACGAAAAACTAATGATTGATGTTTCTTATATCTCCATTCCTGTCTATCCCTCTGTCTCTGTAAAAAAAAAAATATATATATATATATATCTATATATCTATATATATCTATATATATAATGAAACATTTAACATCTATCTCCGTGTTTACTATTTTTACTTCAGGTTCGAAGCCTTGCTATGGTAACCTTGTTCTGTTCTTTTTAAGTGTGTGTTGGAGAGGCAGTTTATGGGAATGGGGAATTGCCTGGAAAAGTTGAAAAGGAAAAAAAACAAAACGGGAGGAGGGGGGGGAAGCAATCCCTCCCTGCCATTGATAATTAACTGCTAACTCCTCTTCCTGTAAGTACAACTTTATTGGAGGAATGGTTTTGGTCTATTACCATCACCTAGGATTTAAAGCAGTCTGGTAAGAATGACAAGCTAACCTCTATAATGCAGTCATCTCTAAAATTGGGTATAGAAATGAAATATTAGAACTTTTGTTTACATTTACTTTTCATAAATTGCTTTTTAATTCTACTTTTGTGTCTTATGATTACACAATATATGGGTACAGTATACAAGTATATAAACACTTGGGGGTGGGCATGATCAAAATTTCTTGACATGGGTGTGCATCCAGAAAAGGTAAAAGGCCACGTGGAGGATAAGGTAGAACTAAGGTTAGCCCTCGTTTTATTTGCCCGATATAAACTAAGAAAGTGCCTTTTTCCAAAAAGTAGCCTGCAGGCGTCACTATGCTAATAAGCAGCAGGGTGAAGGAAAGGACCCAGTTCCTTAAATCCAGAGTTCCTTTTTCTCTACAAACTTCTGGGGGTAAAAGTGGAGGTAGAAATTAAATACATGCTGCAAAGGAAGTAAAAAGCCAACCTTTGGATGAGCCATTGAACAGCCCAGATCACGAACCTGAAAAATATGCACAAGACAGAGGACAATCTTCAGCAGCTTCAATCACTCTCCCAACAGGAAACCTCCATGTAGGACTTTCACACTGCCTCACATAGGAAAGGTTTTTCATTTATTTCCCATTCCATTATGTACAGTCCATTTTAAGACAGACGTCTGTCCTTCCTCTCCCCAGCTCACACACACATCTTCACCACACACTCCCCTGCTTCTTTCAAACCATTCACTTCACCTCCAACGTGACACCATCTGGAACCAAAAATGAAGCAGCAAAATGTTGAAAATAAAAATAAAGCGGACTTTATTTAGAAGATAAAGGTGGTGGTATCAGTTTTGGTTAATAAAGTTGGGCTCAAGTGTTTTAACAGGTCTTTAATGCCATCACAGACTGGCATGCCAAGGGCATTCTAAATGCCAATAACAGATTGAAGTTGTTTCAAAAACCAAGATGCTATCAAAAGCTGATGAAGTTTGGATTTCTCTTAAAGTCAGACTAAACACACTTCTTAAATATGAGTGACTAGATTGCTTGGTTCTGAGTGAAAATACTACACTGAGCAATCAATCCCCCTCCCTTTCTCCAGAGTCCCTAAGGCAATATTACAGTTGCCTCTTGACAGCCAACATTTCAACAGAGGGGAGCTGAAGGGAACCGGAAAAATGAAGAGCAAAATTAACAAATGTAATTGTAATTGAAGTAGGCAGCTGCCACTTGTGGCAAACCAAAGCCTAGTCCGATGCCCATTTTCTTCACATTTGCACTGACATCTTCCCAAGCAGACGGTAACTACATTCTTGAAGGAATGTGCCAAGACTAGGGTGGGGAAGGCCCAGACAGATTGGACAGAATGCATCATGCATCCAGTTGCCTTAGGTGGTACAATCGATTAAAGACAAATACCCAGACTATGGAAAACCCACTAGCCAAAGGTAACTAGAAAAGATTAAATGCATAACCAGTGCAGAATAACTGTGAGGCACCAAAACCACAATCCAACCAGCCCATTTTCCTCCTCTCCATTACTGAATGGATCTGGGAGAAAACATTAATAACAGCACTTGTCAACTGCTTCCCTGGAACAAAACATGACAAAACACATGGAAGGTTTTGTTTCACTATGGTTCTTGGTGTACTTTATTCTCCTGCTGTCTAGCTAAGCAACCCACACAGGACAGAAATGGGTAGCACTGAGGAATGATCATTTTTTTCTCCCCAACATTCCTGCCCCTTCCCTAAGCCCTGACCCAAACCCTATCTACCAAGAATGGTTAGTAGATCCTCCTCTCCCTCAAGGAACAACTAAAATTAAACAAGGCATTAGAAGGCCAGGTCTCTTCTTAGTAGGGCTTATAAGCTGGTGTACTCTATACACAATGGAGCGTCTTTTCTTCAAACACCTGGATTTTTTTTGTACACTGGTTCATAGATCGGCACTTGACTTTGAACCTGGCACCAAAAGGCACAATATCTGATACCCTGTACAAGAGCTATTAGCGATGCTGCCATATGGATGGGCAAAACTGAGCCAAACCCACTTAGAATGGAAGGCTTGGACAGGGAGGAAAAATGGCAGAGAAATACGAAAGCCCCTTCTTTTGCTAGAATGAAAGTGGGAATTTAAGGTCTTGTTTCTTAATCCTCCAAATACTAGGAAGCATTACAAATCTTCCTTGGTGTTTTTGAAAGCAGCATATTCAGAATGCCAGCAAAAATTCCTAATAACTGCAAAACCAAGAGGATCAAAGCTCACCAACATCCCTTATTGCTGAGAGGCTAAAACCCAAATTCAGGGTGCCCTGTTCCCTGTGTAAACGGGAAAATTAAGTCTGATTTATGGTTATCACAGCACATCACACTTTTAAAAAAATATTAAAGCGTGTGACCAGGGGAATGTTTGACACCATTTTATTAATCTTCAACTTCAGTGGAAAAATATAACCTTTTTCAAGTGCCACTTCATCACAAGAGTTCTAGTCTCTCTCTCTATATATATATTTATATATATATTTTCTTGGTTTTTTTTGTTGTTGGTTAATTGGTTTTGAAGTGCAGCAAGAGACCAATACCGTATTGCAGTCAAATAAGAGAACAGAAGGCCAAGCAGTTTCCAAATGGTTATTTTATCAGATTGTTTGAACATTAAATTTATCCCTGTTTGCAATCCAAAATAGTTACCTGAAGTTTGCTGTATGTGTGTTTACTTTATTGTATATTTGTTTTCTAAACTCTTTGGCACAATTTTCTGGGGCGTTCAGACTGCCTTGATACATGTCAGAAGAGAACGTTTGTGCTGCCAATCTGAGCATTTAAATTTGGTTTGTTTGGGCTGTGGTTTTCTTTCGTTTTTGAAGTCTGTATTCTTTATTTGTAACAATTGCATTTTTATTTTTTCTATATCCTCTAACTCCAAAGTTTTCTTCCCCCCCTCCCCCCAATTCTACATTCACAGTTGAACCATATTATTAGGAAAGGCGCCTTGATGAAAAGATCAGGATGGGAGCTCTGAACATTCGTCAGTGTTTTCCCTAGAAGTTAATTAAAAAACAAAAAAAACCCAAAACCTAAAGAGCGTCTTCCCCCCTTTTTTTACATCTCTTGTGCTGCATCAGTAGACAGAACTTCAGTTAGTTTTATGAAATGCAATGTCTAACCCCTTTTTTTTCTGGGAAAAAGAAACTGCAATGACTCGAAGTTGAGAATGTGGATACCGCCTCACTCACACACACTCATTCTCAGACTGTACGGAATCCCTCACCCTCCTTTTAGCCGGCACGCGTACAGTACCGTGTGGCAAAGGTACACCAAAGGTGGGCTCGAGACTCAGGCTCCTTCTTATCAGTAGCAAAGGCCAGGCTGCCTTTTACAACAAAGCACCACAGCTGAACCCAGTCCCTCCTCCTCCAAACTAGTCATTCCACTCAACACCAGCCAAAAGACAGAAAAGCTAGTTCTAGCCTGTCCTAGGAAGAGATAGCTTTCTTTTTTTAGGCAAGTAAATCCACCGCTTTTACTCTCTTCCAAGATGGCCGATGTTATGGTTTTCTACGAAGTCAGTGCTTACTTAGCCCACTAACAGCGCTGCTGTTGGCGGCTGCGGCTGCTGCTGTGGCAGGATTTTCAATGTGGTGTGTTTTCAAGCCTCACTCACTCATCCTCTCATTCCCAAACATTCAGCATCCGTGCACACTCCTCACTTCCAGGTTTTTCAAAAGATTGGAGATTTCCAGTGGGGGTCTCAGGTTATCATCCCAATGGTAACAGATCTAAAAATGGAAAGAAAAAAAGAGGTCAACCTTTGAGATCACATACAGCCAAAAAACCAAACACTTCTCTGATCCCTACAATTACGTGCTCAGAGGTCTAAATGAAATATCAACTTTTCAGGGACTATTTTTCTTCAATCCTCTAGCCCAGTGGTTGGCAAACTCATTAGTCAACAGAGCCAAATATCAACATTACAACGATTGAAATTTCTTTTGAGAGCCAAATTTTTTAAACTTAAACTATCTAGGTAGGTACATTCCTTATTGAGGTAGTGCCTGCACGTGGTATTTGTGGAAGAGCCACACTCAGGGGCCAAAGAACCGCAGTTTGCCGACCAGGGCTATCGGCCAGCTACCTGCTCTCATCAGCACCTACATCAGAGGGTGGGAGGCAAAGTAAAAAGACAAAACTCAAAATGGCCAATTTTACTGAGATCTGTGAAATATGGTTAACTAAATGAGAAAAAAATAAATTAAACTTGCATTGCCAAGCAAGCGTCAGAAAACCCTGACTTTGGAGATCTTCTGTAGAGCTAAGCAAAGTCTAAAAGCACCACAGTCAAGAAAGAAAAGGGTATAGGGCCAGGAATGAAGATTTAGAAAAGAGAATTATGGGAAATGCCATTATTGGTGACTATTGGGAACTTTAGTGAATTCTAGCTATGAAAGTTCTGTGCTATCACCACGAGGAATCAAGTATTTGGCTCAAGGAAAAACTGAGGTTTTCTGACTCTTGCACTATTACAAGGCTTATAAAGGCCTGGCTTAGAAGCACTTATATAAGAAAGAGCACAAAACAAAATACCAAATCAAAGGCAGTCTTGTCAGAACAATCTAAATAAAATGCTCCTCTTCCCCAAGAAAGTAGGAAGAGGGCAGTAAAGACAAGCTCTTACCAAGCTTGATTCTTCAGTTTCCTCAGTTCTTTTGTTGCCCATGTAGCAAGAGTTTTTGCTTTGTTAGTCTTCGATCTCCGTCCTTCAGTTAACAGTTCATGGATCATTGGCCTAGCTTCTACTAATTTCAGTACATCCTTCCCAAATGCTGTACATAAGTCCCTGTGCAAAACAAGCACACCTGAAAATGAGCTCCTGGCCTGACACTAAAATTAGGTATTAAGCCTTTCAAACCAGTGCTAAGCTAGCTATGGGTTTCTTCTGTCGACTTTTTAAAGATTTTATTCATTTTTAGAGAGGAGGGAGAGGGAGGGGGTGGGGGAGGGGAGGAGGGAGAGAGAGTGAGAAGCATCAACTTGTAGTTGCTTCACTTTAGTTGGTCACTGACTGTTCCTCATATGTGCCTTGACTGGACAAGCCTGGGGTTTCGAACCGGCAACCTCAGCATTCCAGGTCAATGCTCTATCCATTGCACCACCACAGGTCATGCTGTCACCTGATTTTTAAAACTGAAAGAAATCTTATAAATAAGTCTAATACCTGCCCTCAACAGATGGAAAATAAAAAAAAAAAGAGATCTAAAGAGGTGGAATGAGCCCTGGACTGGTAGCTCAGTTGGTTAATGTGTCACCTGACACGCTAAGGTTGCAGGTTCGATCCCGAATCAGGGCACATACTAGAATCAACCAATGAATATATAAATAGGTGGAACAACAAATCAGTATTTCTCTCTCTCTAAAAATAAATAAAAACTGAGAGGCAGAAGGGCTTACCCACATCATTCCATAGTTAATTCATGATAAAATCAGAACTAGAACCCAAGTCTTTGAGCTCCTCAAGATCAATATTTTCTTCAAATTATGCCTCAGAAACCCTCAACAGAGGCTAACTAAGCAATTAGTTGACAAACATTAGAATGTGAGATGAACATAGATCTGATGCTGCTTCTATACATTAGAATTCATTTCATAAAGAATTTAGTGGGGAGACATTAGAAATCTGGAGGATCTGGAATGTGGCTAGAGCTAATGTCTGGAATGAATGATCATTTGTGAGAACTCAAAACAGAACACCATGGATTCTCCTTCCCTTTTTTTTTTTTTTTTTTGTATTTTTCCGAAGCTGGAAACAGGGAGGCAGTCAGACAGACTCCCGCATGCGCCCGACCGGGAATGCTCTGCCCATCGGGGCATCGCTCTGTCGCGACCAGAGCCACTCTAGCGCCTGGGGCAGAGGCCAAGGAGCCATCCCCAGCGCCCGGGCCATCTTTTGCTCCAATGGAGCCTCAGCTGCAGGAGGGGAAGAGAGAGACAGAGAGGAAGGAGAAGGGGAGGGGTGGAGAAGCAGATAGGCGCTTCTCCTATGTGCCCTGGCCGGGAATCGAACCCGGGACTCCTGCACCCCAGGCCGACGCTCTACTACTGAGCCAACCAGCCAGGGAAGAACACCATGGATTCTATTAAAGAAATCTCTGTACCAAAGAAGTGGGAAATTACCATCCAGTCTACTCTCAAAAATGTTTACAAGTCCTCTCTCTTACTTTCCACCAGTTCTACTCAACTATTGGAAGCAGGGTTTAACCTACCCTATCAGTCCAGCAGCACAAGCTACTACTCCGTCTGTGTGATCCTCATCTCCAGCAATGTGGTCAATGAAAGACAGAATAAATTCTACTCTGGGCTGTACGAGCATCACATCCGCTATAAAAGAAAGAAGGTCTGATGAACTTGTCCCGCCTCTGGCAGGACTACACCCCATTTCAAAATTTCCAAATACTTGAACCCCATCAGTCAGGTGGCAGGCTGGAGAACTAGTTGCATATAACTACACAAAATTATTCTTTCTCAGGTTAAGTTGTCATTCCTCAAGTCAACAAAAGAGGTAGATACTTCTCTTCTTTTAAGCTGATATAATAGATATAAAACAAAAAGAACAAATGGAACCTTTATTCTAAGTCTGTGATATCAAAGGGCAAACATTGCCCCCAATCAATAATAAAAACATCAGGTGGTAAAAGGAAATCTGATCCCCCAATGGCTCAATTCAGTTGCACAAGAAGGGGTGTCAATCAACAACTGCCACTCACAGCTGGTGAAGATGCAACCAGCATCAACAGCATGCTGTGCATCCCATCCCCTGCAGTGCTC
Organism: Saccopteryx leptura; assembly: GCF_036850995.1. Lineage (NCBI taxonomy): Eukaryota > Metazoa > Chordata > Mammalia > Chiroptera > Emballonuridae > Saccopteryx > Saccopteryx leptura. Next base: position 348,317,002 of record NC_089504.1, on the reverse strand, counting down.
AAGAACCCTGAGAAAAAGTAGCAAAGGAAGGGTGGGGGAGCATAAATAGTAAGAGTCAATACCCTCCCCCAAAGCCACTTTCTTCATTAGGGCACTGTTCCTCTTTCTCCTCTTCCTTTAAGCAACAGGCACTAGTTTACAAGTAAGATTCAGAATGAAAGGCAGCCCACTTGGCTAAGGGCACACTGGACTAAGTTTGATTGGATACTCAACGGTGTACGTTCTCCTGGTCTCCCTTTAATCCCTGGACAATTCCGGTATAGGCTTCCAAGCAGCTTTCCCTTAGCTCATTCAGATAATCCACCATGTCATAGTCTGACTGTAAAAGACAAAGAAAACAATCTCCATCACACTGATTGTTTTTAGTTGTATGTTTGTCACAGTTCTCTCCTCCATCAGGGCTGGACTGAAAGATAGCTGTATGTTTACCTTGTCCACCTGGGCTTGGGAAGCCTGCTGAAGAGTATTCAATACAACCTCTAGGTATTTTTTAAACTCTCCACCAATAGCAAGGGCAATATCACCAAACACTGACAGAATCTGTGGCTTCACAGACCTGTGGACATTCTCATTCTGACAAGGAAAAAAAACCAGGAAAAGCAAATTATTAAAAGTCACAATTTGTTCTGTCCAAAGACTCAAACTTTTTAAGAAAAGAAATAAGCAACTACTGCCTGACCTATAATGGCGCAGTGGATAAAGTGTTGACTTGGAACGCTGAGGCTGCCGTTTCGAAACCCTGGGCTTGCCTGGACAAGGCACATACGAGAAGCAACTGCTACGAGTGATGCTTCCCTCTTCTACCCCCTGCCCCCTTTCTCTCTCGAAAATCAATAAATAAAAATCTTAAAAAACAAATAAAAGCAACTATTAATATGCTGGGTATAGACCTTAAGGATATACACACAAATCAACAGTGGTTATCTCTGGATAGAGATTATGTATTTTCTTTTCCTTGGCATTTTACTGGTTTTCCTCCCCAAGTGCCACACATTGAGCATGCATTCCTTTAACTTTATAATCATATTTTAGAATCGTCTTGTGAAAACAATTCCTTTCTTCATAAGCCCACAGCCAACATTCTGGGAAATTAAAGTTCCCTGTCACAAATTTTGATGTTTAATCATCTTTCCAAACATAGAATTCTTCAGACACTGTTAAATTAGATCGTGTGTGTAGGTGCTCACCCCCAAATTCTCCAGTAGGAGCTGCATCACCTCATCACAGAAAGGTAAGATGTTGGACTGTAGGGCACGGCATAAGTCTCCCACTAAGCCCACAGCTGCCAAGCAAACCTGCAAAGAAGCAAGGAAGTAAGCTCGCAAATAGAAAAGACATCATGTTTATCTAGCTGCTGGTCCTTTCTCACTTGAACCTAGAATCAAAGAAAAAAAAGAAGTGTCCCCTCTGAGGTTTGTTCACTTTAACAAATGAAGAGAACTAAGACTATTAGAGATATCATTAAGAAAAGACACTCTTCATCAGAGATGGTGGTGGCTAAGGCAGGTGGTTAAAAAAAAAGCAGCCTTCATTAGGGTGCTACTCTGTTTTGGTATATCTAATACTCTGCTTCTCACTGACTACTTTTAGTTCAGACACTCAGAACAATGAATAACATAGCTCCAACACTTGGGTAGATATACAGGAAAACTACCTGCACTAAAGAAAAACAAGTTTCTATAACAATGACTTTCGCCTGACTAGGCGGTGGTGCAGTGCACAGAATGTGGGACTGGGATGCAGAGGACCCAGGTTAGAGACCCAGAGGTCGCCAGCTTGAGCACGGGCTCATCTGGTTTGAGCAAAAGCCCACCAGCTTGAACCCAAGGTTGCTGGCTCCAGCAAGGGGTTACTCAGTCTGCTGAAGGCCCCCGGTCAAGGCACATATGAGAAAGCAATCAATGAACAACTAAGGTGTTGCAATGCGCAATGAAAAACTAATGATTGATGCTTCTCATCCTCTCCGTTCCTGTCTGTCTGTCCCTGTCTATCCCTCTCTCTGACTCACTCTCTGTCTCTGTAAAAATATATAAATAAAATTTTTTAAAAATCCCCAAAACAACGACTATCAGGTATATATGAGAATATATATACATTAAAATTGATCCTGGAATGATGTGGAGGTTGGGGTGCCAACACCTGTGCAGTTGAAATTCCATGTATAACTTTGCAACACTGGAGCACACTGCAATGCAACAAGGGGTGGCTATAAAATTATTATAATACAATGTGTGCTTCAGTTAATTTCATACAATCATGATTTAATACTGCCTCTTCCCTGGCCAGGGAGCATCATTTCAATATGCCATGGTTGTGGGTTCGAACCCTGGTTGAGGCACATACACGAATCACAATGAGTGAGTACATGAGCAGAACAACAGACTGATGTCTCTCTCTTTCTTTCTAAAATTGATCAACAACCTGATCAGGCGGTGATGCAGTGGATTGAGTGTTGACTTGGAACACTAAGGACTGAGGTTCAAAACTCCAAGGTTGCCGGCTTGAACATGGGATCATAAACATGACCCCATAGTCGCTGGCTTGAAGCCCAAGGTCACTGGCTCACTTGAAGCCATCCCTTCCCCGACAAGGCACATATGAGAAAGCAATAAACAACTAAGGTGTGGCAACTACCAGTTGATGCTTCTCATCTCTCTCCCTTCCTGTCTGTCCCTCTCTCTAGCAATAAATATAAATTTTAAAAATATTAATAAAGTTTAAAAAAAATGTTTACATTTCTCTTAACGGCACCATGATCTGTCTTTGTGTATACATTTTGATAAACTAAGTTTTTATAATAGATTTGCATAATTTTATGATAGTAAATGATAAATTAGTATCTTTCTTTTTTTCTTGACAGAGTCAGAGAGACAGATAGGGATAGCCAGACAGGAAGGGAGAAAGATAAGAAGCACCAACTGTCTGTTGCGGCTCCTTAGTTATTCTTTTTTGTGTGTGTGTTTTTTGTTTTTTTTTTGTATTTTTCTGAAGCTGGAAACGGGGAGAGACAGTCAGACAGACTCCCGCATGCACCCGACCGGGATCCTCCTGGGACGCCCACCAGGGGCGATGCCCTGCCCACCGGGGGCGATGCTCTGCCCCTCCGGGGGGGGGTCGCTCTGCCGTGACCAGAGCCACTCTAGCGCCTGGGGCAGAGGCCAAGGAGCCATCCCCAGCGCCCGGGTCATCTTTGCTCCAATGGAGCCTTGGCTGCGGGAGGGGAAGAGAGAGACAGAGAGGAAGGAGGGGGGTGGGGGTGGAGAAGCAAATGGGCGCTTCTCCTTATGTGCCCTGGCCAGGAATCGAACCCGGGTCCCCTGCACGCCAGGCCGACGCTCTACCGCTGAGCCAACCGGCCAGGGCCTCCTTAGTTATTCAATGATTGCTTTCTCGTATGTGCCTTGACCGGGGGAGCTGCAGCAGAATAAGTGACCCCTTGCTTAAGCTGGCGACCTCGGGGTTCCGAACCTCAGTCCTCTGCGTTCCATCCGAAGCTCTATCCACTGCACCACTGCCTGGTCAGGCAGTATCTATATTTTATGCATTCATAACATACCTAATTTTTTCTCAATTTTTCACTATTTCTAGGCTATGTTGTCCATGTCTGTGAGCTTTTTCAAACGGTTGCAAATCTCCAAAAACTTTTCCAAAGTATTTATTTGTTGGAAAAAATCCATATATAAGTGGACCCCACACAGTTCAAAGGTCAACTATATTTTGAAACGCATAACCTACCTGGTACTCAGCATAATTTTTCAATCCAATACCCAGGAAGGGTTTAAAGGCCTCCATGTACTTTAGGAATTCACCACCCAACACTGAAAAGAAACAAACTATTACCACCATAGGATATCACAGCAGTGAGCAAAATTAACCATCCTAGTTTTCCCAAAATATGTTCACCCTACTCAACAGGTTGGGTAGAATGTGAATTAATTACTGATTGTATTATGAAGACACTAAGGCTGCCTCAGACAAAACAAATTCACAACTGCTGGAAGGGCCTAACTCGTAGGCCCTGGAGATAATGTCGCATCTCCACAGCGTAGGGTTTCACTCTGGCTCAAACAGCCACATGGCATGGCCCTCAAGGAATGTCAAGGTTAATGTGAATTGGCTGAGCTAGCAATATCACCTCCTGTCTACCTCCTCCCGTGTCCTCTTCGGAAGCCAACTAAAAACTGGGTTCCCTAGGCAGTTCTATCAAGAACTTACTTAAGCCAGTCAGGAAAAGCAGGCTGGATTGCATATCCAAATAAGCCACTCCAGGAGCCAAAACAAACTGCTGTGCTCAATCAGGGTGGTCACATCATGCCACATCAGTTCGACAATGTTCTTTAAGCTAGAAATCAGTCTGGTCCCTCTGGGGAGTGTTTCTCAGGTAACGGCCTTAGTAGTATACCTTCAGGCCACTCTCTGAAACATTCTAGGTGCTTTTAATGACCCTTCAAAGAGTCTTAAGTCAGACATGGCTTCCTCAAAGCAATTCTGCAAAGGCAGACATGTAACAGCCAGAAATTCCTAGGACTCGCTCAATGTTTCATTCCAGCCCATACCAAGAACTATAGCATGTCAACCTGAGTTCAAAGCATTACAACCCAAACCAGAAGGTACCAATGGCCAGGAAAGAAAAAGGAAACTTTTGCTTCCCTCATCCTTGACAGGAGCCTGACCTCAATAAATCAAGTAGACTTTCAGGAAAAAAAGAATGCTGATAAAGACAGGTAGATAAGTTTCTCCCCCAAAAGTCTGCCAAACTGAGTTGCAAACTGGCTCCCCATTTACTTCCAGGAGAGTGCATGGCAACACAACGCACAAATTTACATTTACATTCAATTCAACTCTGAACCAACTCATTCGCCTGTAAATGAGAAAACAGAACTACACTTTTCATGGTCAAAAATTCTTCCGTGGCTATTGTTAAAGATGATTCCCTGCCCAATTTCAGCTCACTGACCTTCCACCAGTGTGCTAACTGCCATGAGGGCATCCTCTTGAACTCCCCCAGACCCAGCCGTGCTTTGGAACATCCTTAACAGGGAGGCCATGACAACATCAGAGATCTGCAAAGCATCTTGATGTTGCACTTTCCGGAGAACATTCTGTGAAATAAACAAGAGTTCTGGATCTGTTGATTCTAAACCCTCCAATCAGAACACATTACCTTTTTAAAATCAATTAAGTCCCTTGAAATTTTTTCTTTTTTGAAAAGGTCAAATACACCTTTTAGGCTCAAAAGTTTCAACAGTGCAAATCATTTACAACATACATTCTAATAGCCCTTCTATTTACCAGTTCGAAACAAACACGAGATGATCTTCCAATGGTGCATAAAATCATCTCGTCTGCATTTCACCTATGTCTGACAAACCCCTGCCAGCAGCCTCTACATTCAAGTCTTATTATTTCAGCTTTAAAGGACATGTAATGTTAGAGTTTTTACTCAATAAAACAAAAAACACAAGCCTTCCTATGTCCTGATTTACAGATGGTCAAGAAACAGTCTTGATAAAATAAAGCCAATTTAACTTCTCCTAATTTTACATTCCTCAAACTTCCCTCTTTACCCTTTGTTTCAACTAATGTTATTGAATCATTCCTTTATTTCCCTGATGAATAAGAAAATACTTCATAATAGTCATGCTTTAAAAAACTAAGTTTAGAGTAAGAACGAGGGGAGTTCACAGGTAAGATTATCTAGCCAGCATTACACAATACTAAAATCTAGTACCTACCCAAGTGTCAGACAAGTTCCAGGGTTTTCTTTGGTATAAAAGGGAATATCTTCCTTAGCTACTAAATGACTCCAGTCATTGAGTGAGCAGTGACATTTTAATTATCCTGGTCTCTCAGAAAAAGTCTACTGCGAACACTAAGTACTATAAATGATGTAAGTTAAAAACTTTATCAGGAACTTTATTAAGCAACCATTGCTTCAAAAGATGATGGCAGAAACTCAAGGCTTTATTTTTAGCTGGGTGTATATACTACAGCTTGGAACAGAATCTGACAGCTACACTTGGACAGCTCAATGAAAACCAAAGTTGCCCCAACACAAAACAGTTGGAAAAGAAGCATTCTTAATCAGTCTGTTGAGATCTTGCTTCCAGGTGTATCCTGTTTGACTCAAATAACTCTTATGAAAGGTCACACAAGCAAAACACTGTATGCCAGGAAGGACCATTACAAGCCGAATAGTTTCCTCCCCTACACTGTGCAAGACAAACCTCATCTTTATGGACACAGAAAAAAAACAAAAACAAAAAAAACCGTTTCCCCAATCAATCACAACCCAAAGCCTTTTGAGAAGAGCTGCTAATGAGCACCATCTATACTACTTCAGAGTTCTGCATGTGCATCAACTTGCACCCTGGGCCTGAGTCTCTCCCCAGGAGCTATTAAGTGATATGGCACCAACATACCTGAAGAGTTGCACAGAGTAAAGACTGAAGGTCATTAAACTGGATCCTATCCGATGTGCTCTGGATATGTGACTACAAGAAAAAAAACAAGATCATCATGTTCTGAATAAACACCTTTTAAAGGTGCTCTAAACTCCTTCAATACTTCCATTATTGCTGAGTTTGCCAGGACTATTAAATAAGCATTCCTGACGCTAATGTAGGAAAGTAAATAAACTGTAACACATGGATGAGTCAACTGTGACAAGCAATGCAAACTTTAAGCTACAACACTTTTTTTGCATTAGCCTGATATCTTTCTGAGAAAAAATACAGTTAAACACTGAAATGCAAGAACGGCCTCGAAAATAAAGCTGTTAGAAATACTGCACCCTTCCAGCCAACAATGCCCAAGTCTCACCTCCATCTGAAGCACTTGTTGAAGTCGTTCCATGATGACTAGAGTTGTTTTCTGAACTGCAGGGTAACAATCCTTGGCACTGTTTTTCACGATTTCCATCAGAGATTCATACGCAGAACTCCTCAGGTTGTTCTGGTGTCCATCAGGTCTGTAAAGAAAACAAACAAGAATCTTAAAAAGTACCAACTGAGAAAGAACAGAGTTGTTATAAGGTAGACACTGTCTCACCAAAAGCAAAAATCCAGGAACTGATATGGTAACAGACCTGATTTAATTTTAGCAAAACAATATAGCCAGGAACTAAATTTTAAACCTTTAAGCCAATGGCTATGTCATTATGGTCTCCAGAGCTGGTTAAACTTTAGAACGGCCCTTTTGGAAATGGGCTAAAATTACAGGGAAAAATTACATTAAAATGATGAAGAGTCTACGTACACAACTGAAGAGGTTGCCTGAATAGCTAAGAAAAAGGCATCTAAATTTCTTCATCTGTGAAAGACGCTTTCATATATAATCTTGAACAAAGAAGTGGAAACGAACTAGGTCAACCTGAGAGAATTTATACACAACCCTCTTCTTTCATGGTTTCTTATTCTGCGTGTATGAGAGACGGAGACAGGAAGGGAGAGAGACAGGAACGGAGAGAGGAGAAGCATCAACTTGTAGTTGCGTCACTTTAGTTGTTCATTGACTGCTTCTCATATGTGCCTTCACCAGGGTACTCAAGCTGAGCCAGCAACCACTTGCTCAGTGACCTTGGAGCTCAAGCCAGTGACTATGGGATCAAGTTGATGACCCCACGCTCCAGCTGGCAAGGTTGGGGTTCAAACCTGGGACCTCAGCATCCCAGGTCGAGCTCTATCCACTGAGCCATCAGTCAGGCAATTAATTTCTTTTAAGCACGGCTTTATAGTAAGTACAGCTCACACAAAACCCAAATTCAAGGTTGTCCTCAACTTATAACCCCTTAAAACTAAACTTCAAAGCTCATTTACAAAACTGCATTTAATGGCAAGTTCTTCATCCAATTATCATAAATAGCAATTAATGATCTTATGTAGCAACTGAATTCATAACAAGAACTAATATATATTTCTGACACCATAATCAGTAGTTAACTGTAGGCACGGAAAAATGAAGGGACTTCTAGAGCAAATACTCTTTTTAAGTACAGAAAAATGAGACTATTTTCCGACTTGAACTGTAAACCAAACAATTCCTTTTTAAAAAAAAAAAAAAAGCATGTCTTATTTATTGATTTTAAAGAGGAGAAGGGTAGCAAGAACTATCAATTCATAGTTGCTTCACTTCAGTTGTTCATTGATTGCTTGTTGTGTGTGCCTTGATCAGGCAAGCACAGGGTTTTGGACTGGCGACCTCAGTGTTCAAGGTCGACGTTTTAGTTCCTGTGCTACCATAGGCCAGGCAAGCCAAACAATTCTAATCTACATTTCTTTCTCTTATTTAAACAAATAATCGACCATAGGAGTCTTTTAATTCCTCCTATTGCATGCAATGCTTCTCTGATTAGGTGAGAAAGCCCCCCAAGAAGACAGGAGCTAAACGCACAGACACGTAGTAAGTTACCTGTCTGTGGTCTCCAGGAGCTTCTGAACTATGAGCTCAAAAGAAGACGACAAGCAATAGGTGGCTGGCTCTTCCTGATCATCAGCAACGTCTGCAGCTTCATAAGCAGCTTCAGCCAGACTGGAGAAAGCCTTAAAACCAGAGAGAGTTAATACTAGTCTTGAACCCCATCCCAAGATTACTTCATTTTTCTTTAAGATATCTTAGGTCACATCCTTCTCCAACTGATCTTAGAATAAATCAACACTAGTGAAGCCTCAACTTTCTCTGTCAAGGTCATCTCAAAACAATGTTCTATAGAATAACCTTAAAATTAAATGTTTATTTATATTTAATTTGTCCTGCCCAAAACTAAGCACCAAAGAACTTTCACTTACCACAAATGCCTGCTACTTCAATTTCTAATCAAAAATAAGCCTTTCAGCCTCCACTCCCTTATTTGAATTTCCTCCCCTACAGCCCCAAATGTCCCTAATCAACCACATTCAGCCTATACTGACTCAACACTTAGACCGCCTACCTTCCTTTCTTCTTGCCCTGTTCCCAGCAATTGTACATTGTGTAGCCCACAACTCCCTACTTTAATCAAAATTTCTTGTCCCCAAGCAACTGAAGAAAGAAAACAGCCCAGATAGTTTTCCCACTGGGTTAGCATGACTGTTCTAAATGGTTCAGGAACCAGTCACCATGAGTCAACAGTTCCTACTGGCTCTTGTAGTTGACATCTCCACACTTTAATTGAAGGAATTAGAAAGGGGATGCTATTCAGAAAAAGCCTTCCAGCGAGGCAGACCCATTTCTCTCCCACACCTCAAACTTCCTTGCCAATGGTTCAGGCAAAGTCCTTATCTTACCAGGAAGAAAATCCCTTACCCAGCACACATTTGAAGCCACTCTGGGTTCAGCACTGAGGCCTTCAATCAGACACTGCAACAGGGGGGTCAAGTAGACATCATTGATGGCTGCCTCAGGGAGCAGTTCACAGATCCTGCCCACAGTCCACGCAGTTGTATCTCGAACAACTACACTGGGGTCTTTCATTAACTCTATTAGGGTGGGCATAGCCTGAAAATATGAGGCAAAACACAGATTAAAATCCTGTTGACTAGTACCTCAGAAGAGAAACTTATGATGATTAGGGTTTTAAAACTCAGAACATCAGGATGGTTTTGTCCTTTTAAAAGATATGCTCATCAAATATCCGGTAATATAATACAATAAAGTGAAAAAGTCCTTTCTTTACCAAAATCCATACAGTTTAATTGAAGAGTTTGGCGTGAATTTTCAGCAATTTACTAGATTACTTAGGGAGAGCTCCAAAGATGTGACTGTGACAACTTCTGGCTACAGCCTAAAAGGCCAAGTTCTGTATGCACAATTATAATGAACTACTATCATTTTCAATAGCAGAATAAGTATATTTCCATAAGCGGTTTCATAACAGAAATGCATTTTGTCCTTGGGACAAAATAATCATGTCATTACAAATTATAAGGAAATGTTTATGAGATAGCATTAAGAGAAAAAGGTTATCAGACTGTTTGCGTAGTAAGGTCGCCATCGTGTTGCACATACATGCACACAGAAAAAGGCTGCAAAGATAAACACTGAGAATTAGAATGTTATCTCGGGGCAATGGGATCATAGGTGACACTTTTTTGGCCCTTTTTGCATTTTTCAAGTCATGTCTTTCATAAAAAAATAAAAAAATAAAAAGAAATATTTTTACCCTTCATTGGCAGCAAGTAATTACCTAGAAATAATCTCTGTGGATGACTACTTATAGCTTTGTTTTTAGAATAAAGGAACGCTTTCAAGCAAAAAGTTTCAAGAACAAACATCTCCCTTTCCACCCCTTCATGCCCTTGGCTTTACCTGTATAACTAGTGGTTTGAGCTGATTGGGCTCAGGGCCTTCCAAGATACAGCCGAAAGCCATCACTGCTGCATCCCGGTACCGCCAATCAGGGTTCTTGATGTGTTCTTTAATGAAGGGGAGAACATGAGGGACAATGTCATCTTCACAGCAGGTGGCCAGAAGCATGAGGCACACTCCGGCTGCTTTGCAGGGGTTCCAATCATCGTCATCATCATTTTCATCCTGGATAAAGAATATAGCACGAGGTAAGTTTTATTTAAAAATAACAGGAACCGCTTGACCGGGCGGTGGCGCAGTGGATAGAGCGTTGGACTGGGATGTGGAAGACCCAGGTTCGAGACCCCGAGGTCGCCACTTGAGCAAAGGCTCATCTGGTTTGAGCAAAAGCTCACCAGCTTGAGCCCAAGGTAACTGGCTCAAGCAAGAGGTTACTTGGTCTGCTGAAGGCCCACGGTCAAGGCACATATGAGAAAGCAATCAATGAACAATTAAGGTGTTGCAACGCGCAACGAAAAACTAATGATTGATGCTTCTCATCTCCGTTCCTGTCTGTCTGTCCCTGTCTATCCCTCTCTCTGACTCTGTCTCTGTAAAATAAATAAATAAATAAATAAAACAGGTACCAATAATCACTTGACTGGTGGTAGCACACTGCATACTGTGTTAATCTGGGACACTTGAGGACTCAGGTTCGAAACCCCGAGAGGTAGCCGGCTTGAGTGTGGGATCATCAACATGATCCCAAGGTCACTGGATTAAGTAAGGGGTTACTGGCTCGGCTTGAGTCGCCTGGTCAAGGCACATATAAGAATCAGTCAATAAATAACTAAAGTGACACAACTACGAGTTGATGCTTCTCATCTCTCTTCCTGCCTCTCTCTCTCTCAGACAAAAATCATTTTAACAAGGTACTCTTAATTATTACCAAATGTTATCAGAACTGAAGCTTTGGGGTCGTAAATAAAACACAAAACCTTTTTGTTTGTTTTTTTTTGTTTTTCTTTCTGAAGCTGGAAATGGGGAGAGACAGTCAGACAGACTCCCGCATGTGCCCGACTGGGATCCACCTGGCACGCCCGCCAGGGGCAACGCTCTGCCCACCAAGGGGCGATGCTCTGCCCCTCCGGGGCATCGCTCTGCCGCGAACAGAGCCACTCTAGCGCCTGGGGCAGAGGCCAAGGAGCCATCCCCAGCGCCCGGGCCATCTTTGCTCCAATGGAGCCTTGGCTGCGGGAGGGGAAGAGAGAGACAGAGAGGAAGGAGGGGGTGGGGGTGGAGAAGCAAATGGGTGCTTCTCCTATGTGCCCTGGCCGGGAATCGAACCCGGGTCCCCCGCACACCAGGCCGACGCTCTATCGCTGAGCCAACCGGCCAGGGCTAAAACACAAAACCTTTTTACTTATTCTCTTCCATAAAGATTCATCATGGCACATGCTTTGTTAAGACCCAGTTGGAGGGAGGAACCCACTCAGCACTACACAATGAGACAAACGAACTTCAACGACATATAACAGGAACGATGATCTCAGATTTATGGAGTGAAAGGCAAAACAAAAGCATATAAAATACTGTATGATTCTAGTTATAGAAGTTCAAACACCAATCAAAATTAACCTATATGCTATATGATTCTAAATATATACATAATTAAAACAATCAAAATTAATCTACAGAGCTACTGACAAGAACACCTAAGAGGGCTTCTAATGTTCTAGTAGTTGTTATAATTCAGTAAAAAGTTAAACAACAACAAAGACTCCACTCAGAGTTTCTGTGAAATTAGAAGTCAAGTTCTATCATCCTTATTGTGGCCATTCACCCATAGAAGTTTATTAAGGCAGGATGCTTATGTAGTTTCAGATAATTACGTACTTAAAGAATGATTTGTTCCCAAGCAGGGAAACACAACCAAAGAAATACAAAAGCAAAGATAATAAGATCAAAAGATTAAAAAATATCAACTGTAAAGTTGAAAGAGAAGAAATTTTAAGGGCATATCCAGTCCATTTCAAACCAAATATATTTCTACTTATCTTCTACAATTGAAAGAGTCGTGTACTTTCCTAAAAAAAAATTACATTCTTGTTTGTACAAGACATTTTGCAGAGCTCAAAGTTACAGCACTGACATCTCTTCGGTAACATTTCACATGCACCAGAGATGAGGTAACAGAATCTTTCCAAACACCTCATCAAGGAAAACTACTCACAAAGTCAAAAGGACAGACTGCAACCAAGATACACTTCATATAAAAAAATTTCTCTATTTACTCATTAGATCATTTTTATGAAGTCTAATTACTTCTTTTTGTACCAAATCTTATGCTTTTAATCTTCTTTGACCTAATTGTTTATTATGTTTTAATATTTTCAAATGTTTGAGTGACTTAGTGTAAACTTTTTATTTTTTGTGTGTGTGATGAGAGATAGAGGGACAGATAGGGACAGAAAGGGACAGAGATGAGAAGCATCAATTCTTCGTTGTGGCAGCTTAGTTGTTCATTAACTGCCCCCCCTCAATATGCCCTGACCAGGGGCTACAGCAGAGCGAGTGACCCTTTGCTCAAACCAGTGACCCTGGGTTCAAGCCAGTGACCATGGGGTAATATCCACAGTTCCATGCTCAAGCTGGTGAGCTCAGGGTTTTGAACCTGGGTCCTCCACATTCCAGTCCAACACTCTATCCACTGTGTCACCACCTGGTCAGGCTGTAAACTTTTGATTTTAAAGTCTGATTTTATTATATTGTAGTCAAAGTGGCTATTATGATTTTTAATAATTAGTACTATTTCTTTAAAAAATTTATTTTTACTTTATTAATAGTCATGAAGAATCAAATGTTTCTTTCATGGGCTGAAGTCCTTCACCAGGACATTCGTTAAGAACAACTCTTGGCCCTGGCCGGTTGGCTCAGCGGTAGAGCGTTGGCCTGGCATGCGGGGGGACCGGGGTTCGATTCCCGGCCAGGGCACATAGGAGAAGCGCCCATTTGCTTCTCCACCCCCGACCCCCTTCCTCTCTGTCTCTCTCTTCCCCTCCCGCAGCCAAGGCTCCACTGGAGCAAAGATGGCCCGGGCGCTGGGGATGGCTCCTTGGCCTCTGCCCCAGGTGCTAGAGTGGCTCTGGTCGTGGCCGAGCGATGCCCCGGAGGGGCAGAGCATTGCCCCCTGGTGGGCAGAGCGTTGCCCCTGGTGGGCGTGCCGGGTGGATCCCGGTCAGGCGCATGCGGGAGTCTATCTGACTGTCTCTCCCCATTTCCAGCTTCAAGAAAGATAAAAAAAAAGAACAACTCTTAAAGTGCCTAACCTATGGAGGCTCACTGGATAAAGTGTTGAACTGGAATGCTGAAGTTGCCACTTCAAAACCCTGGGCTTCCCTGGTCAAGCAAGGTACATGAGAAGCAACTATTACTACTGAGTTGATGCTTCCCTCTCTAAAAATAAAATTTTTAAAAATTAAAATTAAAAAAAAGCCCCAGCCAAATAGCTTGGTTGGTTAGAGTTTCATCCTGAAGCACAGAGGTTGCTGGCTCAATCCCTGGGATCAGGGCACATACAGGAACAAATCTATGTTCCTGTCTGTCTCTAAAATCAATTAAAAAAAAAAAAAAAAAAAGGAACTCATTGCTTCTCGGCCTTTTGGCTAAGATCAAGACTAACTCTTATTCAACCTCATCATTTTAAAGGTATATATACTGTGAACTCACAAAAATATCCCAGATATAAGCAGATATTTGAGTGGTTTAAAACTTGTACTTCTCTCTTCCCAAACTTTCTTTATTGCAACTTTTACAGTGCAAGTCTCTTCTGCTAGTTTGAACAATGTAGCACTCAGAAAATCAGAGTAGTGTATGGCTTGTTCCAGATCAAGACTGAAAAGTTCTCCTTAACAAACAATTCTGGCCTGACCAGGCGGTAGTGCAGTGGATAGAGCATCAAACTGGGATGTGGAGGACCCAGGTTCGAGAAGCGTGGGCTCATTTGGTTTGAGCAAAAAGCTCATCAGCTTGGACCCAAGCTTGCTGGCTTGAGCAAGGGGTTACTTGGTCTGCTGTAGCCCCAAGGTCAAGGCACATATGAGAAAACAATCAATGAACAACTAGGTGTTGCAATGAAAAACTGATGATTGATGCTTCTTATCTCTCTCTGTTCCTGTCTGTCCCTATCTATCCCTCTCTCTGACTCTCTCTGTAAAAACAAAAAACAAAACCAAAACAAAAAAACACAAACAATTCTGAGCCTAGAGGACCTTACAGATCCTGCCCAGCTGTTCCTCAATCATCTGTAACGGTTGAACAGTTGCTGAGCTCCTTCGTGGAAGCTGTCCCACAGCAAACTCACCCTTAAAGTTTCATCGCTAACCTGGCTAAGTTTGGAAGGTAACTCACCTGCTTAGTTAGTGTCTGCGTAAGGATTGGAACCAGGTACTGTAGTGCTCCCTTGGCATAAAATTTGCTGGTGTGCTCAGGAGGCCGTCCTTGTTCTGCTGCCTGAGGACAAACATAAAGCAAATTCAGGACAGCAGCAAACAAGTTATGGTACTAAGGCAGACAATGAGAGCTGTCCAGGGGTCTGTACGAAAATACAGAGAGCAAATGGTAACATCTGCTGTGATCTTTGAGGGCATTTATATTTTTTGGTCTACTTCAATGAGATTCTTTCAGGTCTTAAAGCAGTGGTCCCCAACCTTTTTTGGGCCACGGACCGGTTTAATGTCAGAAAATATTTTCACAGACTGGCCTTTAGGGTGGGACGGATAAATGTATCACATGACCGAGACAAGCAGCAAAGTGAATCTTAGACGGATGTAACAGAGGGAATCTGGTCCTTTTTAAAAAATAAAACGGAAATAATGTAAGTTATTTTTTCTCTGCGGACTGGTACCAAATGGCCCACGAACCGGTACCGGTCCGCGGCCTGGGGACCACTGCCTTAAAGGACAAAGGCAATGTTAAGAATTACATTCTTTTTTCACAAGCTCAATTCATATTAACAAGCTGTCATCTACGTGACCTGAAGAATACCAAAAATAAGATTGTGTTTTTTAAGTACATCAAGATGGAAAACAAAGCTTGAATTCAAAGGATTGAAAATCCAGAACTAATCCCTTTTCCCCTATCTCCACTGAAGTTAGAAAACTTGTATTCGGACTTCCTAAAGGAAAAAACAGCACCAGACATCACTTCATGGAACTGGAACTGCCTGCTGCCCCCTTGTGTTCATGAATATTTACAAATCAAGCCTGAATACTGAATATTTACAAATCAAGCCTGACTGGGAAAAACATGAGATGACACATTATTGGTCTGTCTTCCTCACGAGGAGCAGCAAAAAAATCAAATGGCTCCCTCACAGCTAGCAAAAACATCAAAATTTCCACAAAGCGAACGAGCCTAAGTCCAGTCGGAATAAAGCTTTCTCAGAAGAGAACAATCAGGCCTACAAAGGAGGCACGTCCCAAAGCCCAGTCAGAGTAATCACTTTCCCTCCACGCCCCCAGCCCCCAGGTTCACCTCTGATGCTTCAATGGCCAGATCCATTTCCTCATCACAGACGTTGGACCAGAATTCTATCCCTTGTAGGGCCACTTCATCAATGTCACTTTTCATTGCTTCGATTGTGATCTTAAAGAGAGAGGAAGAAAAAAGACACCTCACGCCCCAAATAAGTGCTGGTTCAAGTTAGACCCCTCCTCTAACCAGACATTAAAGTTTTAAAAATATAGATTTATCACCTGACCAGGCAGTGGCGCAGTGAATAGAGCATCAGATTGGGATGCAGAAAACCCAGGTTCGAGACCCCGAGGTCGCCAGCTTGAGCGCGGGCTCATCTGGTTTGAGCAAAAAGCTCACCAGCTTGAGCCCAAGCTCGCTGGCTCCAGCAAAGGGGTTACTCGGTCTGCTGAAGGCCCACGGTCAAGGCACGTATGAGAAAGCAATCAATGAACAATTAAGGTGTTGCCACGTGCAACAAAAAACTAATGATTGATGCTTCTCGTCTCTCTGTCCCTGTCTATCCCTCTCTCTGTAAAAAATTAAAAAATATAGATATATAAAAGCTAGGTCTAAAATGAAGGGTAGATAGAGGAAACAGATTTTAAAAATACATTATCTTTTTTGTTACCCAGCACAGAAATGGCATGTTTTTCTGGCACACTGCTGATGAACTTCAACATAACACTAGCACTCAAGAAACTTCCTTGATTTCATAATATTAAGTAAAAAAATTTATAGAATTAACCAAACAGCAACTCAAAATGATGGGCTTTACAATTAGCTAATGCTCAAATACATAAACTAGAAATACTTACTGCAAAAAGAGCGGGACCCATATATGTCTCCATGTACTGATAATACAAGGACATTATTTTCACCAGATTCTGTAAGGCAGCCACTCGTACCTTTTGCAAAGAGCAGATTAAACAGTTTACCATTCAATTTAATAACAAGGCAATCTGACAAAAGTAACTACTCCACTCAAGAGAGTCAATAACCTAAAGGGTCAAAAGAGGTACATTTGGATTAGCATTCCCCAATGGAAGCCAGAGCAGGACAAAACTCACTAATGCCATTTAGACTAAGGTTACTCCAACCTGCTTCAAGGGTCAACATTTAGGTTACAGCAGTAGCAAAGCTGTTTCAATGGCTACACTGGAAAACAATCACTTACACTAAGGAAATGAACTAGTAGGTGGATCAAAAATCCTTTCTTCCTTAAACCCTTTTCAAGATGTCAACTTCTATTATGTAAACTTTCTAAGTACTGTTCTTCCCTCTTCTCCGAGATATTGAAGAAAAATTCTTAATGGTCTAATAACCTTATTTCTGAAGTTACCCAATTCCCAACATTTCAAACTACTATCCTCAGAGTTGTCATTTCCTAGGAAAGATGAAGATAAAATTTTCAGGGACCTCATACTTACTCTCGTATCTGGACACTGTGTGGCTTCACAGACCACCTGCATAATAAAGTGCCTTTCGGACTGCAGAAAAAAAAAAGAGAGAGAGAGAGAGAGAGAGAGAGAGAGAATTAGAAGAGTGTAAACCACATACATCAAGACTGCCAGATTATCCCTTCAAGAAAAACCTTACACCCTCAGGGACCCACACAGTTCTGGACCAACCAAGCAGCTCTGACATAGTAATAGCACTACGAAGACTACAGAGTTTGTCCCCAGTGTCTATCATATGACCTGTCCTCAAAGGAGGTCCCTAATCTTTTAATCCCCAAAATGACCTTCACTAATAAGACATCGGGGAGAAAATAGGAAAATATTGGCCACAGGTTCTAAATAAAGATGGTTAGTTAAAACAAAAGTAAAACAAAAAAATCTACCTACATTCGGAAAATCTGTTTCTTTGTATTTAAAAATTAAGAGCATTAAAAACATTCACTTTATTTCAGAGACAAAACTGGTTTCCTGGGAGGTGGCAAATCCACATCAAATGTGGCAAGATACGGGAGAACAGAAGAATGAACTTTACTTGCTAACTGTCCTAAGTCTTCTGAAACCTAAAAGAAAACCCCTATTTTCTAAGCAATGAGAATTTCAGTTTGCCTTGGCCTTCTTTAGACCTCTCCACTTTTGTCTACTATAAGGCCAAGAAATGGCAAAGAGCCCAGCTGAAGTGTCACCACATATACAAAACTACTTCCAGACCATATGACCCAGCAAGTCCACTTCTGGTTATAGATCCTAAAGAATGTGTGTATATGGGATATATATACATACATACAATGGAATATCAATCAGCCTTAAAAATGAAATTCTGACACATCTTACATACATGAACCCAAGACATTATGGTAAGTGAAATAAGCCAGTCACAAAAAGACAAACACTACACAATCCACTTACATAAGCTATCTAGAGAAATCACAGAAACAGAGTCAAGTAATCATAAAAACAGAAAGCAAGGTTGTTGCCAGGAATGAGGCAGGGAAAATGGGGAGCTAGCTGTTTAATGGAAATAGTTTCAGTTTTGCAAGATGAAATTCTGGAGACTGGTTGCAAAACAATATGAATATACTTAACACTACAGAACTCTCCACTTAAAAATGGTTAAGATGGTCAATTTGATGTTATTGCCTATTGTAACACAATTAAAAATAAATAACAAGAAAATACTTTCAGGCAAAATAAACTTAATTTTCAAGCACCTTCCTCAGGAAGTATAAAGCAGCTCAAATTCTGTAATTAAAAAAAAAAAAAAGAGGTTGGCTCAGCGGTAGAGCGTCTGGCGTGCGGAGGACCCGGGTTCGATTCCCGGCCAGGGCACATAGGAGAAGCGCCCATTTGCTTCTCCACCCCTCCGCCGCGCCTTCCTCTCTGTCTCTCTCTTCCCCTCCCGCAGCCAAGGCTCCATTGGAGCAAAGATGGCCCGGGCGCTGGGGATGGCTCTGTGGCCTCTGCCCCAGGCGCTAGAGTGGCTCTGGTCGCAACATGGCGACCCCCAGGATGGGCAGATCGCCCCCTGGTGGGCAGAGCGTTGCCCCTGGTGGGCGTGCCGGGTGGATCCCGGTAGGGCGCATGCGGGAGTCTGTCTGTCTCTCCCTGTTTCCAGCTTCAGAAAAATGCAAAAATAAATAAATAAATAAATAAGAGAAAGGCCCTGGCCGGTTGGCTCAGTGGTAGAGCGTCGGCCTGGCGTGTAGAGGTCCCGGGTTCGATTCCCGGCCAGGGCACACAGGAGAGACGCCCGTCTGCTTCTCCACCCCTCTCCCTCTCCTTCCTCTCTGTCTCTCTCTTCCCCTCCCGCAGCCCGCAGCCGAGGCTCCATTGGAGCAAAGATGGCCCAGGAGCTGGGGATGGCTCCAGGGCCTCTGCCCCAGGCGCTAGAGTGGCTCTGGTCACGACAGAGCAATGCCCCGGAGGGGCAGAGCATCGCCCCCTGGTGGGCGTGCTGGGTGGATCCCAGTCGGGCGCCTGTGGGAGTCTGTCTGACTGTCTCTCCCCATTTCCAGCTTCAGGAAAAAAAAAAAAAGAAAATCTCAAAGTACACTTTAGACTGCAAAGAGGAAAAAAAATCTAAGCTTAGAAACCCTTTATAGATCACATTATTTCCAAAAACCTGATGAAAAATGACGAACACCTATTCCATGGCCATATCTCACACAAATCTTAACTGGAATAGAAATGAACACTTCTAAACAAGACTGTCCTTTCTAAATCATAAAACAAACAAATAAAAAACCATCTTTGGTTTAATTCTCCTTACCCTCTGAATCCACACCTTTCTGTCGAAAGGCACTTACCTCTTTGTCAAAGTTTGCTTTGGTGAACTCCAATGAGTTCAGGAGTGCATTAGTAGCTGCTAGCTTCACATTATTACTAGGCTCTTCTTTCCTCATCCCCTGGATTATGGCAGTCAGAATCTCATTGGATTTATCTTGTAGTTGCTCTGGGTCCTGAAACAAGCAGAGAAGTGCAATGAACATAATAATGAACTCATGACTAATCAGCAGTCCTTTTAAGTGTAAAATCCACTTGAGCGAGTATCATGACTTTCTCTGATCTTTCTCTACACATTTCCATTTAGGGACAAAATATCCCAGAGTCTGATAGTCCAAAAATTGACCCGAAAAAAGTTTAACTCATCAACTTCATCTCTGACTTCTTAGCATGACTCTGGACATGAGGTAATACTGCTCCCCACTCCCTTCTGTGCAAATGGAAATGGCAGTGTGATTCCCCACACCCCCAGGTCATCTGTACCAACTCAAGTATAGCTGCAGAATATCTAAGGGCCAAGGCTCAACACCTGGGCACACATCAAGGGAGTCTAAGTTCATGTCAAGAGCTATGGACTTCTCTGCTTCAAGTCTTTGTATCAAAACAGACACCAAGAGTGGTAACCTCAGCAGCAACAACAGTCCTAGGAGGGCTGCATTTCACACACTGTGCTGTGGCTCCAGTGGCTAATCCAATTACAGCAAGAGCTGGTGAGGCCCTGGCCAGCTGGCTCAGCGGCAGAGTGTCGGCCGGGTATATGGAAGTCCTGGGTTCGATTCCCGGCCAGGGCACACAGGAGAAGCGCCCATCTGTTTCTCCACCCTTCCCCTTCTCCTTTCTCTCTATTTCTCTTCCCCTACCGCAGCCAAGGCTCCATTGGAGCAAAGTGGGCCCAGGCGCTGAGGATGGCTCCATGGCCTCTGCTTCAAGCACTAGGATGGCTCCGTTGCTGCAGAGCAATGCCCCAGATGGGCAGAGCATCGCCACCTGGTGGGCATGCCAGGTGGATCCCGGTCGGGCGAATGAAGGAGTCTGTATGACTGCCTCCCCGCTTCTAACTTAAAATATAAAAAAAGAGCTGGTATACCGTTTCTGTAAGATTGTCAATGAAAGTGTAACAGCAGCCATGGCACACGAGGATGTTGAGATTAGATCAGGGATGATCCAAGATAAGAGTGTCCTTAAAAGTCAAGAATCTACGCCTCTCCAAACACACGGATTTCCATTTTGAGTTTGACCCTTAAGTCTCTTAATTTTAGGACATGACTAACAATGTGAGGATAAGTTAACTTAGAAGTCTAAATTAACAAATAAAGCAGTTCTACTTTCAAAACATTTTGTAGTAACTTGGTTTTTTTTATATGGTTAAAATAATCCTGATGCTGTATCACGCATGTCACAACCAGATGATATCATAGTTATGTATGTTAGATAAAGGCAGCTCTTACTATATCTTGGCAAATGTAACCAATAGCTTCCAATGTTGACTCTTTCATATGCTCTGTGCTGTTGGGGTTTGTGACATTGGCCACCAGCTGTGGAATGAGTTCTGGCCACTGGTTCACTGGGATCTCTGCACAAGCAATACCAGCCACACACTGTGAGGCAGAACTAGGCCGGTAAGTTTCTGTGCCCAAAGTCTGCAAAACCTGCATACACAGACACAAAAGAAAAACAAGATGAAAGATGTCAATTCCTAACAATCACCTCTTAGAACTGAGTTTTCTATAACAGAAAAGTATAAAAGGCATATACAGTATAGATCAGTTGTTGGGGATGGGAAAGCCAGCCTTAACACCAACATCAGTACAATCCACATTGCCCAGACCCCAGGAAAAAATCCCAACCACCTCCCCCCACCTCCAGATGGAATTCTCCAAAGCCAATCACCTCACTTCAATGTTCAACGCAAGGTAGAAAAGTAACAGAAAGGCGATAGCATTAAAAGGTGAAGGATATCACAAAATTCCCTTTCTAGTTTCCTTAGTGATATAATGGAAGGATGCTCACAGCCTTGCTTTGTGGACAGAAAGTGGGATTTGGGGATGAGGCTAAATAACTCTGAGGCATTCGGGTTGGGTCTGATTCATAGTAGATCATGGCCTAACCTTATTTAAGGAAGAGATATTCCCACTCATGAAATGCGGAACAAACCTTCAACCTTCTGGTCATTGACAATTTAGCATGCTGGGTAACTTTCATAGAGAGGCCTCAGTCAAGTAACATCACTAGATATAGATACAAAGTAATTGATGTTACTAATACCTAAGAATTATGCTTATTTAACCCCCAATCTGAATTTGTTCTGTTTCCTTAAAAATAAAAGAACAGTTCTCTTGAGAGATACCAAGTACTAGTCAGATATGCCTATTAAAATGAAATCCATAGTCCTGGCCGGAGAGCTTGGTCAGAGCACCGCATTGATATGCAAAGGTTGCTGGTTTGATCCCCGGTCAGAGCACATACAGAAACAGATTGATGTTTCTGCCTCTCTCTGTCTTGCTCTCTCTCTAAAATCAATAAAAGTTAAAAAAAAAAAAAAAAAAAAAGAAATCTTATCATTAAACATGTCTCATTTGAAACAGTAATCATATAAGCATTTATATAAAGGGTAAAAGCACAAGTACAAATAAAGGATGAAGACACAATGGACCCAGGATTAATCATTACTATGATCAGCTAAGCCAGTGAATGAACTCACTAAGAATCACCTGTCCATGCCTGACCTGTGGTGGCACAGTGGATAAAGCTTTGACCTGGAATGTTAAGGTTGCTAGTTCGAAACCCTGGGCCCCAGCCAAGGCACATACAAGAAGTAACTACTACAAGTTGATGTTTTCCACACTTACCACCACACCCAAAATCAATAAATAAAATCTAAAAAAAAAAAAAAAAAAGAATCACCAGTCCACTCAAAAGGCAAACAGTTAACTGTTCCTGGCATGAACACAGGACAAAGAGTAGCTGCCAAATATTCAGGCCAGCTCTGCTGACTGGGTCAGGTCATTCAGAATCCTGCTTTGTAGCTAATAATGACCTCCCCATCTTTCCCCCTATACAGTACACCATCACCCCTGCCCGCTCCCACTCCCACCAGCTCTACCCAATAACAAACAGTTCTGGTTGATTTTAAATGAAGGTTTTGCTCTCTAGGGCTACCAAAGCTAGAATGGACTTTAACAAAATTGTATGTCAAAAGTCTAAGGGAGGAGGAGGGGTCAAGATGAATTGTCCAAAATAGCAGGAGCTGAACAGGCATTAACCCAAGTCTAAGAGTTTCAGTCCAGCGTGCCTTTGTACTACACTGCACCATCTGAGAGTAATGAACCACATGCACCTTCATTTTTGATTTTCTAAAAAAAATTTTGATTGATTTGAGTGAGAGAGAAACATCAATTTATTGTTGTACTTAGGTTGTGCATTCATTGGTTCCTTTTTTTTTGAGAGACGGTAGAGAGACAGAAACATCAAGCTGCTCCTGTATGTGCCCCAACCAGGGAATTGAACTGGCAACTCTGTGCTCCAGGATGATGTTCCAACCAAACAAGCTATCCAGCCAGGGCTTAATTTCTTTATTTTCAGAGACACAGAGGAAGGGAGGGGAAAGGGAAGCACTCATTTGCTCTTCCACACAGTCATGCGCTCATTGTCAGCTTCCCACATGTGCCCTGGCCCAGGATCAATCTGGTAATCTTATTGTTTCGGAATGATGCTCTTGCTCTTAACCAACTGAGCTAACTGGTCAGGGCCTCATTGGTTGCTTCTTTATGTACCTTGACTGGGGATCAAACACACAACCTTGGTGCACAGGGATGATGCTTCAACTAACTGAGCAACCCAGCCAGGGCTATGTTGCTCCTTTTAAATTGCTTCCAGAATTGCCATTACTTGATTTAGAAATTACAAATGTTCAACTCCAGAGTACTGAACATTACTTTATTTTTAAAGTAAGAATGCCCTGATGATAATATTCAATGATCTGAAATAAAAATATGAAACTAGCCTGACCAGATGGTGGTGCAGTGGATAGAGCGTCAGACTGGGATACAGAGGACCCAGGTTCGAGACCCCAAGGTCACCAGCTTGAGCGTGGGCTCATCTGGTTTGAGCAAAGCTTACCAGCTTGAACCCAAGGTCGCTGGCTCAAGCAAGGGGTTACTCAGTCTACTGTAGCCCCCCGGTCAAGGTACATATGAGAAAGCAATCAATGAACAACTAAGGTGTGACAATGAAAAACTGATGATTGATGCTTCTCATCTCTCTCGGTTCCTTTCTGTCTGTCCCTATCTATCCCTCTTTCTGACTCTGTCTCTGGAAAAGAAAAGAAAAGAAAAAGAAACTAGCTCTCAATTTTGCCTAAGACCGAGATTAAGAAAAAACATTGCCGCCTGAACGGGCGGTGGCGCAGCAGATAGAACACCAGACTGGGATGCAGAGAACCTAGTTTCGAGGCCCCGAGATCACCAGCTTGGACCCAAAGTCGCTGGCTTGAGCAAGGGATTACTCGGTCTGCTGTAGCCCCACGGTCAAGGCACATATGAGAAAGCAATGAACAACTAAGGTGTTGCAATGCACAACGAAAAACTAATGATTGATGCTTCTCATCTCTCCAGTCTTATCTGTCTGTCCCTGTCTATCCCTCTCTCTGTCTCTGTAAAAAAAAAAAACATTGCCACCAGCACTGAGAAAGTATTAATTACTAGATGTGTTATGGAAGGGGAAAAGACCAAGATAATTGCTAATTTTTTCTTCACGCACAAGGGCTCAACAAATTCTTATTCAAATTTTAGAAAAATTTTGGTGTTAAGAGGGACGTGCTGCCCTAGCAGGATAGGGCAGCTGGTTAGAGCATTATACCAGTACACTAAAGCTGTGGGTTTGATCCCTGATCAGGGCACATACAAGAAACAACTAATGAATGTATAAATGAGTGGAACAACAAACTGATGTTTCTCTGTCTCTCAAATTAAGAAATAGGGATGTGTGCGCCTGACCTGTGGTGGCGCAGTAGATCAAGCGTTGACCTGGAAATGCTGAGGTTGCCGGTTCAAAACCCTGGGCTTGCCTGGTCAAGGCACATATGGGAGCTGATGCTTCTAGCTCCTCCCCCACTTCTCTCTCTCTGTCTTTCCTCTCTCTCTCTCTCTCTGTCTCTCCCTCCCTCTCCACTCTAAAATGAATAAATAAATAAAATTTTTTAAAAAAGAGATACAGGCTTCAAAATTATTAAAAAAAAAAAAAAGAAATAGGGATGTGCAAAAAACCCAAAAAAAGTCAGTTCCAGTCCCAATCATTTCTTATCACATTTGGGCACTGCAATGTAGGTAATGAAGATTTGCAGTGATTGATGGCATAACTTTCATTTACAGTATATCAAATTGCTAAAGAGAATATTAAAATGTTACTATATAAGTAGATCCAATGTGAATAGAAATAGCTTGATGTATTTCAAGACAGACTCAAAATAAGGCCCTGGCCGGTTGGCTCAGTGGTAGAGCATCGGCCTGGCGTGTAGAAGTCCTGGGTTCGATTCCCGCCCAGGGCACACAGGAGAAGCACCCATATGCTTCTCCACCCCTCCCCCTCTCCTTCCTCTGTCTCTCTCTTCCCCTCCCGCAGCCGAGGCTCCATTGGAGCAAAGATGGCCCGGGCACTGGGGATGGCTCCTTGGCCTCTGCCCCAGGCACTAGAGTGGCTCTGGTCGCAACAAAGCGACGCCCCAGAGGGGCAGAGCATCACCCCCTGGTGAGCATGCTGGGTGGATCCCGGTGGGGCGCATGCGGGAGTCTGTCTGACTGTCTCTCCCCGTTTCCAGCTTCAGAAAAAATACAAAAACAATAAATAAATAAGGTGTTTCCACGTAAGACTTGGGAAAGCGGTATGTAACCAAGGAAGTTATTGCCTAATGGGGTACTAATTTACCTAATGCTGACACTTTGAACCAGGAAATAGCAAATAAGATGTGCATAACCACACCTGCACAAATACACAAGTATCCCCACTGGTTTCCCCTCAAACAGCAAGGACCAATGATGCCTGACTTAGTGCCTTATACAGGTAGGACAGGCAGTTTAGCTTAAAAAAAAAAAAAAAAAAAAAAAGACACCTGTCCATGCATTCTGAATCTTTTGCTACATTTATAAATAAAAATTTCTAGTTCAACGAAAAAGTCACAAGAGGCCTGACCAGGTGGTGGCGCAGTGAATAGAGCGTCAGACTGGGATGCAGAAAACCCAGGTTCGAGACCCCAAGGTTGCCAGCTTGAGCACGGGCTCATCTGGTTTGAGCAAAAGCCCACCAGCTTGAACCCAAGGTCGCTGGCTCCAGCAAGGGGTTACTCGGTCTGCTGAAGGCCCGCGGTCAAGGCACCTATGAGAAAGCAATCAATGAACAACTAAGGTGTTGTAACGCGCAATGAAAAACTAATGATTGATGCTTCTCATCTCTCTCCGTTCCTGTCTGTCTGTCCCTGTCTATCCCTCTTTCTGACTCACTCTCTGTCTCTGTAAAAAAAAAACCAAACAAACAAAAAAACAACAAAAAAAGGTCACAAGAGCCCTGGCCAGGTAGCCAGCTCAGTTGGTTGGAGCACTGTCCTGATGTGCCATGGTTGTGGGTTTGATACCTGGTTGGGGCACATGCCAAGAGTCAACCATTGAATGCATAAATGGAACAAGTCGATGTTTCTTTCTCCCTCCTCTCCTTTCTAAAATCAACAAATTAAAAATTAAAAGAGCCTGACCAGGTGGTGGCACAGTGGATAGAGCATCGAACTGGGATGCGGAGGACCCAGGTTCAAGACCCTGAGGTCACCAGCTTGAGGGTGGGCTCATCTGGTTTAAGCAAAGCTCACCAGCTTGGATCCATGGTCGCCGGCTTGAGCAAGGGGTTACTCGGTCTGCTGAAGGCCCAAGGTCAAGGCACAAATGAGAAAGCAATCAATGAACAACTAAAGCGCTACAACGTAAAATTGATGATTGATGCTTCTCCTCTCTCTCCGTTCCTGTCTGTCTGTTCCTATCTATCCCTCTCTCTGACTCTCTGTCTTTGTAAAAAATAAAAATAAAAAATGAAAGTCAGCCTGACCTGTGGTGGCGCAGTGGATAAAGCGTCGACCTGGAAATGCTGAGGTCGCCGGTTCGAAACCCTGGGCTTGCCTGGTCAAGGCACATATGGGAGTTGATGCTTCCAGCCCCCCCCCATCTCTCTCTCTCTCCCCCCCCCCCTCTCCTCTCTAAAATGAATAAATAAAATAAAATAAATTAAAAAAAAAAAGTCACAGAACTTCAATGACACAGAGCAACAACATACATTTCAATTTTCAATAAAACTCATCAGCCCAATCTAAATGCTTTGATCAAAAGCCAGATATTAGCCCTGGCTGGTTGGCTCAGCAGTAGAGCATCAGCCCGGTGTGTGGAGGTCCCAGGTTCAATTCCCAGCCAGGACACACAGGAGACGCGCCCATCTGGCTTCTTCACCCTTCCCCCCCCTTCCTCTCTGTCTCTCTCTTCCCCTCCCATAGCCAAGGCTCCATTAAAGCAAAGTTGGCCTGGGCACTGAGGATAGCTCCATAGCCTCCACCTCAGGTGCTAGAATGGCTCCGATTGCAGCAGAGCATCGCCCCTTAGTGGGCATGCCAGGTGGAGTCGGCACAGGGAGAATCTGTCTGTCTGCCGCAGCCCCCACCTGCCCACTTCCGGGACGGGGGGGAGCCAGATGTTTCTTAAGAAAGTTTTTCATAATTCGCTAAGTATTTGATAAAAGAACTATTAATCTTATTTCACAAACTCTGGGCTTGAAAAGGCCCAAGAGATGATTTAAATTCCCTTCTGACTACACAGAGTAGCATGTCTAAACCACCAAATAATGAAAATTATCTATAGCAGAATTTCAACAAGAGTAGGTACTGACTGACTAGATGGATCACTTGAGAAGACAGTTTAAAAAATATCCGAGTCCTGACCAGGCGGTGGCGCAGTGGATAGAGCGTCGGACTGGGATGCGGAGGACCCAGGTTCGAGACCCCGAGGTCGCCAGCTTGAGCGCGGGCTCATCTGGTTTGAGCAAAGCTCACCAGCTTGGACCCAAGGTCACTGACTCGAGTAAGGGGTTACTCGGTCTGCTGAAGGCCCACAGTCAAAGCACATATGAGAAAGCAATCAATGAACAGCTAAGGTGTCACAACGAAAAACTGATGATTGATGCTTCTCATCTCTCTCCATTCCTGTCTGTCTGTCCCTACCTCTGACTCTCCCTCTATCTCTGTAAAAAAAAAAAAAAAAAAAATCCCTGAGCCTCACACTTCAAAGCAAAATTACGAAGAGAGCTTGAAACCATATCATTAACAAATTCTTTAACTGATTCTGATAACCCAAGTTTGGAAACTCAATTTGTATAGTAGTCCAATTCTCCAGAGATTCTACAAATTCTGGCATCTAATTCAAGTTTCCCAAACTGCTGCAGTTTATTTCAGTTATCTGAAAAGAATTCCAATCCATTATGGGAATACACAAGCTGAACTGAGATTTAAATGAGATACAACTTTTGTCTTCAAGTGAAGTTTAGGTACCAAAAACCTATTATACCATCAGCTCTATCCCATGTAAATGATAAATGAACTGACCAAGATTTTCCCTAGGCTATAGGACCAAAATGAGGTAATAGTTACTTACATAATTCTTGACTTCCCGTCGAGCATTAGCATCAATAGCAAGCCACCTCTGCTGATATTGTGCCTTGATATCTGGATCTTTAGATGTCAAAGAGTTTTTGATTTGTAGACCTGCTGCAACTCTGGCAACCTGACTGTTTCCTGGATTTGCTAGCACTCTGGACAGTTCCACAAGGAAAGTGGGCTGTTAAGAGAAGATGCACTAGTGAATGAAAAGATCTCTTAGGAATTTCAACTGAGGATAGCTTATGGAACACCAGAACACTGGGGAGAACCTAAATCTTTTAGGACATATCATATTTCAGAAAACTCCAAAATACTTACTTTAAGACTTCTGTATGTTAGTACATTAAAGAAGGCAACCATCTACTCATGCACCCTCAACACTTAACAAGTTAGATTTTCCTATCAAAGTCATTCTTAGTGCCTAAATCTTCACATTAGATCCCCCAGAATTAAAGCAAGGTTGACAATCTAGTAGTCAGGGGGCTTTTAAAGATGTACCTAGAACAATGCCTGGTACTCAATATTTGTTGAATAAATGAGTATGTTATTACAGTTATCTCAGAAAAGCACATAATCTTGTATGAGAGGGAAATACTTATAAAACAAAAACAGAGTGAAAGTCCTATTTCAGTTGTGAGTCTTTAGCAAGTGGGGAACAGCAAAAAAAGCAGATTTACAGGGGAAAAAATGATACTTAGAAATAGGTGGAAACCGAAAACATAAAAATGTGACAGCAAATTTGTCAAGGCAATTATATTTAACAGTCAACAGTCAACACAGTACATGTTCCTATACATTTTTGACTAGAGTTGTCCACTAAACATAGTGGACTCCCCAAAAGGACACTGAGTCTTTTGTAATGCAGAACCCCAAAACGACTCCCTTTGTTTAAAAATTTTAACATACTCCTCTACTCTGCAAAAAGCTCTGTCCAAAAACTTTTCCTGAAAAGTTAACAGGAAAAACCAAAAACAGACAGTTTCTAACCAACTGACAACCAGAGCAGAAAATCACTCTTAAAAAAGTTTTACGTACTACTAAATAATGTTAGGAATGTCAGGGATGACATAAAAGGTTTCTTCCAAATTAACAAAGCCAGAAACAGGAATATACTCCAAATAGAACTATCATCAGTCTATACCAGTGGAAAGAAACCTTTTCTGTAAAGTCAAGAACAAAAATGTAGCAGTAAAATCTGGCAATGTAAGAACAAAAAAAGAATCACTGAAAGGTAATTCGTATAAAATAGGCCTTGTCACTGTTTTTTGCTTACATCATTTGCCTAATTAACCCAAAGAAATACACTTGCTTAGTGTTATTTAGACATTACCTATCATCTTTAAAAGATGTCAAGTATGATCCACCTTTCCCTCTGCTCCCCATTCTCCCAACAGGAAACACTAAAGAAAACAACACTGCTGACACAGGCTATTTCAACCAATCCATCCCACATTTTTACGCAAAAGTCCAGACCCTAGTGGACTTATCTTCCTTTTTCCTGTACCCTTTCAATCCAAAATTATGAAAAACGAGGAACTTTCCTCTGTGATTTCATCTGGAAACGGACCCGATCTCAAGGATGAGCCTCAGATTGCTGTCTGGGTACCAATTCTCTACTCATCGAAGTAATAGAAATGAAAAAATCCCGGGCAAATTATCAGGCAGAAAAAGAGAGAAATATTGCCTAGAATAAGTCAACATGCATTCGGTTGCCAGGCCTGCCTATGAGTACAGACCAAAAGAGATAGGGAAGGGTAGAGCTCTGAGAGGTAGGTGGAATCACAGGGGCCACAGGACAGGAAGGAGAAGCCTGCCCGGGTCAGAACAGGGCGGGCAACTGGGCTCGGTGCTTCCACATGGCCCCTAGGCCCGGCTCCCCCACCCCCACCCTTGCTGAACACGCAGCGCGGCGCAACCTAACTTCCCTTCCCTCCCTCTCTCTCCCTGCCGCTGCACCGCCGCCCTCAGGACGCGCGGCGATTGGGCGCAGTCGCCCCGGCGCGGCGCGCCATTGGCCAGCTGCCGGGGCCCGGGGCGGGACACACCCACCGGCTTCCCGATGGCGGGGTTAGGTTGGACGGGGGGGGGAGGGGGACGGGATGGGGCGGGGTGGGTTCCCGAGGCCTGGGCCTCCAGGAGGGCGGGAAGGCCCGCACGCAGGGGATGGGGAGACGGAGGGATGGGGGCCGGCGGGATGGCACGCACCAGGTTTTCCACGGCCGCACGCTCCAGGAACTTCTGCGCCGCTTCCAGTTCCAGCCGATCTGGGGGGAAGAAAAGTGGGAAAGAGGACAGGGTCAGCGGGTCCAGGGCTTTCCCTTCCCCCAACCCAATCACCTCAGCCCGACCCCCGGCCCCCGCGTCCTACCCGGAGACACGGTCTTCTCGAGGATGGTGATCAGCTCCATGGCGGAGGTGGCGGCGGCGACTTCTCTTAAGACGTCGGTCCGGCCTCTGGGGCGGCGGCTTCTAACTGGGGATGGGGGTTGGGGGTCGGGTGGGAAGGGAGGGTGGGGTGGGGGGCGGGGGTCACCACCAGCCCATTCACCGGCTCCCTCTTGTTAGTCGCTCCGGCTCCCTTCCTTCCTCCTTTTCTCCTTTCCTCCCTCCCAATTTGCTCCTGCCGGCGGCGGCGGCAGCTGCTTCTCTGGAGGCGGGGAAGGGACCCCGGGGGCAGCTCAGAGCGCGGCTGGTGCTCGGGTGGCGGAGGGAGAAAGAAGGAAGGCTGTAAGTGAACCGCGGCTCTCAGGGAGGGAGGGAGAGAGAGGGAGGGAGTGAGGGAGGGAAGGAAGGCGGAGGGATATTCGGGCCGGACCTCGCCGCGGCGGCACCGCGCTCCACGTCGATTGGCTGCCGCCGTGGCCACGCGGAATCTTCAATTGGCTAGGCAGTCAGCGTTGAAGGGCCGCCCTGAGTCCATTCGCCCGCTGGTTTCAAGGCTCGGGTTGGTTGGCGGGCAGCAGAATGGTAGCGCGGATTGGCCGAGGGGGTGGGTCAGGGGAAGAGCTGGCTGTTGATTGGATTGGCCTGGTGAAGGCCTTGGGCTCAGACCGGCTGAGCACTGGGAGGAGAGTGGTCCGAAGGAAAGACTTCGGGCCCGCGTGATTGGCTGCGATACTAGACGTTGATAGGTCAGGGCGCCCAGGAGAATTAGGTAGAAGAGTTCGGGGTCGGGGCCGCGGAAAGGCGGGAGGCGTCCCGCCGCTTTAGGACCCTGGCGCGGGGCACGATGGGATGGCTCCGGGAAGGGGCGGAGCCGTGCTCTGGCTGCGGTTGGGGAAGTACCGTCACTTCGAGGGGCGTGTTGTAGAGGGTTTCGCGGGCCTGAGCGGGGGAAGGAGGGGGACCGTTAAAGCCCTGCACCGCGCCCACAGGAAGCTGCTGTAATGACTAGGCCTACTTGGTGGCTCCCTCGCGGCGGGAAGGACCATGAAGACCAAGCGATTCAACTTCCTAGCAGATGTGGAAACTGAAGCCCAGAGTGGGTATGCAACTTGTGCTAGGTTACAGAGCTGGTTGGTGACCTGCTCGGGATAGGACTCAAGCGCTCCTGACTGCCCTTGGCCTTACGTGCAGCTTCCGCCTTCAAGGAGGTGAATGCTAATCACTTCCCTTAGACCTATTTATAGGATTTGAGGTCTGTGCTGTTACAAGGTCTAATTCACATGGGGTGGCAATTTTAGTTCCTCTAACCTCCACTCATTGCTACCAGGTACTTGAAGAAGTATAAATGTTTCCTCCTGCGAAGTATCCTCTAACAAGGCATAACCGTGAACCAGACAGAATTGTGTACAGGCGTGAGGGATCGTGATTCTTAACCTTTTTTACTTCTGAGTCCTGGAAAAAACTAATGAAAGCCTTTCCTTAGTAAAATGCACAGAAAGAAAATGTGCATACAGCCTGTGGTAGTGCCGTGGATGAGGCGTCCACCTGGAATGCTGAGGTCACCCTTTCCAAGCCCTGGGCTTGTCGCTCAAGGCACAAAGGAAAAGCAACTACCTAGGAGTTGATACTTCCCACTCCTCCCCTCTGCCTTTTTCTCTTTAAAATCAATAAATAAAATCTTTTTTAAAAAATTATATAATGGCACATTCTCCCATCAAAGCATAAAAAAATGGACATACAATTTCTTGACTTCCACTGACATTGGTACTTGGGCTCCATGTGAAGAATTTCCTGAATTGTTATATTTTCACCATACTGCTTTAGGATTAATTGCATGTAGATAAGATGACCAATCGTCCTCCTTTAGGGAGGACAGTACAATATAAAATATTACAAATGTTTTTATTATGTATTTATTATAATGTATTGTTGCAATTAATAAAATGTTTCTTTTATTTACAATATTGTTTTCTTCAATTTATTTTTGTCCTCCTTTTCATTGTAAAAAAGTTAGTCACCTTAATATAGGGAATTTTATAGAGTTCTTGACCATAAATATTGAACTTGTGGAATAATTGCCCTACTCTAGCCATACCGAGAAAACCTAGGAGAAATTCTTCCTCACTGAGGTTCCACCCAAGAATTAAGAAAAGTGTGCCAGATACTTTTAATCCTTAAAAGAGGGTAAAAGGTCTTCCTCTATTAGGAAGGTCTAAAGCTAGAGATATCGTTGCACTTCTCTCTCTCTTTTGAGATTTTAGTTATTGATTTTAGAGGAAGGGGGGAGGAGCAGGAAGCATCAACTCATCT
This sequence comes from Saccopteryx leptura, assembly GCF_036850995.1. NCBI lineage: Eukaryota > Metazoa > Chordata > Mammalia > Chiroptera > Emballonuridae > Saccopteryx > Saccopteryx leptura. The sequence continues at coordinate 348,284,110 of NC_089504.1, read as the reverse complement.
TAATTGCTTCTTGTATGTGCCTTAACCAGGCAAGCCTCAGGTTTCAAACCTGCGACCTCGGCATTCCAGGTCAATACTTTATCCACTGTGCCACCACAGGTCAGGTTCGTTGCAGTTCTGAAGCAGAAGTGTGGATCACCATCCTCACCTCACCCTGTGATTCATTGATTTTGTATGGTTTAGCAGTTCTAACACCAGCATCTTGCTTCATCTGTTACTGAGGAAGAACTGCACTGTGTGTGTGGCTTTATCAGAAATCAGTAAAGGTTAATTGAGATGATGTCCATGAAAATCTTTGAAATCGCTTTATGGGATTACCCATGCTCCAGATGATCTGCAATTTTGTCTCACTCCAAGCCAATTTTCTCCTGCCCCCTAGCAGTTTGCTGAGCCGCCTCCTCTGCTCAACATCAGTCATGATAGTACCAGTGAAGGTGAATGGATTTTCAAAGAAACGAATAAAATGCTGGGAAGATAAATGTTTTGCAGCAAAGTTCCAATCAAACCCTTACTAAAACCCAAGTGAAATTATTTTAGTTCAACTGAAGTTACTGATGGTGCTATCTAGTCCTTATCAACACTCTGTTGTATTCAACAGGTGCTAGTGAGGCACCACAGTGTGCTTGCACATAGACTCCAGAAACTGACTGAGTTCATCATATCACAGCTCTGCCACTTAGCACATAAAGTAGAGCTAATTTACCTACATCAAAAAGGGCTTTTGCCTGACCTGTGGTGGTGCAGTGGATAAAGCATTGACCTAAAACGCTGAGGTCGCCAGTTCAAAACCCTGGGCTTGCCTGGTCAAGGCACATATGGGAGTTGACGCTTCCTGCTCCTCCCCCCTTCTCTCTCTCTCTTTCTCTCCTCTAAAAAATGAATAAATAAATAAAAATAATTTAAAAAAAAAAAAGGGCTTTTGCCTGACCAGGCGGTGGCACAGTGGATAGAGCATCAGACTGGGATGTGGAAGACCCAGGTTCGAGACCTTGAGGTCGCCAGCTTGAGCGCAGGCTCATCTGGTTTGAGCGAAGTTCACCAGCTTGGACCCAAGGTCGCTGGCTTGAGCAAGGGGTTACTCGGTCTGCTGCAACCCCACGGTCAAGGCACATATGAGAAAGCAATCAATGAACAACTAAGGTGTTGCAACACGCAACGAAAAACTAATAATTGATGCTTCTCATCTCTCCGTTCCTGCCTGTCTGTCCCTCTCTCTGACTCTCTCTCTGTCTCTAAAAATGGGGGGGGGGGGCTTTTGGGAGTTTTTAAGGGATTTAATACATGTTAAGTGCTAGGAACACTGCCTGGCACGTGAAATATGTTATATGTACTTTGACTTATCTACTTAGCATGTATTTTGTACTAAGTAAGTCTTGATTTTTGAATGATTAGGGAAGAGAGTAATTAATTAATTTCACAAACAGATGTATAATTGTCAAAGTGACAGGTGCCAAGGAATGATACAGTTAGAGGAGCTTAAGGAAAACTTAGCTGAGAAAAGGAAGAGGGTTATTCAGGGGAAGAAGGAAGGGACAACATGTACAAAGGCTGTGGTAGGAGTGAGCTTGGAGATTATAAGGGAGTGCAATAAGGATTGGGCCTCCAAAACACAGAGGATAAGGGGTTGAGATAAAGCTAGAGTGCTGAGGCCTGACCAGGTGGTGGCGCAGTGGATAGAACGTCAGACTGGGATGCTGAGGACCCAGGTTCGAGACCCCGAGGTCGCCAGCTTGAGCATGGGCTCCTCTGGTTTGAGCAAAGCTCACCAGCTTGGACCCAAGGTCTCTGGCTCAAGCAAGGGGTTACTCAGTCTGCTGAAGGCCTGCAGTCAAGGCACATATGAGAAAGCAATCAATGAACAGCTAAGGTGTCACCACGAAAAACTGATGATTGATGCTTCTCATCTCTCTCCATTCCTGTCTGTCTGTCCCTGTCTATCCCTCTCTCTGACTCCTCTCTGTCTCTGTAAAAAAAAAAAAAAGAAAAATACAAAAAAAAATAGATATCAGTTAATTGAACTTGGTGACTGATTGGAAGAAGAGGTAAGTGTCACTGGTACCTTTTTTTTTTTTTTTTTTTTTTTTTTGCATTTTTCTGAAGCTGGAAACAGGGAGAGACAGTCAGACAGACTCCCGCATGCGCCCGACCGAGATCCACCCGGCACGCCCACCATGGGGCGACGCTCTGCCCACCAGGGGGCGATGCTCTGCCCCTCCTGGGCGTCGCCATGTTGCGACCAGAGCCACTCTAGCGCCTGAGGCAGAGGCCACAGAGCCATCCCCAGCGCCTGGGCCATTTTTGCTCCAATGGAGCCTTGGCTGCGGGAGGGGAAGAGAGAGACAGAGAGGAAGGCGCGGCGGAGGGGTGGAGAAGCAAATGGGCGCTTCTCCTGTGTGCCCTGGCCTGGAATCGAACCCGGGTCCTCCGCACAGTAGGCCGATGCTCTACCGCTGAGCCAACCGGCCAGGGCGTCACTGGTACCTTTTAGGATTTCTGGCTTGTGCTACGAAATGGATGGTGATGCCATTTGCAGTGTTTCCCAAGTGGGAGCAGTCCGAGGTCACACTATTCAGTGGAGTGAGGAGAGATACACAGGAGGCTTCAAGTTGTATTTCTTGAGCTTTCTATGGAGTACATGGGTTTTGATGTTATTCCCTAACTTTAGAATGTCAGGAATATTCATGTCCAAATTATGAAATTAAAAAAGAAAAACTGAGTTTCAATCTTACTTTGCCACTTCCTGCTTTATGATCCTGAGCCAGTGACTTAACCTTTTCGATCTGTGAAATGGCCTGAGCATAACCAGTAGTTTCTGTGAGGTGGTTGGCCCAAGTGTTGTGTGCCCACCCAGGGGTGCTCACTAGTATCTGTTAAGCAAATGAATTTGAATGGATGAGATCAGCTGCAGTTTGCCCACCCAGTGTCATGTCCTCCACCCAACCCCCTCAAAGGGAGAAGCAGTCAGGCTGAGACCTGATGCTCTTTCCTAATGAGCGAAACTGACTGACCTGGTGGGGGCTTAAACCTTGGCCTTATTAGCAATGAGGAAGAATGGGAGGTGACTGTGACAGCTGGAGGACTGAGTGCCCCTTACTTAGTGATGGGGAAAACTTCATAGCCATTTTCCTGACTTCCCACACACTTCTTACAAATAACTTAGAAAAGAGACATTCAGCCTGGCCTGTGGTGGCGCAGTGGATAAAGCGTTCACCGGAAACACTTAAGGTTGCTGGTTCAAGACCCTGGGCTTGCCTGGTCAAGGCATATATGGGAGTTGATGCTTCCTGCTCCTCCCCCTTTCTGTCTCTCTCCTCTCAAAAATTAATAAATAAAATCTTTAAAAAAAAAAAGAGAGCCATTCACAGAAGAGCTGAGACAGTGCTCTTCCTCTTCAACTCCTGTGAGCAGAAAGACTATTGTCATAAAATAATCCTCTTGATTTTTCCTGTCCCTTCCCTTTGCTCGCTAGGTTCTAGCCTTCTTTCTGTTTCTTGAGCACACCATGATCTTGTGTGTGATTCTTAGGACCTTGGAATTAGCTGTTTCTTCCCATTATTCCTACCTCAGGTTCAGATGTCTCTCCGTAAGGCCTTCCGTAACCAACCTGTCTAAGGTAGTTTCTACAGATACTGTATGACTGGACCCCATTTGATTGTCTTCGGAACACCTCTCAATACCTAAAATTATCTTTTTACTATCTTCCTATACCCATTGCTATGCAGATTCCATGAGAACAAGGATCTTGTCTGTCTTGTTTGGTGCTTAAAATTGTGCCTCACACATACCGTATTTCCCCATGTATAGGATTCCCCCATATATAAGACACACCTTAATTTGGGGGCCCAAATTAAAAAAAAAATGTATTACATAAAGTTATTGAACTCAAGTTTTATTCATCATAAAATTCATACAACTCCTCATCACTGTCAGAACTCCCATCCATGAGCTTGTCCTCATCTGTGTCTGATGACAAATCACTGTCTTCAACAATGAGCGCAAAACAAGTGCAAAAAAGCGGGAAAAGCAAGTAAAATAATCTACAACCACTGTATAAGACACACCCAGTTTTTAAATGTTTCCTTTATTTATTTATTTATTTATTTATTTATTTATTTACAGAGACAGAGAGAGAGTCAGAGAGAGGGATAGACAGGGACAGACAGGAACGGAGAGATGAGAAGCATCAATTATCAGTTTTTTGTTGCGACACCTTAGTTGTTCATCGATTGCTTTCTCATATGTGCCTTGACTGCGGGCCTTCAGCAGACTGAGTAACCCTTTGCTTGAGCCAGCGACCTTGGGTCCAAGCTGGTGAGCTTTTTGCTCAAACCAGGTGAGCCTGCGCTCAAGCTGGCAACTTCAGGGTCTCGAACCTGGGTCCTTGGCATCCCAGTCCGACGCTCTATCCACTGCACCAGTGCCTGGTCAGGCGACACACCCAGTTTTTAGGCCCCAAATTTTTCGAAAAAATGGTGCATCTTACACGTGGGGAATACGGTAGTAGATGGTCACATATTTGTTAATGGATGAAGCATATATAATCAAACATGAAACATGTCCTCATGGTCCACAAGAAGCGATTGTCGAACTTTGTTAAAGGCACTTTATTTTTTTATTTATTTTAAAGATTTTATTGATTTTATAGAGAAGAGGGGAGTGAGAAGTATCAACTCATAGTTGCTTCACTTTAGTTGTTCATTGCTTGCTTGTTGTATGTGCCTTGACCAGGCAAGCCCGGGGTTTCAAAACTGGCAACCTCAGCATTTCAGGTCTATTCTCTGTCTATTGCACAACCACAGGCCAGGCTGGGCACTTAATTAATTTATTTTAAAGATTTTATTTATTGCCTGACCAGGCAGTGTATAGAGCGTTGGCCTGGAACACGGAAGAACCAGGTTTGAAACCCAAGGTCACCAACTTGAGTGTGGGTTCATCTGCCTTGAGTGCAGGGTTGCTGACTTGAGCGTGGGATCATAGACATGACCCCATGGTTGCTGGCTTGAGCCCAAAGGTCACTGGCTTGCAGCCCAAGGTTGCTGGCTTGAGCCCAAGGTCGCTGGCTTGAGCAAGGGGTCACTGGCTCGTCTGGAGCCCCCTGGTCAAAGCACATATGAGAAGCAATCAATGAATAACTAAGGTGCTGCAGCTATGAATTGATGTTTCTCTCTCCCTTCCTGTCTGTCCCTGTCTGTCTCTTTTTCTCTCTCTCTCAAAAAAAAAAAGAAAGACTTTATTTATTGATCTGAGAGAAAGAGGGAGAGAAAGTAGGGAGTGGGAAGCATTAACTCATAGTAGTTGCTTCTTTCGTATGTGCCTTGACCAGGCAAGTACAGGGTTTTGAACCAGCAACCTCAGTATTCCAGATCAACACTTTATCGACTGTCACAACAGGTCAGGCAAAACAATTTTTTTAAAATTTACTGATTTTAGAGAGAGTGAAAAGGAGAGAGAGAGAGAGAGAGAAACATTGATTTGTTGTTCCACTTATTTATGCTTTCATTGGTTAATATTTGTATGTGCCCTGACGGGCTCAAAACCTGGCATATCAGGATGACGCTCTAACCGACTAAGCTACCCAGCCAGTGCCTCAGTCTTAACCATGAATGGACTATCAAAGATCACCAGGTAGTTGAAGAAAGTCTCTAACATGAGAGACAAAAACCAAACAAATAAACAAGGAAAAAGGAAATTAGAGAATACAGAAACAGCAAGAGAACAAATTCTAAACTTAAAAAAAAAGTGATAAATATTCTTAGAGTGATATGGAGATGTTGCATACATGAAACAGGAACAGGCGCTTACAAATTAACATCAGGGAATAAAACATTTTAAAAATAAAATATGATGGCTCAGTTTATAGCACATCATCCTAAAGCACAGAAGTTGCTGGTTCAATCCCTGGTGAGGGCACCTACAGGAACAGATCAAAGTTCCTGTCTCTCTCCATTCCTCTCTCGCTAAAATAAATAAATAAAAATGTAAAAATGATAAAATATAACCAATAACTTCAGAGAGTTGAAAGATAAAATTGAGGAAATATCCTTAAAAAAATAAAAGCTGAAAAGGGGGCATGAAAAGATTTTTGAAAGCCCAGGAGGACTAACATTTATCTAAGGAGAGTTCCAGGGAAATAGAAAAATTAAGGAAAAGCAATCATTGAAGGAACAGTTCAAGAAATCATCTCAGAACTGAAATCTCTGGAACGAGCGGCCCACACTGGATGATAAAGAAATGAAATTTTAGATCACTGAGTAAATAAAGGAAGTTTATTAAAATCTTCCAGAGAAAACATGCAGGTCATAGTCAAAGGGACAACAGAATGGCACAGTGCTTCTCAGCAGCCATGCTGGAAGTCGGTAGAGGAAAGGGAAAGCTTTTAAATTATTTATGACCTATAATTTTAGAAATTAGCCAAACTGTGGATTCAGTAAAGTAAGCACATTTTCAGATGTGTGAAATCTTAAAACATTTTACTTCCTAACCAAGTACCCTTTCTCAGGAAACTACTAGAGGATGTGGTGTACCAAAATGAGAGAATAAATTAAGAAACAGGAAGAAAGACATGGTCCTAGAAACAGGATACTGAACAGAGGTGAGAAAGGAGAATCCCCAAGATGATGATGAAGGGAAATCCTCGGGTGACCGACAGCCTGGCAGCAGGCTTAGCGAGGAACCAGTCAAGACTGTGGCAGGAGGGCGGAAGGCACCAGAAAGGATGTCGCCAATAAATAAAAAGATGAAGAGAGGACAAATTTACATTTTTGGTGGTATGGGAGAATAAACTCATTACAGGGACATGGAAAACTAAGCAAATAACCAATTTGATTTTATTAATAATTCCAAGAATTAATGTTGTTAAAAACTGGAAAAGAAAGAAAGTGTAATTACAGGAGGCTAAGTAACTTGGCTACGGATGATATTATATTTATGGAGGCGTAAGTGTCGGTATATGATCTCCACAAACTCCAGGCTTCATGGGCTGCCTGCTTGCAGACTGCATTCCAGCCAGCAGGGGCCTCTGTTTCGGCTCTCCTGGGTTTCTTTTGGTTAAACAGGAATTGAGTTAATTAAATTCAATTTTGGTAAATTAGTACATTAAGAAATTAATTGCTGAATTAAAATGTCAGTAAAAAAAATGGGTATAAGCAAAAGGCTGTGGACAAAAGTACACACATACTCACTTTTTTCTTTTTTATACTAAATGCCTGCAAAAAATTGTCTGAAGCTTTAAACTTGTGTTCTGCTAATTTGAGAACTTTGATTTACCCAAACTACTTATCATACTTTATACCTAACTTTCATCCCTTTATGGGGAAGTTGTGTAGATTTAAATCCAGCATTTGGGCCTGACCTGTGGTGGCGCAGTGGATCAAGCTTCAACCTGGAACGCTGAGGTCGCTGGTTCAAAACCCTGGGCTTGCCCGGTCAAGGCACATATGGGAGTTGATGCTTCCTGCTCCTCCAGCTTCTCTCTCTATCTCCTCTAAAATGAATAAATAAGTAAAAATTAAAAAAAAAATTAAATCCAGCATTTGTTGGATTGACGCTTAACACATTATACTGTGTGGTTTTTTTCCACTAGACTGTGATCAGTTAGTTCAAAGGCAGGTTTTTTCTTTCCTCTGTAAGGTTCTGGCACCTAACACTGACCTTGTTTTTTTTTATTTTTTAATCTAAGATTTATTCTGAGTCACCGCAGAAACCACAGCTTGAGAGGATGACCACATCTCATATTTGCAGAGCATTCAGTTACTCAACCAGCACTATCAGATCTGTCTGCCCTGCACTGAGATTGCTGTTTTTATTCTCTCTTCCACCCTCCCATTTTGTATAAAAGGACCTGAGTTCCTAAGAGTGCCTTGACAAAGGTCACACAGCTCAGTGTTGGAGCCTCTAGCAGCATCCAGGACTTTTTCCACCCAATAAGGTGTTGGGCATACAAGTGTGTTAGGTGTGCTCACTTGTACTTTGCCTGATTGGTGCATGAGCACAGGGCAGCACCATGTATGTATAGTCTGTAAGGCTGCAGGTGCTTGCCCTCAGGGGTGGCAGACTGTAGAGCAATGGTTCTCAAAGTGTGCGCCAGGGTGCACTGGGGTGCCCTAGAAGATTTCCAGGTGTGCCTTATGGTATTCCAGAGAAATATGTGCCCGTTGGGGACCAAAAAACCAACAGGGTTTTGGAGTTTAGATTTTGGGGGACAGAGGTGTGGGGAATTGGCTGTAAGCTGACAGTCTGCCCAACTCCCCACCTCACTTGCCTGAGTAGGTTGCAAAAGGCTGTTAAGGCTGGTTGGCTCAGCGGTAGAGCGTCGGCCTGGCGTGCAGGAGTCCGGGGATCGATTCCTGGCCAGGGCACACAGGAGAGGCGCCCATTTGCTTCTCCACCCCTCCCCCTCTCCTTCCTCTCTGTCTCTCTTTTCCCCTCTTGCAGCGAGGCTCCATTGGAGCAAAGATGGCCCGGGCGCTGGGGATGGCTCTGTGGCCTCTGCCTCAGGCGCTAGAATGGCTCTGGATGCAACAGAGCAACGCCCCAGAGGGGCAAAGCATCACCCCCTGGTGGGCATGCCGGGTGGATCCCGGTCGGGCGCATGCGGGAGTCTGTCTGACTGCCTCCCTGTTTCCAGCTTCGGAAAAATGAAAAAAAAAAAAAAAAAAAAAAAAGGCTGTTAAGCTGTGGTGCTGGATTGTTTACACTACCATCCATGTTCCCCAGAAAGACTGGAGGCAAGTTTCTTCTATCCTTTGTTTGGTGTAAAGTTAAGATGGTATGTATGGTGGGGTTTTCTGCACTCAACACAACTAATAGTAAAAAGATAGGAATTCTTCAAGGTATTGATGAGGAAATGAGAGTTTGCCTTTCAAATATATGCCCAAATATTGAAGAAATCACTAGGACACATCAGGCTTATGTTTCTCATAAACACAAGAATGAAAAAACTTAACACATTCACACTGGGACCTGCTGAATTTACTAAATCTTACTAAGAATGTATCTATATATATAAAAAGATAACTGTTTTGTCGTTTTTTTATTTTTAACCCCTTTTTTACGAATTCTAAAAAGCATAAAAAATGTAACAAATATTTTTTAATGTCAGAATAAATTTAATTTTGTCATATTTATTTTGTTTAATTACCATAAAAACACACTTGGACTTTGTAAAGCCAGTTGCCATTCACATGCAGGTTTGCATTGGATTCGGACAGTCGGCAAAGAAACAACGGGGCCAAAAACTGGTGGGCCATTGTCTTTAATCCTAGCCTGCACCCGGCGGGCAAGTAAAAACACACACTGGGCTCCAAAACCCACTCATTCAGCGCTCAAAAGCTACTGACTTATCCGAGTTTCCTAGAATATTAGCTCACCAGACTTATTCACCTCTGTTCCCCATCTCCTTCCTTCTCTCTGCACAAACTCTGCACAAACTGGCTTCTCACTCAGCACTCCACCATCTTGGCTGCTTCTCCTGGCCTCCTCCAGGTGGCCTTTCTCTGCTCTCCTCTCTAATGCTAATCTCAGGAACCAAGAGAGCAAACTTCTGATCTGCCCCCATTTTATAGTGTAGAAATCAAAACCTTTAATCCAATATACAAACAAGGAAGTCTCTGATACAAAGTCACTTATCTGAGGCATAATGAGATTCCTCATGAGAGCGCACCACCCTACATCAAAAAGGGTGGGAAAGGCTTAGTCCTAAAACCAAGCCCCAGGCTACAAGGATCCTGCCTGCCCACAGCCCACCCCCAACACACATTAATATCACCTGGGCGATGGGCTTCCTCATGGGCAGCGCCATCTTTAACAAAGTGAACATAATATATTTTATCTGCCCAACAGACTTTATATTTTTTCTTTAATATTTGACTTAATTATTATAACATATTTCTCAGAAATTTGTATATAGTGCGCCTACAATTATTTGTAGAATTTTAAATGCGCCCAGACTTCAAAAAGTTTGAGAACCACTTCTCTAGAGTGTGGATTGCCTGCTGCCATTGGGAGGGGTCATTTGTTGTTATTGTTTGCCAGAGAAGGGGTTCCCGCCCCCAGCCTGTTTTGTTTATGAGCCCTGAGAGAGAGAGGGAAGCAGTTTGCCCTGTCTGCTTGGTCGTCGCCATTGCATGACTCTAATAAACGGAATCGCTCACCGTCCTCTAGTTCCACAGTTCCTTTACCATCTGACCGAATTCAGTGCAAATCTGCATGGCCACAACCACCAACCTTACATCAGGCATTTTATATTTTTACTAGCTGTACCCAGCCACACGTTGCTGTGGCTCAGTCTGGTTAAATGGAGAAAGAAAGAAAGAAGAAAGAAAGAAAGAAAGAAAGAAAGAAAGAAAGAAAGAAAGAAAGAAAGAAAGAAAGAAAGAAAGAAAGAGGAAAGGAAAGGAAAGGAAAGGAAAGGAAGGAAGGAAGGAAGGAAGGAAGGAAGGAAGGAAGGAAGGAAGGAAGGAAGGAAGGAAGGAAAGAAAGAAAGAAAGAAAGAAAGAAAGAAAGAAAGAAAGAAAGAAAGAGAAAGAAAGAAAGAAAGAAAGAAAGAAAGAAAGAAAGAAAGAAAGAAAGAAAGAAAGAAAGAAAGAAAGAAAGAAAGAAAGAAAGAAAGAAAGAAAGAAAGAAAGAAAGTGTTGGGCAGATAAAATGTATTATGCTCACTTTGTTGAGGATGGCGGTGCCCACGTGAGGCCGTCGCCCAGGTGATATTAATGTGTGTTGAGAATCCTTGTAGCCTGTGGCTTGGTTTTGGGATTAAGCCTTTCCCACCCTTTTTGATGTGGGGTGGTACAATCCAATCATGCCTCGGAGAAGTGACTTTGTATTGGAGACTTCCCTATTTTGTATATTGGATTAGAGGTTGTGAAGCTACAATATAAAATGGGGGCGGAACGAGAGTTTGCTCTCTTAGTTCCTGGGATGATTGGCATGAGAGAGCAGAGGGAGCAGAGCAGAGAGCAGAAAGAGGCCATGTGGCCAGGAGAAGCAGCCAAGATGGCGGAGTGCTGAGTGAGATGCCAGTTTGTGCAGAGTTTGTATCTGGGATAAGGAAGGAGATGGGGAACTGAGGAGAATAAGGCTGATGAACTAGAAACCTTTGATTCTAGGAAACTCAGATAAGTCAGTGGCTTTGTGAGCACTGAATGTGAGTGGGTTTTGGAGCCCAGTGTATGTTTTTACTTGCCCGCCGGGTGCAAGCTGGAATTAAAGATGATAGCCCATCAGTTTTTGGCTCCATTGTTTCTTTACCGACTGTCCGAATCCAATGCGAACCTGCATGGGCCGGGCTGCTGTGGTGGCCCTGGCCCTGCCTTCTGGCTTTACAGAAAGAAAAGAGAAAGCACACGTTTCTAATATGTTTAATTTCACAATGCTGTGGGTATACAATATTTTTTGTTGTTCCATTGTCTGTGCAGATATAGAGATTGTCTGGTTTGCCGAGTCTAGAACATGCAACATATAATTGTCCATGTGAGAAGCAATCTGTGTGTAGATCTAAAGCGCACAATTCTAAAGATTGGCCCTAAGCTTTGTTGATGGTGATTGCAAACGCCAATCAAATTGGGAATAGCAATCTCTTAAATTGAAATGGCATATCTGTTGGAATCATAGGAATGCGAGGAATGAGGACATCTTCACCTTTGAAAGGTCCTATCAAGATTGTTGCTTCTACGACATTGCTCATTAATTTTTTACAGCGCACAGACCCAAACACTTCATGTTTTACCATGAAATCCATCAGCGATTTCAGCTTCTGTCTGAAAACACGTGCTGTAATGTTATGCCTATCCACCGGCGATTGTCCAGGAAGTAAGAGCTGTTGTGTATATCGTCCCAAGCCGGATTGCATGTGAATGTAATGAATAGGTCTGGACGCCCGAAGTGACGAACATACACAGTTGCATCTTGAGCATACTCATGCATATGACATGGACTGCCTTTATATGAAGATGGCAAAATTGTTAGTCTTCCAATGTTAGTTGTATTACCGTCATTTACAACTGCATATCGCAAATGAACGTATTCTTTAGAGCAAAGCTTGGTCTGATTCAAATGGATGAATATCAAACGTTCTCTTTCGATTTTTGCATACATATCTACAATGTATTGGTGAAACAATTGATGGCATTTCAAAATGTAATTGTCTTCATTCTCTCGAATCATTAATCAGTATGAATAATGTTGGAATCCATGGGAGTCCGAAAGACCAGAGTAACAGGCTTTATTGAAAGGAAGAAAGGAACCCTGCCGGGCACTCCTCCTGGGGGAGAAGAGCACCGGTTACAGACTAGGGGCGAGTTATGTAGTGTTTGGGAGAGCCTGAGGGGATACTGAGGCAAAAGTCCTGGTATGTCCGGAATGCTCCTCCTTGGGGGGCTTCGAGCATGTGGGTGTTGAATCAAAAGTCCTGGTGTGTCTGGAGCCCCTCCTTGGGGAAGCTTCTCAGCTTTTTGGAATTCCTCTGTCTCAGGGTCAATAGTTCAGTAAGGGTGAGGTCTGACAGATAAGCAGAACATCAAGAGGGCAATTTGGAATTCACGTATCTATCAAATAATAGTTCATTGCTCTGCATTTCATATTTGTTTCTTCACACTGACTGAATTTATCATCTTAACGTTGAAGTGATATCCATTGACACCATCCCAAAAAATGATTGGATATTACAGGGCATCGTAGCATCGGTGAGTTTCTGCAAGTTTTGTCAATTGATTGTTTCTCTGATGAAGAACAATATCTCTAGATTGGAATTGATCTCCGACTATAACAGTTGCCACTTTGCCTATAGTTGGAGCATTGAATCTTCGCACATGTTCTCCAGCAGCCATTTTGTCAGCATGAATAACAATCTTGTGTGTATCAGATGGCATCATGTCAATTGCTGTTTTGAACAAACGCACTAAATTGTTTTTTTCGTGCAGAAGCTCTTGCAGTTGGGAAACGATGGACCTTTTTATGCCGGTAGAAATTCCACAGCGTGCATTAAATTCATCATTGCCATCACCGATGAAATACATACGTAGGAATTTATGTTGACCATCTGGGAACGGAAGCAGGGAGCCGGCTTTATGATAAATTCGTCCTTTCACTTTGAAAGTTGGCATGAATTGAGCTTTTACAATTTCTGTGCTGAACGACATCATTTGGAAGCATGAGTTCTATTTCCTGATGTTAGATAGGAAATGCTTTGATTCAAAGGTATATCCGGCAAGCAAAGTTTTTAATGGCTCTGGCAGTTCTCCAAGTTGAGGCAGTTTATTTTTTTCGGCGGCGCGACACATTCCTTTCGTTTTTCCATTAAATTTCAGAGCCTTGCAATAAGGACACATTTCAGTCATAGTGCCGATGAGAACATGCCGGCTCAAACTATAATCATCAGCTGGGTTGTACCAGAATGCAAGGCGATTGTAATCACGTGATTGCTGATCACAGAGTCATGTTTGACGCTGATCTGCTGTTTCTCGTTGACATCTTTCAGCCACTCTCAGCCTGTTGCGTTCATTCTGTTGAGAATGAAGCATATCTGAAGCCGCAGAACACGATCACTATGCTTGCAACTGTGCATCCTCAAGTCTGGCTGCACGTAAATGGATCATAAATTGGAAACATTGAAATGGAATCGTAAAATATGTATTTAGTATAGTGTGTGTTGCTTTTACGTCCAACAGATGGCGCTGTTTTTTTATTTTTTATTTTTTATTTTTATTTATTTATTTATTTATTTATTTTTTAAGAATTTATTTTTATTTATTCATTCTAGAGAGGAGGGAGGGAGAGGAAGAGAGAGAGAGAGAGAGAGAGAAAGGGGGGAGGAGCAGGAAGCATCAACTCCCATATATGTCTTGACCAGACAAGTGCAGGGTTTTGAACCGGCAACCTCAATGTTCCCAGGTCGACGCTTTATCCACTGCGCCACCAGAGGTCAGGCTTTATTTTTTGTTTAATTTTATTTATTTATTTATTTTTTACAGAGACAGTGAGTGAGTCAGAGAGAGGGATAGACAGGGACAGACAGACAGGAATGGAGAGAGATGAGAAGCATCAATCATTAGTTTTTCATTGCGCGTTGCAACATCTTAGTTGTTCATTGATTGCTTTCTCATATGTGCCTTGACCGCGGGCTTTCAGCAGACTGAGTAACCCCTTGCTGGAGCCAGCAACCTTGGGTTGAAGCTGGTGGGCTTTTCCTCAAACCAGATGAGCCCTCACACAAGCTGGTGACCTCAGGGTCTTGAACCTGGGTCCTCTGCATCCCAGTCCGATGCTCTATCCACTGCGCCACTACCTGGTCAGGCGGCGCTGTTTTTTAAAAACATGTTTTTACCTGTCACAGGTAATACTATATAATACTATATAATAGGTAATACTATATAATAGTAGATATATAAAAAAGAGCATGTATTTGAATGCAACGTTTTGTAAAAATTTCAAAGCAATTGGTGAAGAACTTTTGGAGATTTAAGATTTTGAACAAACAAACATTTACATTTTTATTTATATAGATTGAGATTTTAAAAATTACCATTCTAACCATTTTTTTTTTGTATTTTTCTGAAGTTGGAAATGGGGAGGCAGTCAGACTCCCACATGCGTCCAACCGAGATCCACCCGGCACTCCCACCAGGGGGTGATGCTCTGCCCATCTGGGGCATCGCTCTATTGCAACCAGAGCCATTCTAGTGCCTGAGGCAGAGGCCACAGAGCCACCCCCAGTGCCCGGGCCAACTTTGCTCCAATGGAGCCTTGGCTGAGGGAGGGGAAGAGAGAGACAAAGAGGAAGGAGAGGGGGAGGAGTGGAGAAGCAGATGGGTGCTTCTCCTGTGTGCCCTGGCCGGGAATCGAACCCGGGACTCCTGCACGCCAGGCCGACACTCTACCACTGAGCCAACCGGCCAGGGCCATTTTAACTATTTTTAAGTGTATAGTTCTAGAGAACTATGTTAAGTATATTCACATTACTGTGCAAGAGATCTCCAGAACATTTTAATTTTCTATTTTTTAAATAATTTTTATTTTTTAATTCTAGTCGACATACAATATATTAAATTTCAGTTATACAACCCAGTGATTAGACACCCACATAACCTACAAAGTGATCACCCCAATAAATTCAGTACCCATCAGGCATCATACATAGTCATTACAATATTATTGACTATTCCAGAACTTTTTCATCTTGCAATCTGAAAACTCTTAAACAACAACTCCTTATTTCCCCTGATCCAGCCTCTGGCAACCACCATTCTACTTTCGGTCTATGAATTTGAGTAGTCTAGGTATTTTATATAAGCGAAATTGTACAGTATATCTCTTTGTGATTGGCTTATTTCACTTAGCATAATGCCTTCAAGGTTTGTTCATGTTGTAGCATGTGTCAAAATTGCCTTTTTTTTTTTCCAAGTGAGAGGAGGGGAGACAGTGAGACAGACTCCTGCATGCGCCCTGACCAGGACCCACCAGGCAATCCTTGTCTGGGGCCGATGCTTGAATCAACTGAGGTATTTTTAGTGCCAGAGGCTGACAGACCAACTGAGCTATCCTCAGCACCTGGGGCTGTGGGAGGGGAAGAGAGAAGAGGGAAAGGGAAAAGTGAAGCAGATGGTCACTTCTCTTATGTGCCCTGACTGGGGATTGAACCTGGGACGTCCACATGTGGGGCTGATGCTCTATCCACTGAGTCAATAGCCAGGGCCTTTCCTTAAAAAAAAAAAGTTTTGGGCCCTGGCTTGTGGCTCAGTGGATAGAGCATCAGCCCAGTGTATGGATGTACCGGGTTCAATCCCCGGTCAAGGCACACAGAAGCGAACATCTGCTTCTCCCCCCCCTCAACTTTCTCTCCCTCTTCCCCTCCCACAGCTAGTGACTCAATTGGTTCAAGCATGGCTCAGGATAGCTTGGTTGGTCCAAGTGCATCAGCCTCAGGCCCTAAAAATAGCTCAGTACTTGAGCATGGGCCCCAGCGGAGTTGTCAGGTGAATCATGGTCAGGGCGCATGTGGGAGTCTGCCTCATGATCTCCCCTCCTCTCACCTAAAAATAAAATGTATTGCATTTGTTGGGGTGACATTGGTTAATAAAAAACAGGTTTCAGCCTGACCGGGCGGTGGTGCAGTGGATAGAGCGTCGGACTGGGATGCAGAAGACCCAGGTTCAAGACCCTGAGGTTGCCAGCTTGAGCGAGGGCTCATCTGGTTTGAGCAAAAGCTCACCGGCTCGAGCAAGGGATTACTTGGTCTGCTGAAGGCCCGCAGTCAAGGCACGTATGAGAAGGCAATCAATGAACAATTCAGGTGTTGCAATGCACAACGAAAAACTAATGATTGATGCTTCTCATCTCTCCGTTCCTGTCTGTCTGTCCCTGTCTATCCCTCTCTTCGACTCTCTCTCTGTCTCTGTAGAAAAAATTAAATAAATAAATAAATAAATAAAACCCAGGTTTCAGGTGTATAATTCTACAAGACATCATCTGTAGTTTGCATTGTGTGTTCACCAAGTCAAGTCTCTCTCTCCTTCCTTTTTAAGGCTGAATGTATGTATGAAGCACATTTTGTTTATCTGTTCCTTTGTCAGTGGACACTGGGGTTGCTTCTACCTTTTGGCTATTGTGAATAATGCTACTGTGAGCAGGATCTTCAAAATACCTCTTTCAGCCTGACCAGGCGGTGGCGCAGTGAATAGAGCGTCGGACTGGGATGCGGAAGACCCAGGTTCAAGACCCCAAGCTTGAGCGAGGGCTCATCTGGTTTGAGCAAAAGCTCACCAGCTTGAGCCC
Organism: Saccopteryx leptura; assembly: GCF_036850995.1. Taxonomy (NCBI): domain Eukaryota; kingdom Metazoa; phylum Chordata; class Mammalia; order Chiroptera; family Emballonuridae; genus Saccopteryx; species Saccopteryx leptura. Next base: position 348,267,343 of record NC_089504.1, on the reverse strand, counting down.
AAGGTCGCTTGCTCGAGCAAGGGGTTACTCGGTCTGCTGAAGGCCCGTGGTCAAGGCACGTATGAGAAAGCAATCAATGAATAATTAAGGTGCTGCAACGCACAGCGATAAACTAATGATTGATGCTTCTCATCTGTCCCTGTCTATCCCTCTCTCTGACTCTCTCTGTCTGTAAAAAAAAAAAAAAAAATCCCACTTTCAGTTCTTTTGAAGTGGGATTTAAATTCTCCATCTAATTCTAAAAGTGATTTGAGGTCACTATCCCAGCAACCTCATAAATATTAAAAAAAAATGTTCTGGCTCTGGCCAGTAGGCTCAGTGGTAAAGCATTGGCCCAGCATGTAGAAGTCCCGGGTTTGATTCATGGTCAGGGCACACAGGAGAAGTGACCATCTGCTTCTTCACCCCTTCTCTCTCTCTTTTTCTCTTTCCCTTCCCTCAGCCATGGCTGGAATGGTTTGAACAAGTTGGCCCCAGGCACTGAGGATGGCTCTATGGCCTTGCCTCAGGTGCTAAAATAGCTTGGTTGCTGAGCAATTGGAGCAGTGGCTCCAGATGAGCAGAACATCAGTCCCCTACAGGGCTTGCTGGGTGGATCCTGGTCCGGGCACATGTAGAAGTCTGCTTCTCTGCCTTCCTGACTCTCACTTAATAAAAAAATAAAAATAATAATTAAAAAAAAAAGTTCTGACCCTGGCCAGTTGGCTCAGTGGTAGAGCGTCAGCCTGGCGTGCAGGAGTCCCGGGTTTGATTCCCGGCCAGGGCACACAGGAGAAGCGCCCATCTGCTTCTTCACCTTTCCCCCTCTCCCCCTCTCCCCCTCTCCCCCTCTCCTTCCTCTCTGTCTCTCTCTTCCCCTCCCACAGCGAGGCTCCACTGGAGCACAGTTGGCCTTGACGCTGAGTATGGCTCCATGGCCTCTGCCTCAGGCACTAGAATGGCTCTGGTGCAACAGAGCAACGCCCCAGATGTGCAGAGTATCGCCCCCTGGTGGGCATGCCTGGTAGATCCGATCGGGTGCATGAGGGAGTCTGTCTGACTGCCTCCCCGTTTCCAACTTCAGAAAAATACAAAAAAAAAAAAGTTCTGAATCATGAATGAATGAATGAATGAACAAAGGGGCCATAATGGAACAGAGGAGACAATGGAAAGGAGTGACCTAACAGAGAAGTCTTTGATGGAATAAATCTTTTCACCTTTACCCTTGGGAAGTAGCTGGCTGCAAATAAACTTAAGATCCATCAGAAATGGCTGGAGTGGCCAACTCTTGTTTTCTCATCTACACAAAGGTCTCTGAAATATTCCCAAAGTTACATTCAAACAGAGTTAAGTCCTATACATATGGAAAGATCACAAAGGAGGGACATAGTATTCATAGGACTTGGTCTACATGGAGGCAGGGGTATAAATTTAGATATTCTAGGCCTGTCACAAGAACTTCATAAAGGATCAATCTAGGGAGAGGGGGGCAAAAGGGGTGTAATGGGGGACACATGGGTGGGAATGAGGGTGTTATTCTTTTACAGAGACAGAATCAGAGAGAGGGATAGAAAAGGACAGACAGAAAGGGAGAGAGATGAGAAGCATCAATTCTTTGTTTAGGTTCCTTAGTTGTTCATTGATTGATTTCTCATATGTGCCTTGACAGGGGGGCTACAGCAGACCGAGTGACCCCTTGCTCGAGGCAGCAACCTTGGGCTCAAGCTGGTAAGCTTTGCTCAAACCAGATGGGCCCGCGCTCAAGCTGGCGACCTCAGGGTCTCGAACCTGAGTCATCCGCGTCCCAGTCCAACACTCTATCCACTGCACTACCTTCTGGTCAGGCGAAGGTGTTATATTGAGTGGGACACTTGAATCCATGTTAGCACAATAAATTAAAATAAAATTTTAAAAAAAGGATCAATCTAGGTCCTGGCTGGATACTTTGGTTGGTTAGAGATTCATCCCAATATGCAAAGGTTGCTGGTTCAAGCCCCAGTCAGGGCACATATATAAACAGATCAATGTTTCTGTCTGTCTTCCTCCCTCTCTAAAAATCAATAATTTTTTTAAAGGAGGCCCTGGCTGGTTGGCTCAGTGGGTAGAGCATCACCCTGCATGCGATATCCCGGGTTGGATCCCCAGTCAGAGCACACATGAGAAGCGACCATCTGCTTCTCTTCCACTCCCTCTCCTCCTCTCTCTTTTCCTCTCTCACAGCCAGTGGCTTGATTGGTTCCAATGTTGGCCCCAGATGCTGAGGATCGCTCGGTTGGTCTGAGCATTAGCCCCAGATGGGGGTTGCCAGGTGGATCTTGGTCAGGATGCATGTGGGAATCTGGCTATCTTCCCTCCTCTCACATAAAAAAAAAAAAAAAAAAAAAAAAAAAGGCTCAATCTAGGCAGAATGTTGACTGGCAAAATATGCTGGTCATATGCCAATATTCACCTCCATTTTTTAAGTTTTTATTTATTTATTTATTTTGAGAGAGGCAGGGAGAGAGAGACAGGAACATTAAGCTGCTCCTGTATGTGCCCTGACTGGGGAATTGAACCGGCATCCTTTGCGCTTTAAGACGATGCTCCAACCAACCAAGGTATATACAGCCAGGGCTCACCTCCAGACATTTTTATGCCAGATATGATTTTCCAAGAAAAGTTGGAAATCTGGATTTTTAATGTGAATATCTTGACTTTATTTATTTTTTAAAGATTTTATAATATTTCCGAGAGGAGAGGGGGATGGAGTGAGAAGTATCCACTCATAGTTGCTTCACTTTAGTTCTTCATTGTTTGCTTGTCACATGTGCTTGGCCAGGGTTTCAAACTGGCAACCTCATTCTAGGTCGACGCTCTTACCCATTGCGCCACCACAGGTCAGGCATATCTTGATTTTTATTTTATTTATTTATTTATTTATTTATTTATTTATTTATTTCCTGAAGCTGGAAACGGGGAGAGACAGTCAGACAGACTCCTGCATGCGCCCGACCGGGATCCACCCGGGACGCCCACCAGGGGCGACGCTCTGCCCACCAGGGGGCGATGCTCTGCCCCTCCGGGGCGTCGCTCTGCCGCGACCAGAGCCACTCTAGCGCCTGGGGCAGAGGCCAAAGAGCCATCCCCAGTGCCCGGGCCATCTTTGCTCCAATGGAGCCTCGGCTGCGGGAGGGGAAGAGAGAGACAGAGAGGAAGGAGGGGGGGGCGGAGAAGCAAATGGGAGCTTCTCCTATGTGCCCTGGCCAGGAATCGAACCTGGGTCCCCCGCACGCCAGACCGACGCTCTACCGCTGAGCCAATGGCCAGGGCCATATCTTGATTTTTAAAAGCTGGATTTAAATTTTCAAAAAGATTAAAAAAGCATCGTGTAGGTCAATTTTATTTTATTTTATTTTTTTATTCATTTTAGAGAGGAGAGAGAGAGAGAGGAGAGAGAGAAGGGGGGAGGAGCTGGAAGCATCAACTCCCATATGTGCCTTGACCAGGCAAGCCCAGGGTTTCGAACCGGCAACCTCAGCATTTCCAGGTCGACGTTTTATCCACTGTGCCACCACAGGTCAGGCTAGGTCAATTTTTTTAAATGTTTATTTTATTGATTTTGTAAAGAGGAAGGGAAAGAGCAAGAGAGAGACAGGAACATCGATCTGTTTCTGTATGTGCCCTGACCTCGGGATTGAACCGGTAACCTCAGTGCTTTGGGACGATGGTCTAACCAACCAAACTATCCAGTCAGGGCATAGGTCAAATTAAAAATGCACGTTTGCAACATCTGGTGTGCAGCAGTGTGGAGCATGTGTGGTAGTTAGTGACTTCCGGGAAGGAATTGTATCTGGTTTGTTTGACCAGAGCTGGGAGAGGGTAGTCGTGATGGGGTCGCAATCAAATGCCCACACCTGCCAAAGCTCAGCCTTGCTGTAATGTTTCATGTGTTGCAGGCAGAGAGGAAGTGGTCCAAAATGAACCATTAAGTTCCCCATGTGAGTGTATCAGTACTGGTCAGATTGAAGAAATAAACCCCAGGTTTCTCATCTATTCTGTGAGATTTGGCTGTGGCTACCTACTTCACAGAATCATTGTAAGATTAAACTGTCACAGACTGGTAAAGCTGTTGAATTTTTCCTAAAATGTTATGCATGTGCTAACCGGGATAAGTAAGTTGCAATGAGCAGTTCCGAGGAGTGTAATGTTTTTGGAACGATGGCAGCTTCTACAGAAGCTGATGTCAGAGAGATGCTGGGCTCAAGCTCTGGCTGGAAGAAATCAAGAGGAAAGAATGTCTTAGTTCTGCTCTGGGAGTTTTGAGGAGGTGGAATACTGATCTTTTCTGGAAGTGGTGTTGGGAGTTGGTGGATTGAGAAATACACATAACCATAAATGGTGTGATGCTGCTCCAAACAGCTGAGCTCACCCTTCGGCTTCATGAACCTTACACTGGAAGTTTCGACTGTAATAAACTTCTGACCTTTCCATCAGCTCTCTTAAGTAAGTCAGGATTTTGTTTTTAGTTCTGTTTTTTTTTAAGATTTGTTGATTTTACAGAGAGAGACAGGGATGAGAAGTAGTTGCTTCATTCACTCTAGCTGTTCATTGGTTGCTTGTCATATGTGCCTTAATGAGGCAAGCCCAGGGTTTCGAACCGACCACCTCAGCGTTCCACGTCAGCTAGTCAGGGTTTTATAGACTGTTCCATATTCCCACTTAGGAGGTTTGAACTATTACTTCTATTACTTAAGACAACATAGCTTACAGTTAGTGCTAATATTATAATAATAATATTAGTATTCCTATAATGCTTTATAACTTACAAAGACATTTATTTCACTTGTGTTCTCATTTTGTTTCCTGGTAATTCTATGAGATAGGTATTATTTTCACTTTACAGAGAAGGAAACTGATGGTTTCTCATGGTCCTTTAGCTAATATTTAGACTCTTTAACGTTGCCTAAGTCCCCTCCCCCCCAGTCTGGCCCTTGCCTACCTCTCCAGATTTCTTTTACCACTTTCCTAAGACCTATGTTCCAGCTAGTCTAGATTTTTGTTGTTGTTGTTCCTTAAGTTGGTCAGGTTCTTTCCAGGCACAGGCCCATTGCACATGCTATTTCTTCCGCCTAGACCACTCTTCCATCTTCTCTTTGATTAGCCAACTACTTATCTTTCAGGTCTCTAACATCATTTCTTCATGGGGGCCTTTCCTGAACATTCAGGCTACACTGGACTCCCTAGTAATATCCTGTAGTACCACTCTGCATGTCCCATTGCAAAAGACATCACACTGAAAATTGCTTATTCAATATTTCTTTTTTTTAATTTTTTTAAAAATTTATTCATTTTAGAGGAGAGAGAGAGAGAGAGAGAGAGAAGCAGGAAGCTTCAACTCCCATATGTACCTTGACCAGGCAAGCCCAGGGTTTTGAACTGGCAACCTCAGCATTCCAGGTCGACACTTTATCCACTGCACTACCACAGGTCAGGCTCTTTTTTTTTTTTAAAGGCAAGTTCAGTTATAGCATGCCAAGGGCACATTCTTTATTTATTTATTTATTTATTTATTTATTTTTTACAGAGACAGAGAGTGAATCAGAGAGAGGGATAGATAGGGACAGACAGACAGGAACGGAGAGAGATGAGAAGCATCAATCATTAGTTTTTCGTTGCGCGTTGCAACACCTTAGTTGTTCATTGATTGCTTTCTCATATGTGCCTTGACTGCGGGCCTTCAGCAGACCGAGTAGCCCCTTGTTGGAGTTAGCGACCTTGGGTTCAAGCTGGTGAGCTTTTGCTCAAACCAGATGAGCCCGTGCTCAAGCTGGTGACCTCGGGGTCTCGAACCTGGGTCCTCTGCATCCCAGTCCGACGGTCTTTCCACTGCGCCACTGCCTGGTCTGGCTATTCAATATTTCTTGTTCCTGCTAGATTGTAAACTTCACGAGGCAGAGACCAAATCTGCCCTATTTGATACGTGGCTTCAGTGCCTAGTACAATATCCCATTGCCCTGACAGCTTCTGTAACTACTGTCTGCTGTCTGGGTCCCACAGCCCTGTAACTAAGGTGTCAGAATCTTGCCCTTGAGCCCAGTGCTAAGGGGCTTTTCAGACAAGCTTATGATAATTCAATAACAAAGTCCTTTGGTTAGTGACCAAAACACACATCTCCCACATCAAACAGCAGATTGTGGGGTTGGAGCACAGTGCCACTGTATTTTACTTGATAATAACTAGAAAAGACTGGTGTTCTCACCGCATCTGTTGTCTCTGTGAGGCTCACATAGCAATCAAGGAGAACCTTTGCCCAGCATCCTAGTTGGGGTGCTCTGGGGTAGATCACAGAAGACAGGAACATTTAAAGCTATCCAGACTACTCCTATCTCAGGTCTTTCTTTGGTTTGGTGCACACTTGGGTCATTTACAGATGGCTGGCACATTGAGTATTTTTGGAAGCAGTGAGGTTCAGTCACCAAATCAATGGTGCGAGTTTAAGAGTGGAAGTAACAGTTGCTCAGGTTCGGGCTGCAGGCGTTCAGCTGCTAAGCAGAGCCCAGGGGAGGGGCTGATGGCCTCATTTCAACAAGCGCAGCAAGCTGAGGTCCCTGCAGGTTGCAATCTGTGGAAAGGGCACTCTTTTTTTTCAAGCCAGCTATACTTCTCCTCATCAAAGTCTTTGTGAAATCTATCACCAAATAACGTCCTAAATCCAGTTAATGGTGATAATAACCAATATTTGTAGCTAAACATCCAGACAGCACTGTATAGGACCGTAAATGTTCCCAATATAGCGCAGATCACATCTCCATGAGGAAAGAATATTGAGTGAATTCATTACATGAACCACTTCAACTGAGCCAGGAGCTTCAAGCCACATTTCTCAAAAGTGTGCACTCCACAAAATGGGTATTTAACATCAGGCATTAATGAGCAGTCAGGCTGGAAAACTCTCATGAACCAATGATTTTAAACAAGAAATGCTTCTCTTCTCAAGGTAGACATTTGCCAACTGTTACTTTGTTCTCCAATCATCTTTGGTGATTAGCTTCATGACAGAGCATGACATCAGGGTCGCAGGTCTGAGCGTGGCACCCGTAGTTCCATGAGGTAAAGACTGCAATGTGTAGTGCTGGTTACAAAGGGGAATTAGCAGAGGGCACAGCCTACCTTCATTACTAAGGATAACCAAATGCATAGAGTATAAAAACGTGACTGGAAGAATATACCCCAAACTTATCTGTTAATCAGGACTGTCTTTGGGAAGTGGCTTTATAAGAAGGGAGAGTCATTTTCTATGGTTGGTATTTTTTTTTTCCATTCAAAGTTTGGAAAATGAGAGTGTCTTACATTTGTGAACAGAAATAAAGTGTAAAGTGGATTGGGGTTAATGACATAGTGTTCTTAGATGAATAGCACATTACAATGAAGTTGGTAAAGAAAACATGTAAAAATTTTCTACTATACACAAGAAATATACTTGTATATACCAGACATAGAACAGGGTGGTCCAAGAGAACCAGTGGTGGATATATGTATCTCTGCTACCCAATATAGTAGCCACTAGCCATATGTGGCTACCAAGTATTTGAAATGTGGCTAGTGTAGCTAAGGCACTGAAGTTTTCAAATTTTATTTAAATTTCAATAGCTGCATTTGGCTATAATATACATACTGCTTTTGGACACACAGGTTTAAAACTTTTCATTTGCTGGAAATAAGAAATAAGGATCAGCAAGGGCAGGGAGAGACCAGATTTGGAAGCCAAGAGATTTATGTAAGTCATGTACTGTTTTGTTGTCTATCCAGTAGAGACAGACCATGTACCCTATTACTGGTTTAAGAATGACGCGAGAGGAGATACTTCTTTACACCTGTAAAGGTGATGGCATTAACTTCATCTTCAACAACCCCTTTACATCGAAAAATTTTTAAAGATTTATTGATTTTAGAGAAAGGAGAGAGAGAGAGAGAGAAAGGTGGGGGCAAGGAGCAGGAAGCATCAACTCATAGTTGCTTCTCCATATGTGCCCCAACCAGGCATGCCTGAGGTCTTGAACCAGCAGCCTCAGTGCTCCGGGTCAACGCCCTATCCACTGCATCAGGCTCATCTAAAAAATTTTAAATGTTTTGTGCTTCTTATAAACTGTTTCTGTCCCCTACATTATCTTGTATCCAGTATTCTTGAGACTTCTCCCATTAAATCACTGGCCATTCAGTATATAGTTTTCTTTCTCTTAACTTTTTTTAGAATATCTGTAAGATTAGTATATGTAAGTCCCCTAAAACACTAGACTGGGTTGAAATTGCAGTGCAATGTAATATACCTGCACAATTTGTCAAACTGATAATAAAGGTTAAGGTCGGTTGGGGGTGGGGAAGAAGGTAGATGTCTCATGAGGACCATACTGGTAGGGTCAGCGAAACCATAGCAAGATTTATTATTTTTTCTTCCCAGTTGTCATCTTAACTAGTGTATAGTATGTCTGCTATCAGCTGCTGGCAACTTTTCTGAGAAGGCAGATTATGATAGTAAACTGTATTCCTTCTATGTTGCTAATTTCACCCCAATGTTGGAACCAAAAGTTCAATAATTAAAGTTACAGCTGCCAGATACCAGCAATAGAATTGCAGGAGCAACCAGAGTTCTTTACACTGCCTTCCTCTAACACCGCCACCCATCACGGTTGCCACCAAATATACTGGCAGAACAACCAATCCTCTGATTTGGTTTCCCAGAGGAAGCAGTTGTTTGGCCCAGTCTTTTATTAATAACAGGTTTTCCTGTCTCTTATTCTTGCATTTGAACTCCAACACCTTGACCATTTTGCATGTGCCAGGGTTGGTACAAGAAGGTATAGTCCCCCTTGGTTGGGTATTTCTCACTATCACAAGATAGTTTTATAAACAAAACAAGAACAACTCTGAGATCCTAATACTAATATCTAAGTAAGAGGAGATTAAATTCTCATCAGTTATTTAGTCAAAAATGATGCTGCCTGGCCCTGGCCAGGTAGCTAGCTCAGTTGGTTAGAGTATCACCCCAACACGCCAAAGTTGAAGGTTGATCCCTGGTCAGGGCACATAGAAGAATCTTTCTCCCTTCCTCTCTCTCTGAAGTCAATAAATAAATTGTAAAAAAATTGTTTTTTTAAATGATGCTGTCTATAAGTACAGATTCAACACTATAAATATATTCCCAAAAGCTTGTTTTTCTGACTTGCTAAGAAAAAAAAAATCACTAACACTATAAATGTGACTCCAAGTCTTTCTGATAACATTGTAGGACCTTTTTGGGTAATAGAAAGTATTTATTTAGAGCTATAGAACTCCTCTTATAACCCCCAACATGTACATTACAGAAAGATACATTCCTTACAAATAATTTCAAGGGGTTATCTTTCTCCCTAAACCCATACTTAGAAATTGCAAGTTCAGAATCCACCCACCACTGACCACTGTTCCCAAAAGGCTTTACTGCTTCACATTAATAAAAAATAATATATAATAAAATTCTCTATAGGAAGTATCAATACATTCATCTTTCCAATATTTTGATTCCTACTAAAATTTTAAACCAAGAAATATCAGGGAAAAGGAAAATCATTAAATACCTTTAAAGCTATTGCCTGGGTAGAGTCTGACTATATGATCTTCTAATCATTAGCTGGAATACAGGTTTTGGACACTGTCAAGTTTGGGTTAACCACTGGTTCTGAATGTTGTTTGCAGTACAATTACTTTACCTAATTTTTTCCTGAGGCTGCTTTCTCATCTGTAAAATGAGTATATAACTTGTGATGGGGAGCTACTTGGAAGACAATAAATTTAAAACACCTGACACGAAAGAGATTAGATTAAGGCCTTTAAAGATAAGAACTCTGGTACCCAAAGCAGTCAAGATATTAGTAGAAAAGAGAGAACACACTGGGTAACTTGAAGAAGGTTTAATAAGGGACTATTTACAAAGACATGGGCAGAGTTCAGGGAAACCAACCAAGAATGATGGAGTAATCCAGAGCTAGTAAACGAGTCATCCTTTCTGTTCCTAGATTTTTTTTAAAAAAGATTTTATTTATTTTAGAGGATAGAGACGGAGCAAGGCAAGGGGAGGAGTAGGAAGCATCAACTCATAGTAGTTACTTCTTGTATGTGCCTTGACCAGGCAAGCCCAGGATTTCAAACAGATGACACCGTTCCAGGTGAGGCTTTATTCACTGTGCCACCACAGGTCAGGCTCTCCCTAGACTTGAAGGGGCAAAGAGAAGGAGCCAAAAGCTAGAGAGAGCTGCTTAATAGGAATCATGATCTTTGGTAGAGGGACATAGACAACCCATGTGACCTGGCAATGAGGAAGCCAGGAGAATAAATTCCCTGACCATCCTTTTCTCATGCCTTTTGATCTTCTGAGTGTTACTAATTGGATCAACACAACCTGAAGTGAGAGGGCAAAGGAGCTTGTTAATGTTGTCCACATGGGTCAATAACTCCTAAGGTGCAGAACAGGATGGAACAGTTCTGAAGGGAAATGGAAGACATTCAGCACAACTTCTCCCCCAACATAATTCAGACTACTAAACTGTTATACACAAAACTTGCATGTAAGCTGACACGAACATATTTTCTTTCCAGAATTTCTTTTATTAATCTTTATATTTTTTTCTAGGGGAGAGAGAAAGAGGAGAGAAAAAGAGATAGAGGGGAGAGAGAAGAAGAGGAGTGGGGAGAGAGAGAAACTTTCCAGAATTTCTGATTGTAAACTTCTGGGACTTCTTTAATGAAGGAGAATTCTTCTCGGTCTCTGCCCTGAGCATGGCACCTATATAGGAAGCCTTAATAAACGGGCACTGGTCTCAACTCCTGAATTGAAGAGCTGACTCTGAGGAGCTCTAAGATTTTTGAGAAACCTGAACTAATTTAGAAGGAAATCTTAGGATTTTTCTGTATAGGTACCATATTATTCATTAGGAATTCAGGAACTGGGTTTTCTTACTCAAAAAATCCTATGGTAGTAAAACTTACAATCCTATTGAATGATAGGAAAAGTTTTTAGTTTCTTATCAAAGAGATAAAGAAATCAGGACATAAATTTCACATTGACATTTTATTAACGCCAACTGTTTTTTAATTATTATTTTTTAAAACAATAGCACAAAAATGTTTCAAGGAAGCAGTCTCACAATCTGATGACCTTCTGAAATACAGTTAAGCCACACCAAATATGAATTCCTGTTAATAACACAAAAAATATCTTTAAAAGGAGAATAAAAGAAAAAAAAGAAAGAAAAACTGTAAGGACAGAAAGAAATGAGATTTAGAGTTAAAACTCACTGGATTAGATAGGTGAGGCTTGTTAGTAGGATATACTGGTGAAGTAAAGAGTGGCACACCACAGGCTCATAGTCTTTGTTGCTGTTTATCACCAGTTACCAATAATATGCAGCCCTGCGGCAGTTACCACTGACTTCTTACATGCCCAGAATGAACTAGGAGAAGCCAGTGTTGATACTGTCATAGAGGTTTGATAGTCAGCCTATCAGACAACTAAGACCATTTCCAGCAGAATAACTCCTTCACTTAAAAGGCCTGCCTGAAAACCTTTTCATTTCTATTGTCTCACCTATATGCCTTTCAGGGTTCTTAAAACTCATAGTAAAAAAGAAAGAAAAAAGAATGTATATCAGTTTCTCTTATTTAATGTGGCTATAAAAGATGTTTCCTTATTATTTCTTTATCTTTAAGAAGGACACCAGGGGTGGGTGCTGGGGGTGGAACTAAGGGGAGGAAAAAACCCAGACCAGGATAGGTTGTGGTTTTTTTAAACTTTTTTTTTTTTTTTTGGCCAAGGGGTCACACAGACGGGAAGGCAAGGAGGAAAACTACAATCCTCGGTGTGGATTGAGTTGTGCAGGAAAATATGTCTTCCTGATCAGTCCCTATGCCAAAAAAAAAAAAAAAAAAAAAAAAAAAAAAGAAAACAACCCAACTTGGAATTATGCACAGATTCTATGTTATACCAGCTATCAGTCTGTTGTGTTTAACCATTCCTGCAACGGACACTGCCCCTGGCTTGCAGTCTGCTTGCAGAACCACTTCACAAAAATCCTCTTCACCCAGAAGCCTCTAGTTACCTTTTGGTAAGTTATAAAAACAGAACATCTGTCATTAACAGGAGAGTGTTAAATACTTTTAACCACTGACAAGGCTTCAGGAAGTTTCACAGTTTCATTATGCTCTATTTTATTACTATCATATTTACATTTTTATTTATTATTCTTTTTTTTTCTTTTTTTCTTTTTTTTTGCTGAATTGCTGATTTTCCTTTTTCATTAGAATTTAACTCTGGAGTGTGAGCAGGAACCAGTTAACTACATTCATCGTCCAACCCCCACTGGTTTGAAAGAAGACTCCAAATTCTTCGTGTATGAATCAGCTGTTGGGCAGCTCCACCCTCTCCCTGCAGCGTAGCAGCAGGACCGCAGTGTCGGTGTGCACGCAGGGTTCACACTGTGGGTGGCGAGGCCTTTCGCTGAAGGAGATACTGGTGGATGCTCTCAGCATCTCGCTTTAGCCAAGCAGCATTCAGCAGGATATTTTCACAACACTGCTGGATGGTACGCTCAGCTGAAGGAGCTGGGTGACTCTCGAAGAAAGCCTGGTATAAAACAACCCAGAATGTAGGATCATTACTAGCAATAGTAAGAGGTTAGTACTATAGGTCATGAAAACATACCCATTGATCTGAAGGATTCATAAGCTTTAGTCATGACAATTTACCACTGCTCCCTGCAGGCTAAAAGAAAATAAGCAGCTCCCTGGACCGGCCTACAGGAATTCTCCCCTAAGTATTACATGCTTAAAACCTAGTCAAAAGTTAACAGCAGGCCCTGGTTGGCTTAGTGGTAGAGCGTCGGCCTGGCGTGCAGAAGTCCCGGGTTCGATTCCCTGACAGGGCACACAGGAGAAGCGCCCATCTGCTTCTCCACCCCTCCCCCTCTCCTTCCTCTCTGTCTTTCTCTTCCCCTCCCACAGCGAGGCTCCATTGGAGCAAAGATGGCCCGGGCGCTGGGGATGGCGCCTTGGCCTCTGCCCCAGGTGCTAGAGTGGCTCTGGTCGCAACAGAGCGACGCCCCGGAGGGGCAGAGCATCACCCCCTGGTGGGCAGAGCGTCGCCCCCTGGTGGGCGTGCCGGGTGGATCCCGGTCGGGCACATGCGGGAGTCTGTCTGTCTCTCCCTGTTTCCAGCTTCAGAAAAATACCAAAAAAAAAAAAAAAAAAAAAGTTAACAGTGAAGAGACAGAGTCTACAATCTTTCTTTTAGGCTCAATGTCCAGTGGTTAACCGAGGCTTTGGAATCAGGCTTGAGACTTGAATCCAGGCTTGATCCAGTGGTGGGATTCCGCCAGTTTGCACTGGTTCAGCAGAACCGAAACCTAATTTTTTGTTGAGTTGGTGACCTCGTTGTTAAAATGGCACTTGTAATCAGGGTCACACACAATGACTGTTAGTCTAATCGGCCTACCTACAGAAATGGGATCCTACTTCTACAGTGAAAAGATGATTGAGGATAAATCACTCAGCTGATGATGCTCGGATAAAAGTGAAGAAAATTGCAAGTGAGGACGCCAATCAAGAAGGATTATGGAAATAGTTTAGATAACAGTTTTATTTTTTGTCAAGTATTATTTAATATTTTTCATTAATATTTTAAAATTTATTCTTATAACAATCTAGTTTTGTGTACCTCTTTTATTGTTCTTAATTTAAGTATAAAATGCATGAAATAATAAACTACTTTTCGGTATATCTTTTTTTATACTTAAAACGGTCATGCCTGACCAGGTGGTGGCGCAGTAAATAGAGCGTCAGACTGGGATGTGGAGGACCTACGTTCGAGACCCCAAGGTTGCCAGCTTGAGCGCGGGCTCATCTGGTTTGAGCAAAGCTCACCAGCTTGGACCCAAGGTCGCTGGCTCGAGCAAGGGGTTACACGGCCTGCTGAAGGCCCATGGTCAAGGCACATATGAGAAAGCAATCAATGAACTAAGGTGTCACAACGAAAAACTGATGATTGATGCTTCTCATCTCTCTCCGTTCCTGTCTGTCTGTCCCTATCTATCCCTCTCTCTGACTTTCTCTCTGTCTCTGTAAAAATAAAAAACAAACAAACAAAAAAGAAACGGTCATTAGGTCAGAGAACTGGTTGGTTGTTAAATTATTTGAATCCCACCACTGGTTTGATCATGTACTAGCCTATGGACTCTAAGTAAATTAACTGCTCTAAGTCTGTTTTCTCATCTATAAGAAAATACTATTTACTCCAGAAGATTAAAGAGACAACCCATATAAACAGCATAATACCTGGCACAGAGTACTTCAGAACTCAACACATTTTGGCTGCTTCAAATACAGATTCATAACATGATAAAACCAAGAAGCTTATATTGCTGCTATATCCTAATACTTGAATATTCTATTGATTGACATTTTTCATAAAACTATTTGATTTTATTATAATTTATTACAATGCTTATTGATTCAAGTTAGAATTCATTTTCTTTTCTTTTTTTTTATTTTTTATTTATTCATTTTAGAGAGGAGAGAGAGAGAGAGAGAGAGAGAGAGAGGAGAGACAGAGAGAGAGAAGGGGGGGAGGAGCTGGAAGCATCAACTCCCATATGTGCCTTGACCAGGCAAGCTCAGGGTTTTGAACCAGCGACCTCAGCATTTCCAGGTCGACGTTTTATCCACTGCACCACCACAGGTCAGGCAGAATTCATTTTCTAATGAAGTCTACCTGGTTTCATAAAAACAAAGTGCAACTCTTAAATATCAACCAGCAAGAAGTTATCAACCAGCAACTAGTGCTTTCCTTTGAACTAGCAGTCACTAAATGAGAAAATGACTAATTCATCAGATTAAGTCTAGCCCTTTTAGAAATCAATAACCTTATTTACACAGATGACAATGGCTCCTGCTCAAGGCTCCTTATCATGGTTGGATTCTTAGAGCCTGAGTAAGATGCAAGACTTGCTTTTGTTAAGCACCATCATTTACACAAGAGATACCTGGGAATTATCCTTGACTTTCTCCCCCCTCCAGATATGTTCACAACACAGAGAAGCCAATCAGTAAATATTTGTTGAATTAAAGATTAACAAAATCAGGCCCCTGAATCTCTTTCATTACTCCACCTCCTCCAAGCTACTAACTATATCATTCTTGCTTGGAGAGTTAGCTTCCCAACATCATCTCTTCCCCCTTTCAAACTATTCTCCACACTGCAGCCAGACTGGAATTTTTATAGCACAAATCAGAGCAAGTCACTTCTTTGTGAGGTGGGGGAAAGGAGGGAGAAAGAGGAAGAGAGAAGCATGAACTTTTTGTTTTACTCAGTTGTTCCATCTAGTTGTGTACTCATTGCTTTTTTTTTTTTTTTTTTGTATTTTTCTGAAGCTGGAAACGGGGAGGCAGTCAGACAGACTCCCGCATGCGCCTGACCGGGATCCACCCGGCACGCCCACCAGGGGGCGATGCTCTGCCCATCCGGGGCGTCGCTCTGTCGTGACCAGAGCCACTCTAGTGCCTGGGGCAGAGACCAAGGAGCCATCCCCAGCGCCTGGGCCATCCTTTGCTCCAATGGAGCCTTGGCTGTGGGAGGGGAAGAGAGAGGCAGAGAGGAAGGAGAGGGGGAGGGGTGGAGAAGCAGATGGGCGCCTCTCCTGTGTGCCCTGGCAGGGAATCGAACCTGGGACTTCCGCACGCCAGGCCGACGCTCTACCACCGAGCCAACCGGCCAGGGCCTCATTGCTTCTTGTATGTGCCCTGACCAGGGGTTAAACCCACGATCTCTGGCATGCTGAGTCAACACTTTATCCTCTGAACCACCTGGCCAGGGCTGGGCTTTCCATTCTTAGGAAAATTTTAACATGGCCTATAAGGTCCTCCAAAGTCTGGTCTCTACCTATCTTACCAGTCTTAGTTTCGCCACTGTCCTCCCCTTCAAACACATTATATGTATTTTTCCTTTGGAAAACTTAGCTTTATAATAAATTATTTACATAAACATAATCTACAATACTAAATTAAGGCAGACATCAAATCTTTCACTGTTCTTAAGGTCTGAAATCTTAAAATCTTAGTCCTAACAATGGCTCAAAAAGTGAACCAAACAACATTGTAACTCACAGAACTTCCAAATCTACATCTGATAACCCTCTTGCCTACAAAAAGATGGGAGGTGAAAGTGACACTTTAAAAATACTTCACAATTGCCTGACCTGTGGTGGCGCAGTGGATAAACGTTGACCTAGAACACTGAGGTTGCTGGTTCAAAACCCTGAGCTTGCCAGGTCAAGGCACATACAGGAAGCAACTATGAGTTGAGGCTTCCTGCTTCTCCCCCTACCTCCCCGCCTGACCTCTCTCTAAAACTCAATTTTAAAAAGCCTCACAATTAGCCCTGGCCGGTTGGCTCAGCGGTAGAGCGTCGGCCTAGCGTGCGGAGGACCCGGGTTCGATTCCCAGCCAGGGCACATAGGAGAAGCGCCCATTTGCTTCTCCACCCCTCCGCCGCGCTTTCCTCTCTGTCTCTCTCTTCCCCTCCCGCAGCCAAGGCTCCATTGGAGCAAAGATGGCCCGGGCGCTGGGCATGGCTCTGTGGCCTCTGCCTCAGGCGCTAGAGTGGCTCTGGTCGCAATATGGCGACGCCCAGGATGGGCAGAGCATCGCCCCCTGGGGGGCAGAGCACCGCCCCTGGTGGGCGTGCCGGGTGGATCCCGGTTGGGCGCATGCGGGAGTCTGTCTGACTGTCTCTCCCTGTTTCCAGCTTCAGAAAAATGAAAAAAAAAAAAAAAAAAAGCCTCACAATTAAATGTAATGGAAGGCTTAAAGTTAAGATTTTCCTTATCAGTGTACATGTCTCCTCAAATGCTGATCTTTACCACTATACGGATTATCAACATTTTAAAGGCTAAGAGGAGAGTTCCTACATAGTCACCTACACAGGTTATTAAAAAGGGAAAAAGAATATCAAGGACCTACTATGTTCCAGCCTCACTTTGTCTCTTATTCTAAATAACAATCTTATCAACACACTATTTTACTGATGAGAGATAGACTCACAGGGGTTAAAACACTTGCTTTTTTTTTTTAGATTTTATTTATTGATTTTGTAGAGAGAGAAGAGAGAGAGAGAGAGAAAGTAGGGGGAGAAGCAGGAAGCATCAACTAAGGTTGCTTCCAGTATGTGCCTTGACCAGACAAGCCCAGGGTTTTGATCCAGCAACCTCAGCATTTCAGGTCGACATTCTATCCATTGTGCCACTGCAGGTCAGGCTTAAAATACTTGCTTGAAGTTGAACAGCTAACACAGAGAAGAGCATAGCTCTACATCCAGGTCAACTGACCCCAAATTCCACATTCTTTCAACCATATTTCAACTCCCTCAAAGATGATGCCAATTCTAAATTCTTGACACATTAAAGAGTCAACCTAAGCTGTCTTTCTTCAAACAAAAAAAGGAGACACTTAAGTACATTACCCCAAATGCTATATTCATAGTTTGGTTATTGTTTTTACTTACTAGATTGAAAACTGAAAAGTTAACAGTACTTTTACTTACCTTAACCTCTCCAGCCATTTTATCAACTGCAAATCCCTCAACTGATAGCTTAAAAAAAAAAAATGGTTTAAATATTGTTAGTAAGTGCAACTAAAAGAGGCTTGGTACAAACTTCATTCACCCTAAGAACAAATCATTCTAGTCTCTCCCAATTTCAACTTATTCTAAAGAGGGCAGGATGGGTGATGGAGAAGCCCTTTAATAGAACTACTAACTAAGGAAGCCCTTAAAGAGCAACTACCATAATCTATGAGTCTAGTGATATGGATATCTCTCAATAACATCCATGATAAGCAAGCTCCTTGAAATAAAAATCATCCCATACCTTTATTAATCTGGATATTAAAAATCCTCCCTGGTATCGATTATAAAGTTCTTCCCAGTTGTCCTTTATAAATTTCCAAGCAGCCTTCCTTCCATGCTTGCTGCCTCCAGCCACTCCACCAATTACTGATACAGTGTCCTGTGGACGTACCTCTTCCTAAAAATAGAAAGAGAATTAAGTCTACTGTATTCAAACATTTTCTGGTGCCAGAAAAGATAAATGTTGTTGAGGTACCCAAGTAATCACATTTAAGATACTCATTCCCTGTTTTAGAAATAACTGGCTTTCAACAAAGAGGACATTTAACCTAAAGAACAGCCAAATTGAGAATAAGCCATTGAGACAGGTACAAACAGGCCACTCAACAAATACTTGTTTGGGCTTCTACAGGGTAAAAAAGGGAAGAGACAGAAAGTAGGCACAGGGATAAGTCAGCTTTCCAGTTTATTTCCTTTCCCAACTATTTTGATTCTCACCAATAGCTATCTATTGTCAACAACAATAGCTCATTCCAGTTTTCCAAGACTAACAGGAAACCCTACTCTATGGTTAAGGCAGATCAAGAAGATACTGAATCAAAGATACTTGCAACAGATCAGTGGGTAACAATTCCCTCCAAAAGCAGTTTTCACTGTAACTTACTGAAAGTGCAAATGTGAGGACTTTTTGAATCAATTCAGGTGAAAGAGTAGCCCCAAGGACTCTTTCAATTCGGTTTTTCTCTTCCTGCATATCTGCTTGCTTGTGAAGCTATAGTGAATAAATAAAGACAGAGATAGTTAACTCTCCCCTGGAAGTTATGCATATGCTTTTATGAGCTTCTTCCCTAATATAATGAAAGTTTTGTTCTACATTCTCATTGCCTAAGATTGCAGAGCATGAAATTAATAATAGTTTTCAAGATATTTGGACATCAAATTTCTCATGTGACATTTTAGTAAGTAACTATATATAAGTGCTCACTATATAAATGGCTTGTCCTCAGTTCTGAGCAGTGTACATGAAGATCTAAGGGGTAAACCCTTCATGGTCAAATTCTTTATAGCACTGATGTGTAATGTTCTACGTTACATGAATAAACTTATCACTACTAATACCACTGATGATCATCAATTTAATTTAGAATAGTGAAAAAAATATATAAGATGTATTATTGAAAATAACATTTTAAGAATGATGACATAAGCATGTTCTTGATATATAAACTAAAAACAACTAAGACAAAGCAAAATTATTAGAAATTAAAAATAATGTGAAGGGGGAAAAATCCTGAAAATACATCAAAATGTTAACATTAATGAATAATGGTTTCTGATCTATGGAATTATGCATCATTAAATTAAAAAAAATTTTTAATTTTCAAAAGAGGAAGCAGAGAGAAACATTGATTTTTTTTGTTTGTTTTTTTAAGTGAGTGGAGGGGAGATAATGAGACAAACTCCCACAAGCATCCCAATCAGGATCCACCTGGCAATTCCCGTCTTGGGCCAATGCTCAAATCAACCAAGCTATTTTTAGCACCTGAGACTGACTTGCTCGGACCAACCAAGCTATCCTCAGTGCCCAGTCCAATGCTCGAACCATTCACGCCACTGGCTTCAGGAGGGGGAGAGGGAGAGAAAGGGAAGAAAAGGGGGAAGCAGATGGTCGCTTTTCTTGTGTGCCCTGACCAGGAATTGAACCCAGGATGATAATCTATCCACTGAGCCATCTGGCCAATGCCGAAATATTGATTTGTGGTTCTGCTTATTCATGCACTCACTGGTTGATTTTTTTATGTGCCTTGACTGGAGACTAAACCCACAAGCTTGGAGTACTGGGACAATACTCTAACCAACTGAGTTATTCAGCCAGAACCACATCATTACATTCTTAAACTGCAAGAAGCAGCACATGCTGAATGCAGAATAGTAAGAAAATAAAGAAGCATAAAGAAAAAAAAATTAAATTATTACTATATATATATTACCAAATCAGGAATAAAATCATATAGGTACTATTTTTGTGATATTTTAAAATTATGTGTAAGTTTTATTTTCTTTTTACACTTTATCCACTGCGCCACCACAGGTCAGGCTCTTTTTATTTTTCTAGTTTCTAAATCTTTCATAGGCCCTAGCCAGATGGCTCAGTTGGTTAGAGCATCATCCTGAAGCACAGAGGTTGCCAGTTTGATCCCTGCCCAGGGCACATACAGGAATAGATTGATGTTTCTCTTTCTTTCTCTCTCTCTTCTACCCCTTCCTTTTTCTCTAAAAAAATGCAAAACACAAATAAATAAATAAATTATTCATAGTTAACATACAAAATATTTTCTTCATAATCAGAAAAAAATATTATTACATATTTTAAAAAATTTAACTATGGGCCCTGGCTGATTGGCTCAGTGGTAGAGCGTCGGCCCAGCGTGTGGATATCCCAGGTTTGATTCGCAGTCAGGGCACACAGGAGAAGTGCCCATCTGTTTCTCCACCCTTCCCCCTCTCCTTTCTCTCTATTTCTCTCTTCCCCTCCCACAGCCAAGACTCCATTGCAGCAAAGTTGGTCCAGGCGCTGAGGATGGCCCCATAGCCTCCGCCTCAGACGCTAGAATGGCTCTGGTTGCAATGAAGCAATGCCCTAGATGGGCAGAGCATTGCCCCTGGTGGGTATGCCAGGTGGATCCCGGTTGGGCGCATGCAGCAGTCTGTCTCTCAGACTCCCTGCTTCTCACTTCAGAAAAATACAAACAAAAAAATATATAACTATGAGCCCTGGAGAGCGTCATCTGGGTACACCAAGGTTGTGGGTTTGATCCCTAGTCAAGGCACATATAAGAAGCAACCAATGAATGCACAACTGAGTGAAACAACAAATCAATCTCTCTCAAATCAATCAATAAATTTTAAAAAATAATTAAAAATTAAAAAATAAAATTTAGAACTACTGCCTGGCCTGTGGAGGCACAATGGAGAGTGCCGACCTGGAATGCTGAGGTTGCTGGTTTGAAACTCTGGGCTTGCCTGGTCAAGGCACATACGACAAGCAACCAATGAATATCTTAGAGTGAAGCAACAACTTCTTGTTTCTCCCACCTCTTCTCAGTAAAATCCATAAATCTTAAAAAAAAAATTAGAACTACAAATGTATGTGAGATACCTCTCCAAAACAACTCTCTTCACCTTTTTCCCCCTGAAGATTTAACACTGACCCATCACAGCTCCTAGTTTCTCTTCCTTTCCTTTGGCATCTTTTAAGCAGCAGTGTGGTAAAACAGAAAGGAAATCAGCAGACCTGGATCTAGTCCCAGTTTGACTCTTAACTAGCTGTGTGATCTTGACTAAGTCCTTAACCTCTCCAGGTCTCAGTTTCCTGACCTGTAAAATGAGCAGGGTATACAGATGATTCCTAATGTCCCTTACTGCTCAAGTACTACTCAAGGTCTAAACTCGGGCTTTCAGGAAGCATCCCCTGCCCCAGGAAGCCACTAGATGGCACCATAACACACCATTTCAAATATACTTGGAATCAAAGTTGGTTTTTCTTTTTGAGAGACAGAGAGACAGGAAGGGAGAAGGATAAGAATCATCAACTTGTAGTTGCAGTACTTTAATTGTTCATTGATTGCTTCTCTCATGCGCTTTCACTGGGGCTCCAGCCAAGCCAGTGACCCCTTGCTCAAGCTAGTGACCTTGGTTGGGATCAAGTCATTGACCATGGGATCATGTCAATGATCTCATGCTCAAGCCAGTGACGTGTATTCAGGCTGGTGAGCCTGCACTCAAGCCAGAGACCTCCTGATTTCAAACCTGGGACCTCAGCATACCAGGTCAACTATCTACTGCACCACCACCGGTCAGGCAGGAATTAAAGTTATTTTTTATCCTGCCTCATATCCTAAATTACCAACAATAAACAATCGCTCACCTGACCAGGCGATGGCGCAGTGAATAGAGCATCAGACTGGGATGTGTAAGACCCAGGTTGGAGACCCTGAGGTCACCAGCTTGAGCGTAGGCTCATCTGGTTTGAGCAAGGCTCACCAGCTTGAGCCTTAGGTCACTGGCTCAAGCAAGGACTTACTCAGTCTGCTGTAGCCCCCCGGTCAAGGCACATATAAGAAAACAATCAATGAACAACTAAGGTGCTGCAACGAAGAATTGAAGCTTCTCATCTCTCCCTTCCTGTCTGTCTGTCCCTATCTGTCCCTCTGTCTGAAAAAAATAAAATAAACAATGCTCCTCATCCCTCATCATTTTTTTTTAAAGAATCTGATTCTGTCTTCATAAGAGGTCTTTCCATAGCAAAGCTAAATTATTATGAGCTCCCTTGTGCTAAACACATGCAAATTCTTATTAAATATACATACCATGGGGGAAATAGGGGTGGAAAGAGACTTTGCATGGGGCATGCAGTGGCATGATGTGGTGTGCAGAGGGTTTTATATTGAGTGGGACACTTGAAACCATGTCAACACAATAAATTAAAATTAAAAATTAAGAAAAATGCAAGGTTGCTAAACAGGGCTTCACGTTTCAAGAGAGAGAGAGAAGAGAGAAAGTTCCTTTGTGGAAAAAACATATATTTATACATAATAGTATAAATTCTTAAAAGTATGCCATCACATGAAAATGTCAAGGTATTTATCATGAAACTTTCAAAACCCTTATTTTGTCTCATAGCCTTTACGAAATGGACAAAAACCACAAAATACCTCATTTTGTATGCAAAGAAATATATGATTGATAGTGCACAGATTCACAGAATATTAAGAATGAGAAGGGACCTTAATGTCATTTACTTGAAAGGTAAACCCAAAGTGTAATTTTATACTATTAAGAAGGAAATCCGCCTTACCAGGCGGTGGCGCAGTGGATAGAGCGTCAGACTGGGATGCGGAAGACCCGGGTTTGAGACCCCAAAGTCGCTGGCTTCAGCGAGGGCTCATCTGGTTTGACCAGGGCTCACCAGCTTGGACCCAAGGTCGCTGGCTTGAGCGGGGGTTTACTCAGTCTGCTGAAGGCCCACGGTCAAGGCACATATGAGAAAGCAATCAATGAACAACTAAGGTGTCGCAATAAAAAAACTGATGATTGATGCTTCTCATTTCTCCTTTCCTGTCTGTCTATCCCTCTCTCTGTCTGTGTTTAAAAAAAAAAAAAAGAAGAAAATCCTTCTCAAGATGGGTAGTTAAAGGTATATTTTGAGATGCAGTTTTTTTTTGTTTTGTTTTGTTTGTTTTTTTAAGCCAAGGACAGAGACAAAAAGACAGGAAGGGAGAGAGATGAGAAGCATCAACCCGTAGTTGCAGCACTTTAGTTGTTTGTCGATTGCTTTCTCATATGTGCCTTGACCAGAGGGCTCCAGCTGAGCCACTGACGCCTTGCTCAAGCCAGTGACCAGGGGGGTCATGTCTATGATCCCACGTTCAAGCCAGCAACCTTGGGGTTTCGAACCTGGGTTCTTAGCGTCCCAGGTCAATGCTCCATCCACTGAGCCACCGCCTGGTCAGGCAAAAGATGCAGTTTCTAAACAAATAAAGTTTATATTTTTCAGAACATTCTAATGATTTAAATAAGATTTGCTTAAGACTAAAATACTAGAACTTAGATTTGCAATTCTGATCCACTTGGGATCAGAAAGTATTCTTAATATATTATAGGTAGTCATATAAAGCACAGTATATCCCACTCCTATCCTGTTCATCCCTTAAGTACGGATCTTTCAAGAAATGGGCTTTACAGGTCTGATAGAATATTTGAGTGTTTAGGAACATTTTGAACATTTTATCTGATGGTAAGAAGTAGACTCAGCTCCCAATATAGTCAAGTTATTTCTTAGACTGATAAGAGCATGGATAGGAGCTATATCTATCACCTGTTCCACAGTATTAGGACTTTCAAACAGGTCACTGTAATTATTAGGACATGGAAAATTTTGCCTATACTTTTTCTAGGCCAAAGTTTATATGTCAGCCACCCTGGGAAAACTACAGAGGCTATGCAGATAGGTGAATTTCCTGTCCATTCATAAGAGGCACTGGCATAGTTCAAACCCTTGAGATACCTGATCATCTATCCCTTTTTTAAGCACAGAAACAAATTTTTTGTATAAAATGGTCAGAACCCCAAGTAAGTTTACATTGAAAGGAAAAATTTTAAGAACTTGTTAATCAAAATAAATGAACATTTCAGTGTTAAGATTGAAGAGACATAAACTTGTGAGTAAAAATAAGAGTGAAAAAATTGGATTACTTTTTATATTATATTGGTAGTATACATAAACCGACATTATATATTTCTCCCATAGTTTCTTACTATTTGGTGTCTGCAATACGCATTCTTGCATATATTTCTTTTTCCAGGACTTTTAACCACATCAAGCTCATACTATCTTTGTCAATCTGAGTTCAAAAGCAGGAAATGGGAGCCCTTTCCAAATTTACTTACCTTTATCATAATATCTAAGGTAGTGCCATCACCATGCTTCAAAACAGTCAGATAGACCTACAAGAGAATATAGAAACAATAAAGAAGGCATCTGTCTAAATGTATCTGGTTCTAAATATTCTAATGTTAAGACAATACAGAAAGCAAATAAAAAAATTGTAAACAGCTACATGTGAATGCTACATACAAATTGTGGCAAGGAGCTAAGAGCCACATGAAGCAAAAAGGTAGATGGCATGTAATAAGTAACAGAGAGCACACCAGCTTTCTCAGGGGAATGTGTGCTGATAATCACCTTTCAGCACCATAGTGTGGCTTGAACAACTTTAAATAAATGAGAAGCTGGCTATAAACCACCTACATGGAATACATTAAAATAGGGTCAGGCATGATTTGTGAGTCCGTACTTAGGTAAGTTTTAGTTTACTATCAAATACATTCCATACTACACAGAATGATGCAGTCACCTAGAAATCAAGGTAATTTAAGGTATGAAAACTTACAGGACTCCTCAGATCAGCAGAGAGAATCTGTTTCCCTTCCACATGGTCCTTAAACCGACGACGGGCTTCTTCTAATGTTGCCTTATGTCCTGCTTTTCCTAGTTTGCCCAGGACTAAGCCTCTCAGGAGTGCATCTAGATGACCTGATTGGGAGGTAAAAGAGACAAAGAACTACTTAAGTCTATTTTTACAAATATGCCACCTAGATATCTTATAATTGTGTTATATCATTTCTAGTTTTTTATTTTTTTAAATTTTTTAAAGGGTTTTGTTTTTGTTTTTGTTTTTATAGAGAGAGAGTTAGAGAGAGGGATAGACAGGGACAGACAGACAGGAACAGAGAGATGAGAAGCATCAATCATTAGTTTTTCGTTGCACGTTGTAACACCTTAATTGTTCATTGATTGCTTTCTCATATGTGCCTTGACTGCGGGCCTTCAGCAGACCAAGTAATCCCTTGCTCAAGCCAGCGACCTTGGGCTCAAGCTGGTGACCTTGGGGTCTCGAACCTGGGTCTTCTGCATCCCAGTCTGATGCTCTATCCACTGCGCCACTGCCTGGTCAGGCTCTACAATCTTTTTTAAAAAAGACTCATAGTCTTTTTTATTGCCTGATTGATTTTAGAGAGAGAAGAAGGGGGGGGAGAGAGAGAGAGAGAGAGAAATATTGATTTGTTGCT
This sequence comes from Saccopteryx leptura, assembly GCF_036850995.1. Lineage (NCBI taxonomy): Eukaryota > Metazoa > Chordata > Mammalia > Chiroptera > Emballonuridae > Saccopteryx > Saccopteryx leptura. The sequence goes on along the minus strand of NC_089504.1, from coordinate 348,241,827 downwards.
GTATGTGCCCTGACTGGGGACTGAACTGGCACCCTTTACACATTGGGACAATGCTCTAACCCAGTGTTTTTCAACCATCAGTCCACACACCAGCAGTTGAAAAACACTGCAACCAACTAATGAGCAATCCGGCCAGGGCCATGTCTACAATTTTGAACAGAATCAATTACTTTAGTACTTGAAAGAACACTTGATTTAAATTTATCAAATCATAAGAGTGAAATAAAGTCCTAAACAGACTAGACAAGCAAATAAGTTGCTGACTTTGTCTATACTCATAAATGCCAACTATCCTGAACTTACTAAATGTTCACTCTCATCTAGGTAATTACACAATAATTATGTGTTTTGAAAGAATAGGCTTAGGTCGTGTAATTTTAACCCAAGGTTCAGAGAGGGCCACATACAGAAGCAGTATACTATATACAAGAAATTGAAATCTTAAGATTTTTAAAATAAAAATCTGATGGATCTATTACTCCAAAGATATAAAAATGGCTAATAAGCACATAAAAAGTGTTCAACATCATTAGTCACTATGAAAATGCAAATCAAAACCACAATAAGGCACCACTGCACACCCAACAGGATGGCTAGAATAAAAAAGACAGTAACAAGTGTTGACAAGGATCTGGAGAAATTAGAACCCTCACACATTGCTGGTAGGAATGTAAAATGGTGTGGCCACCATAAAAAATAGTTCGGCAATCCTCAAAAAGTTAAACATATAGTTACCATATGACCCAGAGATTCCACTCGTAAGTATATACTCAAGAGCAATGAAAGTATATGTCCACACAAAAACTTGTATAAAAATGTTCAGAGCAGCACTCATAATAGTAAAAAAGTAGAAGTAATCCAAACATCAATGGAAGAATAAACAGACAAAATGTGGTACTGTATGTCCATACAATAGAATGTTATTACTGCTATAAAAAGAGATGAAGTGACACATGATGCATGGATGAACCTTGAAAACATGTTAAGTGAAAGAAGCCAAACATAAAAAGCCACAAAGAGTATGATCCATTTATGTGGAATGTCTAGAATAGGCAATTCCATGAGATAGAAAGCACATTAGTGGTTTCCTGGGACTGGAGTTGCCAGAGAATGGGGAGTGACTGCCAACTGGTATGAAGTTTCTTACGAGGGTAAAGAAATTGTTATGGAATGAGATGGTGAAGATGGTTGTGCAACTTTATGAACATACCAGAAACACCGAACTGTATACTTTTAAAGGGTGCATTTTATGGTATATTGGTTATAGCTCAAAAAAACATTTTTTTTAACAGTAAAACACAAATCTGATGGATTTGCAATAGTCAAGTGTCCAAATAAGTTGTGATATATTCACACAATGAAATACCACTCATTAACTAAACAAAACAAACAACTGGGTCATACTTAGTGACAAAAACCAGGTATAAGAACAGAATACATATAATGATTCCATTTATATAATATATAAGGTCCTAGAAGAGATAATACTAACCTTGGATACAAAAAGTCAGAATAGTGTTTGCCTCCCAGAACTAAACTGGTCAAGAGGAAATACTACCTTTAGTTATTGGCAGATGGTACAAAATAATTACATTTAGAGTCCTGAAGTCACCATTCTCAACATTCTCTCACAGAGAAAAGAATACATGTAGAGCCTGACCAGGCAGTGGCTCAGTGGATAGAGCATCGGACTGGGATGCAAAAGACCCAGGTTTGAGACCCTGAGGTCGCCAGCTTGAGTGCAGGCTCATCTGGTTTGAGCAAAAGCTCATCAGCTTGGACCCAAGGTTGCTGGCTTGAGCAAGGAATTACTCGGTCTGCTGAAGGCCCATGGTCAAGGCATATATGAGAAGCAATCAATGAACAACTAAGGTGTCACAATGAAAAACTAGTGATGGATGCTTCTCATCTCTCTCTCCGTTCCTGTCTGTCCCTATCCCTCTCTCTATCTCTCTCTGTCTCTGAAAAATAAATAAATAATTTTAAAAAAGAATACATGTAGAAGGCCAAATAACTTCCTTAATTCAGAAAACAGGCCTCTGTGTCTCTAAATACCTTTACAAGTTGAATATAAGGTTCCTGGTATTTATGGTAATAATAAATAAAATACTCCAAAATTTCCTATATCTTTTCTTGACTATAAATGGGACTTTGGAATTCATAAAAGACTTATTTCCACTATTTGTTTATGCACTAATCATATTTAGCAATGAATACACATAACCACCACTGTTTTTATGTTGGTGACCCATGTAACTTCACAGTAGGCTTAAAAGACCTAAGCCTTCATTTCTGGCCAGCTGAAAACACAGTACATCTAGCAGATGCAAAGATGATGCTATTCCATCATTAACCACACATGAGTCAAAAAAGACCAATTTCTCATCAATTCTTTTCCATTCAGTACATCCTTACCTTCTCCAGGTTTGGGATCCCAGCCCAGTCTCTCCCCTATAGGTGAAAAGACATCTTTCACAAACTCCTGGATTTCCTCATAGAAGTCTGTGTGGGACAAGAGAGTTGAGAGAATCCCCAGGTTACAGCTCAGGTCGCTCCATACAGTATAATTGGGCTCATTCACAAAAGCCTCCATGACTTTTAGAACCTCTACAGTGCTAATGATTCCAGCTCGAGCCTGGGATAGGAAAAAACATAAATTAATCTAGTCTTCAAACAAAAACAGAACAAAAAACACAAGCATGCATTTTTGGCTGATCTACTGCTAGTCAATCAACTCTTCAGTTTAAAGGAAATGAGACTAAATAAGCTCAGAACACTGGACTTTTATAGAATGAAAATTCTATATAACATTTCTCATTTACTTTCTTTTGCTATTTATAAAAGAGCCACTTAAAAATATGCTAAAATTCCATCAATTTGGAAAGAATTAAAAAAAAGAAAGAAAACAGTTAACTTCTTATTTCTATTAGTTTCGGGGGCTTTAACTTTGTTTTCTTTTGACAATTTTCATATTTTAGAAAAGTTGCAAAAATACTTGGGGCTTTGGTTATTGACAGAGGCTCTTTCAGAACTGGACCTGCAAACTGTGTCAACTTTAGCCTGTCCTTTACTCATTTCTAAGAGAACACACACTGGATGGCACTACAAATTCAGAGTCCTTTCAGAATTAGCTAAGAGAGTTAGGAAAAAGAACTTCTGTTACAGCAGCCAACTGCACAAACACACCACTCTCCTGGGACAGGTCTTTCTCAGCAATGAGATCAGCAGATGTGAGGTTTTGTGCATCAATGCTAATCTGTGTTTATACAGAGGAGGAATCCAAACCAGTTACTGCAGAGGGGAGGGAAAACTTTAAGTCCAATTTAAGGGAATACTAAAAGGAATCTGATAATTTTACCACAGTCAAAGACATCTCGAAATTATTTAACCTATGCTGGAGTCATAAAGATAATACTACTAATTTCTTTTTTTATTATTATTCATGTTAGAGTGAAGAGGAGAGAAAGAGATAGAGAAAGGGGGAGGGGAGGAGCAGGAAGCATCAACTCCCATATGTGCCTTGACCAGGCAAGCCCAGGGTTTTGAACCAACAACCTCAGCTTTCCAGGTTGACACTATCCACTGCGCCACCACAGGTCAGGCAACATGTTACTAATTTCTACTTTAAATCTTTTCTGGAACAAAGCCAAATATAAATATAATTCTATAGCTAATGGGCTTTTATATTATAATTGAGTACTAATGAAATGTTAAAAAATTCTAGACTTTCCCAGCAAAGTACAACCACTATTTTAGAAAAATACAAATCACTCTGAATCAATTAAGTATTTCTAAAAATCACATCAGTAGGGAAATTTCTTCAAGGCTCATTCTTATTTCTATTGAAAAGAATGTGTGTTACAAAGGATAGTTTAAGTACAATTGTAAAAAGCTGGCTTAGGAGTAGTGAAATGGGATTTGTTTCTGGAAAATTATATAGGTTCAATCTTGTCATGTTAATAATTAATCATTTGTTCTAATCCCAAAGGCATTCAACCTTCAGGAAGAACTATATTCTTTGAATTATGTTTCAGTTAGAAACTCCAGGAAAAACAAAATCCTTTCATCAACAAAATCTATCATACTACTTGAGAGAGGCTCACCAAGGAGAAGAGGTCATTCTGTAATCCAAGTCGATCCACAGGGGGCAGAGAAAGGTCACGAATGCCTGGTAATAAACTTTCCAGCATGGTTGAGCTATATTGGGTCCGATAAAACCCAACTGTTCCCAGGTTTAACTGAAAAGATATCCAGTAGGTATTATTAAACAGTGCATTTATTTTTTAAGTCAATCTTTTGTAGGTATGAGAAGACCTCTGGGTTTAGTATATCTGGATGAAAAACAACAAAGATTATATATGCCAAATAAAACAACACACAAAGATAGAAATTAGTCGTCAAAGATGAATACAGAGGCGAAAGAAAACAGGAACTTGACATGGTAGGGGCCAAAGTCAGGAGCAGTAGAAAGGCATGGCAGGACGGTAAGAAATAATATGGATAAGTTTCTATTTCTAATCTCAGTAGATTTTAAGTTTACAGAAAATATTTACAATATGTAAAAACACTTGGACAGTGGAATCTATGAGGAAGAACATGCCTTTACAAACACTGATCTGTTGAGCTCAGAGCCTCAACAGAATAACAACTGTCAGGTCCTAGGTTTTAAAGAATTACACGGACATAAAAGACAGTTCATAGGGCCTGACCTGTAGTGATGCAGTGGATAGTGCTGACCTGGAATGCTGAGGTCGCTGGTTTGAAATCCTGGGCTTGCCGGGTCAAGGCATATACGAGAAGCAATCAATCAGTAGCCCTGGCTGGTTGGCTCAGTGGTAGAGCACTGGCCCAGCGTGTGAATGTCCCCAGTTTGATTCCCAGTCAGGGCACACAAGAGAAGCCACACACCCCCCTCTTCTCTTTCTCTCTCTTCTCCTCCCATAGCTACGGCTCAATTTTTTTCGAGTGCATTGGCCCCGGGCGCTGAGGATGGCTCTGTGGAGCCTCAACCTCAGGTGCTAAAAATAGTTCAGTTGCCAGCATGTTCCCAGGAGGGCAGAACACCGGCCCCAGAGAGGGGCTGCTGGGTAGATTCCGGTTGGGGCGCATGCAGGAGTATGTCTATCTTCCCTACTCTCACTTGGGAAAAAAAAAAAAAAAAGAAGCAATCAGTGAATGACTAAAATGAAGCAACTACAATCTTGCTCCCTCCCTCTCACTCTCCCTAAAATCAATAAAATTAAAAAAAAAAAAAAAGAACAGTTCATATGGTTTCTGAAGTGAGGGTATCATTGACTATTATTCTCTATAGCTATATGCCAACAATCAAAAATATTTGTGATGCCCTGGCTGAAAGCTCCACTGGTTAGAGCATGTCCCGAAGTACAGAGGTTGCCAGTTCAATCCCCGGTCAGGGCACATACAGGAACGGGTCAGTGTTCCTGTCTCTCTCACTCTCTCCCTTGCTCTCTTTCTAAAATAAAAAAAAAAAACAAAATCAGTATGAATTTCTTTGTAAAAAAACATTTGTGATAGTATTTACACACAATATATTTTAACAGTAAAATAATAGTATAAAATATAAGTATATATTTTAGTATTTATATGTAAGTAGTAAAAAAATCACCTCTCAATTCTAATATACTATTACTTTATTGATTACCTTTATCTTTTACTATAGGAATAACATCTTTATGTACCTAGTTACAATCGTAGTGTACATAACTTTTTTATCATTTATAAGAAAATGTTCATATTGCTATTTAATTTTCCAGATTATAATATCAAATGGAAATATAGTGTTCCACTGAGTATATTTACAAAATTAAAACAGGGAGAAAAAGCTCTTTCATCAGAAAAGCACAAAAGCCCAGTCAATGTGTAATTCCTATTAGGAAGCTATAATTGGGAGGAAAGTTTGTAGTAGATACTTTCATTATGAAAGTATAGACTATGAAATAATGAAAAATAATATTTACCAACTGTTATTTTTGTAAAATGGTTTTAAAACACCAGCTAAAAGAATTTCACATTTCAGTGACACAAACTGATTATACATCTGATCTCACTTGATTATAGTTGTGAACATATGACGACGACATATCACTGAAGTTACCATGTCATTACAATAACAGGACAGTTTGAAATTGCAAGACTACAAATGTTTCTTGGTTAATGTGACTTTATTATTATTTTTCCTCTTTAATCCTATCCCTTTGTATTTGCTTATCTACCACTCTCTTACCTGACAAAAAGGCAAATATCTAGACAACCCTATTTGATATCACTTCTCGGCCTTTTGGCTAAGATCATGTGTAGACAATGCTTTTTTTTTTTTTTTTTTTTTTTTTTTTATTTTTCTGAAGTTGGAAACAGGGAGGCAGTCAGACAGACTCCCGCATGTGCTCAACCGGGATCCACCCAGCATGCCCACCAGGGGGCGATGCTCTGCCCATCTGGGGCGTTGCTCTGTTGCAACCAGGGCCATTCTAGCGCCTGAGGCAGAGGTCACAGAAGCCATCCTCAGTGCCCGGGCCAACCTTGCTCCAATGGAGCCTTGGCTGCAGGAGGGGAAGAGAGAGACAGAGAGGAAGGAGGGGGGGTAGAGAAGCAGATGGGCGCTTCTCCTGTGTGCCCTGGCCGGGAATCGAACCCGGGACTTCCACACGCCAGGCCGACACTCTACCACTGAGCCAACCGGCCAGGGCTGACAATGCTATTTTTTAAAAAAATTAATTTTCAGAGAAAGAGGAAGAGGGGAAGGGGGGAGGAGGAGAGGGGGATAGGGAGAGAGAGTGGGATAGAGATAGCAAGAAACATCAATCTATTTTCTTTTTTTTTGAGAGAGAGAGACAGAAAAAGGGAGAGAGAAAAAGCAACTAGTAATTGCAGCACTTTAGTTGTTCATAGATTGTTTCTCATACATGCCTTGACTGGAGGGCTCTAGCTGAGCCAGTGACCCCTTGCTCAAGTCAGTGACCATGGGATCATATCTATGATCTCACACTCAAGCTGGATGAGCCTGCACTCAAACCAGGCACCTCAGGGTTTCGAACCTCGGTTCTCAGCATCTCAGGTCGACACTCTTTCCACTGTGCCACCACTGGTCAGCCCATCGATTTATTTCTGTATGTGCCTCTGCGTATCAATACAATGCTCTAACCAACTGAGCTTTCTAGTCAGGGCTAGACAATACTATTTGAAAGCTGGCCCTAAATTTCACACAGGAAAATTTAAAAATGTTTTTTTCTTTGCAAGACCTAGTCTAAATTGAATCAGTAGAATTTAGAACCAGCCATAAAATGCATAAAAGAAGTGAGCAGAATAAGTTAATTTAGTTAAGATAAAAATGGCCATGCCATTTCTGGACTCACCTTTACCCATTGGTCTGGTTTGACATTCTTCAAAACCACATTCATCTCTGGCTTGTCCATTAGAATTTTCAGTTTGGCATGGTTGGGATCTTCGCTAGTAGAAATTGTTATAGGAACCATCCACTGGGGACAGTCTTCTCCTTAAGCAAGAGAAGAACAATTAGAAAACTTGAAAATTAATTTCTCACCGTAAAAAATAGAAGGTAAGGTAGAGAGAGAGGACTGGTATCCTATGCACAGGCTTTAATCTAATTACTAAGCTAATGGCTCATTTTTAATGGTACAAAAACTCTTTCAGGTGACCTTTCAAATATATATGAACAGTTGACTGACTTATAGGCTCACAAATATAGTGAACTTGTTTTCCCTTTACAGAGCAAAAGAGACAACGACTTTATGGGGTTTTTTGTTTGTTTGTTTGTTTTTTGTATTTTTCTGAAGTTGGAAACAGGAAGGCAGTCAGACAGACTCCCGCATGTGCCCGACCGGGATCCATCCGGCATGCCCACCAGGGGGCGATGCTCTGCCCATCAGGGGCTTCGCTCTGTTGCAACCAGGGCCATTCTAGCACCTGAGGCAGAGGCCACAGGGCCATCCTCAGCACCCGGGCCAATTTTGCTCCAATGGACCCTTGACTGTGGGAGGGGAAGAGACAGACAGAGGCAGGAGAGGGGGAGGAGTGAAGAAACAGATGAGCGCTTCTCCTGTGTGCCCTGGCTGGGAATCGAACCCGGGACTCCTACACGCCAGGCCGATGCTCTACCACTGAGCTAACCGGCCAAGGCCGATTTTATGGTTTTAAAGAAATTTCAGTGGGTGAAAGCCCTCACATAGCATTTAAAAACAAATTCTAAGGTACCTGCAGTCTTTCACATGTATACAAACTACTGAAACACTAGGAGTGATTTTTATTTTTCTGAGAGGCATGGTATACCTTGGGAGCTGCTGCAGTCCAGCATGGATGACTCAACTCTAAAAGCTAAAGCTTTTGTAAGGCAGATACACACACTCTTGTATTTTGCATTTTACTGTATCATACAGCAAAACTGACTTTGCATTAAGATGTCAAAACAAAAGAGAGTCACTGCCCAATAGTACATTAAAGGAAATATTTTAACAAGTTATACAGTTTTATGCTATCAGGCTAAACCACAAATTAAAATTTCCTCTTGATACTGGGATATTTCAGGTTTTAGCACTGCCTACTTGGTCACAGAGTATTAAGAGTATTAGAAAACTAGCAAAACCTGTCAGTCTTACAATGCAGACTTCAGGTATGAAGCAGAAAGTGACAACTGTGACCCTCAGGGATTTATTTGGATAACATACCTGTCATCTGATTTGTCAAGACTTAATTATTAAAAGAGTAATTCTAAATGCTAACGAAGGTTAAGGGTGGAAAGCTATACCTATTAACCTTAGTAGGGTGTATTATCATATTTTGGTGGGTGTACATGAAAAGGCATTGTTGATTCTGATATACACCTACCCCTGTTGAGACATGCTATTTTATTTTATTTTTTTAGCGAGAGAGAGGGAGGGAGATGATTAGAAGGGAAAGAGATGAGAAGCATAAACTCACAGTTGTGGCACTTTAGTTGTTCATTGATTGCTTCTCATACATGCCTTGTCAATGGGCTAAAGCTGAGCCAGTGACTCCTTGCTTAAGTCACCAACCTTGGGCTGAAGCCACTGATCTTAGGTTTCAAACCAGAGATCTTTGGGCTCCAGCCAGCAACCATGGGATCATGTCGATGATTCCACACTCAAGCTAGCGACCTCAGGGTTTTGAACCTGGGACTTCAGCATCCCAGGTCGACACTCTATCCACTGTGCCACCACTGGTCAGGTGAGACCAATGATGCTATTTTAAAGGAAGTTAAAAAGGTGTGAAAAGACACTTTATTTTTTTATTTTTCAATGTACCTTAATTTCCTAGGTAAAACAGTCTAATGACTTGTAGAAATACTGAAAAAAGTGGAGATGAGTGATAGATGGTTAAGGGTATAAACTTATGGAATCCAACTATTTTGTTTGAATTCCTAATCTTTAACTCAGAGAATTAACTCAAGGTGATCTTAAGCAATTTAACTAACCTACCAATGTCTCAGCTCCCTCTGTAAGATGGAAATAATTTACCTAGGGTTGCTGAAAGTATAAAATAAGGGTCAGTGACAGTGCTTAACATTATAATATATCTAAATAATCATTGGGATTTACTTATTATGCCCAAGAACATAAAATAATTAGCCACCCACATAAAACTATATCAAATCTTCTTTTAGGGATTAAAGTTAGAGACATCACTTCTTGGATATTCCTATCCTTTTTCATACACAGAGACGTGGAATTTCAAAAATCTAATAATATGACAATATTACAAATACTTTATAAGTCTCCTTCCTTGATTTTCTGGATTTCATTTTTATTCTATTACCAATTCCTTGTTTTTATTTAATTCTATTAAAAATATTTAAAAATGGATACTTATTTTCTATTAGTTGGAACACTATTAGTATCATATCCAAACTCAGTGATCAGCTGCTACTTATAGCCATTTGCTTACCAACATATGGTCCACTTGCACAGAACTTCCTTTGGGACAACTTCAGTAATTTGTCATCTTCTACCTAAATAAGCAAAACAGGCTATAGTAATATAAAATTTTTTTTTGGAGTGGGCAACATTTCTGTGACAAAGTAAGGGTAAAACAAGTATAATCAAATGTCTCATAGTAAATGAAATGCAATGGTGATGAAGACGATGATGCTACAGAATAGTGAAAAGTCACTTTATTATTTAGGTTTCAAAATCACAATAGTCTAAATAAAAGAGCAGGTTCTCAGAAAAAAAAGAAAGAGCAGGTTCTATGTAATATGGGCCCCCAGAAGAGAATATGTACCCAGACAACTTTAAAGGATTAAAGTTTTCAAAGGGACACATAACAAATAATATAGCAAATTATTTTAGATTAGCATGTGGACTCAGTATTCAGAATTTAAAATTTTAGAATGACTGATAAACATGAAAGAAGCACACACTGTGTTTTCAAAGGATGAGCTTTACAATCAAACAAAAAAGTGAGGGGAAAAACTGCAAAACTCTAAAAAGCCAGAAGCAACAAAGGTAAGTACATATTTTTAAAAATGCTTCAACAAAATGCAGTCATTTGTTCCATTTATCATTTGTTACTATACCTCAGAATATTTTAAGTAACACAAGGTATAACAAACTTAGACCACATATAAAAAATACAATTAGGCCAATAACCTTTATGGATAAACTGACTGCTAGAGAGAGAATTGAAAAACTAAAAAATTTGAATGCGGAAGCAATGGCCATTTGGATGTCAGAGAAACAACTAATGAACTGAAACACTACAACATGGATTAGTTATGTATCACAAATATTTCCTGGAAAAAGTTGAAAGGTGACTTTTAAATTGATTCAGAAGCAAAAATATTTAAATTTAGGAATTTTAAAGTTAGAAATAGATCACAATCAAGATATTTTGTGCTACAGAGCTCTCCTATTTTTAAAAGAATTAAGTCATAGATAGGCTTTTCCATGTGATGAAAATGGAGGATGAGTTTGTGCTTATGACAAAAACAAAAACAACCCAAAGTAAATAAAGCCTGGAAAGTAATCTGATGGAAAAGTTAACTGAATCTCAATAATATTGGTAGAAAGTGGGATATTGGTGTCCTCTGTGGGATATTGATGGGATCAAAGTGTGCTTCACTTGAAGAAAAATTATAACCTAAGAGCTTTTTGTGTAATCATTAAATATTTTAATAGTTTTGAAGTGTTAATAGTTTTTGAGGGAATAAAATTTCCAGAGGTGAAAGAAATAATCATCTTGTGTATGTTATTATTCTTAAAACAATCAGATAAAATGAAAACTACTTGTCATTCTACATAGTCAATGTCAAGTTTGATCAGACATCTCTTATAGAAGACTAGTCCAAAATGGAGAAAGAATACTAGAAAGAAACAAAATGGTCACAGTAGTAGGTTTACTAAACTTACATTCTTTTCCACCAAATATGATTGACTGCATTCCCTAAACTGCCTTTTCAAATGCTTGCAGCGAATCTAACTGAGAGATCCTCCAATGTACATACTTCATTATAAAACATAATCATGTTTAAGGTTAAGATGTGGCTTTGGAAAGTTAACTTACATTGTAACGTACCATGTAAATTTGGGTGCATTTTGAGAGTACAAGCTAGTTTAAATGTCACCTGGAATTCTTAAAAGTACAGAAAAGCAAATTTGAAACCACTGACTGAATTTCATTTAATACATCAGACAAACTAAGGGACTTTTTATAAGTTTACCTGTTCTGACTCCACATAAATGAGGGGGAATCCCATTTGTTTGGTCCAGGTATTCATCACCGCTGCTATAGGTTTACCACTAGCGCTTTCTAAACTTTCCCAGAGATCCTCTAGGAGATAAACACAAGAAATAAAAATGTAAAATGAAAATGTAAATGCTTACATTTTTATTTTCCTAAAAAACCCCAGAAATTTTATGTAACTTTTGACACTGCATTGCTGGCCAACTCTTTGGTTCTTTCACATTCAGGAAACAGTGAACCAAATGAATGTCCTCCTTGCCTCCCCATTAAGTTAATCCTATTATAAAAACTAATCTTATATATTCTAAGATGTTCTTTTTTTTTTAGTTTTTAAAATTTATTTTAGCAAAAGAGGCAAGGTGAGAAAGAGAGAGGGACAGGAACACCGATCTATTCCTGCATGTTTCCTGACCAGGGATTGAACCAGCAACCTCTGCACTTCAGGATGATGTTCTAACCAACCGAGCCACCTTGCCAGGGCCTAAGATGTTCTTAATTATTCCAATTTATTAAAATTATAAGTTATAATAAACAAAAGACAAATAGGTGAGTTTGAACAAGAATGAATAGAAACAAACAAATGGAAACATATTCATAATCACTACTAAATAATCATTCACAAACACAAAACCATTACACCATTCAATTAACAGAGTTAAAAAAAAGTCAACCTAATGAGGTGGTGGCAGAGTGAGCGAAACAGTAATGCCATGTGATACATACTGTAATGGGGGCACAAACAGAGGAAACACTTAAAGAAAAATCCAAAGAAAATAAAGGTTTCATAAGAGCTGAATTTCAGTCTGCATCCTGAAGAGGAGTTGTTCATTAGACAGGAATGAACCACTAGCTCACTCCACATAGGCAGAATAAGTGGTCTATGGACAAGTATGAAAGTATAAGAAAAGATAAATATAAAAAAAGAGCAATATGTTCAATAAGCTGAAGATATAGAGTGTACATGTGTGGGAGTAATGAGCAATGAGGTCATAAAAGTAGGCAGGGCCAAACTGCTGAAGACTCTACTCTGTATGGCAGGGGTCCCCAAACTTTTTACACAAGGGGCCAGTTCACTGTCCCTCAGACCGTTGGAGGGCCGGACTATAAAAAAAACTATGAACAAATCCCTATGCACATTGCACATATCTTATTTTAAAGTAAAAAAACAAAAACAAAATGGGAACAAATACAATATTTTAAATAAAGAACAAGTAAATTTAAATCAACCAACTGACCAGTATTTCAATGGGAACTATGCTCCTCTCACTGACCACCAATGAAAGAGGTGCCCCTTCCGGAAGTGCGGTAGGGGCTGGATAAATGGCCTCAGGGGGCCGCATGCAGCCTGCGGGCAGTAGTTTGGGGACCCCTGCTGTATGGCTTAAAAAGATGTACTGACTTGGCCTGACCTGTGGTGGCGCAGTGGACAGAATGTTGACCTGGAATGCTGAGGTCGCTGGTTGGAAACCCTGGGTTTGTCTGGTCAAGGCATATGTAGGAACTGATGCTTCTTGCTCCTCCCTTCCTTCTCTCTCTCTCTCTAAAATGAATAAATAAAGTCTTAAAAAAAAAGTACTGACTTTATCATGAAGGGAATGTTGTATCCCAAGTATTTTTATTTTTTAAAAAATATTTTATTAATTTGAGAGAGAGAGAAAATGGGTAGGGAAGCAGGAAGCATCAACTCCCATATGTGCCTTGACAAGGCAAGCCCAGGGTTCCGAACCAACAACCTCGCTATTCCAAGTCGATGCTTTATCAACTGCACCACACAGGTCAGGCAGTATCCCAAGTATTTTTAATCAGTTGGGTGATGCAATCAGATATTCATTTCAGAAAGACAACCCTAGCTAGCCTCACAGTGAGAGATGAAACTGAAGAGAGTAGGACAACATAAGTAGTGAATTAATAGGCAACTGCAAAAAGCTATGCAGAGATCACAAAGGCACAAATTAAGGGAAGTGCAGTGAGGATAGAATAAGGGCACTGGAACTGCTGCAAAAGGGTAAAAACCATGTGTGGTAACTGAAATGTATTTGAACTGACAACTGTCTTCATAAACCACAAAGCAAACTAAAAAAAGGTACAGGGTAGGTCTAGTTATTCAAATGTGGCCCATCAACTAGTAGCATTGGCTTCACCTGGAGGCCTGTTAGAAATGCAGACTCTCGGGCCTCACCACAGACCTACTGAATCAGAAACATTTAATAGACCCCATTACAGTTTTAAAAGCAGAAGGTTTTTTCTTCATATATTATATACAAACATACCCTGGAGATACTGCAGGTTCTGTTCTGGACTACCAAAATAGAACAGATATCTCAATAAAGTGACTCACATAAATTTTTTGATTTTCCAGTGCATAAAAAAGTTATGTTTATACTATATTATAACCTATTAAGTATGAAATAGCATTATGTCTAAAAATGTACATACCTTAGCCCTGGCCGGTTGGCTCAGTGGTAGAGCATCAGCCTGGCACGTGGAAGTCCCGGGTTTGATTCCCAGCCAGGGCATACAGGAGAAGCGTCCATCTGCTTCTCCACCCTTCCCCCTCTCCTTTCTCTCTATCTCTCTCTTCTCCTCCCACAGCCAAGGCTCCATTGGAGCAAAGTTGGCCCAGGGAACTGAGGATGGCTCCATGGCCTCTGCCTCAGGTGCTAGAATGGCTCTGGGTGCAACAGAGCAACAGTTCAGATGGGCAGAGCATCGCCCCCTAGTGGACATGCCAGGTGGATCGGTCAGGCACATGTGGGAGTCTATCTCTGCTCTCTGCTTCTCACTTCAGAAAAAAAAAAAAAAGAAAATGTACATACCTTAGTTAAAAAATACTTTTTTACTTTATTTTATTTATTTATTTTTGGTATTTTTTGAAGTGAGAAGCAGGAAGGCTGAGACTCCCTCATGCGCCTGACAGGGATCTACCTGGCATGCCCACTAGGGGGCGATGTTCTGCCCATCTGGGGCGTTGCTCTGTTGCAACCAGAGCCATTCTAGCGCCTGAGGCAGAGGCCATGGAGCCATCCTCAGTGCCCAGGCCAACTTTGCTCCAATGGAGCCTTGGCTGCAGGAGGGGACGAGAGAGATAGAGAGAAAGGAGAGGGGGAAGGGTGGAGTAGCAGGATGGGCACTTCTCCTGTGTGCCCTGGCCAGGAATCAAGTTAAAAAATATTTCATTGCTAAAAAATACTAACCATCATCTAAGCCTGTTTGAAAAATGGCACTGATCGACTTGTTCAATGCAGGGTTGCCATAAACCTTCAATTTGTAAGAAACACAGTATCTGCAAAGTGCAGAAAACAAGATATGCCTGTATATGCATGCCAAAGACTCATAAAACTTACAAGAGTACATTATTCTATAGCCTTTTCAAAGGAACAGAATGACTATTTTATAAATTAAGATGGACATTTATGGGGGTAGGAGGTGTCAAGGCCAAGGCTGCATCATATCCTGAACAGAGATACTGTATTTTTAAGTCACAAACCTCAGGAACAGCCTATGGCCAGACTCTCTGAACATTTATCATTGTACTGGATACTAATGACATTACATAAATCTTGTGTTGTTTTTTGTTTGTTTTAAAACACTATTTCTGTTCACTAAAGAATCCAAAACTGCCTGACCAGGCAGTGGCACAGTGGATAGAGCATCAGATTGGGATGCGGAGGACCCAGGTTCGAGACTCTGAGGTCGCCAGCTTGAGCTCGGGCTCACCTGGTTTGAGCAAAAGCTCACCAACTTGGACCCAAGGTCGCTGGCTTGAGCAAGGGGTCACTCGGTCTGCTGTAGCCCCACCGTCAGGGCACATACGAGAAAGCAATCAATGAACAACTAAGGTGTCGCAACAAAAAACTGATGATTGATGCTTTTCATCTCTCCATTCCTGTCTGTCCCTATCTATTGCTCTGACTCTCTCTGTCTCTGTAAAAAAAAAAAAAGAACCCAAAACTATGACTGACATTTTTTCATATCCAATCAACTCTTAAGCCTTTATACATCTTTTTGACTCTGACAGCTAATAAACCATAGATCAGTGTTTTTCAACTGTCAGTCCACATATGGGTACTGGTCTGCAAAAGACCCAATGATTATAGACTATAATCTTAACAACATCAACTCTTTCACAGACCAGCATGAAGTTTTTGATGGACTGTCACCGGTCTGCGGACCTGAAGTTGAAAAACACTGCTATAGACCATCCTATGCTAAAAATCTTAAGATTTTACTACACTGAAACTGTAGTTTCACAAGTTCATTTCTAAAAATGGTTAATTTGCAGCTTTGTTAATGGCCAATGATTAATTTAGGGCAATAAAACCAACAAGTCATCAAAAAGAACAAGGTCTGATAAGGTAAACAGAACTCTTCAGATCTTTTTTTTTTTTTAAAGATTTATTGCCTGACCAGGCGGTGGTGCAGTGGATAGTGTCGAACTGGGATGCGGAGGACCCAGGTTCGAGACCCTGAGGTCTCCAGCTTGAGCACGGGCTCATCTGGTTTGAGCATGGGCTTACCTGGTTTGAGCAAAAGCTCACCAGCTTGGACCCAAGGTCGCTGGCTTGAGCAAGGGGTTACTTGGTCTGCTGAAGGCCCACAGTCAAGGCACATATGAGAAAGCAATCAATGAACAACTAAGGTGTCGCAACAAAAAACTGATGATTTATGCTTCTCATCTCTCTCCATTCCTGTCTATCCCTATCTACCCCTCTCTTTGACTCTGTCTCTGTAAAAAAAAATTATAATAAAAAAAGATTTTATTTATTGACTTTAGAGAGAAGAAAGACAGCAGGAGAGAAAGGGGAAGAGGAGCAGGAAGCATCAACACATAGTAGTTGCTTCTCATATGTGCCTTGACAAGGCAAGCCCAGGGTTTTGACCCAGCAACCTCAGCATTCCAGATCAACGCTTTACCCACTGTGCCACCACAGGTCAGGCTTTAGACTCTTCTAAGTGACAAAACACTGAGGTATGGCCTGGCCAGTGGCTCAGTGGATAGAGTGTCTGCCTGGCATATGGACATCTCAGGTTTGATTCCCAGTGAGGGAACACAGGAGAAGCGAACATGTGCTTCTCTCCCCCTTTCCCTCCCACAGTCAGTGGCTCGATTGGTTCAAGTGTGGCCCTGGGAGCTGAGGATAGCTCGGTTGGTATAAGTGCATCAGTCTCAGGCGCTAAGAATAGCTCAGTATTCGAGCACTGGCCCTAGATCCTGGTCAGGGTGCATGCAGGAGTCTACCTTACTATCTCCCCTTCTCTCACCTAAAAACAAACAAACAAACATAAAACACTGAGCTATGGAAAGCTGACTACTGAAAGACAACCAAAGGATAAGTGTCCCTGACTTAACAAATGGCATCAAGTAAGTCAACTTTATTTCCTATCCATCACAAGGAAAGTTAAGCAGTTAAAAAAAATTAAACATCCCACTCTCAATAGATTGCCAACATATTCCACTTCTATCTCAAGCTATTAAAGATTACCTGTGGCAGCATTCTTTTGCTGGAACTTGGTTAAATACATGTTCATTCCTTTCTTAAAGTCCTGAGAAAACACAGTTTTTAATCCAAGAGAGTCAGACCTCAGAATTTACAGTATATTTACATGTTAATAGTCAAAACCTCCTTTGCTGAAATTCTTAAGTGTCACATTTACTCCAATACATATATATGTCGTCCACTACCTTTTATTTAAGAATGCATACTCTACTTTTACTTTTAAGTTTTATACCAGCCTTCTACCCACTCCCAAACATATCTGTACCTTATTCACCCAAGAGATCACAAAAGTCAATATAAAACATAAAGATAAACCAGAGCAGCGTAATGTCCTTCTAAATTCTAGAAAAAAATTATTTAGGAAATCTGAATAAAATCTGACATTTTTCCATGCAAAATTCTATGATTTCACCATAAAAGAATAGAAGACTTTTAAAATTGCTTTTTTACCTTATCCCCAATGTAGTCATGTAGCATTCGGATGACAGATGCACCTTTGCTATATGATATAGCGTCAAATATCTCATCAACTTCAGAAGGATGGCCCACACTGACCTGGCAGACAGTGTGTTCAAAGGTTATGACAGGAAGCAGGGAGCTTGTAATACTAAATTACATAAAAAGCTTTCTAGGAAAATTCTTCTAAAATACTTTTCTACCTTTAGCTCACTCATAACGTATAATTGATCCTTAAAAATAGTAACACTAATAAAGTAGAATATATAACATGATCTCCATCATCTCTTAGAGTCCAGTCTTGGCTCTGCTTCGCTGGGAGGCAAGTCACTATGAAGCTGCTTATTGGTGGTGCTGGTGGTGAGTTGGAGTGGGGATGGGAGAGATGAAAAACATTTGTTTCCTGCCCTGGCCGGTTAGCTCAGAGGTAGAGTGTCGGCCTGGCATGCAGAAGTCCCGGGATCGATTCCTGGCCAGGACACACAGGAGAAGCGCCCATCTGCTTCTCCACCCCTCCCCCTCTCCTTCCTCTCTGTCTCTCTCTTCTCCTCCCTCAGCCAAGGCTTCATTGGAGCAAAGTTGGCCCGGGCGCTGAGGATGGCTCTGTGGCCTCTGCCTCAGGCGCTAGAATGTCTCTGGTTGCATCAGAGCGACGCCCTAGATGGGCAGAGCATCGCCCCCTGGTGGGCATGCCGGGTGGATCCCGGTCGGGCACATGCAGGAGTCTGTCTGACTGCCTCCCCGTTTCCAGCTTCAGAAAAATATATATATAAAAAAAATACAAAAAGCCCCCCCAAAATTAAAAAACATTTGCTTCCTTGCACTAGCTGTAATGGCTTCCAGTTATATAGACTATAAGTCTAGTTCTTTGGAGGCAAAGTTTATACATGTAAATTAGCTGAATAACGATAAACTAATTCAAGAGAATTAAATAGAAATAAATTAAATAATGACAATAATAAAAGAATATGTTCTGAATTTTCTTTGAAACAAACAATGGAATGATAATGTTCCCCTATGCGTATTACCCAACAGATATGGTTTTCCCATACTGTTCAATAAAATGTATTTAGTGAATACTAGTACTTGCCTCTACAAAGGTCAGTTTTTTTATACTGCCTACCTTAAAAAGAAACATAATTTAAAAAAAACCAGTCTTGTTAGATTTTCAAGATTGGAAATATAAATTATAAAAACAAGTAAAATCACTCATGCAATTTTCAGAGTTTCAGTAACTCTGTAACAAATTACTTCATTATGAATGAGAGCAAATTGCTGAAATTATGGCTCACTTCAATAGGATGGCTGTTATCTAATGCATCAAGCTCCTGGGCACGAGTATAATCAGCAGAAACAAACTGAGTCCAGATATCATACTCTGGGAAGCAGTGATCTACACACAGATACTCAATCCAGGATGCAAAGCCTTCATTTAACCAAAGATGTGTCCACCATTCCTAAAAACAAAAGAGAAATATGTCAAGAAAACAAAATGCTTGTTGTTCCACTAATTTGAAAAACTCACATGCCCCTTTCACTACACTTTAAAACTTACAACTTAATGAACTAAAATTCAATTAAAATAATTAGTAAATAATTCACATTTCTGAACAAAAGAGGTGCTTAAAAGAGATTCCATGAAAGGCCAACTGGTGCCCTGGCCAGTGGTTCAATAGATATAGAGCACTGGTCCTGTGTCTGGTTGTCCCAGGTTCAACTCCCAGTCAGGGCACACAAGAGAAGTAACTATTTGCATCTCTCCCCCTCCTTCTCTCCCTCTTCCCCTTTCACAGTCAGTAGCTCAATTGGTTTGAGTGTGGCCCTGGGCACTGAGGATGGCTCAGTTGGTCCAAGTGTAGTTAGCCTCAGGTGCTAAAAATAGCTTGGTACTTGAGCATAGGCCCCAGATGGGGTTGCCAGGTGGATCCTGGTTGGGGAGCATATGGGAGTCTGTCTTATGGAAAGAAGGAAGGGAGGGAGGGAGGGAGGAAGGGAAGGAAAGGAAAGGAGGGAGGGAGGGAGAGAGGGAGGGAGGGAAGGAGGAAGGGAGAGAAGGAGAGAAGGAAGGAGAGAAGGGAGGGAGGGAGGGAGGCTAATTGGTGATATTAGCATGATAAACATTTCAAAACATAAGTAACATTTTATTACCAAAAGTAGAAAGGAAGGAGGAGAAGGGAATGGTGTGGAAGCCCTTATATGAAAAAGAGGAAGAGTGAATAAATGTATGCTTCCCGTCTATATTATCTCCTCTGTTGTCATATAAAATTTAGTTTAGCCTGACCAGGTGGTGTTACAATGGATGGAGCATTGATCTGGGACACTAAGGACCCAGGTTTGAAACTCCAAGGTTGCCAGCTTGAGCACAGGCTCATCTGGCTTGAGCGCAAGGTCACAGGCTTGAGCATGAGGATCACAGACATGACCCCATGGTCGCTGGCTTGAGTACAAAGGTCACTGGCTTGAAGCTCAATGTCACTGGCTTGAGCCCCAAGGTCTCTGGCTCAGCTGGAGCCCACCAGTTAAGGCACATATGAGGACAATCAATGAACAACTGAAGTGATACAACTATAAATTGATGCTTCTCATTCTCTCCCTTTCTGCCTATCACTAAAAATGATAAATGGCTATTTGTCTAAGTGCTCTGTGCCCTTATTTAACTAGTAGCCTCCATTAAGGTAGATGGTACAAAGCTAGTTTTTCTCCATATATCTCTATGCCCTTGAATTTCAGTTAATGAAACTGGCATCTAATAACTAGTTACTCAAATCCAGTATAAAGTTGCTTGAAAGCAATATAATAGTGTACACATTTCCCCTACTAAAAGTTATTACTGATAGTTTCAAAATAAAAATCATAAAAGTAAGGTCTGCTGAAAGCTGAGCAAAAAAAAATTTTTTTAATTTTAATTTTTAAATTTAAGTGAGAGGAAGGTAGATAGAGAGATGGACTCCTGCATTCACCCTGACTGGGATACACCTAGCGATCCCTGTTTGGGGCTGATGCTCTGTCCATCTGAGGCCAATGCTCACAACTGAGCTATTTGTAGTGCCTGAGGCAGAGGCTCCATGGAGCCATCCTCATCTGGGGCCAACATGCTCAAATCAAACAAATCATGGCTGGAAGAGGAGAAGAGAGAGAGAGAGAGAGCGAGCAGGAGGAGAGGAGGAGAAGCAGACAGTTGTTTCTCGTTTCTCCTGTGTGCCCTGACCAGGAGTCAAATCCAGGACTTCCACATGCCAGGTCAATGCTCTACCACTGAGCCAACCAACCAGGGCAAAAAAAAAATTCTTAAGTAGCAACAAACTTGCTGCATTAAGTAGAAAAGAATATTTCTGTACATATTTGAATACAGGTACTAATTCCACATAAAATTATATTTCAAAAAACTTTTTCACCTCTAAGTAAGGTTGTAAACATCTAAAGCAAAAGGAAAGGGTTTACTTTCAAGAGTTGACTTCCTTTAGAAACTTTCTCAGACATGTCATAGTTGCTACATGCCTTACTTTCTGGCTTATTTCTGTGACATATGGTCTCAACTAACATCCAAGTCAGGTTCTGATCTTTGGCAGCCTAAAATACCATCAGGGAATCAGGCTGACTCCAGAATCTCCAGTTCCTCCCCTCCCTCCCTCCCTCCCTCCCTCCCTCCCCTCCCTCCCTCCCTCCCTCCCTCCCTTCCTTCCTTCCTTCCTTCCTTCCTTCCTTCCTAGTTCACTTATTAAATCCTGTGCTCCCAAGCTGTAACATAATTAGCTACTGGAGACAGTATTTATTTAGAGTAAGAAGGAAAGGTCAAGACTAAAAGGACAATGATCATTCACTGCAAACATTACAGTAAGGATTTCAATGGGATAGTAGAAATTTTAATAAACTTTACAGTAATTCTTTGCTATCATTCCTATCAAATTTCAACATAACATTTTAGGCAATGAAAATAACTGACCCCTGAAAACATTTTCACTTAATTGAAGATAGTGTATTATCAGGCTACTTTTCAGCTAGTGAACTTCATAATACATATGATTCAGAAAACTACAGTTAACCTGAATCTCAATGCGTGGAATCTTTCCACCTAAGATGAATCTTGTTCTCTTACCTAAATTAGTATCATGATTTGCCCTATTAGCAGACAAATTATAGAACAATTTAGGAAGTATTTTCTGTTGAAAAAAGATCGTTCACATGCTCTTCATCAACATAGAGATTATGGTAAATACTCTTCAATGTGGACCTTTTGAAATAAAGTTTTTCTATCATTCAACTTTTTTTGGCATAATGTTCCAGGAAACACTGAAATACTATTTAGCCAAAATAATGTGCAGCAGGATGAAGATAAATATATTTGAGCACTTAAAAATATTAAATACCATAGTAACAAGATTTCCAAACCATTGATGGGCGAGTTCATGTCCCACAACCAGAGCAACCCACTGGCGTGATGAAGAACAGGAGTTTTTTGGATCAATAAGCAATGCAGTCTCCCTGTGTTAAAAAAAAATTAAACAATAAAAGTATTGCAATAAAAGCATGCACAAATGGGGGAGGGAGATTCAAACAATAAATAAGATGGTCAAGTTAGGCTTTAGAGACGTCAAGAAAACATTTCCTGCCTGACCAGGAGGTAGCGCAGTGGATAGAGCATCGGACTGGGATGCCAAGGACCCAGGTTCGAGACCCCTAGGTCGCCAGCTTGAGCGCAGTCTCATCTGGTTTGAGTAAAAGCTCACCAGCTTGGACCCAAGGTCGCTGCCTCGAGCAAGGGGTTACTCGGTCTGCTGAAGGCCCGTGGTCAAGGCACATATGAGAAAGCAATTAATGAACGACTAAGGTGTCGCAATGCGCAACGAAAAACTAATGATTGATGCTTCCCATCTCTCCGTTCCTGTCTGTCTGTCCCTGTCTGTCCCTCTCTCTGACTCACTCTCTGTCTCTGTAAAAAAAATTTTTTAAATGTTAGCTTAAAAAAAAAAAAAAAGAAAATATTTCCTTAGAGTATACAGGATAGAAAAAGTTCTAGGAAGATTAAAGACTATGTCAGTAGAATTTATACAAGAGATAAAGCTGTGACACAAGTTTAATTTTGTTTGTTGACAGGACAGCTGCCTAAAATTTTAGAAAAACTTTGTTTAAGGGATTTAGGGATTATTGTACTAGATAGAAAAGACAGTTCTTCCATCAAGAACGGGAGTGTCAAGTAGGGGAAAGAAGCATTCCACAGTCCCAAAAAGAACACCGTGCAGGCTGTCTAAAACTTAGCTCATTGAAGGCAATTGAAAGAAGAAGGCAAAAACTTGTTTACAGACTCTGCTTCAAAAATTATATAACCCACATGTTTATATTGTGGTGACAGACATGTAAAAATTTGTCTAGAAAATACTAAATCAGGGAAGGTTCTTCAGCTGGATAAATAACTATGAAACTACTGGAAGAGAAGGCACCAAAATGAGAAATTGAGCCAAAAACATATCTAAAAATGTTACTAACGCCAGATGCTCACTTTAAAATCTTATACTCTCAGATAGTAGCACCAGAGGGTGTTCATCTGCATTCCTGAAATGTGCAAGGAAGTGAGAAGATATTCAACTATGATTAGGAGTGAAACTCTTAAGAAATCAGTGATTGAAAAGATAAGGCAGGGTAATACATCAACATACCTATAGGTAACAAGGCCCCAGTTCTCCATGGCACCTTCATAAAATAAATATAAACATGTATTGATATACATACATACTTCTTTCTCAAAAATCACAAAATTCAAAAAAGTTATTACATTTCAGCAATAAAATGAAATTTACTTTACCAGCTGCAAAGTCTGCAATAGCAATGAGATCAATTTTAGGTAGAGGATAAGGAACATTGAAGTAGTCCTTATAAAAAGGCAGAGTTTTAGCAGCAACCTATAAAAGTATAAACAAAAGAACCATCTGATAAATATTTTATTGTGATTCATATAGCAATCCACAAAGGAATCCTGTTGTAAGCCAAAGTATCTCAAGTTACTAGACACCAATCCTGGGGAGCCCTACCTCCAAAGACTGCCTTAGCCCCAAGTTTTGTATATGTTAGCTATACTTTAATCTAGTTATAATTTGGCATTAAAAAATTACATATTTTCCCACCCACTCTCTGGATAAATTCCACGCTAATATTCTTCTAATCATTTTCTCATAAATTGTTAGTGCAACACTAAAGTTGGTAGTTTCAAAATTCTATTACAAATAAAACCAAAGTAGCACAACAAATTTCAGATTAAATTATAAATAACTGTACTAATAATTGATCAGAAATGTAAATTCCCCAACCTGGAGTTATGGACTGTTGGAACAATCCTCTTCAAGTACATTTACCTCTAACGCAAATTTTCCTTGCTCTGCTTTGCCAACAGGGGTGTAAACACGGACACACACACCATCTTTTGACCTTGTTTCTACAAAGTCATATTCACCCACAACAAATGCCACCAGATATGTAGACATGACAGGTGTGCGGGCAAACTTCACTTCCACTACATTTTCATCATCAGGGTATGGTTTCCGATCAATAACATTCTTTAAAAAAAAAAAGAAAAAATTTAAACAGATTTACATTCAATACAGAGCAAACACTAGCTCAAAACTATAGGCCAGGGGTCCCCAAACTTTTTACACAGGGGGCCACTTCACTGTCCCTCAGACCGTTGGAGGGCCGGACTATAAAAAAACTATGAACAAATCCCTATGCACACTGCACATATCTTATTTTAAAGTAAAAAAACAAAATGGGAACAAATACAATATTTAAAATAAAGAACAAGTAAATTTAAATCAACAAACTGACCAGTATTTCAATGGGAACTATTGGCCTGCTTTTGGCTAATGAGATGGTCAATGTCCGGTTCCATATTTGTCACTGTTAGCCATAACAAGAGATATGACATGCTTCCGGAGCCGTGATGCGTGCGTCCCACATCATCGGAAGCAGTACAGTATGTGAGCGACGCGCGCTTTGCAGCGCCACCACATACAGTACTCCAGGAGCACAGGATGCAAATGACCACCAATGAAAGAGGTGCCCCCTTCCGGAAGTGCGGCAGGGGCTGGATAAATGGCCTCAGGGGGCCGCGTGCATAGTTTGGGGACCCCTGCTATAGGCTTTGTTGCCTCTCCTTCCCCATTTCCAGAACTTGTCTATCCTAATTCATCAGTTGTTTATGCTGTCAAGATCTTTCCTATTAAAAAAGAAAGTAATCTGATCACACATTCACACTAAGAAGTTTGGGGCTAAAGTGTTAAAACCACTAAATATTTATGAGTAAAAATAAATAACTTTTCTTGAATATCTATTATATGCCAGACATTGGGATGTTTTAAGACAGACCTCAATACCTTTTAAGAATTATTCAAAAACAGATCTGATAAATTCAAACTAAACTGTAAATGAATGTTTTAATTTAATATATTAGCTTCCTCTCTAAGAATATTTGAAAAGAGAATGGCATTTTACCTATGGAATTCTTCCCTCCAATAAAAGAGACAAAGGCCAGTTATTTTCAGGCGCAGAAGGCTTTCCAAGTTCCCCAGATTCATTTTATAAGCTATAGGCTATTCTATGTCTTAAAGCACACCTAGACAATACACTTCAAGTGGCAAATGCTTACTCTATATATGAATGAGATCAATGACATCGGCAAAGAGAGCATATTCCAAAAATACAATCAAGTAGAAACCTAAATACAACTCATTACATGGTTATATCTTTTGGTATTTAATGTCAGATTTCTTTTTTCTTTCAGGTAATGTTTATTAAACTCAACACTTATTTAGATTTCTAAATTAAAAGAGGTAAGTAATCTTGTTAATATAATACAGTTTATAGGGAATTTCTCCCATGAGGTGGGAAACTCTCCAAATAAGGCAATTAAGAAAAAGAGAGCTTACTGGAAATAAAAAAAACTAATAACATCTGTGTTCCTATTATGCATCAAGCACTATGTTAGGTGGTTTCATGCTATCTTATCCAACCAGTAAATTAAATATGCTAAAACCTTATTCAAAATGTATATATACTTACAAACACATACATACCATGTTTGATAAAGCTACTCTGTCTTTAGGAACAACCAATGAGATATCAAAAGTGGCTTTGATGGCAGGCTCATCCCAGCAAGGAAAAGCCCTCCGAGCATCAGTAGCCTCAAAAAGAGAATATGAAATATAAATATCACTGAATCAACAGACTATTTCACAAACTGCCATTTCTCTCTCTCTCTCTGTCTTTATTTCTATCATTCATTCACTTGTTCAAATATTTACTTTCTACTTAGTGCCAAGCAACAAGCTACACTGACCTCTTTCCCCTTAGACCAGCGGTTCTCAACCTGTGGGTCGCCCACAGGTTGAGAACCGCTGCCTTAGACTGTCAAATAAAAAAATGACAACAGCCAACACAACAAACGCTGCCTGGTGTCGCCTGACCAGGTGGTGGCGCAGTGGATAAAGCATCGGACTGGGATGCAGAGGGCCCAGGTTCGAGACCCTGAGGTCACCAGCTTGAGTGCGGGCTCATCTGGCTTGAGCAAAAGCTCACCAGCTTGGACCCAAGGTCGCTGGCTCGAGCAAGGGGTTACTCGGTCTGCTGAAGGCCCGCGGTCAAAGCACATATGAGAAAGCAATCAATGAACAACTAAGTAAGGTGTTGCAATGCACAACGAAAAACTAATGATTGATGCTTCTCATCTCTCCGTTCCCGTCTGTCCCTGTCTATCCCTCTCTCTGACTCTCTGTCTCTGGGGGAAAAAAAAAAAAGCTTCCTGGTGTAAATGAATCAAAATTATACCTATTTCGTTTTGTCAGATGAGCAAAAAAAAAAAATTTTGGTGTGCCGTAGAATTTTAGTAGTTTATGTGTGCCATGAGATAAAAATGGTTGAATATTACTGAATAATTTATATCTTTTAATAAAACATTTCAAATATTTAATGCAAATGGTTTCATCAATAATGTTAACACAACAAGAGCACAGGAAGGTCAATAGGACACTGGTAAGGATTCAAAACTGGGTAAATATGATAGGTTGGCTCAGTAGTAGAGTGTGAGGCTGGCGTGTGGAAGTCCCAGGTTCAATTCCTGGTCAGGGCACACAGGAGAAGCAACCATCTGCCTCTTCCCCCTCCCCTTTATCTTTCTCTCTCTCTCTCCCTCCTCCAGCCATGGCTTATTTGAGCAAGTTAGTCCTGGGTGCTGAGGATGGCACCATGGCCTCGCCTGAGGTGCTAAAATAGTTCGGTTGTTGAGCAACAGAGCATCAGGTCCAGATGAGCAGATCAGTGCCCCCTAGTGGGCTTGTAGGATGGACCTCGGTATGGGTGTATGCGGGAGTCTTTCTGCCTCCTCACCTCTCACCAAAAAAAAAAAAAAAAAAAAGACAGATGCTCTATCAATTCTAAGCAGTCATTTGTTTAATAGCATTTCCAATACTACACATAAAACTGTCACCACTTGACCTACTTAAGGAGACTTGATTCTTTCTTTAAAAAATTAATAAATATAGGCCCTGGCCGGTTGGCTCAGTGGTAGAGCGTCGGCCTGGTGTGCAGAAGTCCCGGGTTCGATTCCCAGCCAGGGAACACAGGAGAAGCGCCCATCTGCTTCTCCACCCCTCCCCTTCCCCCTCTCCTTCCTCTCTGTCTCTCTCTTCCCCTCCCGCAGCCGAGGCTCCACTGGAGCAAAGATGGACCAGGCACTGGGGATGGCTCCTCGGCCTCTGCCCCAGGCGCTAGAGTGGCTCTGGTCGCAACAGAGCGACGCCCCAGAGGGGCAGAGCGTCGCCCCCTGGTGGGCGTCCCGGGTGGATCCCGGTCGGGCGCATGTGGGAGTCTGTCTGACTGTCTCTCCCCGTTTCCGGCTTCAGAAAAATACAGAAAAAAAAAAAAATTAATAAATATAAAAAAAAAACAAAGCACACTTGTTGAAGCAAAATAAAATCTAGTGGTTCAGTAGAGTATCAGTTACAAAAGGAAGGAATTAAATAAAACAGAAAAAAGAACAATTTATAATATTCTGTATCATGAAAAGAATAAAATATGCAGAGGTAGAGAAAGTACATAATTCTGACAAGAGTTTCTCAGAGGAAAAATGTTAGATGGCTGATTGCACACTCAAAAAAATAAGATTATTAAAATTATAAATTATATCAAAGAATAAATAAGACGTTTGAAAAGTGAATAGAATATAAAAAAAAGAAATGGTGGCACAGAAAAACTTAAATTAGGAGCAGAAGCAACACAGAAATGAATTGACACCATAGGAAATTTAAAAAATGACAAGATTTAAAGGCTCTAAAATTTCAAAGGACAAAGTGATGAAAGCAATCAAAGGCACATTTGAGGTCTAGACACTAGAGCTACACCTATTGTTAACTGATGTTCCTAAGAGCAACTCAGAATACACACATACACACAAACAAATACATGTAGGTAATAAATTTTCAATATCTGAGTTGCTTTTATACTATGTATCCTTCTTTTTTTTTTTTTTGTACTTTTCTGAAGCTGGAAACGGGGAGAGACAGTCAGACAGACTCCCGCATGCGCCCGACCGGGATCCACCCGGCACACCCACCAGGGGCGACGCTCTGCCCCTCCGGGGCGTCGCTCTGTGGCGACCAGAGCCACTCTAGCGCCTGGGGCAGAGGCCAAGGGGCCATCCCCAGCGCCCAGGCCATCTTTGCTCCAATGGAGCCTCGGCTGCGGGAGGGGAAGAGAGAGACAGAGAGGAAGGTGAGGGGGAGGGGTGGAGAAGCAGATGGGCGCTTCTGTGTGCCCTGGCTGGGAATCGAACCCGGGACTTCTGCACGCCAGGCCGACACTCTACCACTGAGCCAACCGGCCAGGGCCTATGTATCATTCTTAATTAAAATTACCCTCTTAGTATCTGACACCTGTGGCTTTTCCTACTAAATTAATAATACTACTTTATATATATATGTTATGTGTGTGTGTGTGTATATATAAAATCATTCCCTAACCCACAATCTTAATTCCTTCCCTCCATAATGAAGATAATTGGCTAAATATAAAATAAAAATCTAAAATTATGAATATAATTATGGCCAAAGGCATCTAGCCTCCAACAGTCACAAAGAGAATAGAACAGATGGCAGACTATTTAAAATCATAATACTTCAGAAAAGAAAACCATACCTCAAACTGGGTGACTGCAGCATATCGTACCTCTCCAGAAGGGGTAGTATATTTACTTCTATAGAAACCTTTCATTTTGTCATTCAGCTCTCCAACAAAGTCTATCTTTAAGGTTCCTGTACCTGTGATTGAAGATAAATGAAAACCACTTTTAGGGAAATGTTAAGTACAAGTTATCAAATATATGTCTTTAAGACACTAATTCATCTGGCTATTTACAATGTTTAAATCAAGTCTTCCTGTCTCAAATATTCTTCCTGGCAACAGAGAGAATACAATATGTACAAAGTACATGGCAGACTAATCCTAAAGTAAACTTTAAAGTTGTGTTTTGGGTGGGTAACTGCTTAGAAAGTTCTTTATTAACTTTATTATTTAGTCTCAGATTACCAATACATGAAGATAAAAACAGGAAAGGAAAGGAACATTTATTATTAAATGTTTAACATGCTATCATGCTTTAAAAGTATTTATAAACTTGGAAGAAGGTATTGTCTCCATTTTTTCAGATGAGGAAACTGAGGCTGAAACGTTAAATAACTTGTCCAAGGTCACACAATTAGTTAAGTAGCGAGAATGAGATAAAAACTTAGGCCTGTTTAATCCAAAATTCATGCTCTCTGCTAATTTTACCTTGTAAACTAGTCTTTTTATATGATTTCATACCAATACCTTTATCATTAAAGCAAGATACTATCTGTTCAATTCAAATGAGCACTGCTTTCATACTTTTATAAGTAACTATTGGGAACAGCAATGATTTGATCATCAAAAGGGCTTAAAAATCTCTTACAGTCACCTTAAACATATAGAATCTGATATTAAAGAGATACATTTAATTAATATTATTAAATATGAATAAAAATGAATATTTATTCAACCTGAATATTCTATTGTTCTACAAGAGCAAAATCAATTCAGACAAAATGGAATTTTTTGTGAGTATATATACTTTTTTTCATAATAGAAAAAAAATTATCTAGTAGTCACTGACTAAATTCAGATGCACAATAAAACAATAATCTTGTCCTACAGTTTACAAATCAAGCCAAACAAAATCCAGAAAAATGTTGACTTTGTAAAAATGATCCCTTTAAAGTGCCCATATATAACAGGATCTATAGGAATACAATGGAAGTATATAGTAGGACTGTAAAGTAATTAGCTAATCATACCCAAACTTTTATATCATAAAGTTTTACATTAAGATTTTATTTATTGATTTTAGGAAGGCGGTGAGGGAGGGAGGGTGGGAGGGGGGTAGGGAGGGAGAGAGAGGGAGGGAGAGAGGGAGAGAGAGAGAGAGAGAAAGAGAGAGAGAAAGGGGTAGGGGAGGAGTGAGAAGCTTCTCATACGTGCCTTGACCCAGCAAGCTGGGGGATTTCGAATCAGCGAACTAAGCGTTCCAGGTGGATGCTTTATCCACTGCACCACTACAGGTCAGGCCCTACTCTAAACTTTTAAAACTATCATTTTGAAATGCTGTTGAACAATGATACTGACAATGTTCAAAACATTCTCTCTCTCTCTCTCTCTCTCTCACTTTCTGACGTATGCTCTTGGATGCACACAAAGAAAATCTTCACCTTCCAAAACTCAATTTGCTTTTCAAAAAGGTCTAAAAGTCTTACAAGAATCCAAGTCTACGGACTAAGTTAATGACAAACTGCAAACCATTCCTAAACAAGACACTAAGTGCGCCTATGAAGTACTTAAATTGATTATTTCCTTAGGTGCCACAAACTGGTTCTGAATATAATTTCAAGTGAAAATTTCAGACCTTTGCACCAAAGTCATCACTAAAAAAAGTGCCACATTCTTAAAGTAATCATGCTGGGAAAACAAAACAACTCAACTGAACTGACATTTGTGATTTCTTTTTTTAAATCAGACATTCTGTTTGAAGGGGACAGGAATACTTTTTTCTTTTTTCTCTTAAAGAGAATGATAGATTACTGGGACAATAAATATGAATACAGTAAGAGAATCTGAAAGAATTCTAAATAACTGATATTAAAATTTTAAACTATAAAGAATATAAAATTTCTCTCTTTGCCTAAGAAATTAACTGATTTTTTTTATAAAAGAAGATATGTTCATATTAATAAAGTTTACAAGGGATATCTAATAGATTATAAAAACCCACCTCTTTTTATGTTACAATTCCATAAACAGAATTGGTAAGTTTGTTTTCACTATGTCAACTGTTAAGGTGTCTGTTACATAACTCATATGCCACGGTAAATCTACTTTCAACTTTTCCTATTTGGAACAAAACTCGTAACTAAATAAGAAAGGCTGCTTACACTTTTACTCGGTTTTAAATCTCCAAGGCCATCAAATCATAACAAGATATTGATAGTGACCACTTCCAAAAGTGGCATACTAAAGAAAATACAAAGTATTGGGAAGGGTTATTACCTGAAATTCAAACAAAACACAAGTTAAAAAATATTTTTAAATCATTAATAAATTTAATTAGTGTCACATTGTACAATACTAATTACAAAGTATTTACCATTAATATAGTAGAATTTTAGGGCAAGAACAGGAGAAAAACAGGATTTCTTAATTTCACTTATCAAATTTATACCATATTGAAGAACTGATTGCCAGGTTGTCTAATTTTATACCTATTTGCATATATAATTTAAATGCTTCCTCAAATTATATACAATATCTTGATATCTAATATTGATCTGCTTGGGTAGTAACCCTTTTAAAACATATAATGAGCTCATTTATAAATTAAACAATTGAAAAATTGGGACTTCCACCAAAAAATCTAATTGTTTAACATTCAGGAGAGTGTGTTATAAAAACTAAAGTAGATCTTAAAGTACTTTAATAAAAATTTAATGAGCCTAATAAATGCTATAAAATCAAAGACAGATTATATGAAAAGATTAAAGGTCTTTGCCTTTGTGTCACCATTTATGACCCTGTTTTTCATTCTTCAAAATGTTAGTTTCTTCAAGTAAATGCCACTCTACAGGATTCTTAACTACTGATTCTGAGGCTGTTAGGTGGTAACTTAATCACTATTCTAGAATAGTGCCAATTTCAGACAAGATGTTTTATTTAGTTATAGAAAAGCTGACATGACTATTAGGTTTGATGAGGCTAAACACAAACGTTACTAATATACATTCAATATTTACTCCATTACGAGAAGACAGACTACTTGTACAACTTATAAAATTCTGAAAAAATAAGGACTTCATTCCTAAGCAAAGAATAACTGGATAACTTTGAGAGAATCTTGGGAAAATGTGAACGCCAATGATTTTCAAAAAAATTTATAGATATTCAACAATTCAATATAGTCACATCTAAAAATAAGAGACTTTAAAAATCCTAATATATATCAGTTACTTACTGTATTATTAGCTGAAAATCTCCAAAAATCTGTCAAATTATAGCATACTAAGGGTCATAACCTTCCCTGACTTGTTCCTGCTTTTATTAGAAATGCACAATTTACAATGTCTGCTATAAAAAGTCTTACATAAGATGCAGAATATTATATGTAGCATGCTAATTTCTATGTTTCTAAGTAGTATTTACACAAATGCTTAAACAGCATGGTATAGTTTAGAAAGGATATATAGGAAACTGGTTGCTTCTGAGGAGTGGAGCTGAAAGATGAAGACGGATATAATGGCAAACAAATTTTCACTACATGTCATTTGAATTTCAAACCAGGTCCATGTATTATATACTGCCTGAGTTCAAATCCAGGCTCTCCCACTTACTAGCTGCTGACCTTGGGCAAGTTACTTAAATTATTTAAATCAGTGATTTTACACTACTGATTAAACCATCTTTGTGCCTTCATTTCTTCATCTATAAAGTGGAGATAATAGATTATATCTCAAAAAGGACTTAAATAGGCCCTGGCCGGTTGGCTCAGTGGTAGAGCGTCGGCCTGGCATGCAGAAGTCCCAGGTTCGATTCCCGGCCAGGGCACACAGGAGAAGCGCCCATCTGCTTCTCCACCCCTCCCCCTCTCCTTCCTCTCTGTCTCTCTCTCTTCCCCTCCTGCAGCCGAGGCTCTATTGGAGCAAAGATGGCCCGGGCGCTGGGGATGGCTCCTTGGCCTCTGCCCCAGGTGCTAGAGTGGCTCTGGTCGCGACAGAGCGATGCCCCGGAGGGGCAGAGCATCGCCCCCGGCGTGCCGGGTGGATCCCGGTCAGGCGCATGCGGGAGTCTGTCTGACTGTCTCTCCCGGTTTCCAGCTTCAGAGAAATACAAAAAAGAACTTAAATAAATCAGTATTTGTGATGCACATATGACAGTGGCACAAATTAAGCATGCAATAGATACATGTGTATATTATACACATACACACACAAACATCAAACTCACACATACACACACAAACATCAAACTCACGTGCATCATCTAGGAGGGGAGAGAAAGAGAAAGAGAAAGAGAAGAGAAAGGGAAGGAGGGAGGGAGGGAAGGAGGGAAGGAAGGAGGGGGAAGGGGGAGAGTGGGAGAGTGGGAGAGAAGGAGAAGGGTGGGGGAGGAACAACTTCGATATGTGCCCTGACCAGGCAAGCCCGGGGTTTTGAACTGGTGACCTCAGTGTTCCATATCAACGCTTTATCCACTGTGCCTCCACAGATCAGGCAACTTTGCTTACCTCATTTTTAGTCTTTCTTCTTAACTAAATATCCTGAGTAATGTCTTACCTCCATCCTACATATTCTGATACACAATAATTTTATTATTCAGCTTTAAAAATTTTCTAATTTCCGCCTGACCAGGCGGTGGCGCAGTGGATAGAGCGTCAGACTGGGATGCAGAAGGACCCAGGTTCGAGACCCCGGGGTTGCCAGCTTGAGCACGGGCTCATCTGGCTTGAGCAAAAAGCTCACTAGCATGGACCCAAGGTCACTGGCTCGAGTGGGGGGGGGGGGGTCCTCAGTCTGCTGAAGGCCCGCGGTCATGGCACATATGAGAAAGCAACCAGTGAACAACTACGGTGTCGCAACGAAAAACTGATGATTGATGCTTCTCATCTCTCTTCGTTCCTGTCTGTCTATCCCTATCTATCCCTCTATCTGACTCTCTCTCTCTCTCTCTCTCTGTCCCTGTAAAAAATAAAAATAAAAAAATAAAATAAAAATTTTCTAATTTCATAACAATTCTTTGACTCATTAATTTTCAGATTTAATTTTTCCAAATACATGAGAAATGATTTTCTCTTTTGCTTTTAGTCATTGTGAAAAGATTAATCTTTTCATAGTGAAAACAGAATGTAGTCTATAATGTTACATATTTTTAAATTTTTAAGAGATTTTACTTTATTTCTATCAAAGTAATGGTTCATAACTTAAAACTCATATAGTACCTATAGGCTTACATACATAACCTGCAGGCTCCTGCCCCCAGTAGCAACTCTGATTTCTAAATGCCTTGCTTATAGCTATTTCTTTTCTTTTTTTTCTTGAATTTTTAATTTCTATTATAATTTCCAAAAGTTTCCATGCTCTTATTCTTTGTTTGATAACACTGTGCACTGCCCTTGTTTAATGAATGCAGTACTAACAACATCTCTAAGGAAACTGATTCTTAGAGATATTGTTAGTACTGATTTTCATTTATTTTTACTTCTTCCAAGTTCCTATACTTCTATTATACTTACTGTTTTGCTTTTTTGCTCTATCTTTCATATTAGAAGTTTTATCAAATATCTGATCATTGTTGCCCCAGTGACTTTGGGCTTGGGCTATTATTTGATTTGGTAAATAAAATGTGAATGGACATCGTGTACACCATCCATGCAGAAGGGTTTTTTTTTACAGTGACAGAGAGAGTCAGAGAGAGGGATAGACAGGAGTGGAGAGAGATGATAAGCATCAATCATCAGTTTTTTGTTGTAACACTTTAGTTGTTCATTGATTGCTTTCTCATATGTGCCTTGACCGTGGGGTTGCAGCAGACCGAGTAACCCCTTGCTCAAACCAGCAACCTTGGGTCCAAGCTGGTGAACTCTGCTCAAACCAGATGAGCCTGCGCTCAAGCTGGCGACCTCGGGGTCTCGAACCTGGATCCTTCCGCATCCCAGTCCAACGCTCTATCCACTGCGCCACCGCCCGGTCCATGCAGAAGTTTTAAATGTCTTTGAAGTTTGGCTCTGTCCTCATCCCTGAACTTCTCTACCCTCTACTGTGTGAGAGAACAGCATGCAGTAGATCAGGGGTCTCAAACTCGCGGCCCGCCAAACAATTCTGTGCAGCCCGCAGACTAATCCACAAAGTTCAAAATATTTTGGATAAAATTAAGTAAGCCTAGGGGCCTACTTGTATTTTTCATTTCTCTAGCATCCTAGCTAGATATTAGCTTAGTTAACAGCAGTTGTGATGCGAACTACAGTTTCTGGTCGTTTTGTGACACTGAGTAAACTGCATGTACGATTGTGCTTGTTGTACTGATTTTTTTTTGTTTTCAACTGCAGTGAGAAAAGTGTTGCGTAACAGTTGCCTTTTGTAGACCTAGTGCGGCCCGCCAAAGGGCTGTGATCTTGCTCTGCGGCCCACATGCTGAGTTGAGTTTGAGACCCCTGCAGTAGATAGTAGCTGCTCGCTACAGATCCTAGAATGAGAAGACTTGTGAGCTGAGTGGAGCCCAGTAAAAATGGCAATATGGCTGCAGATGATCACCAGTCCTCACAGGGCCATGTATAAGCAAAAAATATTTGTTGTAAACCACTGAGATTTGTGATCTTATTTTTGGGTTAAAATGTACACATATACTTATATATACACAGAATATTTCTGAAAGGATTTACAAGATAATGGAAGAAGGGGTCAGAGGGAGGGAATCTCAATTTTCATGTTATATTCTTAGGTATCTATTAATATATGTTCATGGCAAAACATTTATTTTTATAATAATTTTATATAAAAAATCCTAGTTAGAAAAAGACAAAATGAAAGATTGTTAAGAGCCCTGAATAAAAGACAACTTGTTCAATTAAAAATTTTTCTAAAAATACTTTTATATTAAGGCAATATAGTCTGTTTAAAAATTATGAAAACCACAAAAAGGTATAAATAAGAATAAAAATCATCAATTACGTCAACAACCAGACATATAATTTTCTTTGTACCATTTCAGAGATATGATTCATCACCCTGTATATGTAATTTTGTAATTTACTTTTTAATTTTACATTATAATAAGCACTTTACAGTGTTAAGAATTCACAAACCTCACTTTTAATTGCTATGTATGTATTCCACCATACAAATATGTCATAGCTTAATTATTTTCTCTCTAATGTGTGGACAAACATATTGATTCCAATTTTTTTTAACTACCTTAAATAATGTCTCAATAGATATTCCTGGGTATAAAGCCTTTCTTGTGTTTATGATTTTTCTTTAGAATATATTCCTATTACCAGAATTGCAGGGTCAAAAGACATAAGCATGTTTAGTTTCTTGATACATACTGCCAGACTGCTTCTAAATAAATTACATGAATTTACACCCCTACCAATAATATCAAGGCAGTCACATCATAGAGAATCTTTTGTTTTTTTATTTCAGCTGACAGGACAGGCAAAAACTTTTGATATTTCTCATTACTAGGAAGCTAAGTATCTTATCTTTTCACATGTTTACTGACATTTGCATTTTCTTTCATATGAATTATCTCTTGCTTTACATTTGCTCATTAATCAAAATCTTAGTGCTTTACCAATAAATTTGTATATAATTTTTTTTCCACTATATTTAGCTTGGGAAGTCTTCTATTTTCTTGTGGTTCTATACCTAATAGTAGCATATCAAAAAATATTTCTTTCCATGCCCTCACTAACATAATATCTATCTAGTCTCTAGCTGTACCTCAAAATCATCTGTGGGATGTTCATCTCAGAGATTTGGATTCAATTAATAAAAGATAGAGCGAGATAAATGTATTTTTAAATTGAATTTATTGGGGTAACATTGGTTAATAAATTTGGTTAATATATTTTTAAAAAGCTGAGACTGAAAAGCTAAAAAACAATGCACTCTCTTCTCGGGTAGAATGAGCTTTAGTTTTGGGTCTTTCTCTCTCTCTCTCGCTTTCTTTTTCCCCTGGTGGTTCAAAAGTTGCAATGAACCTGACTTTAAGCTGCTTAAAATATGAGGGGGAAAAACGGCCTACAGTTAATTTCTTTGCAAAAAATAAGATGTCACTATTGATCACGGGACTTTACAAAAGCCACATACATCTCTTACCTGGTTGGAGAGTACTAGGAAAAGACAAGGTGACTTTTTCATCTTCGTTCTGATAGTTAAATCCTGTAGCATGTATTTCTGGAATGGAAAAAAAAACCATTACAATAAATCTAACTGAACTAATAAGGTCAAATGCAGACTGCAGCAATTAACATTTTCAAGAGCAAAATCTCCACTGAAACCAAATATTCTTAATAAATTGAGTTCCTACTAACAAGAGTGTCATTTCAAACAAACCTATATAAAGTTATATGACCTACATTAAATACGCTCCTTAAAACCAGTCCTTACACATCCTATATTAATTCACAAAACTTTATGATATAAAGGAAATAGGGTTACTATAAATGTGGAAAGGTTTTCTACCAGATTCTCAGACCTATTTCATTCTTATCTTTGTGAGGAAATAATGCTTTCTATGATTCAGTCTTATTCATGAACATGTGAAGACTGAGAAAATTGCTGAGCTTTCATGTTAGAGATTTATTAATGAAAAGTTCTACCCTCCAGCCAAAGATAAGTAACAATTCCAATTAAGACATAAATCTTACTAACTTTAGTAAATTTTTTGGGGGGGGACAGTCAGAGAAAGGGACAGACAGGAAGTGAGAGAGATGGGAAGCATCAATTCTTCGTTTTGGCACCTTAGTTGTTCACTGATTGCTTTCTCATATGTGCCTTGACAGGGGTGGGGGGGCTACAGCAGACCAAGTGACCTCTTGGTCAAGCCAGTGACCATTGGACTCAAGCTAGTGACTATGTGGTCATGTTTATGATCCCATGCTCAAGCCAGTGGCCCCGCATTCAAGCCAGCAATCTGGGGGTTTTGAAACCTGGGTCCTCTGCATCCCAGACAAATACTCTATCCACTGTGCCACTACCTGGTCAGGCTAAAATTCTTTGTTGTTACATTTTACAGAAATAAAGAAGGTGAAAACAGGTGTGTGGGTTAAATTAAGACTGATTTGGCCCTGGCCGGTTGGCTTAGTGGTAGAGCGTCAGCCTGGCGTGCAGAAGTCCCGGGTTCGATTCCCAGCCAGGGCACACAGGAGAAGCACCCATCTGCTTCTCCACCCCTCCCCCTCTCCTTCCTCTCTGATTCTCTCTTCCCCTCCCTCAGCCAAGGCTCTATTGGAGCAAAGTTGGCCCGGGCGCTGGGGATGGCTCTGTGGCCTCTGCCTCAGGCGCTAGAGTGGCTCTGGTCGCAACAGAGCGACGCCCCGGATGGGCAGAGCATTGCCCCCTGGTGGGCGTGCCGGGTGGATCCCGGTAGGGCGCATGCGGGAGTCTGTCTGACTGCCTCCCCAATTCCAGCTTCAGAAAAATACAAAAAAAAAAAAAAAAAAAGACTGATTTACTCTCTACCAGGAGTGAGAAGAAACTGCTTATCTGACTGCAACTTCAGAAAAGTTAATTGACAGTTTAAAGAAAGAGCTAAGCAAGTTAACTTCCAACCATATTACATTCCATTCTTAATGAAGTCAGCCAAAGAGGTAGCTTTAATAAGCACATGCAGAGATGCTCAACATCATTAACCACTAAGGAAATGCAAGTCAAAATGAGAGTGAGATACCACTTCACAACCAGTATGTTTATAATTAAAAATAGTAACAATAGCCTGACCAGGTGGTGGTGCAGTGAATAGAGCTTCGGACTGGGATGCCGAGGACCCAGGTTTGAGACCCCCAAGGTCACCAGTTTGAGCACGGGCTCATCTGGTTTGAGCAAAAGCTCACAAGCTTGGACCCAAGGTCGCTGGCTCGAGCAAGGGGTTGCTCGGTCTGCTGAAGGCCCGCGGTCATGGCACGTATGAGAAGGCAATCAAGGAACAATTAAGGTGTTGCAATGTGCAATGAAAAACTAATGACTGATGCTTCTCATCTCTCCTTTCCTGTCTGTCTGTCCTTGTCTATCCCTCTCTCTGACTCTCTGTCTCTGTAAAAAAAAAAAAAAGTAACAATAAGTATAATGGAGGATGTAGAGAAATTGGAATACTCATACACTGCTTGATGGCAGGAATGTAAAATGGGACAGCTGCTTTGGAACAGCCTGGCATTTCCTCAAAAGATTAAATATAGATCTATCAGTCTCACCCAGCAATCCCATACCTATGTCCACACAAAAAATTACACACAAATGTTCATAGTAGCATTA
Organism: Saccopteryx leptura; assembly: GCF_036850995.1. Lineage (NCBI taxonomy): Eukaryota > Metazoa > Chordata > Mammalia > Chiroptera > Emballonuridae > Saccopteryx > Saccopteryx leptura. The sequence goes on along the minus strand of NC_089504.1, from coordinate 348,202,565 downwards.
TTAATAAAAGCCAAGTGGAGGCCTGACCTGTGGTGGCGCAGTGGTAAAGCATCAACCTGGAAACGCTGAGGTTGCCAGTTCAAAACCCTGGGCTTGCCTGGTCAAGGCACATATGGGAGTTGATGCTTCTTGCTCCTCCCCCTTCTCTCTCTCTCTCCCCTCTCTATAATGAATAAATAAAATCTTAAAAAAAAAAAAAAAAAGCCAATTGGAAAAACAATCCAAATGTCCATCAACTGATGAACAGACCCAATGTGGTATACAATAAAATATTTAACAACAGAAATGAAGTACTGATATATGCTACAATATGGATACCCCTTAAAAACGTTACGCTAAGTGAAAAAAAAGAAACAAAAGGCCACATATTTATAAGAAATGTCCAGAATAGGCAAATCTATAGAGACAAAAAGTAGATTAGTGGTTGCCATGGGCTGGTAGATTAGTGGAATCACCAAATATTGAATTTCCAATGTTTTTAATAACATTATGGTTCCAATGTTTTTATAAAGCCAAAATCTTTACAAAACCAATAAGAAACTAAAACTTCAAATTTTAAAAGAACTTGAATCAATTACTCCTCATTTTATAGATGAAGACAATGAGGTATATTTATAAAATAATGATTTGCCTAAGGTCACACAGCTGGACTAGAACTCAGTTCCCTTCCTACTTTTTTTTTAATTCTTTTTTTTTTTTTTTAGAGAGAGAGAGAGAGGGAGGGAGGGAGGGAGGGAGGAGGGAGGAGCAGGAAGCATCAACTCCCATATATACCTTGAACAGACAAGTGCAGGGTTTTGAACCGGGGACCTCAGTGTTCCCAGGTCGACGCTTTATCCACTGCGTCACCAGAGGTCAGGCTCCCTTCCTACTCTTATTGCCAAAATACTTTCTACTATCATAAGCCAGCTCCTAAATTTGAACAGAAACTCAAGACTTGGCATATAAACTAATACTGATGAACTCTCTAAAACAATGACCTTTGCTGGCAAAAACTAAATCTTTGCTCTGATTCCCTATAATTATACTTAGCCTATAGTAAAGCCAAGAATCACCTTAACACTTAAAATGTACTTTTCTTCAGTGTAATAATGCCTGGAGAAGCTGCGGGGAGAGTTATTTTTTTCTTGAGAAGGGCAGGGTACCCTAGAAAGGGTTTGCCCCAAGAGAGGGGCCGATTTTTTAAAAAATGAATGAAAGAACAAATGAATGAATGTAAATAAAAAGAATGTACCCTTCTGACTAATACATAAAACAGCATTGCCTGACCTGTGGTGGCGCAGTGGATAAATCGTCGACCTGGAAATGCTGAGGTCGCCAGTTCAAAACCCTGGGCTTGCCTGGGTTTCGACACATATGGGAGTTGATGCTTCCAGCTCCTCCCTCCTTCTCTCTCTCTGTCTCTCTCTCCTCTCTCTCCCTCTCTGTCTCTCTCTCTCTCTTCTCTAAAAATGAATTAAAATAAAAAAAATAGAAACAGGCCCTGGCCGGTTGGCTCAGTGGTAGAGCGTCGGCCTGGCATGCGGGGGACCCGGGTTCGATTCCCGGCCAGGGCACAGAGGAGAAGCGCCCATTTGCTTCTCCACACCCCCCCTCCTTCCTCTCTGTCTCTCTCTTCCCCTCCTGCAGCCAAGGCTCCATTGGAGCAAAGATGGCCTGGGCGCTGGGGATGGCTCCTTGGCCTCTGCCCCAGAGCGACGCCCCGGAGGGGCAGAGCATCGCCCCCTGGTGGGCAGAGCGTCGCCCCTGGTGGGCGTGCCGGGTGGATCCCGGTCGGGCACATGCGGGAGTCTGTCTGACTGTCTCTCCCCATTTCCAGCTTCAGAAAAAAAGAAAAAGAAAAAAAAAATAGAAACATAAAACAGCATTATCATAACCTTGAATTACTAGGATCAAAGATCATTTCCATAAAGCTAACTTGTTTTTATAAATGCAAAAAAAGCTCAAACTGGTAATAAATAAAAATAGAAAAACAAAAGAATAGCAGTTTCAAAATTGAAACAATTGCCCTGGTCTAACAGCTCTGTTGGTTAGAGCATTGTCCCGAAGCGCAGAGGTTGCTGGTTCGATCCCTGGTCAGGGAACATACAAGAACAGATCAACATTCCTATCTTTCTTTCTAAGATCAATTAATAATTTTTTGTTTTTTTGTTTTCTTTTTTTACAGAGACAAAGAGAGAGTCAGAGAGAGGGATAGACGGGCAGACAGACAGGAACAGAGAGATGAGAAGCATTAATCATTAGTTTTTCTTTGCGTATTGCAACACCTTAGTTGTTCACTGATTGCTCTCTCACATGTGCCTTGACCGCTGGCCTTCAGCACACTGAGTAACCCCTTGCTCGAGCCAGTGACCTTGGGTCCAAGCTGGTGAGCTTTGCTCAAACCAGATGAGCCTGTGCTCAAGCTGGCGATCTCAGGGTCTCAAACCTGGGTCCTCCTCATCCCAGTCCAACGCTCTAACCACTGCACGACCGCCTGGTCAGACAATTAATAAAAATTTTTTAATTGAAATAATCAAATTTTATATTGCTAGATCCTATTTTACATCATATGCTTCCAAATATACACATCAACTATATTATGTGTACAAAGAAGATCAAAATTTCCTCAAAAATTTTCTCTTAGCAAAGGAGTAGCTATATATGTGAATTCTTAAAAAGTTGCTTGTATTATGGGATACTCTTCCAATAACTTTATATTGGACAACACGCCACTTTGCAAACGACACTGGAGTTTCTAATAACCTTGGTCAATCACAGTTTTGGCTATTCTGTAAATGGTACCACCATTTATCCAGTGACAAACCAAAAATATGGAATCATCCGAAATGCCTCTCTCCATGTCTGTCTGTCTCTCTCAAACCACACATCCAACAAGCCGATTCAATAGCCTATATCTTTAATCCTAGACTTTCTCCAGATCTACACATTTTATGTGTTTTGGGTCTCTGCTCAAAGCAGTTCTTTAAAAAAAAATTTTTTAAAGATTTTTATTTATTCATTTTGGGGGAGAAAGAGAGAGAGAGAGAGAGAATGGGGGCAGAGCAGGAAGCATCAACTCCCATATGTGCCTTGACCAGGCAAGCCCAGGGTTTCGAGCGTTCCAGGTCGACGCTTTATCCACTGCGCCACCACAGGTCAGGAATCAGAGCACTTCTTTAGAGATCTGCCCCATCACCTTAAAGAATAATCCTTATTCCATATCCTGTTATTGTGATTTCTGAGCATTTACCACTACTTTACATTACATATTTGTTACTGTCTATCTTTCCAAAACAAATATATGTAAATGCTGATTCTTGGTTTTGTCAATCACTCTACCTCTCATGTTAGAACAGTTTCTGGTATGTTCAGTGAACATTAGCAGAACAAATGTCATGAAAATCATCAATACTACTCATACAAGATATGTTAATGAGAACCACCTTTACTAATGTTATTTGAATGGGGAGTTATGGCTAAAATTTCCAGCTACAACATAATACTATATTGATTCAGAAAGGGATTTATTTCAAATACCTTAGAAGATAATATTTGCCCTGAAACTATTAGATTGTTCAAAAATTGAAAAGCCATTAATACTAAAGAAACATGAGAAATCTAAATAAATGTGCTTCATTAACACTGAAATAGAGAAGGCAAAATTTCTAAATTAGTGTTTATATTACTTTAATAGTAATACAGTATATCAATATAATAGCTTATATTAACATATTTATAATTTAATTTATAATTTAAAATTAAAATTTTAATTTAAAATATATATATAAATGTGTGTGTGTATATATACACAAATACTGTTAGGTAGAATGTGTATAAGTGATAAACTTAACCAAACTTAACTTTGATCAAAAACTTTTTAAAAATCCTATAAATGGGAGAATAGGAATTTTATAATCTTATATGGTATTAAACTCTGAGCCTCTGTTTCATACCTATAAAATTAAAATCATTACCTACTTCTCAGTTAAAGATTTATAATATATTCTATATAAAGTACTTATCATGGTACCTGGTTCTAATCATTAAAAATTACTTTTTTCTAGATCATAACATATTTAATACAGTGCTTTATTAACTTTATTAACTCAACTAAACTGATATATTATACATGTACAAATAAGAACTATTGCTGAAATTCCTTATCAAGTGCTACATTTCAGAAAATAATTAAAAATAATTGGCATTTTCAAATCTATGGATATAAACATACATATTTGGGTATAAGCCTCCCTGTGTGAGTGATATGTTATTAGTCTACTAAATAGAAGCAAAATTTGAATATAACCATACATTTATAAAACCATGACAAGAAAAGTCTCATATTCAAAACAACTGCAATAGACTCACTTTGACTCTTAACAGTTTCCTCATGACAATATAGGCCTTCCATAACAAGACAAAACTACAAATTGGATTTTAAAAGCCTTGTTTTAAAAGTAATTAAGATAATTTGACTAAAAAAATCAGAACTATGTATATAGTACACATATGTAAGCACACACACACAGTATAGACATATATGTCTATTTCTGTATCTATAGACAAAGAAACTCACACACACGAATATACACTGCTCACAAAAATTAGAGGATCAGGGAATGTGCAGATTCTCCAGTACTTTCAGCCTTTTGCATAGTGCATGTTCATCAATGAAATAAAAGTTGGGTTTGCATCTCATTTGCATAATCAAACTTTCTTTGACTTGATTTTCTGATGTTGTTTAATAAAAAAAATCAAATGCTTTTTTAAATCGCTTCATATTCATTTTGAAATATCCCCTAATTTTTGTGAGCAATATATGTGTCTGTAAATTCACGTAACATCTGTGGGGGGATATGTACAAAACTCTCCATGAAAGACAGCTGGAAGGGTGAGGAGGGGCAAAGCAGGCTTACTTTGTACTATATATGCCATTTATACCTTTTAAACTTGGCATCATGTGTATACAGTGTGTCCATAATGTCATGGTGCATTTTTGACCAGTCACAGGAAAGCAACAAAAGACGACAGAAATGTGAAATCTGCACCAAATAAAAGGAAAACTCTCCCAGTTTCATACCTATTCAGTGCAGTTCAGTGCACGCACAGATTTTTTAGGGCTCCTTAGGTAGCTATCCCGTATAGCCTCTACAGACTCGTCACTGACTGATGGCCTACCAGAACGGGGTTTCTCTACCAAACTGCCGGTTTCCTTCAACTGCTTATCCCACCAAGTAATGTTATTCCTATGTGGTGGCGCTTCGTTATAAACTCGCCAATATTCACATTGCACTTTGGTCACAGATTCGAATTTTTTAAATTAATTTTAATGGAGTGACATTGATAAATCAGGGTACATATGTTCAGAGAAAACATCTCTAGGTTATTTTGATATTTGATTATGCTGCATTCTCATCACCCAAAGTCCAATTGTCTTCGGTCACCTTCTAACTGGTTTTCTTTGTAACCTTCCCCTCCCCTCCCCCTTCCTCTCCTCTCCCCTACCTCGTAACCCCCACAATCTTGTCCATGTCTCTGAGACTCATTTTTATGTCCCACCTATGTATGGAATCATATAGTTCTTAGTTTTCTCTGATTTACTTATTTCGCTCAGTATAATGTTATCAAGGTCCATCCATGTGGTTGTAAATGATCTGATGTCATCATTTCTTATGGCTGAGTAGTATTCCATAGTATATATATACCAAAGCTTTTTAATCCAATCGTCCACTGATGAAAACTTAGGCTGTTTCCAGATATTTGCTATTGTGAACAATGCTTCCATAAACATGGGGGTGCATTTCTTCTTTTCAAACAGTGCTATAGTGTTCTTGGGGTATATTCCTAAAAGTGGGATAGCTGGGTCAAAAGGCAGTTCGATTTTTAATTTTTTGAGGAATCTCCATACTGTTTTCCACAGTGGCTGCACCAGTCTGCATTCCCACCAGCAGTGCAGGAGGGTTCCCTTTTCTCCACATCCTCGCCAGCACTTATTCTGTGTTGTTTTGTTGATGAGCACCATTCTGACTGGTGTGAGATGATACCTCATTGTAGTTTTAATTTGCATTTCTCTAATGATTAGTGATGTTGAGCATTTTTTCATATGCCTATTGGCCATCTATCTGTATGCCCTCTTTGGAGAAGTGTCTATTCATTTCTTTTGCCCATTTTTTGATTGGATTGTTTGTCTTCCTGGTATTGAGTTTTACAAGTTCTTTATAAATTTTGGTTATTAACCCTTTATCAGACTTATTGTCAAATATATTCTCCCATTGCATAGTTTGTCTTTTTATTCTGTTCTTATTGTCTTTGGCTATGTAAAAGCTTTTTAGTTTAATATAGTCCCATTTGTTTATCCTGTCTTTTATTTCACTTGCCCGTGGAGATAAATCGGCAAATATATTGCTGCGAGAGATGTCAGAGAGCTTACTGCCTATGTTTTCTTCTAAGATGCTTATGGTTTTACGGCTTAAGTCTTTTATCCATTTTGAGTTTATTTTTGTGAATGGTGTAAGTTGGTGGTCTAGTTTCATTTTTTTGCAGGTAGTTGTCCCAATTTTTCCAGCACCATTTGTTGAAGAGGCTGTCTTTACTCCAGTGTATATTCTTACCTCCTTTGTCAAATATCAGTTGTCCATAAAAGTGTGGGTTTATTTCTGGGTTCTCAGTTATGTTCCATTGATCTGTACGCCTGTTCTTATGCCAGTACCAGGCTGTTTTGAGTACAATGGCCTTGTAGTATAGCTTGATATCCGGAAGTGTGAAATCTCCCACTTTATTCTTCCTTTTCAAGATTGCTGAGGCTATTTGTGTTCTCTTTTGATTCCATATAAATTTTTGGAATATGCGTTCTATATCTTTGAAGTAAGTCATTGGTATTTTAATCGGTATTGCATTGAATTTATAAATTGCTTTGGGTAATATAGATATTTTAATGATGTTTATTCTCCTAACCATGAGCATGGTATATGCTTCCACTTGTTTGTATCTTCCCTGATTTCTTTTATCAATGTTTTATAATTTTCCGAGTGCAAGTCTTTAATCTCCCTGGTTAAATTTATTCCTAGGTACTTAGTTTTTTTGGTTGCAATGATGAAGGGGATTGCTTCCTTAATTTCTCTTTCTGACAGTTCATTGTTAGTGTATAAATATGCCTCTGATTTCTGAGTATTAATTTTATATCCTGCTACCTTGCTGAATTCATTTATCAGGTCCAGTACATTTTTGACTGAGACTTTAGGGTTTTCTATATACAATATCATATCATCTGCAAATGATAGTTTTACTTCTTCTTTTCCAATTTGGACGCCTTTTATTTCTTTTTCTTGTCTGATTGCTGTGGCTAGGACTTCCAGAACTATGTTGAATAAGAGTGGTGAATGGGGGCACCCCTGCCTTGTTCTTGATCTTAAGGGGATTGCTTTTAATTTTTGCCCATTGAGTATGATGTTAGCTGTGGGTTTGTCATAGATGGCTTTTATCATGTTGAGGTATGTTCCCTGTATTCCAACTTTGCTGAGAGTTTTGATGATGAATGGGTGCTAGATTTTATCAAACGCTTTTTTCTGCATCTATTGAAATTATCATGTGGTTTTTATCCTTCCTTTTGTTTATGTGATGAATCACATTGATTGATTGATTTGCAAATATTGTACCAGCATTGCCTCCCAAGAATAAATCCCACTTGATCATGGTGTATGATTTTTTTCATTTACTGCTGGATCCAGTTTACTAATATTTTGTTGAGGATTTTAGCATCTAAATTCATCAGGGATGTTGGCCTATAATTTTCTTTCTTTGTGTTATCTTTGCCTGGTTTTGGAATCAGAATTATACTCGCCTCATAAAAGGAGCTTGGAAGTCCTCCTTCCTCTTGAATTTTTTGAAATAGCTTGAGAAGGATAGGAGTTAGTTCTTCTTTGAATATTTGGTAGAATTCACTTGTGAAGCCATCAGGCCCAGGACTTTTCTTTTGGGGGAGTTTTTTGATAACTGTTTCAATCTCATTTGTTGTAATTGGTCTTGTTAGGTTTTCTGATTCTTCCAGATTAATTTTTGAAAGATTATATGTTTAAGGAATTTGTCCATTTCATCTAGGTTGTCTAGTTTTTTGGTGTACAGTTCTCTATAGTATTTTCTTACAATATTTTGAATTTCTGTTGTGTCAGTTGTTATTTCTCCACTCTCATTTCTAATTTTATTTATTTGAGTCCTCTTTTTTTCTTGGTGAGTCTGGATAAAGGTTCATCAATCTTGTTTACCTTTTCAAAGAAGCAGCTCCTGGTTTCGTTGATCCTCTGTATTGTTTCTTTAGCCTCTATGTCATTTATTTCTGCTCTGATCTTTACTATTTCCTTCCTTCTACTACCTCTGGGCTTTACTTGCTGTTCTTTTTCTAGTTCTTTTAGATGCATGGTCAAGTTGTTTATTTGAGCTTTTTCTATTTTTTTTTTTTTTTTGTATTTTTCCGAAGCTGGAAATGGGGAGAGACAGTCAGACAGACTCCCGCATGCGCCCGACCGGGATCCACCCGGCACGCCCACCAGGGGGCGATGCTCTGCCCCTCCGGGGCGTCACTCTGTTGCGACCAGAGCCACTCTAGCGCCTGGGGCAGAGGCCAAGGAGCCATCCCCAGCGCCCGGGCCATCTTTGCTCCAATGGAGCCTCGCTACTGGAGGGGAAGAGAGAGACAGAGAGGAAGGAGAGGGGGAGGGGTGGAGAAGCAGATGGGCGCTTCTCCTGTGTGTCCTGGCCAGGAATCAAACCCGGGACCCCTTGCACGCCATGCCGACGCTCTACCACTGAGCCAACCGGCCAGGGCCTTTTTCTAGCTTCTTAAGGTATGCCTGTAATGCTATGAACTTCCCTCTCAGGACTGCTTTTGCTGTGTCCCATAAATTTTGAGTTGATGTATGCTCGTTATCATTCGTTTCTAGGAATTTTTTTATTTCTTCTTTGATCTCATTGTTAACCCATTCATTATTTAATAACATGCTATTTAGTTTCCAAGTGTTTGAGTATTTTTCAGTTTTTCTGTTGTGGTTGATTTCTAGTTTTATGCCACTGTGATCAGCGAAAGTGCTCAATATGATTTCAATCTTCTTAAATTTATTGAGACCGCTTTTGTGCCCTAACATGTGGTCTATCCTAGAGAATGTACTATGAGCACTTGAAAAGAATGTATATTCTGCTGCTTTAGGATGAAAGGTTCTAAAGATATCTATTAAATCGAGTTGATCTAGTATGTCCTTTATGTCTGCTGTTTCTTTGTTAATTTTCTTTCTTGAGGATCTATCTAGTGATGTTAGTGGGGTATTGAAATCCCTACTATTATAGTATTGCTGTTGATCTCGCCCTTTAAATCCATCAAAGTCTGCTTTATATATTTAGGTGCTCCTGTATTAGGTGCGTAGATATTTATAACGGTTATATCTTTCTGTTGGATTACTCCCTTTATCATTATGTAAGTGACCTTCTTTATCTCTTACTATAGCCTTTGTTTTAAAGTCCATTTTGTCTGATATAAGTATTGCTAACCCAGCTTTTTTTTCATTTCCATTTGCCAAGTGAAATATTTTTTTTTCCATCCTTTTATCTTCAATCTATGTGCATCTTTTGTTTTAAGGTGTGTCTCTTGTAGACAGCATATGTATGAGTCCTGTTTTCTTATCCACACAGCTACCCTATGTCCTTTGATCAGATCATTTAATCCATTTACATTTTAGGTTATTATTGATATGTAGTTTATTGTCCTTTTATTCTTTAAAACTGTATTCCTCTTTTGCTATATTCTTTTTCTCCTTTGGTCTGTTTACAACAGGCCCCTTCGCATTTCTTGCAGCCTTGGTTTGGTTGTAGTGAATTCCTTGAGTTTTTTTTGTGTGTGTGTCTGGAAAGCTTTTTATTCCTCCTTCAATTTTAAATGATAGCCTTGCTGGATAAAGTAGTCTTGGTTGTAGGCTCTTGTTCTGCATTACTTTGAATATTTCTTGCCATTCCCTTCTGACCTCAAGTGTTTCTGTTGAGAAGTCGGAAGTCATCCTTATGGGGGTTCCTTTGTAGGTGTTAGTCTTTTTTTCTCTAGCAGCTTTTAATATTTTCTCTTTATCACTTAGCTTTGGTATTTTAATTATGATGTGTCTTGGTGTAGATTTCTTTGGGTTTCTCTTTAATGGAGTTCTCTGTGCTTCTTGAACTTGTGAGATGTTTTCCTGCCTTAATTGAGGGAAGTTTTCAGCTATGATATGTTTGAACAAAGTCTCTATCCCTTGTTCTTTCTCTTCTTCTTCAGGAACCCCTATGATGTGGATGTTATTATTTCTCTTCATGTTGTCACAGCGCTCTCTTAGTTTCCTCAGACTTTTTGAGTCTGTTTTCTTTTTTCTGCTCTGCTTCCTTGCCTTTATTTATCTTGTCCTCTAACTCGCTGATTCGATTCTCAGCTTCACCCATCCTGCTTTTAATTCCTTCCATTGTGTTCTTCATTTCTGATCTTGTATTTGTCTTTTCTGACTGATTCTTTTTTATTATTTCAATGTCCTTTTTTATATTTGCTATCTCTTTATTTAGATGTTCGTAATGACCATCTATTGTTGTTCTAATATCTTTGAGCATCCTAACAATCGTTATTTTAAACTCTGCATCTGGGTAATTCGGTTATATCTGACTCATTCAGGTCCTTTTCTGGGAATTTCTCGATTCATTTGTGTTGCATTTCTCTGCCTTCTCATTTTGTCTGTGTAAAAGAAGGTTTTGGCCACTAGAGTCCACTGGGTGTGGCCTCTGTGTTCCCTAGGTGTGGTCTGTCTGCAGGCCCGCCACCCCTCTGCTGTTGTTGCCTAGGGCATTCGGGTATGGGCATTGCCGGTGCCTGCCCACTGGGGCTGTTGCTGTGGTTTTCTGCCTCTCCTTCACGGGAGTGGCTGTGATTACGTGCTCGGGTGTACAAGCCTCGGAGGCCTTGGCCTTCACCCCACCCCCATGTGTGGCGTTATGCTCGGCCCTGAGGGCAGGGGTGAGCACCTTTGCTCAGCTGCGGGTCTCCGCCTGATTCCGGGCTTTTACCCCGTTCTTGCAGGAGGAGCCTGCTCGTGGGACAGCTGCAAGCCTTGGCTCCACAGGCCGGGCAGGACTGTGTGCCCATGCTCAGTAGCGGGACTCTGCCTGTCCTGGGCTTTTGGTTCCACCTCCACGGGAGGAGCTGGCTCCCAAATCAGGCCACAAGCCTCAGTTTCACAGGTGGAATTTGTCCATTTCATCTAGGTTGTCTAGTTTTTTGATGTACAGTTCTTTATAGTATTTTCTTACAATATTTTGCAACAGAGCGACGCCCCGGATGGGCAGAGCATCGCCCCCTGGTGGGCGTGCCGGGTGGATCCCAGTCGGGCGCATGCGGGAGTCTGTCTGACTGCCTCCCCGTTTTCAGCTTCAGAAAAAAAATACAAAAAAAAAAAAGAACAAAATACCTACAAATAAATCTTTCTTTAATTTTTAAAAAAATTTATTCATTGATTTTTATTGATCTGTTCTTGTATGCAACCTTGGTGTACTGGGACAATTCTCGAAACAACCAAGCTATGTGGCCAGGGTCCTAGGAATAAATATAACCAAAGATGTAAGAGACCTATACTTGAAAAATTATAAAACACTGAAGAAAGTGAGGAAGATACAAATAAGTGGAAGCAAATACCATAGTCATGAACAGGAAGACTTCACATCCTTAAAATGTCCATATTACCCAAAGCAATCTATAGGTTCAACACAATTCCTATCAAGATATCAATGGCCTATTTCACAGAACTAGAATAAATATTCCAAAATTTTATATGTAACCATAGAAAAACCTCAAAAAGCAGCAGCAATCTTGAGAAAGAAGAACCAAGTTGGAGAAATCATACTACCTGATATCAAACTATACCACAAGGCCACAGTAATCAAAACAGTATAGTAATGGCATAAAAATAGACACAGAGATCAATGGAACAGAATAGAGAGCCCAGAAATAAACCCACGCCTTTATGGTCAATTCATATTTGACAAAGATGGCAAGACCATACAATGGGATAAAGAAAGTCTATCCAATAAACGGTGTTGGGAAGATTAGACGGATATGTGCAAAAAAAATTAAACCAGACCACCTTTTTACACCATACACAAGAATAAACTCAAAATGGATTAAAGAGTTAAATATCAGACTTGAAACCATAAAAATTCTAAAAGAAAACATAGGCAGTAAAATCTCAGACATGTCTCAAAGCAATATTTTTTCTAATATATCACTTGGGGAAGGAAACTAAAGAAAAAACAAACAATGGGACTACATCAAACTAAAAAGCTTTTGCAGAGCAAAGGACACAATTGACAAAATGAAAAGACAACCCACTGAATGAGAGAATGTATCCGCTGATACATCTAATAATGGCTTAACATCCAAAATTTACAAGGAGCTTAAAAACTTAACACCAAAAGCGGTGGCGCAGTGGATAGAGCGTCGGACTGGGATGCGGAGAACCCAGGTTCAAGATCCCGAGGTCGCCAGCTTGAGCGTGGGCTCATCTGGTTTGAGCAAAGCTCACCAGCTTGGACCCACGGTCGCTGGCTTGAGCAAGGGGTTACTCAGTCAGCTGTAGCCCCACGGTCAAGGCACATATGAGAAAGCAATCAATGAACAACAACTAAGGTGTTGCAACAAAAAATTGATGATTGATGCTTCTCATCTCTCTCCGTTCCTGTCTGTCCCTATTTATCCCTCTCTCTGACTCTCTCTCTGTCTCTGAAAAAAAAAAAAACACCACCACCAAAAAACAAACAAAAAACAATCCAATTAAAAAATGGGCAAAGGTCTTGAATTGACATTTCTCCAAAGAAGACATATAGATGGCCAATAGACATATGAAAAGATGCTCAATGTCACTAATCATAGAGAAATACAACTTAAAACCACAACGAGGCATCAACTCATATTTGTAAGAATGGCTATCACCAATAAATCAACAAACAACAAGCATAGAGAAAAGGGAACCTTCATACAGTTGGTAGGAATACAGATTGGTGCAGCCACCGTAGAAAGCACTATGGAGGTATCTCAAAAAATTAAAAATGTAACTACCTTATGACCCAGCAATTATGCTTCTGAAAATATAGCCAAACAAACCCAAAGCACTAATTCAAAAGAATATATGTACCCCTATGTTCATTGCAGTGCTATTTTTACAATATCAAGATTTGGAAGCAGTCCAAGTGCCCATTAGTAGATAAATGGATAAAAAAGCTGTGATACATTTACACAATGGAATACTAATCAGTCATAAAAAAAGAAGGAAATCTTGCCTTTTGGGAAATCATGGATGGACCTGGAGATTATGCTAAATGAAATAAGCCTGTCAGAAAAAGACAAGTACCATATGATTTCACTTAAATGTAGAATCTAATGAACAAAATAAACTTAACAAAACAAAAACAGACTCATAGATAAAGAGAACAAACAGCTGTCAGAGGGAATGGGGGTTCAGGGGCTGGGTGAAAAAGGTGAAGGGATTAAGCAAAGAAAAAAATTTATCAGACACAGACAACAGAGTGGGGGGTTGCAGGCAGGAAAGGGATGGGGGAGGCGGTGGAGGGTAGAGGAAGGATAGATGGAGATGGAGGGAGACTTGATTTGTGGCGGTGAACACAAACACACAGTGCAGTGTATAGATGTATTACAGAGCTGTACACCTGAAACCTATGATTTCATTAACCAATGTCATCCCAGTAAATTCAATAAAAAATTAAGAGAAAAAAATAAAAAAATTTATTTTTCTTATTCTTTTTTTTTTTTTTTTTTGTATTTTTCTGAAGCTGGAAATGGGGAGAGACAGTCAGACAGACTCTCGCATGCGCCCGACCGGGATCCACCCGGCATGCCCACCAGGGGCGACGCTCTGCCCACCAGGGGGCGATGCTCTGCCCCTATTTTTCTTATTCTTAATGGATGTGGCCCTGGCCGGTTGGCTCAGTGGTAGAGCGTCGGCCTGGCGTGCAGAGGTCCCGGGTTCGATTCCCAGCCAGGGCACACAGGAGAAGCGCCCATCTGCTTCTCCACCCCTCCCCCCCTCCTTCCTCTCTGTCTCCCCTCCTGCAGCTGAGGCTCCATTGGAGCAAAGATGGCCCGGGCACTGGGGATGGCTCCTTGACCTCTGCCCCAGGCGCTAGAGTGGCTCTGGTCGCAACAGAGCGACGCCCCAGAGGGGCAGAGCATTGCCTCCTGGTGGGCAGAGCATCGCCCCCTGGTGGGCGTGCCGGGTGGATCCCGGTCGGGCGCATGCGGGAGTCTGTCTGACTGTCTCTCCCCGTTTCCAGCTTCAGAAAAAAAAAAAAAAAAACCTAACTAAATAAATAAACAAATAAACAACTAAGATGCCGCAAAGAATGGATGCTTCTCATCTCTCTCCATTTCTGCCTGTTTGTCCCTATTTGTCCCTCTCTCTGTGTCACAAAAAATAAAATAAAATTTATTCTTAATGGATGTAACAGATAACAGTTTATTCAAAATACGATATTTTTAACCAGGCGGTGGCGCAGTGAATAGAGCATCAGACTGGGATGTGGAAGACCCAGGTTCAAAACCCCGAGGTTGCCAGCTTGAGCACAGGCTCATCTGGTTTGAGCAAAGCTCACCAGCTTGAGCCCAAGGTCACTAGCTTGAGCAAGGGGTCAATCGCTCTGCTGTAGCCCCACCCCCACCCCCAATCAAGGCACATATGAGAAAGCAATCAATGATCAACTAAGGTGCCGCAATGAAGAATTGATGCTTCTCATCTCTCTCCCTTCTTGTCTGTCCCTATCTGTCCCTCTTTGTCTCTGTCACACACAAATATATGTATTTTTATATATGTATAAATATATATATATTTATATATATTTAGCAACAATGTATTTGATTATGTTGGCTTGTATATGTGTGTATGCTTATATGTAAATGAAATGAATTATAGCACTGATACAGGGATGAGAGAAGAATTGGGAATATTTTGTTATTATAAGATATTCACACTGTCTGACCTGTGGTGGTACAGTGAATAAAGCACTAGCCTGGAATGCTGACTGAGGTCACCAATTTGAAATGTTGGGCTTGCCCAGTCAAGGCACATACGAGAAGCAACTACAAAGCAACTTGGAGTTGATGCTTACTGCTCTCCCCACTTCTCTCTCTCTCTCCTCTCTCTAAAATCAGTAAATAGAATCTTAAGAGAAAAAAAAGATACTCTCACTACTTAAAGAAGTATAGTATTATTTGAAAGTGGACTTGTATTAGTTGTAAATATATATTTCAAACTGCAAGGCAACCAGTAAAATAACTTAAAAATAAAAAGCATAATTGACATGCTAAGAAAGAAGAGAAAAGGGCATCATATAAAACACTCAATTAAAACCTAAAAGGCAGAAGTGTGGTAGACAAAAACAGGAACAAAGAACAAGAGCAACACATAGAAAATAGAAAACACTAATAAATATGGTAGATAGTAATCCAGTGATACCAATAATCACCTTAAATATCAAAGGTCTAAATTT
Source organism: Saccopteryx leptura (assembly GCF_036850995.1). Classification (NCBI taxonomy): domain Eukaryota; kingdom Metazoa; phylum Chordata; class Mammalia; order Chiroptera; family Emballonuridae; genus Saccopteryx; species Saccopteryx leptura. The sequence continues at coordinate 348,187,031 of NC_089504.1, read as the reverse complement.
AGCAATGAAAAGAGATTGTCAGAGTAGTTTTAACAACAAAACCCAACATGTTATCTATAAGAAAACCACTTTAAATATCAAGACACATATTAAAAGAAATGGAGAAAGATAGATTATGCTAACAATCAAAAAGAAGTGGGACTAACTATATTAATTTTTTAAGTCTGCTTCAAAAACACAAAGTTAAGAGGGGCATTACATAGTAATAAAGGAGTCAACACACCAAGAAAACATAATCCTTAATCAGCATGTGTCTAACAACAATGTTTTGACACAAGGCAAAAAATGATAAAATGGCAGAGAAATAGGTGATCTACTATTAAAATTATAGACTTTAACACCCTTCTAACAGAATAGACAGATTCAGCAGCAGAAAATCAGAAGGATATAGCTGAACTTAAAAGCACCATCAATCAACTAAATATATTGACATGTATAGACTATTTCATCAAACAACAGTTGATTACACATTCTACTCAAGCTCATGTGACACATCCACCAAGACAGATCACATCTGGGTCATAAAACATACCTTAATATCCTGACCAGGCGCAGTGGATAGAGCCTAGTACTGGGATGCGGAGGACCCAGGTTCGAGACCCTGAGCTCGCCAGCTTGAGCGTAGGTTCATCTGGTTTGAGCAAGGCTCACCACCTTGAGCCCAAGGTCGCTGGCTAGAGCAAGGGGTTACTCAGTCCGCTCTAGCCCCACGGTTCAAGGCACATGAGAAAGCAATCAATGAACAACTAAGGTGTCGCAACAAAAAACTGATGATTGATGCTTCTCATCTCTCTTCGTTCCTGTCTGTCTGTCCCTATCTATCCCTCTCTCTGACTCTCTCTCTGTCTCTGTAAAAAAATAAATTTAAAAAAGGACAACAAAAAACATACCTTAATAAATTTAAAAGACTAAATATCCTAAAATGTCTGCTCTCAGACCACAATGGAATTAAACTAGAAATCAATAACAGAAAAATAGCTGGATAAATTCCAAAATACTTGGAGATTAAACAATATGCTTCTAAAAAACACATAGGTCAAAGAAAAAAATCTCAAGAAAAAATTTAAAATATTTTCAACTAAATGAAAATAAAAAATACAACTTACCAAAATCTGTAGGATGCAGTAAAAGCAATAGAGAGAAATTTATAGTATGGAAATCATATCTTAGAAAGGAAGAAAGATCTAAAATCAATCATCTAAGCTTGCATCTTAGGAAACTAAAGAAAGAACAAATTAAAGCCAAAGTAAGCAGAAGAAATAATAAAAAAATTAGAGCATAAATTAATGCAATTGAAAACAGAAAATCAATAGAGAAAAACAAAACCAAAAAGCTGATTCTTGAAAAGATCAACAAAATTGTAAGCCACTAGCCCAGCTAATAGAAAAAAGAGATAAATTACTAAAATCAGAATTGAAAAAAAGGGACAGCATTACAAATCCACGGACATTAAAATGATAATAAAGGAATACTATGAAAAATTCTGTGCATATAAATTTAATGTTTCAAGGTATTGAAACATACAATCTGTCAAAAGTCACACAAGCCTGACCAGGCGGTGGCGCAGTGGATAGAGCATCCGACTGGGACGTGGAGAACCCAGGTTCGAGACCCTGAGGTCTCCAGCTTGAGCACGAGCTCATTTGATTTGAGCAAGGCTCACCAGCTTGAGCCCTAGGTCGCTGGCTGGAGCAAGGGGTCACTTGGTCTGCTGTAGCCCCCTGGTCAAGGCACATATGAGAAATCAATCAATGAACAACTAAGGAACCACAACGAAGAATTAACGTTTCTCATCTCCCTCCCTTTCTGTCTGTCTGTCCCTATCTGTCCCTCTCTCTCTCTCTGTCTCTGCCACACAAAAAAGAAGTCACACAAGAAGAAATAGACATTCTGAATAGGTCAATAACTAACAAATAAATTGAATCAATAATCAATAAGCTTCCAAAACAGCACCAGGCCCAGATGGGTTCACTCGTGAATTCTACCAAACATTTAAGGAAATAATTATACTCATCCTCTATAATCTCTTCCAGAGGATAGAAGCAGAAGGAATACTTCTTCACTTACTTTATGAGACCAGCATTACCATAATATCAAAGTTAGACAAAGACATTATGAGAAAACTACAAATCATTATCTCTTATAAACATACATGCAAAAATCCTTAAAAAAAAAAAAAGAAAATCAGCAAATTGAATCTAACAATGTCTAAAAAGAACTACATACCATGACCAAGTGGGATTTATCCCAGTATGCATGGCTAAAATTAATTAATGTATTCCATCACATCAACAGACTAAAGAAGAAAAATCAAATAATCATATCAACAGATGCAGAAAAAGCATCTGACAAAACCTAACACCCATTAATGACAAAAACTCTCAGCAAACTAGAAATAAAGATGAACTTCAACTTGATAAAGAATATCTATAAAATTTCTACAGTTGCTTGACCAGGCAGTGGCGCAGTGCATAGAGTGTTGGACTAGGATGTGCAGGACCCAGGTTCAAGATCCCGAGGTCGCCAGCTTGAGCGTGGGCTCATCTGGTTTGCGCAAGTCTCACCAGCTTAAGCCCAAGGTCGCTGGCTTGAGCAAGGGGTCACTCGGTCTGCTGTTGCCCCCCCCCCCCAATCAAGGCACATATGAGAAATCAATCAATGAACAACTAAGGTGCCGCAACAAAGAATTGATGTTTCTCATCTCTCTCCCTTCCTATCTGTCCTTCTCTCTCTGTCTCTGCTACAAAAAAAAAAAAATCTAGTTAACATACTTAACGGTGAGAAACTGAGCTTTCCAGCTAAGATGAAGAATAAGGCAAGGATTTCCCCTCTCATCACTGCTTTTCAACATCATACTGCACTTCTAGCTGACACAACAAGACAAGAAAAGGAAATAAAAGGTAGAAATAAAACTCTTTGCTTACAAATGACAAGGTCATGTAGAAAATAACAAAGATTTGACAAAAAGCTCCTAGAACGAACAAGCGATGATGGTAAGGTTGCAGGATACAAGGTTAATATATATATAAGTCAATCACTTCCCAATATACTAGCAATGAATACGTAGTATTTGAAATTAAAAACACATTATCACCCACCAAAATAAAATACTTAGATATAAATCTGACAAAATATGTATTAAGAGCCATATGAATAAAACTACAAAACTCTGATGAAACATACCAAGAAAGAACTAAATAAATGAATAAGATGACTCAATATTGTCAAGATGTCAGTACTTCTCAACTTGATCTACAGATTTGATGCCAATTCCAGTCAAAATTCCAGAAAGTTATTTTGTGGATATTAAAAAGCTGCCTCTGGCCCTGCCTGGCTGGCTTAGTGGTAGAGCGTCAGCCGTGTGTGTGGATATCCGTGTTTGATTCCCGGTCAGGGCACACAGTAGAAGCGACCATCTGCTTCTCCACCTCTCCCCCTCATCCTTCTCTCTCTCTCCCCCCCCCCCCAGCCATGGCTTGGTTGAAGCAAGTTGGCCCTGGGGGCTGAGGATGGCTCCATAGCCTTGCCTCAGGTGTTGAAAATAACTCAGTTGCCCAGCAACAAAGCAATGGCCCCAGATGAGCAGAGCATGGCCCTATAGGGGGGCAGGCCAAGTGGATCCTGATCGAGGCGCAAGTGGGAGTCTGTCTCTCTGTGTCCCTGTTTCTCACTTAAGAAAAAAAGAAAATCTGATCCTGGCCCTGGCTGGTTGGCTTAGTGGTAAAGCATTGGCTTGGTATGTGAATGTCCTGGGTTCAATTCTTGGTCAGGGAACATAGGAGAAGTGACCATGTGCCTCTCTACCCTTTCCCTTCCCCCTTCTCTCTCTCTCTCTTTTTCTCCTGCAGCCATGGCTCGATTGGTTCGAGCACGTCGGCCCCAGGCACTGAAGATGACTCAGAGCCTCGTCTCAGGCACTAAAAGTAGCTCAGTTCCAAGTATAGCCCCAGATGGGTAGAGCATTGGCTCCAGATGGGGGTTGCTGGGTGGATCCTGGTCAGGGCGCATGCTAGAGTCTATCTCTCTATCTCCCCTCCTCTCACTTGGAAAAAGAAGAAAAAATGAATAAAAACTGATTCTAAACGTTATATGGAGAGGCAAACAACTCACAACACACAACTCCATACTGAAGAACAAAGTCAAAGGACTGACAGTACCCAACTTCAAGGCTTACTATAAATCTACAGTAATCAAGATGGTGTGGTACGAGAAATATGAGATATAAACAAACAGAATATAACAGAGAGCCTAGAAATAGATCCATATAAATACAGTCAGTTGATTTTTGGCATAAAAGAGAGTAATACAATAGAACTAGCTTTTCAACACATGGTGCTGGAAGAACTGGACATACACACATGCAAAGAAAATTAATCAGAACACAGACCTTTTATAAAAATTAACTCAAAATTAATTACAGACCTTAATGTAAAATGCAAATCTATAGAACTCCTAAAAGATAACACAGGAAAAAACATAGTTGACCCTGGGTATGGATGACTTTTTATTTTTATTTATTTTTAAAGATTTTATTGTTTTTTTTATTTTATTTTTCTTTTACAGAGAGAGAATCAGAGAGAGGGATAGAGACAGACAGACAGGAACGGAGAGAGATGAGAAGCATCAATCATCAGTTTTTCGTTGCGACACTTTAGTTGTTCATTGATTGCTTTCTCATATGTGCCTTGACCGTGGGCCTTCAGCAGACCAAGTAACCCCTTGCTCAAGTCAGCGACCTTGGGTCCAAGCTGGTGAGCCTTGCTCAAACCAGATGAGCCCGCACTCAAGCTGGCAACTCGAACCTGGGTCCTCCACATCCCAGTCAGAAGCTCTATTCACTGCACCACCGCCTGGTCAGGCTTATTGTTTTTTTAGAGAAAGGTGACGCAGTGGGGGGTAAGAAGCAACAGCTTCTAGTTGTAGCTGCTTTTCATATGTTCTTTGACTGGGCAAGCCCAGGGTTTCAAACTGGTGACCTCAGCATTCCAGGTCGCCAGGTCAATGCTTTATCCACTGCACCACCACAGGTCAGGCTGGTGATGACTTTTCAGATACAACATCAAAGGGATGATCCATGAAAGAAATAAATATTAACCTGGACTTCATTATAATGAAAATTTTCTGTTCTGAGAAAGACAATGTCAAGAGAATGAGAAGACAAGTCACTGACTGAAAATATTTGCAAAAGACACATCTGATAAAGGACTATTACCCAAAATGTATAAAGAATTCTTAAAACTCAGCTATATGAAAAAGAACAATCCAACTAATACTGCATAAAAGACCTAAACAGGATATATACGGATGGCAAGTAAGTATATGAAAAGATGTTCAACAGCATGTCATTAGGAATCTGCAAATTATAACAATAATGACATACCACTACACACCTCTTCAAATGGCCAAAATCCAAATGCTGGGGGGCATGTAAGGCAACAGAAACTCTCATTCATTGATGAGGGCATGCAAAATGGTAGTTTAGAAGACAGTTGGCAGTTTCTTACAAAATTAAAAACAGTCTTATCATAGGATCCAGCAATCGCGCTCCTTGGTACTTATCAAAAGGAGTTGAAAACTTACATGCTTACAACAACCTGCACATAAATATTTGTATCACCTTTATTCATAATGGCAAAACTTGGAAGTAACCAAGAAGTCTTTCAGTAGGTGAATGGATAAACAAACTGGTACATACAGATAATGGGATATTGACAGTTACAAATTATTCACCTATTGGCCCTGGCCAGTTGGCTCAGTGGTAGAGAGTCGGCCTGGCGTGCAGGAGTCCCGGGTTCAATTCCCAGCCAGGGCACACAGGAGAAGCGCCCATCTGCTTCTCCACCTCTTCCCCTCTCCTTCCTCTCTGTCTCTCTCTTCCCCTCCCACAGCCAAGGCTCCATTGGAGCAAAGTTGGCCTGGGCGCTGAGGATGGCTCTGGTTGCAACAGAGCGACGCCTCGGATAGGCAGAGCATTGCCCCCTGGTGGGCATGCCAGGTGAATCCCAGTTGGGCACATGCGGGATTCTGACTGCCTCATTTCCAACTTCAGAAAAATACAAAAAAAAAAAAAAAAGACCTATCAATCACAGAAAAGACCCAAAAACCCACAATAAAACTTAATGCATATTACTAAATTTAAAAAGTCAATCTGAAAAGGCAACATACTGCATGACTCTAACTAAAACTCAGTAACATTCTGGAAAAGATAAAACTATGGTGACAGTAAAAAGATTAGTAGTCCCAGGGATTACAGGGAAGGGCTGAATAAACAGAAGCACAGAGGATTTTTATGGCAGTGAAACAATTCTGTATTATACTATAATGGTGGATACATGTCACTAAACATTTGTCAAAACCTACAGAATGTATAACACCAAGAGTGAGCCCTAATGTAAACTATGGATTTTGAATGATAATGAGGTGTCAATAGTAGGTTCATCAACTGTAACAAATGTGCCACTCTGGTTTGGGATGCTAACCATAGGGGAGGCAATGCAAGTGTGGAGAAAGGGAATATATGGGAAATCTCTATTTTCCACTGAATTATGCTGTGAATTTAAAACTGCTCTAAAAATAATAAAGTTCATAATTTAAAAATAAAATAAAATCACCACTGAATTCAGAAAACAGGATGCCTTGAAGGTCCCCCAAAAACTGGGAAAATATTTGGATCTTCAATGTAGCCTGAAATAGTGATTAGCTTATGCATTAATATACCCATTCTTCAGAAGAGTAATAGCACATAACAGACTTCATGTTCAAAATTCCCAAAACTCAATACACTCAGGAACAGTAAATAAACCAGAGACAAAATAAGAACATTATCTCAGACATAAGGCCATTTTAATGCTTGAAAACCTCTAAAAGCTACCTCAAAGAGATATTATGCTAGATTCTAAGTCTTTTAAAAGTCTATACCACTGGAATATACAACAAACTAAAACAATTTGCCAAATATATTTAATAGTAACATGGCATATTATACATATATCAGTTTCAACTAAGAACCTAGGAGAATCTCATAGGGTTTTTCCTCTTTTTAATGAGACTGCTATGTTCAAGTCTTATCTTCATGTTCAAGTGATAAAGAACATGTGTAACACACCAGTTCCCTGCACTTCCTCTTCAGAGGTTGCAAATTCAACAGAATTCAGTATGGCCCACAAATATGTTTTTTGGCCAGAAAAGAACTTAAAAGTTGATTATAGTTGTGTGAAACATGTACTCTCTTGTTTAGCCTCTGTCTCAACATTCTTTTTTTGTGTGTGTGACAGAGACAGTGACAGGGACAGACAGACAGGAAGGGAGAGAGATGAGAAGCATCAATTCTTTGTTGCAGCTCCTTAGTTGTTCATTGATTGCTTTCTCATATGTGCCTTAACCGGGGGGTACAGCAGAGCAAGTGAACCCTTGCTCAAACCAGCGACCTTGGGCTCAAGCCAGTGACAATGGGGTCATGTCTATGATCCCACACTCAAGCCAGTGAGCCAGTGCTCAAGCTGGATTAGCCCACACTCAAGCTGGTGATCTCAGGGTTTCAAACCTGGGATCTCTGCGTCCCAATCCAATGCTCTACCCACTGCGCCACTGCCTGGTCAGGCTGTCCCAACATTCTTATTTTCCTATATCCAGCCTAATTCACTCATGTTTATTATTTGCTTACCCTCAAGGGTAACTTTAGTTTGAGGCCCCAACCATACATCATTATTTTCATAATTAAAGTTATACTTGGGTTCCTTTCATTTAAAATGTCCTTATGAAATTCTATATCTTTTTTCAATATACTGTATTTGTATTAAAAAAGAGATATTTCCCTTCTCTTTCTGTCTTCTTGGTTTGGAGGCTAGCACTGAGGTGTGTTATGTATTTTCAGAATGACAACATAGAAACTCTCATGCAAAAGAGATGGTCGTTTATTAATGGTATTATTATTAATCCACACATAATTGTATGACAGAATATATATTACTAATAGTTGGATAAAGGCTTATGATCAAGTGTCAAGAAACATTCCTCTTTTTTTCAGGTTAACAGCTCTAAATTATTAATGTTTGGCAATATTTCTTCTAAGCTGTTTTATCCTTTTATTAAATATACATATGTACAATATATATGCACACATTGAAAAATATATTCCTACTTCAAGAATAAACATGTTAAAGTTTACGTGCCTTATTATGGATAAACCAAAGTGATGCTGGTGGATCTGAAACTATAGTATATAGAATTTTGTATGAAATATTATCTCATTGATGAAAAAAAATATTTTTCTTACACAGCTAATTCTGCAAACATATACTTGGTAGAGTATTCTAAGGGAAAAGTTGGTACAAACTGTCAAGTGAACATTCTCTATGTGGCCCAAGCCATCTATTAATGATAAATTAAAAGACTCTTTACCTGTCAGGACCTGAGTTCAGGCACTCAAAAGTTTCGTATTTCTCTTGCAGAAGCTGAGGACAATACTAATCCTTGCACTGTGTAGGGAGGTGCATTCCTTGCACTGGATTAAGTGCTAGTGATTTCACCAACCCTTGAAGTGCAGAACAGTAAAAAAACAGTTTTTAGCCGTTTTTCTTACTGATTTCTCATTTTTAAAATATTATACAGATTTCAAACAGGTTTTAAAATAAGTTACTTCTGTTTAAAAGGCAGTGCCTTGGTTTAAAGAGACACAAGCCAATAGGTCTTTCTGGGTTACTGGACATATCACAAGATGGCCTTTTTCATCAATTAAAAACTCACACAAAGCAGCAATAATTTTATGCCTTCAAAATAATTATTTTACCATAAAGCACAAAATTTTGGTGGCTACAGATATGCTGATCAGTCTTTCAGAAGGCACTCAACAGTATTAATAGGTACTACAGGAGATTAGCTGGGTAAATGGTATCTCTCCTATTGAATCATTTGTTCCTCTGCCATCAGCATACAGCCCTGGAAGGATTTGGCAGTCAAATTCTCAACTACTAGTTTATAAAGAAACAATACGTTATACTCTTTCATAAGATAAAAATTTAAAAATGCTATTATGTCCAAGGGCAAAATTAAACTATATATATATATATATATATATATATATATATATATATATCGCTACATATATATCTAGAAGGCCAAATCTATCTTTGTTTCTGATTGAAAACTTAAAATAACAAATTCATACAAGTTCTCATTCTCTTACACTTTAAAATAAAATGGGCTTACACAGGACTCCAGTATTTTCCTGTTGCTGCAGGAGAAATGGGCTGAGAAATGTACCCTAGCTAGTTGTAAAGAAAATATTTTATGTATCTAAAAATGTTTGTTTTATCTGAATTCTTTCCAAATCTTCATTTCCTCTAAGTTTTCATTTCTCTTCAGACCCTCTGAGTGAGAACATTAACACTGTTTCCTTGAGATTCAGATCACTATGAGTTCAGATCATTTAAGTTCTTAGAATTCTTACTTGACATTTTAGTAGAGGAAGATAAAAAACAAACCTGAGCTGAAACCATGCCAGCTGGACAGCACACATTTCTTTTACTATCTCTACCAAACACCATTTAAAAACCCAACGCTGAATTTAAATGTTCTCTACCTACAACAAAGAAAGCTTGCCTTAATATGCTTGGCTAAGGTGCTTTCATTCTTCTTCAGATAAAGAAATTAAATAAGGCTCAGGCCAAGTAGCTCAGTTGGTTAGTGCACTGTCCTGATACATCAAGGTTGTGGGTTTCATTGCAGGTTAGGGCACATACAAGAATCAACCAATGGATGCATAAATAAAGTGGAACAACCAATCGATGTTTTTGTATCCCTTCCCCTCTCTCTCTAAAATCAAGTAATTAAAAAAAAAGGAAATTAAATACTCTCTCCTTCATTTACCAAACAATTTTTAAAAAGTTGGTATGTATTCAAAATGCACTTGAAAGATCTGTTCCTCTAACTTAAAATCGCAGTAGTTTGATCTCAGTTTAATAGAAATACTTCCTGGCAATATGGTCAACTGCTACTTGTTTTGTCTTTCTATGGACAAGCTAATTAATAAAAATTCATGGAATAACTATTGCTAGGCCTTAAAATGTTACTTGTATGCTTTTCAGTAGTATAATGTAAAGGAGAGGGGAACCAACAGCAACAAATGTAAATTAAAACGTCAAATTTCTAACTTATTTTATGTCAAACAAGAAGACTTTCTAAGAGGGAGTCCTGGAGTAGTCGAGACTAACCAATAAGCCATTTTGACAAGAAATGTCAAGGTGTAGTAAAAAGTAAAAAGCAATTTAGCTCCAATATTAATATACCTATGAGTTCATGGCAAACTTGTTAACTATTTTTTCCCTTTTTTTTGACAGAGACAGATAGGGACAGACAGGAAGGGAGAGAGAGATGAGAAGCATCAATTCTTCGTTGCGGTACCTTAATTGTTCATTGATTGCTTGCTCGTATGTGCCTTGATAAGGGGGGGTTAGAGCAGAGTGAGTGACCCCTTGCTCAAGCCAGCAGCAACCTTGGGCTCAAGCTAACAACTATGAGGTCATGTCTATGATCCCACACTCAAGCTGGTGAGCCCGTTCTCAAGCCGGATGAGCCTGCGCTCAAGCCAGCAACCTCGGGGGTTCAAATCTGGGTCCTCTGTGTCCCAGTCTGACAATCTACCCACTGTATACCTCCTGGTCAGGCAAACTTGGTAACTTTAAAAAATGCAGTTTATGTAGAAATGAGTCCATGCCAAAATGATTACTAAATTTAATCCTTATTGTAATTACAAGGTCTAAAATAGTTCTCACTATAGTGAGATATCCACTGAGTTCCCACACATTCTATATACCATGTTTCTTTTTAATCTATTCCTCCCCTATAACTAACTCCATCACCTAACTTTTAACCTTCATATTTGATCTCATTAAGCAAGTATTTTTCTCTCAATTATGAGTAAACCAACTAAATTTTAATCTATAATTCAAGAGGAAAAAAAATCTTTAAGAAAACCACATATGAACTGAGCCCCCCTGATGAACTTTCCATGTTCAAATTGCTTAATTTTTAAAATAACGATTCACCTTTATTTGCATGGTATTATAGTCATTTTATATTTAAAAATGTGATCTGTCTAGAGGCATAAAATAAGTTATTGTTTGAAATAGAATTAAAAGTGTGACCTTTTCTTTATCTTATAATACAGTCAGATTACAATATTCAAATATTTCCCATGAATATCTAAAGAATTTTCCTATTTCTAAAGTCACAGACCTTGATTATCTTCTTAAACTAAAAATGTACATTTACACACACAGCAGCACACAAAAATATAGGGCAGGGCAAAAGTAGGTTTATAGCTGTTCATATGAAAAATAATATATTAATAATACAAGAATAAATTCTATGTTTCATGTGCTCACAACTGTAAACACCTCTTTTTGCTCCATCCTTCACATATCATACACATACAAATAGGGACAACAAATTTAAATGAAAAACAGCTCTTACCTTCATCTCCCTCTGGTACATATGATGCTGTTATAATGTCAATATCAGCACAATTCATCACAATCTGATTGGTTGCCTGCCTCACCTAAGGGGAAAGAAAATCCAGCAGTGTCAGAAATAGCTTGACTAATAATATTTACATCTTCATCTTGGCCTAATGTATGTCACAGGCAATTTTTAAAAACTCAGACATCACTAAAACCTAAACTATTTGTGCATCAATGATAGAGATAAACAAGCAGTTTTAAGTAATCAAAAGCAATTCACATATTAAAAGTAGTAATAAATGCATAAGTATTCACAGAATTTAAATATCTGACTAGCGAGCTACAGTAAAAGCAATTTTTTTCTACTAAAACCCTAATTTATAACTACTTTTCAAATTTTTATTTGAGAGACATCAATTTGTTGTTCTACTTATCTATGTATCCATTGGCTGATTCTTGTATGTGTCCTGACCAGAGATCAAACCCGCAACCTTGGCGTATCAGAATGATGCTCTAACCGACTGCTACCCAGTCAGGACCTAAAACTACTTAATTATTTTTAATTTCAAAAAAAAATTTAATAAGAAAATATTTCTTATATGTTGCAGTTAATTATGTATTATAACCAATAATCCATCATGAAACCTTTTTATTATAAGGATGGGAGAAGAAAGCTAGTATCACAGACTACATCAAAACTTCATAAAACACTCTTTAAATTTTTTTTTCCCCAAAGAAACATTTTGATGTAACAGATACTAATGACTCATCACTACGACTAAATCAAGTTTTAGGGCTTTGTCTTGCTTTATATCCAAAAAATAAATAAAATATAGAAATAATCAAAATCCTTTCCTCTCTGCCTCATTCCCTGGAGATAAACACACACTATCCTAAGGCTAACGTAACTTTCTCGTTTATGTTTAGTAATTTTGCTACATGTATAAAAATCAGCAAACACCCCTGGCCAGTTAGCTCAGTGGCAGAGCGTCGGCCTGGCGTGCAGGAGTCCCGGGTTTGACTCCTGGCCAGGGCACACAGGAGAAGCGCCCATCTGCTTCTTCACCCCTCCCCCTCTCCTTCCTCTCTGTCTCTCTCTTCCCCTCCTGCAGCCAAGGCTCCATTGGAGCAAAAGTTTGCCCGCGCTGAGGGTGGCTCTGTGGCCTCTGCCTCAGGCGCTAGAATGGCTCTGATTGCGGCAGAGCGACGCCCCCCGTGGGCGTGCTGGGTGGATCCCGGTCAGGCACATGGGGGAGTCTGTCTGACTGCCTCCCTGTTTCCAACTTCAGAAAAATGCAAAAAAAAAACAACCCCAAAAAACAACAACAAAAACAAAACAAAAGAAAATCAGCAAACAATGTCGTCTATTTTGTATAAATAGTATATATAACCTTCTGCAACCTGCTTTTTTCATTTAACATTGCTTCTGAGATGGGTAAATGCTGTAAATGTATATCTAATTCATCCATTTTAACTCCTGTATAGTAGTATTTTATTCTATAAATAAACCAGTTATTTATCCATTTCCTTCCTGAAGAAAAATTACTTCTACTCTTTTTGTTACTACAGGCCCTGGCCAATTAGCTCAGTCGGTTAGAGCGTCATCCTGAAGCTCCAAGATAGTGGGTTTGATCCCTGCCTGGTCAGGGCACATATGGGTAGCAACCAATGAATGCACAACCAAGTGGAACAACAAATTAATACTTCTCTATCTCTCTCTCTCTTCCGATCTCCCCCTCCCTCTCTCCCTTTCTTCCTGTCTCTCTAAAATCAATTCTAAAAAGTACTATAATAAACATCTTGATCCATGGTTTCTTTTTTTTTTTTTTTTTTTTTTTTTTTTATTATTATTCATTTTTAGAGAGGAGAGAGAGAGGAGAGAGAGACAGAGAGAGAGAAGAGGGGAGGAGCTGGATGCATCAACTCCCATATATGCCTTGACCGGGCAAGCCCAGGGCCTCGAACCGGCGACCTCAGCATTTCCAGGTCGATGCTTTATCCACTGCGCCACCACAGGTCAGGCCATGGTTTCTTGTATATGTTTTCTTACCAAGAATTGCCAAATTATCCTCCAGAGTAGGCTCAACTGACACTGCCATGAGCAAAGAATAAAGAAATTTCACTTTCAGCATCCTCCAAAAAACTAAAATTTTTGACAATCAGATAGGTATTAAATGGCATTCCATTGTTGTTTTAATTAGAATTTCCCCAATTACTAGTAACATCGGTCACTAAGCATTTCTATTTTTGCCAATAAGTTTTTCCTCTGCAAATTGCTTGTCTGTAACCCTTGCCCATTTTTCAATTTGGTTGTAATCTTTTTTCTTTCTTTCTTTTTTTTTGTATTTTTCTGAAGCTGGAAACGGGGAGGCAGTCAGACTCCCGCATGCGCCCAACCAGGATCCACCCGGCACGCCCACCAGGGGGCGATGCTCTGCCCATCCGGGGCGTCACTCTGTTGCAACCAGAGCCATTCTAGTGCCTGAGGCAGAGGCCATGGAGCCATCCCCAGTACCCGGGCCATCTTTGCTCCAAAAGAGTCTTGGCTGCTGGAGGGGAAGAGAGAGAGAGAGAGGAAGGAGAGGGGGAGGGGTGAAGAAGCAGATGGGCGCCCCTTCTGTGTGCCCTGGCTGGGAATCAAACCCAGGACTCCTGCACACCAGGCTGACACTGTACCACTGAGCCAACCGGCCAGGGCTAGTTGTAATCTTTTTATATATATGTTGCATTAAATAAAATCTCAAATTCATTTTCAGACATTTGAATGGTCTATATCTAAAATAACAAAATATAGATACCCTAAATCACAACAAATGCCTCCCGAGGCCAGCCAAGCAGAAAAGTGCAGTAGGACAGGTGAAAGGCATGCAAAAAGGAGGAGGAAGTAGACAATTCTTGGAGCCAATCAATTATAACTGAAAAGGAGATTTAGTGTTGATAGATCTTCCAATTTTTTTTCTTCTTCTTCTTTTTTTTTTTGTATTTTTCCAAAGTTAGAAGCAGGGAGGCAGTCAAACAGACTTCCGCATGCACGGGACCAGGATCCACCCATCATGCCCAGCAGGGGATGTTGCTCCATTGTGGCGGGAGCCATTCTAAAGCCTGAGGCGGAGGCCATGGAGCCATCCTCAGTGCCCGGGCCAACTTTGCTCCAATGGAGCCTTGGCAGCGGGAGGGGAAGAATCAGAGACAGAGAGAAGAAGGAGAGGGGGAAGAAGCAGATGGACGCTTCTGTGTGCCCTGGCCGGGAATCGAACCCATGACTTCCACAAGCTGGGCCGACGCTCTACTGCTGAGCCAACCAGCCAAGGCCAAGACCTTCCAATTTTAAAAAAGGTACAAATTCAGATTCATGTGTAACCTCCTAATTTTTAGTTGATGACAACTAATTCAGAATGTTCAAAAACATTGTAGACCAAACAAAACCCATATATAGGTCAATAGTGCCTTAAGATCACTGAACAGACCATAAAACTAGGTAAACATCCAGGAGTAATGTAATACTTGTATGAAAAAAGCTATACCTAAGTGTAATTTTATTAACAACCCATACATAAACATGATTAACTTTAAAATATCAGACCTAGGCCCTGGCCAGTTGGCTCAGTGGTGGAGCATCGGCCTGGCGTGCGGAGGTCCTGGGTTCGATTCCCAGCCAGGACACACAGGAGAGGCGCCCATCTGCTTCTCCACCCCTCCCCCTCTCCTCCCTCTCTGTCTCTCGATTCCCCTCCCGCAGCGAGGCTCCATTGGAGCAAAGATGGCCCAGACACTGGGGATGGCTCCTTGGCCTCTGCCCCAGGCACTGGAGTGGCTCTGGTCACAACGGAGCGACACCCCAGAGGGGCGGAGCATCACCCCCTGGTGGGCGTGCCGGGATCCCGGTCGGCGCATGCGGGAGTCTGACTGTCTCTCCCCGTTTCCAGCTTCAGAAAAAAAAAAAAAAAAAAAAAAAAAAAAAAAAATATTATATATATATATATATATATATATATCACAGACCTATATTACAGATAATGTTTTTAAGTCTGTAATAGACTGTCAAAATCTCTTAACACATAAAGTGTTGGCTTATTTAAAAAAAAAATCCTTCTCAGCCTGACCAGGCGGTGGCGCAGTGGATAGAGCGCCAGACTGGGATGAGGAAGGACTCAGGTTCGAGACCCCGGGGTTGCCAGCTCATCTGGTTTGAGCAAGGCTCACCAGCTTGGACCCAAGGTCGCTCACTTGAGCAAGGGGTTACTTGGTCTGCTGAAGGCCCGCGGTCATGGCACATATGAGAAAGCAACCATGAGAAAGCAATCAATGAACAACTAAGGTGTCGCAATGAAAAACTGATGATTGATGCTTCTCATTTCTCTCCGTTCCTGTCTGTCTGTCCCTATCTATCCCTCTATCTGCCTCTCTCTCTGTCCCTGTAAAAAAATAAAAATAAATTTTAAAAAATCCTTCTCATAAATCAAATCTTCCTATTCCTAATCAAAAATGTAATTTCATAAACATTTTTTAAAATTTAGTAAGTGATAATATTCCTTCACAATATTTATTTCACCAGAACATACCTCAACACTAAAACTTTTATTTCCCAACTGACCACTCATTTAGCACTTGAACAAAGAGTAAAAAATCTTTGCCTATTCATAAAATAACTTTTTTAAAATTCAGAAACAAAACAACAAAATATACTCAGAAACAGAGAAATGAAGCACTTACTAGTGCTTCATTTACCAAAGGGTAAAATGAATCAAAGCCTTCCAGAGTCGGAAGTTTATGCCAACAGAATAGTAACAGTAGTTTAATTATGCATCTTCATCTCTATCTAGTCGACCATATTTTAATCCATCAACATCTACAGTGAATTTAATGGCAGCCAAGCAGTTTATCTACCAATGTCAAGATATCTGTACAACACTAACTATGCCAAATAATACTATTTATCTCACTATTATACCATTCTGTGGGAAGGTGTGTATTTTGGAAGGGCACAGTGCACAACATCCAGTTATAGCAGTGATTTTCAACCTTTTTTGAGCCGTGGCACATTTTTTACATTTACAAAATCCTGGGGCACACCACCTACAAAATGACACAAAATGACACTCTAACACAGTACATATTATACATATATAGTTAATAATATATTTCTAAATGTATTTATACTCACACCTGACCATGTCTCACGACACACTGGTTGAAAAACACTGAGTTATAGGTATATGCCAATTCCTCCTGTGATTAGGGAAAACTCACTTGTTTATACTAATCAAGCTATTTGTTGAAGAGCTACTATTTTTGTTTTGGGGGAAAAAATGTCATTTCTGGAAGAGTGGGAGGAAAGAAACAAAGGAATAAACAAAATAATAGAACTCCACTAATAGAACTCAAATTTTAAAAATCAGACAGTATATTGTCTCATATTAAGATGCATTTTTAGCCTGACCAGGCGGTGGCACAGTGGATAGAGTGTCGGACTGGGATGTAGAGGACCCAGGTTCGAGACCCCGAGGTCACCAGCTTAAGCATGGGCTCATCTGGTTTGAGCAAGTCTCACCAGCTAGAGCCCAAGGTCGCTGGCTCAAGCAAGGGGTCACTCAGTCTGCTGTAGCCCCCAGGTCAAGGCACATATGAGAAATCAATCAATGAACTAAGGAACTGCAACAAAGAATTGATGTTTCTCATCTCTTTCGCTGCCTGTCTGTCTGTCCCTATCTGTCCCTCTCTCTGACTCTCCCTGTCTCTGCCACACACACACACACACACAAAAGATGCATTTTTAAACAACAGGGTAATCCATAGAAAGTGCTTGTAGTCGCATTTAGTGCCTGATACACAGTAATCACTGAATAGATATTACTGAGGTACACATACAAAGAACAAGATCAAATGTGCTCTAATCATATAGATGTTACTCTGAATATCATCTAACAGCATTCACCTAACAGTTTATAAAGTGGATGACCACAATGATATAAAATTTAAGAACTATGTGCTGTAAAACATAGCACTTTGGATATCAGCATATATGTACTGCCCAAGGAAGGTAATCTATCTATATAAATAAAAATGTAAATGTTCATTTGTTCAAAATCTTAAATCTCTGAAAGTTCTTCACTGATTGCTTTGAAATCTTGACACAACATTGCATTCGAATACGCATGTGTTTTTATATACCTACGAATACTCACGTTTTTAAATACCTACTATTATATAGATGTCACAGCTGTGACAGGTAAAAACATGCTTTTTTTAAAAAAAAACAGCGCCATCTGTTGGATGTAAAAGCAACACACACTATACTAAATATTTTACAATTATATGTTGTGTGTTCTAGAGTCAGTAAACCAATCTCTATATCTGCACAGACAATGGAACAACAAAAAATACTGTATACCCACAAGCACTGTGAAATTAAACATATTAGAAACATGCGCTTTCTCTTTTCTTTCTTTTCCATTTAACCAGACTGAGTCATAGCAACGCATGGCCGGGTACAGCTAGTTTAAAATATCCATACAGACTTAAGCGTATGCATCTATACCAGGGGTCCCCAAACTTTTTACACAGGGGGCCAGTTCACTGTCCCTCAGACCATTGGAGGGCCGGACTATAAAAAAAAACTATGAACAAATCCCTATGCACACTGCACATATCTTATTTTAAAGTAAAAAAACAAAACGGGAACAAATACAATATTTAAAATAAAAAACAAGTAAATTTAAATCAAGAAACTGACCAGTATTTCAATGGGAACTATGGGCCTGCTTTTGGCTAATGAGATGGTCAATGTGCTCCTTTCATTGACCACCAATGAAAGAGGTGTGCCCCTTCCGGAAGTACAGCGGGGGCTGGATAAATGGCCTCAGGGGGCCGCATGTGGCCCGCGGGCCGTAGTTTGGGGACCCCTGATCTATACTATAATACTGCTCTTTTTGATGCTTTCCCAAAAATAGCACTAATTCTGTATACGATTTCTCACATATTAACACCATCATGTTAGTGCATATTACCTGTGTGTTCTACTTATCAAAACTACATAGGTAAATGAAAAGGATTTTCAGCATTAAGGTTTTCAGGCTCCAAGCTTACAAGAGAACAAATGTTAAAGTTGGAATATAAAACTGTGTTAATAACAAGCTCATTTTCAACTTTACCATTTGATGTTATTAAAGAATGGAATGCTAGTATATTCTTCTTTGTTTCAAACCCAGGGTTAATTAAGTCTTCTTGGTGTCTCATACAAACTGCACTTCAACAGAACCAAAGCTAAGTATAACGGCTCTACTGAAGAGGCAGCCTGACCATGTGTAAGAATTTTACAGTGGAAGTTTCCTATGAGCTATGAAGGCAGCAATCTGAGACAATTATTTTTCCTGAATGAGTCTTTACTACAATCACTCAAGAGTACACCTTACATGTACTATATAGTAAGACTGAAGAGGTTTCTTTTCTGATTGCCAAAGACCTAAGATTTTAGGTGTTTATTTTAGAGAGAGGATAGAGAAATGTGAGGGAAGAAGCGGAAAACATTAACTTGTAATAGTTGCTTTTTGTATGTGCCTTGACCAGGCAAGCTCAGGGTTTCGAACTGTTGGGACTCAGCATTCTAGGTCAACGGCTCTATCCACTGCGCCACACCAGTCAGGCCTAAGACTTTGGTAAAGGAATTCTCCAGTGTGACAATTCAAATACCAGTCAGTCTGAAGCCTGAGTCACTTTGCCTAACAAGCAATTTCATCCTTCAAATTTTGTAATAATTGTTACTTTGTGGAACAGGGCTATAATTTCTAAAGACAATAAGAAGCCAATAATTAGTAAACAAAAGTTGAGCCACATTTTCTAACAAGAGACACTGAAAAGAGCAAGTTGCAGAAAATCAAAGTAAGTACCATTAATGTAAAAATGTTAAACACAGAGAACATTAGCCCTGGCCAGATAGCTCCATTTTTAGAGCATCAGCCAGAAGTGCAGAGGTTGCCGGTTCGATCTCTAGTCAGGCAGGGCACATACACGAGCGGATCAATGTTCCTGTCTCTCCCCCCACTTCCTCTCTCTCTAAAATCAATAAATAAAAAATTTTAAAAATATATAGAACATTGCTATTTATTGTCTGTGGCTACTTACATGCACAATAAAACTTTTAAACTATACATAGGGATAATACTTACCTACCTAAAGAGAGAACTTACTTCTAGGGGTATGTGTGGGAAGAGACAGAAATGAGATTTTAGTGGTTTCTGTGACATTTTACCATCACCCCCCAAAATCATGCACAGTGTGAATAAAATTAGGCAAAATACTAATATCTGCTAAATTTAAGTGATGGGTTATTTTCTGTATTTCTAAAATACATCCTAATTTAAAATAAAATTTTAAAGTAATTACAAATGGCCAAATAAACTGAGAACTACATGCCTGTATGGTGTTCAACATGAAATCTTCAAGATCTGGAGAACTAATCTGTTACAACAAAACAGCTTTTAGAAGACTCAGTCCCTTACCACTGGCTCACATACAGATTAGAATATGATTTACTTTCAAGTAAAAACAGACTCATTTATGTAGCAGAGTTCAGAGAGTTTCATAGATAAGTTACTACTTAAGACCACATTTTTCCAGGTTGTATTGGGTACTATCAATTATCCAGAACCAGGAAGTTAAAAAAAAAAAAAAAAAAAAAAAAGCCTGTATGAAAAGCCTGAATAGATGATACAAAGTCCATACAATAAAGCTCATACCCTTCACTTAGAAGAGAATCCATCAAACCCTCACTTGGAAATTTCTTCTCAAATTCAAACAAGATTATCTGGTTACTTAGACCTCTTCAGATCAAGTTTAGTAAAATAGAAGAAGAGGGAAGAAATTTCACAACAGGCAGCAACAAGGCACAATAGCAGTAAAAAAAATAATAAACTAAGAATAAGAAAAACAAATTTTAAAAATTTAAAGAACAGATACTGGCCCTGCCGGTTGGCTCAGTGGTAGAGCGTCGGCCTGGCGTGCATAAGTCCCGAGTTCGATTCCACGCCAGGGCACACAGGAGAAGCGCCCATCTGCTTCTCCACCCCTCCCCCTCTCCTTCCTCTCTGTCTCTCTCTTCCCCTCCCGCAGCCAAGGCTCCAATGGAGCAAAAGATGGCCTGGGCGCTGAGGATGGCTCCTTGGCCTCTGCCCCAGGTGCTGGAGTGGCTCTGGTCGCAACGGGGCAACGCCCCCTGGTGGGCAGAGCATCGCCCCCTGGTGGGCATGCCAGGTGGATCCTGGTCGGGCGCATGCGAGAGTCTGCCTATCTCTCCCCGTTTCCAGCTTCAGAAAAATACAAAAAAAAAAAAAAAAAAGATACTAAATTAATAAGCCATACACATAGTTTTGGATAATCTATGGCTATAAATATCAATGACCAATGTTCAGAATGATGTCCAAATTTTTAAAAAAGGAAAGAAACAAACCTAGATTATGAGAAATTACATAATTTTTTTTTTTTTAATTTTAAAGGACGTATTTAATGTTTAAAGAATGTAGTATTTTTTGTGTGTGTGTATTTTTTTCTGAAGCTGGAAACGGGAGAGACGGTCAGACAGACTCCCGCATGCGCCCTACCGGGATCCACCCGGCACGCCCACCAGGGGGCGTCGCTCTGTTGCGACCAGAGCCACTCTAGCGCCTGGGGCAGAGGCCAAGGAGCCATCCCCAGCAGCGGGGCCATCTTTGCTCCAATGGAGCCTGGCTGCGGGAGGGAAAAAGAGAAACAGAGAGGAAGGAGAGGGGGAGGGGTGGAGAAGCAGATGGGCGCTTCTCCTGTGTGCCCTGGCCGGGAATCGAACCCGGGACTTCTGCACGCCAGGCCGACGCTCTACCACTGAGCCAACCAGCCAGGGCCACAGAATTTTTTTAATTAATACATTTTAGGAATAATTTCATCCAAATCAGTGAATTCTTTCTAAATTGTAAATGCCTCAAAGGGTAAGCTTCATTTATCTATAACATTCACTGCAGAATTCATTACCAGATGATATTAGGTAAAGCTTAACATAAAAAAGTTTCCTAGGTGTTTCCTCATAGATACAGTTCAAGGAACAGAATAGAAAATCTGAAAAATATACAATTCCTTATCATCAATCTTTCAAATTTAATTTAAGGGCATTTAGTGATCTAGCACAATGCTGGACAAATTATTAATTTTGTCATTCTTTAAATAAAAAACTACCAAAATGACTGCATAGAAGATATGCAAAATTTGAGCAGAAAATTCCACAACACAGGGTTGACAACATCCATTTAGATGCCAAGTTTTAGTCTGCCAAACAAAATACTATATTTGTAACTCCTATAAGTGCCAATTTAGTCATCACGAACATTAATATTTTGTTGGCGGAGGCCAAGGATTGTCTATTATATCCTGAATTCTGGCCTTGAAGGATGAAGTTAATTTCCCTGGCACAGGTGAAATATTTCCATAAGAAAAAACCCAAGTACTGTATAAATCACTACACAATCATAACAAATAATTGTAGCCACTTGTATAAATTTATAATCTATTTCTTTAATTATCCAAAAAGCAAGGAAGTCAGAATTTGAAATTGCTACAAAAATCCATTGCTCTCAACCTAATGTAAAGGAAGGAAAAAGATTATGTTCCATTTCTCTATGCCCGAGATTTTCAACCCTTTTCACCTCATGACACACATAAACTAATTACTAAAATTCTGCAGCACACCAGAAAATATATTTTTTGCTAATCTGACAAAAAGGTAGGTATAATTTGGTTCATTCACACAGGATAGCTATTGTTGTGTTGGCTGTTGGCATTTTTTTTATTTGACCATCTTTGGGAATAGAGGTCAGTATCCCTGACTAGTCAGATATTCCAAATTTTAAAAATTCTTATGGCACATCAATTGAAAATAACTGCTCTAGGTCTAAGATAACACCTTTTTAAAACCTGCTGCAGGCATCTATGGCCATACCACCCTGAACACACCTGATCTCGTCTGATCTCGAAAGCTAAAACCTGCTGAATTAGACCACACTTACTTGTGTAAAAGACAACTACTTTTTAAATTAGCACACATTGACTAATTTCTTCACCTTCCCCCAGGAGTCCACACCCCACACCAGGTTAAAAATCCACTAATTTTCTAATATGTAACCTGTACAAATACTCTGGGCTTATCATAAAATTCTGCAACTAAAGCAACCAAGCAACTTGCATACTTTGTGTAATGTGATTCCAACTATTAGGAAACTGATCCAATACCAGTTATAAATCTGGGTTTCTAGAGATGTAATTTTATCCACATTTTTACGTTTCCATAAGACACCACCTCATGCTATAATTATTGCTCTAATAATTTCAAAAACATTAACATATGCTTTTTACTACTGTTAACTTTTTACTCATGCTAATTCCTCTTTACACTTCCAATGGTAGCAATTCATATAATTAAAGAGTCCAACTGTCCTTTAATAACACCTGTTAGCATTCACTATAATGTCATCTTTCATCTGTGTTGCCACCTACCCTGAAAAGGAATTCTGAAAAGAAATGTTTTGAAAAGTTCATGTTACTAAAAAAGATTCATTTATTTCCTTGTATCAAATTGACAAGTCCCGCTAATATCTAGCATATTACCATGTATTCTCTCAATGGCCCAAACCAGTCTTAAATATTTCTCACTCCTTTGGAAAAGCAAGTAGAAAAGGGATAAGGAGAAAGAAGTACATCACTGCTTGTTGCTATATGCTAACACTTAACTAAAACTGTCACTTCCTAATAAAGTAATCATTTAAAAATCTTTATTGACAACTTTTTTCTGAAAAATTTCCCTAAATATATATGGACCTATTACACCAACTAACGTGGTAAAGAAACAAGTGATTTTTTTTTAATGTTAGTCTTTTCACATAATGCGAACTCATTCATCACTAAGTACTTCTTCCTTTGCCAAGTCACAAGACACTACTGTTTACAATCCCTCCCATCTGCCCCCTGCCAATATATATCAAACACTCTAGTCACTTGGCTTAAACAAACGCTGTCTCCCAAATAACCCTCTCAAATCCCAATTTAAACCCCAATTGCATTAATTCTGATTCATACTCTTAATGGAAAAATTCTAAATCACCTGACTTTCACAGGGTTAAATTTTGCCTTTTGATGCAGCCAGACCCTAGAGCCCTCATGCTTTCACACACATGCCCCACTGACCGTCCTCTTTTTAATTCTACACTTTTAGACATATTTTTAATCTAAGCACTCGGCTTTCAAAGACAACTGCCAACTTTCAATTCATTCGAACACTAGTCGACATTTTTTTTTCATTTCACTGCTACATACACACCCTATTCTTTAAGGTTGAGGCCTACTGATTTTTCCTCCTGAATGCAGTGGGAAGAAAAATGAAACAAAATATTTTTACTATCATGCTTTTTAAAGATAACTGCTAAACAGTTCCCTATTTTCATTACAGACTTCGCATAATACATCATATAATATGGTATCTACCACAAATGTCTACTGTTCAGGACCTTTGTAAGACATCAATATTAACGGTCTCCAAAAATCAAACAATACTTCAGATAATACTGCGAGAGGGTGAGGGGAGGTGGGGACAGCATGATTCACCAAAAACTGCAATAAACAGTAATGGAATATTTCCACTAGTGGTATGTTAAAACTAATAGCTTCTTTAAAAGGAGGTACTACTAAGCAACCATCGCTGTAGCAATAAATCCACCTGTTTCAAAGGCTGCAAAGCTAGGAAGATGGGAGGAAAAACGGAGATGGGGTCCTCCTTCAGCTTCTCTAGGGGTTAGGAGCGAATAAAGTCACTGCTGCACTGTCACTAGAGGAAAAGGGGAGGGGGGAGGGGCGAGTCATCTTCGAAACCCAGCCCCGCGGCCGGAGCAGGCGGGGAGAACTCAGCAAGGCTGCCTGGGATTAACATTCTCCTTCTCCCCTTCTCCCCCTTCTAGAATCTCCCCTCCTCGCTAACGCGCGGCGGCCGGAGGAGTCCCAGATGACCGTCCTCTATGGGGCGGAGGTAGAACCATAAAAAAGAACTGAGTCAGGAGGCTGAGAGAGCGCGCACTCCGATGACCCCTTCCAGCTTCACCCAATACCCTCCGGCCTCTCCCAGGACACTACCGAGCCCGGAAGGGCCGGGGGTCCGTGGGGATGCCCCACACAGGTGCGCACGGGCCGGGCCGGCCGGCTCCCGCAGCGTGGCCCAGGCCCCAGCGCAGCAGGGCAGAGCACACCCCGCCGGCGCCCCGCGGCCGCCCCGGGGGGGCGCGCCGGTCCCGAAGCCAGCCTCCCCAGCCCCAGGCCCGCACCGCCCAGGCCCGGCCGCCAGCCCGCCCTCCCGGCCGGCCGGGCCCCCAGCCCAGCCCGCGGGCGCGGCCTAAAAGCTTGCCCGGCAGCTCGCCCCCGGCGCCCGAGGGTCGCCGTACCTGGGCGGCGGCCTCCAGCTTGCCCTCGAAGGTGAAGTCCAGCAAGTCGGGCTTGAGGCAAAGGCTGTAGTTGATGGGGGAGACGTCGGCAGGCAGCCTCTCGAAGGGCCTCTTCTCCGGCATCGCGGCGAGGCCCAGGCTGTGGAGGCGGCGGCGGCGGCGAGAGGAGCGGCTGAGGAGGAGGAGGAGGGGAGGAGGCGGAGGGCCGAGGAAGAACAGGCGGCGAGCGAGGGAGGGGGCGGCGGCTGCCAGCCACATCCACCGTGCGCGGGCGACCGCCTGAGGAGAGCGACCCGCGGAGTCTGTGGGGCTGGGGAGAGACCCAGCCCGAACGCCAGGGTCCGGGAGGGAGTAAATGCGGGCGGGCAGACTGCCTACGGGGAAGGGGGCGGAGGGGAGGGCAGGGGAGGAGGTCCTGGAGGGAGGGAGGGAGCGAGGCAGGGAGGCGGCGGCAGCGGCGGCAGCTGCGTGCGCGGCCCCGCGGGCCGGGCGCGGCCCCGCCGGGGTGCGCGCGCGCCGGGGCAGGGGGCGGAGCGGCGAGACCGCGGCCCGCCGGGTGGGAGGGTGCGGGGTCGCGGGCGCGAGCTGCGGGCGGGAGGCGTCCCACAGCGCTGCACCTGTCGGCATCGCTGGGCAGAGCGGATAGTCTTCCTGAAGGAAGAAGCCGGGAAGGATTTGAGAAGCGGAAGGAAAGGTGTGAGCACCCCCCCTCCAGGCTGTCTTTGGAAATTGAAGCCTAGGTAGTTGGTCAGTGCAATCGAGGTTAAATATATATATAAAATATGTATATATTAAGTATATATAAAATAAAATACCAATTCAGAGCAAAACCCTAAATTGGATTTTTACCTCCAGATCAGTGGAAAGCTGTGACTAGAGGCTCTTTAGCCATACTCATTCTTGTTATTTTAAGTAGCATCTTCAAGGGATGATAAGAAAAAATTTGTCAGAAAACCTTTAATAATCTGTTACTTAAAACGATGCGATTTGGACCTTTGCTAGAGTGACTTAAAAAGTTAGGAAGATTTTTGTTTCCGTGGTTTAATATTCAAAATTAGATATGTTTTACCTTTTTTCATTTTCATTTTTGCTTCTGATTTTTTAAAAAATTAAAAAACCCTTTACCAATGTGGCCTATTGAAAGGTACTATAGCTGTGGCTCCCTCAGTCCTGTAGCTGTCTCCTAAATTGAGATATATATATTAATTATATGTAAATATGTAAATACATATGTAAATATGTGTATATTTTAAAATATTTTAAAGTGTTAAGGACAATAAGATTTATCCATGATCTTCATATGCCTTTATAGAACCTTCTCATGTAGAATCCCTTAATTTCCAAAACTCAATAACGAATGTTGTAGTGGACCAGTACTATACAACAGATACATAACATGAACCAACTAGCTTTAAATTTTCTAGTAGCCACATCAAAAAAAATTTTTTTAAGGAAGAAGAAAACAGGTGAAAAATTGATTCATCTTATTTTACCTAACATATCCGAAATATTATTCTAACATGTAATCACTATTAAAAAATTTTTTTTTCTGTACTAGGGCTTTGAAATCCAGTGTGTATTTTACATTTACAACACATCTCAATTCTGACTAGCCATATTTTGGATGCTCAGTAGCCCCATGTGACTTAGCGGCTATTGTATTAGACAGCATAGTCTTGGACACTGGGCTTGCCCTCTTATTCTCTGACTCCTACATACCTTTTAGGACAGACTGAAAATCTGCAATTCTTTTAAACTAACATGTGAAATGGGACCTTTTTGACATGGATGCCTTTCTATGACCATTTCTTGGTCATAGAAATAATAATGGAATAATCTATTTAACTCATAATTGAGTAATAAGATATTGAGTGCTTACTAAATATTTTTCATGTATTATTTCATTTAATCCTTTCAACAACTGTTAGGTGAATGCTATTATCCCCATTTTACAGAAGCGAAAACAGGCACACAGAGATTCTAGTGATTTGCCCAAGGTCATAGCTAATGAGTGGCAGAGCTGGCATTAGTACCCAGCCTTTTCTCTATCTCCTGGAAAATTTTCTACCAGTTTTCCTATTTTTCCGAAGTCTCTACCTTTGTTTTATTCTAATATATCTGTATTTCAGCTTCTTGAAAAGTTATTTTCATTATGCAAGGACTTATAAAGCTCTCTTTTTGTCTGTTAAAGAAAATTCAATTTATAACCATTTAAGGTTCTCCATGAACTGTCCTTACCATTTTCTCAGATTTGTTTCTTCTTATCCTTTAATATAGATCCTTCTGTCTTAACAAGCTAATCTGATTACTAGTTAGCCCTTACAGCTTGCTCGTTCTCTCTTCTCTACCATTGCTCATGTATTATTGCTGAAAAGACTTCATCCTTTTCAGCAAACCCATGCCCCTCCCTTCACAGAAAGTCCTCACTAACTCCACCCAACACTAACCCATTTCCCATCAGTTCCCAAGCACTGGCTTTTGCTGAGTTATTTGTACTTGTTCTGTAGTTGGATATCAAGATGTACTATTAGTAAGAGCTTGACTTCCAATTCTTTTATAACTGTTAGTACCGAGCCCAGAACAAAGTGCAACTCCATTGTTATTGACCCAACTAACCAACTGACCAAGAAAGAATACTTTACCCTGTCTGAAGCCTTTCCTTTAAATATTATATAAGGTGTGTGCCTCACAGAGAAGCCCACAGTGCCCCACTATATGAACCTAAAACTAGAGGCAACCTTTTTTTTTTTAATAAAATCACAGAAAATTATTTAAAAACAAAAACCAAAATAAAAGAAAAAAATACTAGGGCTTTGTGGCAGCAGTAATTGTGATTCTGCTGAGGGATGGTGGGGGGGTTAATTGGCCCCATCCCTAGTCCCTGACCCAGGAGGTTCCAAAGCAGCAAGTCAAGAGTAAACCCAAACCTACTACCTACGACTTGATATAGGGAAATAGAAAGTTGCATTTAATTCCTGTAAATAAAAGACTAGCTAACAATATGCTCAAGGCAGGCTCTTACGGAATAACTGAAATGAAGAACACAAGTATTCTTGGAAATTCATTTCCCTCAGAGGGGAAGTGGGTTGGGGGATTGGGTGAAAAAAGTGAAAGAATTAAGACGTACAAAGTGTTAGGTACAAAATAGTCATGGGGCCTGACCTGTGGTGGTGCAGTGGATAAAGCGTCAACCTGAAAACGCTGAGGTTGCCGGTTCAAAACCCTGGGCTTGCCTGGTCAAGGCACATATCGGAGTTGATGCTTCCTGCTCTTCCCCCCTTCCCTCTCTCTCTTTCTCTCTCTCCCCTCTCTATAATGAATAAAATCTTAAAAAAAAAAAATAGTCATGGGGATGTAAAGTACAGCATAGGGAATGTAGTCAATAATATTGTAATAACTATATGGTGTCAGATGAGCACTGGAAATACCAGGGGTAACATTTGGTAAAGTATATCATTGTCTAACCACTATGTTGTACACCTGAAACTAATACAAAATAATATTTAATGTAAACTGTAATTGAATCCCCCCAAAAAAAGAACGAGAGTTGAATGTGTTCTATACTTCGATTGTGGTGGTTGTTGTGCAGCTCTGTGAATATGCCTAAAACCCTCACGTGGATGAATTTTATGGTATGTAAATATATCTCAATAAAGATGTTTTGAAAATAAAATTATGGTGGATACCCAATACTATGGTATTAGAGCCAAAAAACAGACATTGATTAAAAAAAAAAAAAAAAAAAAAGCTCAGACCATTGGCTAGCTGGCTCAGTGGTGGAGCATTGGCCCAGTGTGTGAATGTCCTGGGTTTGATACCTGGTCAGGGCACACAGGAGAAGCGACTATCTGCTTCTCCACCCCTCCTCCCCCTTCTTTCACTCTCTCTCCCCCTCTTCTCCTCCTGCAGCTGTGACTTGATTAGTTGGAGCACATGAGCCCCATTCGCTGAGATGGCTCCTGGAGCCTCCACCTCAAGTGCTAAAAATAGCTCAGTTGTGAGCATGGCTCCAGATGGCCAGAGCATCGGCCCCAGGTGGGGGGTGCCGGGTAGATCCTGGTCGAGCCACATGTGAGAGTCTGTCTCTCTATCTCCCGTCCTCTCATTTGGAAAAGAAGAAAAAATAAATAATTTTAAAATTGTTTTAGTTTATTTCCTTCCATGGTATTTCAGAAGGAGTGAGGAAGTCAGTGCTGTGTCCAAGTCATTAGCCCTACCTCTAAGAAATTTCTAGGCTTCTCTATGTAGAAGCCCTTGGAAATCTGCAAATGAAAAACCTATGCAAGTTGTATAGTTCAATAAAAAGTTAAGAAAGCCCTAGCTGAGTAGCTTGGTTGTTGAGAGCGTTGTCCCCATACACCAAGGTTGTGTGAGCTTGATCCCGTCAGGGCACATGCAAGAATCAACCAATAAATGTATAAATAAGTGGAACAACAAATTGATCTCTCTCTTTCTCTCTCTCTCTTCCCCCTCCTCTCTCTCTCTCTAAAATCAATTTTTTAATGTTTTTAAGTTAAAGTAAAAAATGAATCAAAGTTATGCTAATCTTACACACTTTCATCTTTAGTTTTCAAGCACTATTCTGAGAGCCTGATCATAGTCCCAATGTTATCACTGACTTGTCTATGACCTAAGCAAGTCTTAGTTATTTCTCTGTTTCCATTTCTCCATTTGTAAAGCAGCTAATGTGTATAATGCATGTTTTTCTCAAAGAAAAAAAAGGATTATTTACCTGTGGTTTAAGGCTATCTCAAAAAAAAAGGCAACTATGTTCTTAATATCAGAAAGCTCTTCACAGCAAGAGTGGTAGATAAGAGTTGGTGTACAGGATATGTAAAGCAAATGGAAATGATTGAAAGAGATGCTTCAAAGCGAAGAGGATATAAGGGAGTTGGGTTAGGGAGTCAAATTACTCAGGCTGGAGAGGAAAACATACTGACTGAAACATTGAAAGGGGAAGAGAAAGATGTTATAAAACCCACCACCTTAGATCAAAACAAAGTATTACTGTTACTATTTAGCTTCCTGACTTAGAAATTGTGATCTTCAATGTCAATTTCAAGAGTGGAAATAATAACGCTAATTTCACTAATATGGGCCTTACATTCGAAAGATGTTAAAGAGGTTCCAAAAACCAGGAACACAGAAAGTTGGAAAGCAATCCATAGGAAGCTGATGCCACAAGATCCCGGCCTCAATTCTTTTCTGTAACTTAAAATGGCTGTTGGGATAACCATTGGAAATGTGGGGAGTAGATGGAATGTTGCCTACCCATACTATGTTCTTCAAGAAAGGAAAGTAGATTAGTTCCATATGCTTTAAAATATATCCTATACTGATGGATAATAACTATATATGGTAGAGCAGGTGATATATATATATGTATGTATATATGTGTGTGTGTGTGTATCTGCATATATAGATACATAAATATATAAATTGGAAGTTGGCAATGTGACACTGTATACAGCCAAATATGAACAAAGGAAGGTCCTCAGAGTTGGAAGAGTTTGAGTTCTCTTGGTATCTTTCCATCAGGAAGTTGAAAAAGTCATATGTTTCCACCTGTCTTACTTCCTTTCTAGCCCCCCTTCACCCCTCCCTTTTTATTTCAGTACTTCTGCTTCCTTTTTCACAACCACTACCCCAAGATTATTTACCAATCCTGAGTGACTGGCAACTACATGACTAAACCCCGGCCCTTTGCTGATGTCTTCAAATTGAGATGAACCTGTTTGGCTATGCCTTTTTATGAAAGGTTAGCCACCAGAGTCTTGCACAGAACATGAGTTAGAGAGTAAAGCCAACACCCTCTGCTGCAGGCAAGAATGCATATGTCTGTGTCTGATGTATAGGTTTCTGGAATGCTGATACATTTCTTGTGGAATCCCAAGTCTTTAAAAATTACAGTATTCAGAAGCTAGCATGCTGGAATTGACTTAGCAATGATGTTGCCTTGACTCCAAATTCAAAAACATAAGTGAGAGCTCAGGTTGAACCAGACCAGTGGAGTAGCCAAGAGGCTTAGAAATCTCAGAAGTTTGGCAACAGTCAGATGGCCTCAGTTTCTCCACCCTTGGCTCTATTTCTGTTTGCTTTTTAAATCCCTGACTAGAAGAATTTACATCAGAATTGGTTCTCACTCAAGCAATACCTGATCCCAAGCCTAGCGTAGAGAATAATTTTCAGCCTCTGTCTAACCCCAGGTTAAGGGTGGGGTAAAGAAAAGAGATTTAAGACATTAAGGCCTGCCAACTTTGTCAAATCACATCTTATAGGGTGTGATTTTTTTTTTTTTTTTTCTGAAGCTGGAAACGGGGAGAGACAGTCAGACAGACTCCCGCATGTGCCCTACAGGGATCCACCCAGCATGCCCACCAGGAGCCACGCTCTGCCCACCAGGGGGCGATGCTCTGCCCCTCCGGGGCGTCGCTCTGCCGCTACCAGAGCCACTCTAGCGCCTGGGGCAGAGGCCAAGGAGCCATCCCCAGTGCCCGGGCCATCTTTGCTCCAATGGAGCCTTGGCTGCGGGAGGGGAAGAGAGAGACAGAGAGGAAGGGGGGGGTGGAGAAGCAAATGGGCGCTTCTCCTATGTGCCCTGGCCGGGAATCGAACCCGGGTTCCCCGCACGCCAGGCTCTACCGCTGAGCCAACCGGCCAGGGCCTATAGGGTGTGATTTTATTAAAGCACTCTTCATTGGAATTTTAGTCACATATCTTAAATAACAGAAGATGAAAATCTGCTGCTGCCAGCCTCCTTAATTTGCATAGGAGTCAAGATTAATAAACATTTAAAAAGTGTAAGGGAAGCTAGAAATTGGCTTGTAGCCTGCATATGCACAGGACTGAACTGAAAGTCATCTTGTCCTCAATAAACTAATAATGTTGGAGCGCGTAAAGACTGAATGTAAAATCCTTTCATTTTCAGATATTCTGTATTTTCCAGGGAATAGTCTCAGTATGAATGCTAGCTTTGGGGATCTGGTGCCTTTTTCTTTTTTCTTTTTTTTTAATGCAACCTAAATGGTAACATCTCTATATTGTGAATAGACTCAAGAAAAAGCCAAAGAGACAAAAAGCAAGTCAAACTGCTCATATTATTTAGTCCTGGGAAGCCATACCCTCAGATTTCTAGATGTGGTCTATTTTAGTTCAAAGTGTGATCACACTGTATCAAATATACATTCACTGAGAATGAGGCGTGGCACAGATACCCTAGGGACCTGACATTTGGAATTAGGGCAGGCCAAAAAAAAAAAAAAAAAAAGACAAAACTCTTTAGGCAAACAGGCACAATTCAAACATTCAAGAGAGATTTATATTTTTCTTGCTCCAAACCTACATTAACTATGAAATGGAAGCCACAATTTTAGAAATTCTGTATCAGGGAACCCTGAACTCTTACTGGGCCCTATTCTGATGTATCTCAGTGCCAAGAGATGCCAAAATACGACATCTTTCTTTAGCCCTATGTACTTTTGCTCATTACTGTCTCATCTCAATGTAAAATGATATCAGTATGTGGAAGGGAGAGTGACAAGATCAAAAGAATGAGAGATGAAGGGGAGAAAAAAAGAGTCACTGTTTTACAGAAAGTGTTATTCTTACTGTCTGATGGGGAAAATTGATGATTCTTTACTTCATAAACCCCTTTTAGTTTTTTCAAGAACTAGAGCAGGCCCTGGCTGGTTGGCTCAATGGTTAGAGCATCAGCCTGGCATATGGACGTCCTGGGTTCGATTCCAGGTCAGGGCACACAAGATAAGTGACCATCTGTTTCTCTTCCCCTCTATCTCCCCCTTCTCTCCCTCTTCCCTTCCTGCAGCCAGTAGCTCAGTTGGTTTGAGCGGTGGCCTCAGGAGCTGAGAATAGCTTGGTTGGTTCAATGGAGTCGGCCTCAGTTTCTAAAAACAGCTCAATTGATTGGAGCATCCACCCCAGACAGGGGTTGCCTGGTAGATCCTGGTTGGGGCTCATGCAGAAGACTGTCTCTCTATCTCCCCTCCTCTCACTTAAAAAATAAATAAAAACAAACAAACACACAAAAAAACTAGAGCATCATAGTTCTATCCAGGTTGGGTTCAGACTTGAATTTTACAAGTTGCAGTCTTCAAAGCAGACACATTTCATCCTCCTAATTAAGGAATTAAAATAGTAATTTCTTCTAAGACCTTTTTTTTTTTATATAACTTCCTGGTAAAGGGACAGAGAAGCCCAAAATGCCATGTTACAAACACTAGGACTCAAATTTAAATTTTAAGGATAAGCACATTAAGTTTAAATTAGTTTCTTTTGCTTTGTTCTTCTTTATTATTGTTACATGGGGCTTCAAATAAAAGATGATCAGAAACTGACACAGGGAAGAGGCAGAAGTAGTAATTTGCTCAAAATTAACTGCAAAGCAATAACTAAAGCCATGATGAGAAGAAATTCTGACTCCCAGTCCTGTCTCTTTTCTGACTATCCTTGCAGTTGTAAGTAACTCTCAGAGGACAATTGTTGAACTATTAGGGGCACTACTTGCCCTAGCATTTTTTTTTAAAGAAGATTTTACTTATATTACATACAGAGGAGAGAGAGGGGCGGGGGAGCAAGAAGTGTCAACGCGGCCCTGGCCGGTTGGCTCAGTGGTAGAGCGTCAGCCTGGCGTGCAGGAGTCCCGGGTTCGATTCCCAGCCAGGGCACACAAGAGAAGCGCCCATCTGCTTCTCCACCCCTCCCCCTCTCCTTCCTCTCTGTCTCTCTTCCCCTCCCTCAGCCAAGGCTCCACTGGAGCAAAGTTGGCCCGAGGGCTAAGGATGGCTCTATGGCCTCTGCCTCAAGCGCTAGAATGGCTCTGATTGCAACAGAGCAACGCCCCAGATGAGCAGAGCATCGCCCCCTAGTGGGCATGCCAGGTGGATCCCGGTTGGGTGCATGCGGGAGTCTGTCTGACTGCCTCCCCATTTCCAACTTCAGAAAACAAAACAAAACAAACAAACAAACAAAAAAAGAAGTGTCAATGCATAGCTGCTTCACTTTAGTTGGTCATTGATTGCTGGTTGTATATGCCCTGACCAGGCAAGCCCAGGGCCTTGAACCAGCACCCTCAGCATTCCAGGTCTACTGCTTATCCACTGCACCACCATAGGCCAAGCTAATTGCCTTAGATTTTGCCAGACAGTCCTGGTTTCACATAATTCCCCACTGTTTTCATAGCCATGTACCTGTCCTAGAAATTCCAATATTTCAGCATTTGAGTTTAAAGAAAATGAAAGAAGAATTATGTGTCTGAGAGTCAAAGCAAAGAGGGCACATGATAGCTGGTGTCAAGGCCCAGTAACAGGAAGGAGACAGAAAGATCTGATTGCTAGAGTAACCAGGCAGCTCAAATGAGGGTAATAGAATCCCATCCTGCAGAAAATCAGCTGATGCTGAAAAGAATGCTCTCTCCATGAGTGCTTAAAACAGACTCAAAGCAATATTGCTGTTTTCAACCCACCTCTGGAACACTAGTACTCCAGCCCTCCGTTAGAAGCAGGCTTCCACCTTGGACACCTGACATAGTATGACAAGTCTTATAAAATAGAACCATGGGGATAATTCTTTAGTGAAAGGGGTGGGGAAGAATTTCATTGGAAAAAAAATACATTTTTATGTAGCAGGGTTTTTT
This sequence comes from Saccopteryx leptura, assembly GCF_036850995.1. Lineage (NCBI taxonomy): Eukaryota > Metazoa > Chordata > Mammalia > Chiroptera > Emballonuridae > Saccopteryx > Saccopteryx leptura. The sequence continues at coordinate 348,152,472 of NC_089504.1, read as the reverse complement.
TGTGTGTTTTTTTACAGGGACAGAGAGAGAGAGTCAGAGAGAGGGATAGATAGGGACAGACAGACAGGAACGGAGAGAGATGAGAAGCATTAATCATCAGTTTTTTGTTGTGACACCTTAGTTGTTCATTGACTGCTCTCTCATATGTGCCTTGACCGTGGGCCTTCAGCAGACCAAGGAACCCCTTGCTCGAGCCAGCAACCTTGGGTCCAAGCTGATGAGTTTTTTGTTTTTGTTTCTCCCTCAAGCCAGATGAGCCGGCACTCAAGCTGGCGACCTCGGGGTCTTGAACCTAGGGCCTCTGCATCCCAGTCCGATGCTCTATCCACTGCACCACTGCCTGGTCAGGCTCATGTAGCAGTTTTGAAGCTCTCAAACTGCTTTACGATATCAGGTCTGTTCATTCCTTACTAGGAATAGCAAACCTAGCAAGAGAAACAGGTTATTTAGGTTCCTCAACCCATATGGTTAATCCTGTACTCTTAGCCCCTACACAGACAAACCCAAGAGATTCAACTGAAGTATCTTCTTTGTTTAGTATAACTAGTTATGATGACTCTAAATAAATGGAAATACATTTAAATGCTTTTCGAAGTATTTTTCAGCATGAAAGAGAGAGTAGAAATTCATGGAGCAGAAGAAAGGTTCCATTCTTCACCTTTTACCAGGACTATTGCTAACCTTGTAACTCTGTGTAGTAACCTTAAAGATACATTCTCATCAGCCAGATGGGGCCTCTTGTTCTATGGAACAGACAAGTAATTTTCCCCTCTGGTTGCCAGATAAAGTATAGGATGTCTGGCCAAATTTGATTTTCAGGTAAACATTAAGGAGTTTTTTTATTATAAATATTTCTCAAATATTTCATGGGACATGTTCATACTAAAAATATTCAATATTTGGGGGGTATACTCATACTAAAAACTATTCATTGTTTATCTGAAATTCAAATTTTATCGAACATCTGTATTTTTATTAGCTAAATCTGGCAACCCTACCAGTATTTGGCTTTCAGATTTTGAAGATGGCAGCCAATAGCTCTTGAACTGATTATATAAAAGGGAACTTTAAAATAGATTTGTGTGTTTGTAAAAGTCTTTTTGAGACTCAATTGGCATTCTGTCATGTTCTGTTTTTTAGGCTATGAAACCCCTTAAAGGACTCTATCTCTTCTAATTTTCGTATACCCCAAGGTATTAACCTTAGTGGAAAACACCATAGTTTAACATCAACTGGCTCCATAAAAAAACCCAATTTGTCACTTCAGATATTTCAAATGCTTTAAATACTTTTTCTGAGATTAAATACCCATGTTCAAAATAAGGTGGTGATAGTGCCATATTTTATAAGAGAAACTGCTTTGAGGGTGATGTTGGCAAGATTATATGGAGTTGCAGCCAAATGCTGATCTGAGAAACCAATGATAGTTTTCTATTTTTTTCTTTAACCACTGTTACTATGTTCATATACTTTTAACATTTCCACTCACCTGCAAATGATGCAATCAGACACTATAGACCCAATTCTGCCACTCCTGTAGATATCAAAGCTTAACCATTTAAATGGGGAAGGAAAAAAACTACTGTGAAGAATAAAAATTTACAGGCTTTTCATCAAGGAGTTTCTCGAGAATCTCACATTTTAACATAACTCAGAAGGAAATATTTTCCATAATTATAATTTAATCCTTTAAAATCATCTCTTTTTACTTGTTTCTTAAACGTTTATTGAGTGCCTTGTGTGTGCCACTCATTGTGTGTGTGTGTCTTCTTTTGTACAACATAATGTTTTTGATCTACACATGTTGTGTGTATCAGTAGTTCATTCTTTTATATTGCTGAGTAGTATATGAGGGCTATACTTCAATAAAAAAAATTTTATTGATTGATTATAGAGGAAGAGAAAGGGAGAGAGAGAGAAAGAAACATCAATTTGCCGTTTCACTGATTTATGCATTCATTGGTAGACTCTTGTATGTGCTCTGACTGGGGATTGAACCTGCAACCTTGACATATTGGAATGACCCTCTAACCAACTGAGTTATCTGGCCAAAGTATACTGTAATTTTTAAAAAACAATGAACATCTTTATTACATGAACTCAGATAGGAGGGAGGAGGATTTATTTACCTTTCTGGGCCTGATTTTTCCCAGGGAAAACTCTAGCTTCTTGCCCTCCAACTCCTAGCCATCTTCTTGGCCACACCAGCGTGGTCTTGGAGCAATGCATGCAAGAGGCACGTGTTGCTGGAAGTCCTCCTCTAGACAACTAACTGCTGATTTCAGCATTCCTTTTCCTTCCATCATATTTCTTCTGAATTTTTTTAATTTTTAGTTTATTGTGTTGACATGGTTTCAAGTGTCGTACTTAATATAAACACCCTCTACATACTGCAGGGAAGGGGGGCAGGGGGGATTAGATCAAAGAAGGTGAGGATATTAGCCAAAAAACATATATACATAACACAAATATACAGACAACAGGGTATTTCTTCTGAAATTTTTTGATTGTTTTTTGTTTAAAAATTCTGTCTCCTGCCTGACCAGGTGGTGGCGCAGTGGATGGAGCGTCGGACTGGAATGCAGAAGGACTCAGGTTCGAGACCCCAAGGTCGCCAGCTTGAGTGCGGGCTCATCTGGTTTGAGCAAAAAGCTCACCAGCTTGGACCCAAGGTCGCTGGCTCCAGCAAGGAGTTACTCAGTCTGCTGAAGGCCCGCGATCAAGGCACATATGAGAAAGCAATAAATGAACAACTAAGTTGTCGCAACGAAAAACTAATGATTGATGCTTCTCATCTCTCTCCGTTCCTGTCTGTCTGTCCCTGTCTCTCCCTCTCTCTGACTCTGTAAAAAATAAATAAATAAATAAATAATTCTGTCTCCTCAGGAGTCAGCTTGGTCCCCTTCTTGCAGCCCAAGAGTGCCTAGTGGGAATCGTACCACTGCCGGTCGGTATGGTATACTGGCAATGAGCATGATGCAGTTCTTTACTAGGGTCCTGGTGAGGACCAGTTTGTTGTTGGATGCATATAGACATCAATGATCCTTGTTTTGCATGTACAACACTCAGAGCCCCAGGAAAAGTGGCCCACATTCAGCCTCAAGGCGCAGTACTTCTTGCCGCCTAGCACATGCAGACTATGTGTATGCAGCGGGAACCAATCTCAGTGTTGGCAGCAGGGCCAACATTAAGCTTATATTTTCACTTCTTACAGTGGAGACTTTTCTTGTCCCCATTTTACAGTACTTGTGCCGGTTGTCCCAAGAGATGCCGTTGGCTTGGTGCCAGCTGGAAAGAGGACTATATTGCAATTTATCTAACTGTTTTTGGGGTTTTTTTTGTATTTTTCTGAAGTTGTAAACGGGCAGGCAGTCAGACAGACTCCTGCATGTGCCCGACCGGGATCCACCTGGCATGCCCACCAGGGGGCGATGCTCTGCCCATCTAGGGCGTTGCTCTGCTGCAATCAGAGCCATTCTAGCGCCTGAGGCAGAGGCCACAGAGCCATCCTCAGCGCCCAGGCCAACTTTGCTCCAATGGAGCCTTGGCTGAGGGAGGGGAAGAGAGACAGGGAGGAAGGAGAGGGGGAGGGGTGGAAAAGGAGATGGGCACCTCTCCTGTGTGCCCTGGCCGGGAATTGAACCCGGGACTCCTGCACGCCAGGCTGACGCTCTACCACCGAGCCAACCAGCCAGGGCCTTAACCATTTTCTTATTGATAACATTTGTGTTATTTCCAGTTTAGGGCCATTATAACTAAGGCTACCTATGAGCATTCTTGTACAATTTTATGTATATATGTCTTCATTTTTCTTTGGACATACATAAGAATGGAATTGCTGGTCATAGACTGAATGTATATTTAACCTTATCAAAAACTGTCCAACAATTCTCCAGCATGGTTCTACCATTTGACACTTCCATCAGCAATGTATGAGAGTTCCAGTCTTTTCTTTTTTTTTTTTTTTTTTTTTTTTTGTTTTTTTTTTTTTTTTTCCATTTTTCTGAAGCTGGAAACAGGGAGAGACAGTCAGACAGACTCCCGCATGCGCCCGACCGGGATCTACCCGGCACGCCCACCAGGGGCGGTGCTCTGCCCACCAGGGGGCGATGCTCTGCCCATCCTGGGCGTCGCCATATTGCGACCAGAGCCACTCTAGCGCCTGAGGCAGAGGCCACAGAGCCATGCCCAGCGCCCGGGCCATCTTTGCTCCAATGGAGCCTTGGCTGCGGGAGGGGAAGAGAGAGACAGAGAGGAAAGCGCGGCGGAGGGGTGGAGAAGCAAATGGGCGCTTCTCCTATGTGCCCTGGCCGGGAATCGAACCCGGGTCCTCCGCACGCTAGGCCGAAGAGAGTTCCAGTCTTTTCACATCTTTACCAACACTTGCTATTGTTAATCCTTTTTAGCCTTTCTTTCTTTTTTAAAGATTTTTATTTATTCATTTTAGAGCAGGGGTTGGGAACCATTTTGGCTGAGAGAGCCATGAACGCCACATATTTTAAAATGTAATTCCGTGAGAGCCATACAACGACCCGTGTACGTTATGTATTATCCAATACAAATTTAATGTTGTCCCGGAGGACAATTGTGATTGGCTCCAGCCACCCACAGCCATGAACATGAGCGGTAAGAAATGAATGGATTGTAATACATGAGAATGTTTTATATTTTTAATGTTATTATTTTTTTTTATTAAAGGTTTGTCTGCGAGCCAGATGCAGCCATCAAAGGAGCCACATTTGGCTCGTGAGCCATAGGTTCCCAACCCCTATTTTAGAGAGTGGAGAGAGAGAAGGGGGGAGGAGCAGGAAGCATCAACTCTCATATGTGCCTTGACCAGACAAGCCCAGGGTTTTGAACCTGCAACCGCAGTGTTCCAGGTTGATGCTTTTATCCACTACAGGTCAGGCCCCTTTTTAGCCTTTCTAATAAATGTGAAATGGCATCTCCTGATGGTTTTAATTTGCATTTCCCTGTTTACAGATGTTGAGCATTATCACAGGTTGGGTTCCTTTGGAAACCAATTCTGAGAGGGAGATTAGTCAGCAGGAGGTTTTTAAAAAGTGAGGTTTGTCTCAACAACTGTGAAAGGGACGAGACAAAAGCGCAATTGGTCAGGGCTGAAGTTAAATTGTTATTTAGTCTCAAAGGCCTCAGCTGACCCTACAGACAGCACTGAAACTGGGGTGACCTTTCAAAGAAAAAGTAAGTCTTGACACGCTCATGATACCAAAGGGGGCCAGTTGGGAGAAAAGTGTGGGGTTGCTGGCTTGAATGTGGATCATAAACATGACCCCATGGAGGCTGGCTTGAGCCCAAAGGTCACTGGCTTGAGGCCTAAGGTCGCTGGCTTGAGCAAGGGGTCGCTGGCTTGGCTGGAGCCCCCCCAGTCAAAGCACGTATGAGAAGCAATCAATGAACAACTAAGAGTGCCACAAGTACAAGTTGATGCTTCTCATCTCTCTCTCTTCCTGTCTGTCTGTCTGTCTCTCTTTCTCTCTTAAAAAAAAATCCAGCCTGACCTGTGGTGGCGCAGTGGATAAAGCGTCGACCTGGAATGCTGAGGTCGCCAGTTCAAAACCCTGGGCTTGCCAGGGTATTAATTTGAATTAATCTAAAAATTAATAAAAGTTAAAAAAAAATTTTTAAATTATCATTAAAAAGAATCCTCTCTTCTCCCTCTTTCTCAATACCTCACACAATTATTTGAAGCTTTTCTCCCAACTAGCCCCCTTTCTCCTGTTTCCTCCCTTCTCTTTCTTTTCCCATCACCTCTTTGTCCCCCAACCCCAAATATATTTTTTTAGATTTTATTTATTCATTTTTAGAGAGAGAGGAGAGAAGGGAGAGAGAGAGAGAGAGAGAGAGAGAGAGAGAGAGAAAGAGAAAGAGAGAAGGGGGAGGGAGGAGCAGGAAGCATCAACTCCCGTATGTGCCTTGACCAGGCAAGCCCAGGGTTTCAAAACGGCGACCTCAGTGTTCCAGGTCAATGCTTTATCCACTGCGCCACCACAGGTCAGGCCCCCAACCTCAAATATTACGATAAAATTTTCCTCACTTTCCTATAAATGTCTCTTTTTTCAATGTAAATAAAATTTAAGCTGTATTTCATTTTCTCTAAGACCAAATCTCCTCATTTTACTGATCTAGCAGCAAAATACTCTTCTTGCCTGTGGGGGAGAGGAAGGCTGTGAAAACCCATACTTACTATATTTCTTCCTATTATATCAAGAAAAATCTTATAGGTAGATAGATAGATCTTTTCCCCCTACGTTGATTGTTTCCTTAGGCTAAATGTCTAGAGGTAAAAAAGAGTGTGGATAAAAGAGTGTGAGCCTGTTTTAAAGCTCTGAATACACATTGCCAAAGAGACCTCCAGAAACGTACCAATTTACAATTTACACTCTTTTCAGCAACATATGAGGATACCTATCTGTTTCTACACCCTCCATCATCGCTGACTTCATTTTCTCTTCACCTTGATTTGTTGGGTGAAAGTGGCACCTCATTGCTGTCTATTTTCCATTTCTTTGATTTCTGGTTTGAAATAATTTTTTTTCATCTTGGCCATATTTATTACTTTGGTAAATTGCTGTACACTTTATACTAAGTAGTATTTCACTTATTCCCACAAATAGTTCACAGAATAGATGTTATTATTTTCATTTTGGAAAACTGAGAAATGCATGGATTAAATGACCTGCCTGGGATCTCAGTGGCCAGTAACTGGCAGAGCCAGTGCCAGAACCCAGGTCAGTCTGACTCAGAACAGGCACCTTTTCCTCCTCAACACTTGGTCCTCCCAGGATCTCTTTCTGTAAATTTCAGGGCTGATGTAATTTAATTCAAAGAATGGAACAAGACAAGGAAGAATAGAGCTTGAGTTCCTATTTAGCTCATCCCTAACAGATAGTGTGTAACATGGCCCAGTCAAGAGAAGATGAGTTTCCATTACCTGTTTCATTTAAATATTAAGAACTGTAGCAGTGGCGCAGTGGATAGAGTGTCGAACTGGGATGCGCAAGGACCCAGGTTCAAGACCCCGAGCTCGCCAGCTTGAGCGCAGGCTTATCTGGCTTGAACAAAGAAAAGCTCACAGTCTTGGACCCAAGGTCGCTGGCTTGAGCAAGGGGTTACTCTGTCTGCTGAAGGTCCATGGTCAAGGCACATATGAGAAAGCAATCAATGAACAACTAAGGTGTCTCAACGAAAAACTGATGATTGATGCTTCTCATCTCTCTCTGTTCCTGTCTGTCTGTCCCTATCTCTCTCTCTCTCTCTCTCTCTCTCTCTCTCTCTGTCCCTGTAAAAAAATAAAATAAAATAAGTTAGATGTTGGAGATTGACCAGGCAGTGGCACAGTGGATAAAGTGTCGGCCTGGGATGCTGAAGACCCAGGTTTGAACCCCCAAGGTTGCTGGCTTGAGTGCGGGCCCACATGCTTGAACTCAGGGTCACAGGCTTGAGTGTGAGATCATAGACATGTCCCCAAGGTCGCTGGCTTGAGCCCAACATTGCTGACTTGAGCACAGGATCACTGCCTTGGCTGGAGCCCCCAGTTAAGGCACATATGAGAAAGCAATCAGTGAACAACTAAGGTGCTGCAGTGAAGAATTAATGCTTCTCAATTGATGCTTATCATCTCTCTCTTCCTGTCTATCTGTCCCTGTCTGTCCTTCTCTCTGACTCTCTCTCTGTCTCTGTCACACACACACACACAAAAGAATTGATGCGCCTGACCAGGCAGTGGCGCAGTGGATAGAGTGTCAGACTGGGATGCCGAAAACCCAGGTTCAAGACCCCGAGGTCGCCAGCTTGAGCGCAGGCTCATCTGGTTTGAGCAAAAAGCTCACCAGCTTGGACCCAAGGTCGCTGGCTTGAGCAAGGGGTTACTCGGTCTGCTGAAGGCCTGCGGTCAAGGTACATATGAGAAAGCAATCAATGAACGAAAAACTAATGATTGAGGCTTCTCATCTCTTCGTTCCTGTCTGTCTGTCCCTGTCTATCCCTCTCTCTGTCTCTGTAAAAAAAAAAAAAAAAAGAATTGATGCTTGTCATCTCTCTCCCTTCCTGTCTTTCTCTCTTGTTCATGCACTAAATATAAATAAAATAAAATTAAACCTTGGAGTAAGGTATATAAATGTCAAATCACTATTATATAACTGTAACTAATATAATATTTGTGTCAACTCTAATTGAAAAAAAATTTTAAAGGAAGAAAAATTTGGATAATCTTTGAAGTTCTTTCTAGCTCTTCAATTTTTTTTCCTACTAATTTTCTGTGGAGAAAGTTAGTATACTTCCATCCATCAACTTTTGCAAATGAGGGCTGCATTCAATAGTTTGTGAAGTTTAGAAAACTCCCCTTAAAAATGCTTTCTGGCCTGACCAGGCGGTGGTGCAATGGATAGAGTGTTGGACTGGGATGCAGAGGACCTAGGTTTGAGACACCAAAGTCACCAGCTTGAGTGCGGGCTCATCTGGTTTGAGCAAAAAAAAACCTCACCAGCTTGGACCCAGGGTTGCTGGCTTGAGCAAGGAGTTACTCGGTCTGCTGAAGGCCCACGGTCAAGGCACATATGAGAAAGCAATCAATGAACTAAGGTGTCGCAACGAAAAACTGATGATTGATGCTTCTCATCTCTCTCCATTCCTGTCTGTCTGTCCCTATCTATCCCTCTCTCTGACTCTCTCTCTGTAAAAATAAATAAATAAATAAATAAATAAAATGCTTTCTGGGCCCTGGCCAGTTGGCTCAGTGGTAGAGCGTCGGCCTGGCGTGCAGGAGTCCCGGGATCTGCTTCTCCACCCCTCCCCCTCCCCTTCCTCTCTGTCTCTCTCTTCCCCTCCTGCAGCTGAGGCTCCATTGGAGCAAAGTTGGCCCCAGGTGCTGAGGATGGCTCTATGGCCTTTGCCTCAGGCGCTAGAATGGCTCTGGTTGCAACAGAGTAATGTCCCAGATGGGTAGAGCATTGCCCCTGGTGGGCGTGCCGGGTGGATCCTGGTCGGGCGCATGCGGGAGTCTGTCTGACTGCCTCCCTGTTTTCCAACTTCAGGAAAAAAAAATGCTTTCTGACATACTTTTCTGCCCTTCCCACTGTCCTTTCCCCTTGATATGTTGCATTATTTTCCAGAGGATTCCCCCCACACTGGATTTGGATATTTTACTCACCCCCCTAATTTTTTTTTTTTTTTTTTTTTGGTATTTTTCTGAAGCTGGAAACAGGGAGAGACAGTCAGACAGACTCCCGCATGGCCCGACCGGGATCCACCCGGCACACCCACCAGGGGCGATGCTCTGCCCACCAGGGGGCAATGCTCTGCCCCTCCGGGGTGTCACTCTGCCACCACTAGAGCCACTCTAGCACCTGGGGCAGAGGCCAAGGAGCCATCCCCAGCGCCCGGGCCATCCTTGCTCCAATGGAGCCTTGGCTGCGGGAGGGGAAGAGAGAGACAGAGAGGAGGGAGGGGGTGGGGGTGGAGAAGCAAATGGGTGCTTCTCCTATGTGCCCTGGCCGGGAATCGAACCCGGTTCCCCTGCACGCCAGGCCGACGCTCTACCGCTGAGCCAACCGGCCAGGGCCCCCCCCCCCCCTAATTTTGTTCCTATGTCACTTTGTGTTTCTACTTTCCCCCTCTATCTTCCTCTGGATTCTCTAATGTTTTCATTGCATCTATACTCTATGTCTATCTCTGTAGAAGCTACAAAATAGCCATAAAGCCTGGAAACATACATAATAGCTTATTTTTTAATTTTTATTTATTAATTTTAAAGAGAGAGGAGGGAGAGAGAGAGACAGGAACATTGATCTGTTCTTGTATGTGCCCTGAGCAAGATTCGAACTGGCAACCTCTGCACTTTGGGATGATGCTCTAACCAACCAAGCTATCCAGTCAGGGCATACTAGCTTGTTTTCTACAGATTGAACTCCCTTGATTACTTCTTCAGAGTTATGTAGGCTTATCCAGTGAAAATTAAAATTAAAGATAAGTTTTATAAGACAAGGCATCACAGACTGACTCACTTGCAGGAATTGATAGAAACTCCGTAGCACTGCATGCTCTGTTGATTGGTGCATCACACTGAGCTAAGCCTTCTTAATGAGGGACATTATATTGACCCTATTGTGTAATGTTATTGAACATAGATGTATTGTGCTATAATATTCATAAGCCCTTTAAAATATTCATAAGCCTTTTGTTATGAATATTCACCTATATTTTTAGTTCTTATGGCCACTTATAGTTCATCAGTGGGTTTTTGTCCTTGCTTTTTCTTTCTATTTGTGTTGTATTTCTTCATAAGTATGCTCTTTTTTATTTTATTTATTTATTTATTTATTTTTGTATTTTTCTGAAGCTGGAAACGGGGAGAGACAGTCAGATAGACTCCCGCATGCGCCCGACCGGGATCCACCCAGCATGCCCACCAGGGGGCGACACTCTGCCCACCAGGGGGCGATGCTCTGCCCCTCCGGGGTGTCGCTCTGTTGCGACCAGAGCCACTCCAGCGCCTGGGGCAGTGGCCAAGGAGCCATCCCCAGTGCCCGGGGCCATCTTTGCTCCAATGGAGCCTCGGCTGCAGGAGGGGAAGAGAGAGACAGAGAGGAAGGAGAGGGGGAGGGGTGGAGAAGCAGATGGGCGCTTCTCCTGTGTGCCCTGGCCGGGAATCGAACCCGGGACCTCTGCACGCCCAGCCGACGCTCTACCACTGAGCCAACCAGCCAGGGCCTAGTATGCTCTTCATTAAAACTGGTCCGTGTTTATTTTTTTAATTTTTTTTCCTGAAGTTAGAAGTGGGGAGGCAGTCAGACAGACTCCCGCATGTGCCCAATCATGATCCACCTGGCATGCCCACCAGGGGGCGATGCTCTGCCCATCTCAGGTGTTGCTCTGTTGCAGCCGGAGCCATTCTAGCACCTGAGGCAGAGGCCGCCTAGCCTTCCTCAGCGCCTGGGCCAACTTTGCTCCAATGGAGCCTTGGCTGCAGGAGGGGAAGAGAGAGATATGAGAGGAAAGAGAGGGGAAAGGGTGGGGAAGCAGATGGGCATTTCTCCTGTGTGCTCTAGCAGGGAATCAAACCTGGGACTTCCACAAGCTGGGCCAACGCTCTACCGCTGAGCCAACCAGCCAGGGCCTTTTTTCCTAATTTTAAAAAATATTTATTTATTTATTTTAGAGATGAGGGGTAGAGAGAAAGAGAGGGGAGGGGAGGGGAGGGGAGGGGAGGGAAGGGAAGGGGGAAGGAGCGGGAAGCATCAACTCCCATATGTGCCTTAACCAGGCAAGCCCAGGGTTTCAAACTGGCAACCTCAGTGTTCCAGGTCAACACTTTATCCACTTCGCCACCACAGGTCACGCTGGCCCATTTTTTAATGATTTAAGTTTGAAGATAGAACCAAATACTTAAGTGGAGTCTATCAAGAACCAGAAGTTGTAGAACAGTTGAGTTCTATTTTGGCCCTTCTATGTTTGTCAATGGCCAGAATTTCTGTCCCTTTTAAGAGGCGGAAGTTACTCAAGGGAGGCCCCATGGCAACACTCAGCATCCATTAAAAAAAAATGTATCTGCCATGGCCTTTTTACTTTTCTGGAACAATCTGAGAAATTATTAAAGAAAATAAAATACATTTCTACAAAGCACTATTTCCTGAGCCATTAAATGTTATTTCTCATTCCTTTCTTTCCTTTTTACAATATTGAGAGACAGAGATGTATGATTTCCACAGCGCAAATGAGAAAGTGGATGTACAGATAGGTTGTAAATTTCCAAAGCTCACAGGAAGTTGGACCAAATCTGAACCCAGAAACTGGGTCTCTCTTCTGGCTGAGTCTCTTGTCCATGGCTTTCTATCCTGCAAGAAACTATCTAGTTAATGTAGAGGATGTGGCTTGATTATTCATTGCTCTTGGAAAATGAACCTCTCCCTCTCTTCCTTCCTCCCTACCTCCTACCTCCTACCTCCAACACACACACACACACACACACACACACACACACACACACACACCCCCTCACTCACACAACCTCACTTCATTAAATGAGCAAGAGGAAAAAAGTCCCTAACAGGATGCCATCTGGAACGGCTCAGGTGATAGCCAGCCACCTAGAAGCAGGGAAACGGCTGCGGTCATCGGTGATTTCTGTGATCTCCCCCCACCACCAGCTGTCATCACAATTTCCAGAAAAGCAGCCAAGAAAAACAGTAATTAGCATTTCACAGAACCCCCCCCCACACACACACACACACACACACACTGTTATGGATCTTGGAACTTTTTCTGACTGCTTTTTGCCCACATACACTCCTTCTTCCACCATTCTAGATAAAGAGGCAAGGTACTTGACCTCACTTGCAGTTGAAGAACTCAGTACTCTTGAAGGTGCTTCTCTTCTGCCAGAAACCTTTATTTACTAAGACTGAGTTATTCCTTTCCCTAATTTGGATTGGTTCCTTCAAATCAAAACCCCTAGGGACAAGCACCTTATTCCAACTTTCCTCTTCCCCTTTCTCCTCTTGAGCTCACTCCAAACAATGCACTCGGGCCTCTAGCTCTTAAGGCACTTATCACACTGTAGGTAATTGGCAATTGAAGTGCTTATCTTCACTTCTAAGGAATGTGACTTATGTACGTGTATCCTAATCCAGCACAATGCCCTGGCCCATTGTTGAGACTCGGTCAACCTTGTTGAATAGAACTTGCCTAAACTGACCTCAGGCCCCTCATGAATTTCACAGTGTACTGAGTTACAGGGAAAATCAGACTGAGTAAGCCAACTGCTCCCTTCCTGTCTGGGGAGATCCACCCAAAGACCAGAACAGGGAGACCACACCTCTGCAGAAAGAGAGGATTTGATTGATGTCCCCTTCTGCATGTGATCCTACCCCACACTTTCTCCTCAGTGCAAGCTAAATGAGGCAGTCCTCAAACCTATTTTTTCCAGACATGTTTGTGGGGGCATAGCTGCTAATAGAACAAACAGGCTGTGGACTAGGTAGGGATCAGGGCAGAGATCAGAGCCTGAACTATATTATAGAAATCACCAAGAAAGGTAGGTTAGAATTTGATAGGGACCAAAGTACTGGAGTAATCTCCCAAAAGAGGTGTCTATCTGTAGGGGTGGGTTAAGAGTGTGGTCTTCAGAGATCTGCTATCTAGGTTCAAATAATATCTGTACAATTTTTAAACTGTGTAACCTTGGACAAGCTACTTAATCTCTCTATATCTCAATTTCCTCACCCATGAAGTAAAGATAATGGTACCTATGCATTATGGTTGTTGAAGAGTCAACTAGATTAATACACATTAGTGCTCAATGTTGTTGCTACTAAGAAGAATTGCTTTGGATGTCTGCAAGTTTACTACATTGAGGTTTTTATGTTCAACTGCAGGGCTGAGGCAGAATTAAGTAGTAGGGTCTGGAGATAGCAGAATTTCTATATATAAATGGGTGCAAAGTATTTGGAGTTTAGGTTGGAAGAACAATCACAGAAGAGAGTAAAGAGGAGAAATAGAGAGAAGGGAAAAATTAAAAGCAGTTTCAAATTTACAATAGTATAATAGCAATATATCTTTATATCTAATTCAATAATTGTTCATGTGGCCCTGGCTGGGTCATTGTCAGCTGGTTAGAACATCATCCTGATATGCCAAAGTTGCAGTTGTGATTCCCAGTCAGGGCATATATGAGAATCAACCAATAAATACATAAGTAAATGTATTTTTTTTATCTTTTAATTACAGTTGATAACTTTATTTATTTATTTATTTATTCATTTTAGAGAGGAGAGGGAGAGACAGAGAGAGAGAGAGGAGAGACAGAGAGAGAGAAGGGGGGGAGGAGCTGGAAGCATCAACTCCCATATGTGCCTTGACCAGGCAAGCCCAGGGTTTCGAACCAGTGACCTCAGCATTTCCAGGTCGACGCTTTATCCACTGCGCCACCACAGGTCAGGCAGTAAATGTATTTATGCATTTAACAAATAGACTATTTCTCTCTCTCTCGAATCAATAAATCGATAAAAATAAAAATATTGGCTCTGGCTGGTTGTCTCAGTAGTAGAGCATTGGTCTAGCATGTGGAAGTCCCAGGTTCGACTCCTGGTCAGGGCACATAGGAGTTGCACCCATCTGCTTCTCTACTCCCCCTCTTGCTTCTTGCTTCTCTCTCTCTCTCTCTCTCTCTCTCTCTTTCTCTCTCTTCTCCTCCCACAGCCATGGCTTGATTAGAGTGAGTTAGCCCCGGGTGCTAAGGATGGCTCCATGGCCTCCACCTTAGGCACTAAGAAGAGCTCAGTTAAGAGCAATGCCCCAGATGGGAAGAGCATCACCCAGTAGTGGGCTTGCCAGTTGGATCCTGATCAAAGTGCATGTGGTAGCCTCTCTCTGCTTCCCTTCCTCTCACTGGATTACAAAAAAAAAAAAAAAAGTTTGTTTTGCTGAGATCTAAACCACCACAAAAGTAAAATGATACAATACTCTTTGGAGAACAATTTGGCACTATCAAATTTAAAATGTACATATTTTTGAGCCTTCAAATGTATTGCCAGGAATTTATCCTACCTTGGTATTTGCAAACAGACTCATAGCCTCTTTGTAAAACCAGGTGTTTGGGAACCACATAAAAGTCCATCAGCATAAAAAAAAAAAAAAAAGTCCATCAGCATAGGATATCTAGGCAGTGGAATACTATGTGGCCATTAAAAATATTGAGGCGGGCCCTGGCCGGTTGGCTCAGTGGTAGAGCATCGGCCTGGCGTGCAGGAGTCCCGGGTTCGATTCCCAGCCAGGGGACACAGGAGAAGCGCTCATCTGCTTCTCCACCCCTCCCCCTCTCCTTCCTCTCTGTCTCTCTCTTTCCCTCCCGCAGCCAAAACTCCATTGGAGCAAAGTTGGCCCGGGCACTGAGGATGGCTCTGTGGCCTCTGCCTCGGGCACTAGAGTGGCCCTGGTTGCAACAGAGCAACGCCCCAGATGGGCAGAGCATCGCCCCCTGGTGGGCATGCTGGGTGGATCCCGGTCGGTCGCATGCGGGAGTCTGTCTGACTGCCTCCCTGTTTCCAACTTCAGAAATATACAAAAAATAAATAAATAAATAAATATATATATATATATATATTGAGTCAGCCTGACCAGGCGGTGGCGCAGTGGATAGAGTGTCGGACTGGGATGCGGAGGACCGAGGTTCGAGACCCCGAGGTCGCCAGCTTGAGCGCGGGCTCATCTGTCTTGAGCAAAGCTCACCAGCTTGAACCCAAGGTCACTGGCTCGAGCAAGGTGTTACTCTGTCTGCTGAAGGCTCACGGCCAAGGCACATATGAGAAAGCAATCAATGAACAATTAAGGTGTCGTAAAGAAAAACTGATGATTGATGCTTCTCATCTCTTTCCGTTCCTGTCTGTCTGTCCCTATCTATCCCTCTCTCTGACTCTCTCTTTGTCTCTGTAAAAAAAAAAAAAATTAGGTAAAGTTATACATCTTATAGCCAAGCTAAAAATGAGAGTTATATCTTAGGCAGCGGGGGGGAGGGGATCCAAGGCAGGGGGACTAAGAGCCAATGGGAGGAGCCATGCCAAAGTCCAAGCCAGAGTCTAAACACCTGGAAGAATTTAGAGAAATCATATTGGGAGTAGCTGGTGAGGGTAATAAGGGAAACATGTTATGTTTTTTGCCAATCTGACAAAAAAAAAATAGTTATAATTTCGATTCATTTTCATCTGCTGTCCCTCCCACAGAGTTGCTTGGGGGGACAGCAGATGGGGAAATTAGCAAGGGGGAAGGTCCTTGATAATTCCTTTACAAACAGCTGGTGTTTATAGGTCCTATACAAAAAAACAGTAGTTGTGTGGTGTCTCTGGGTGGGTATAGTTTGCTTAATGGCCAGGGGCAGATTGGAGAAAGGTAGTAATGGAACAGGAAGATGGGGCTAAGAAAATGAATCTGTGGAGCTGTGGGTGAGTAACCACAGTTATGTGGATATTTTACTAGCTTTTCAAATGAACTCAAGGAATACTGATTAAAAGATTGATTTTGTCTGACCAGTGGTGGCACAGTGGATAGAGTGTCGACCTGAAACTTGGAGGTCCCAGGTTTGAAACCCCAAGGTCGCTGGCTTGGGTGTGGGTTCATCCACATTGAGCACAGGCTCACCAGCTTGAGTGCAGGGGTGCTGTTTTGAGCTCGTGATCATCAACAAGTACCTATGGTAGCCTGACCAGGTGGTGGCACAGTGGATAGAGCATCGGACTGGTTTGCGGAAGGACCAGGTTCCAGACCCCGAGGTCGCCAGCTTGAGTGTGGGCTCATCTGGTTTGAGCAAAGCTCACCAGCTTGGACCCAAGGTCTCTGGCTTGAGCAAGGGGTTACTTGGTCTGCTGTAGCCCCACGGTCAAGGCACATATGAGAAAGCAATCAATGAACAACTAAGGTGTCGCAACAAAAAACTGATGATTGATGCTTCTCATCTCTCTGCATTCCTGTCTGTCTATCCCTCTCTCTGACTCTTTCTCTGTTCCTGTAAAACTAAATAAATAAATAAATAAATTAATTAATAAAAAAGATCCTATGGTCGCTGGCTTGAGCCCAGGTCACTGGCTTGAAACCCAAGGTTGCTGGTTTGAGCAAAGGGTCACTGATTTGACTTGAGCGGCCCCCTTCCCCATCAAGGCACATATAAAAATCAATCAGTGAACAACTAAAGTGACACAACTATGAAATCTTGCTTCTCATCTCCCTTTCTCTGTTTCTCTCTCACTAAAAAGAGAGAGATTGAGCCTGACCTGTGGTGGCGCAGTGGATAAAGCATCGACCTGGAACGCTGAGGTCGCTGGTTCGAAACGCTGCACTTGTCTGGTCAAGGCACGTATGGGAGTTGATGCTTCCTGCTCCTTCCTCTTCTCTCTCTCTCTCTCACTCTCTCTCCTCTCTAAAATGAATAAATTAAAAAAAAAAAGAGAGAAAGATTGAGTTCAACAAAGAGAGGGAACTCACTGTCCTACTAAATTATTTTTTTTAAGAGAGAGGGAGGTAGACAAGGACAGACAGGAAGGGAGAGAGATGAAAGCATCAATTCTTTGTTGCAGCACCTTAGTTGTTTATTGATTGCTTTCTCATACACGCCTTAACAGGGAGGGTCCAGCTGAGCCAGTGCCTTTGCTCAAGCCAGCAACCTTGCGCTCAAACCAGCGACCTTGGGCTTCAAGCCAGCAGCCTTTGGGCTTAAGCCAGCCAGCATGAGGTCATGTCTATGTTCCCACACTCTAGCCAGAGACGTTGGGGTTTCAAATCTGGGTCCTCAGCACTTCAGACGGACACTCTAACCACTGCACAACCGCCTGATCAGGCAATATTTATTAAATCAATAATTTTGATCAGCAATTTCCAAACTTTTCCATCTCATGACACGCATAGACTAATCACTAAAATTCTGTGGCACATATAAAGAAACATGTTATGTTTTTTGCCAATCTGACAAAAAAATAGGTATAATTTCGATTCATTTACACTGGACAGCTATTGTTGTGTTGGCTTTTGTCATTTTTTAATTTGACAACCTAAGGTAAAGAGGTCAGTGTCCCTGACTAAAGAGTCAGGTATTGCAAGTTTTCAAAATTCTTGTGGCACACCAGTTAAAAAATCGCTGACTTTGACAATAATCTACCTGAGGAAGGTAATTAATAGAATGGATTATAGAAGCAAGATTTAAAATCATCTTGACAGATTAGAACAAAGTGCCAAAATCAACAAGAAATTTGACAGGGATAAAGTAAAGACCTACGTTTAGGTTTTTTTAAAAAACAATTGTATAAGAAGGAGCAGAACTGGCTTTACAGCATCTGACATGAACAAGGTTTGGGTCTCACGAAGTCCAATGCAGTCACAGTATCATGAAAAGACACAATATCAGGTCAAGAGAGATAATAGGCCTGACCAGGCAGTGGCGCAGTGGATAGAGTGTCGGACTGGAATGTGGAGGACCCACGTTCGAGACCCCGAGGTCTCCAGCTTGACCGCGGGCTCATCTGGTTTGAGCAAAGCTCACCAGCTTGGACCCAAGGTCGCTGGCTCGAGCAAGGGGTTGCTCGGTCTGCTGTAGCCCCATGGTCAAGGCATATATGAGAAAGCAATCAATGAACAACTAAGGTGTCGCAACAAAAAACTAATGATTGATGCTTCTCATCTCTCTCCATTCCTGTCTGTCTGTCCCTATCTGACTCTCTCTCTGTCTCTGTAAAAAAAAAAAAGAAAAAAGAGAGAGAGATAATAGTCTCACCATGTGTTGAACTAACTAGTTCTGACTGTCCCATATTAAAGAAGATCAGGCCCTGGCTGGTTGGCTCAGTGGTAGAGTGTTGGCCTGGCATGCAGGAGTCCCGGGTTCAATTCCTGGCCAGGGCACACAGGAGAGGCGCCCATCTGCTTCTCCACCCCTCCCCCTCTCCTTCTTCTCTGTCTCTCTCTTCCCCTCCAGCAGCCAAGGCTCCATTGGAGCTAAGTTGGCCTGGGCGCTGAGGATGGCTCTGTGGCCTCTGCTTCAGGTGCTAGAATGGCTCTGGTTGCAACAGAGTGATGCCCTGGATGGGCAGAGCATCACCCCCTGGTGGGCGTGCTGGGTAGATCCCGGTCGGGCGCATGCAGGAGTCTGTCTGACTGCCTCCTCGTTTCTGGCTTCTGAAAAATACAAAAAAAAAAAAAAAAAAGGAAGAAGATCTTCTTATCTCTCTCCATTCCTGTCTGTCTGTCCCTATCTGACTCTCTCTCTGTCTCTGTAAAAAAAGAAAAAGGAGAGAGAGATAATAGTCTCACCATGTGTTGAACTGACCAGTTCTGGCTGTCCCATATTAAAGAAGATATTGATGAACTAGTGTATGCCCAGTAAGAGAGCAGGTTGGAAAATGATCCAGTAACTTTACCAGGTGAGGAAGAACGGGTCGAGTTTAGAGATGTTAAGTATGGAGAAGAGAGGACTAAAGTGGATAAATAATAGCTGTTGTCAAATAGTTGATTTTGACAAGTATAAGGCTAATACTATGAAATTGACATTGTGATCTCTAAAGTGGCAATTTCATTTGGCTTTTGTAATGCTGCAGAAGACCAATGAGTAAGTATCATTGGGTAAAAGAGAGAGGCAAAGATTACATTAATATAGGAAGTGGCCCTGGCTGGTTGGCTCAGTGGTAGAGTGTCGACCTGGCATGTGGATGTCCCTGGTTCGATTCCAGCCAGGGCACACAGGAGAAGTGCCCATCTGCTTCTCCACCCTTCCCCCTCCACTTTCTCTCTATCTCTCTCTTTCCTTTCTGCAGCCAAGGCTCCATTGGAGCAAAGTTGGCCTGGGTTCTAAGGATGGCTCCATGACCTCTGCCTCAGGTGCTAGAATGGCTCTGGTTACAATGAAGCAATGCCCAAGATGGGCAGAGCATCACCCCCTAGTGGGCATGCTGGGTGGATGGATCCCGGTTGGGCACATGTGGGAGTCTTTCTCTCTGCCTCCCCGCTTCTCACTTCAGAAAAATACAAGATATATATATATAGATATATAGATAGATAGATAGATAGATAGATAGATAGATATATAGATAGATATAGATAGATATACACTCACACACTCTCCATGATCCAGCCTGAGTCTCTAAGCCAGGCATGGCCAACAGTTTTTGCCCCCGGGCCAGATTAGAAAGAAAACTTTTTTCACAGGCCAGATGAAATATTAAAATTAAAAAATGTTATATACAAAAACAATTCATTTAAGTAAACAAAATTTTATTATGTAATTTGTTTATGAACAAATGTAAGTAATTTAGTACAACAAATTAACAAAAAAACTAATGTGACGTGTTGAGGCGCTTTGCATCGCCTATTATTTTTTTAATATCTGGCTCTATACTTGTAGTAGCTATTCTTAACACAGCCTCCAAATGTAAATCATTCAATCTTGATCTTGTACTTTTATTTAGATTCATTAAAGAAAAAGTTTGTTCACAAATATAAGTTGAGCTGAAGATTACTGAAGATATCGTAGTTTATGTATAACGATTGAAAAGTACCACTTATTTCATTTCCACAGTGCGTCGTGCGGAGAATATTAAGAAGTTAATTGCGGGCCCTACGTTGGCCATGCCTGCTCTAACCTCTCCAGCTGGACACCGCAATGCAAAGACAGCACGCCAGACTGCTGCTAATGCTCTGGCCCTCCCGTGTTGTTTTACACTGCTGTGTCTTTGTGCCCAGCAGTCCTAGAATTTCATATCTGCTTATTATACACCCTGCAAATTCCTGCTCATCTCTCCAGACTCAACTCAAGTATAGACCCATCTGAACTCTCCAAAAGGTCTGTCACACTGTCTCCTTGGCACCTGTATTTGTGCTTACTTCTGTACTGGCACTTAACATCCTTTTGTAATTTTTTGTGGACTCATCTCTTTTCAACTAAATGGAACTGTTTGTGGGCCAGAAACATGTCTCTTCCATCTTTATATCCCCAGTGATTAGAGAAGTATCTGTATCTTCATTTAATATTCATTCATTTAATGTTATTAAAAAAAAATGACGGTGAGGCCCTGCCCGGTTGGCTCAGTGGTAGAGCGTCGGCCTGGCATGCAGGAGTCCCGGGTTCGATTCCCGGCCAGGGCACACAGGAGAAGCACCCATCTGCTTCTCCACCCCTCCCCCTCTCCTTCCTCTCTGTCTCTCTCTTCCCCTCCCGCAGCCGAGGCTCCATTGGAGCAAAGTTGGCCCGGGCACTGGGGGTGGCTCCATGGCCTCTGCCTCAGGCACTAGAATGGCTCTGGTTGCAACAGAGCGAAGCCCCAGATGGGCAGAGCATCGCCCCCTGGTGGGCATGTCGGGTGGATCCCGGTTGGGCACATGTGGGAGTCTGTCTGACTGCCTCCCCGTTTCCAACTTCAAAAAATACAAAAAAAAAAAAAAAAAAAAAAGATGGTGGATGTTTTGATTATATATGTAAATCTCAAAATTACATATGCATTTCAATTAAATATCAATTAATTAATCAAAACTTTGATACACATTGGTATTTTCTATTCTACTTTGTTAATTTCAAAAACTTTTATTGATTGATTTTAGAGAGAGAGGGAGAGACAGAAACATTGATCTG
Source organism: Saccopteryx leptura (assembly GCF_036850995.1). Taxonomy (NCBI): domain Eukaryota; kingdom Metazoa; phylum Chordata; class Mammalia; order Chiroptera; family Emballonuridae; genus Saccopteryx; species Saccopteryx leptura. The sequence continues at coordinate 348,131,354 of NC_089504.1, read as the reverse complement.
TTTCTGTATGTGCCCTGATAGGGGAATCAAACTGGCAATCTCTGTGCTCAATATGATGCTCCAACCAACCAACCTATCCAGCCAGGGCTATTTTGTTTTATTTTCATTTTTAAAAATATTTTATTGATTGATTTTAGACTGAGGATGGAGAGAGAGAAAGGCAAGGGAGAGGAGCAAGAAGCATCAACTCATAGCAGTTGCTTGTTGTACATGCCTTGACCGGGCAAGCCTGGGCTTTTGAACCGGCAACCTCAGCATTCCAGGTGGTTGCTTTATCCACTGCACCACCACAAGTTAGGCTATTTTGCTTATTTTTTTTAAATGGAAGTCATAATCCTGGCCTGGTAGCTCAGTTGGTTAGAGCATCATCCTGATACGCCAAGTTGCAGGTTCAATTTCTGGTCAGGGCACATACAAGAATCAACCAATGAATATATAAATAAGAGGAACAACAAATTGATTGATGTTTCTCTTTCTCTCTCCTTTCCTCTCTCTCTAAAATCAATCAATCAATAAAATAAATAAAAATAGAATCCACAGTCTGGGCTCTCAAATTAATGTAGATGTCCAGCCTTATTCTGAAAAATACCGAACTGCGTGTCCAAGAGCAGAGATTTGAATGGAATGTACGAGAAACTGTTGGACACTGTGGGCCTTCTGGCCAGAAAGATGCATGTATACACTAAAGTGACATTCAATTTCAGAGGCTCTCTGTACCCACTGAAGTCCTTCTGTGCATTATAGGTTATGAGACAGTTCTAACTCTTATTTTTCTGAGAAGGATTTAGAAGCAGTCTAGGAATATCTAAGATTCATCCATAGAGAGAGCACAAAATTGAAATGGAGGTACATAAAGAACAGAGAGGGAGAATTCTGAGGAGGGGCAAGCAGGACAGTTAAGTACATGCAAAAGCCAAAGGAATGGGGAGCGAAGTAAATCCTGGCTCGGAGTGAGAAGGAAGGAAAGGTGCAGCACTCCTGGGCCAGGATATCAGACCTGCTGACCTGATATTCTTTTCAAACTATGAAGCTTGGTGTTCTAGCCTGTAACTTCCATCTCCCCTCCTTATGGCTCACTTTCCTTTCCCCCCCTTTAGGCAGCCCTTCTGGAAACTCTGAAACTCTTTTTCTCTTTTCTTCCAGATGGGGATCTCTGGCAGAAAAAATGTTCTGGCCTGTGTGCAATGACGCCGTTCTCTCTGCCAAGGGATAAAGCTAAAATCTGCTTTCCTGGAAACCAGCTACTGTCTTTAGGAAGCATGACCCCAGTTAGGGAGAGATTGGGACTTTTCAATAAAGGAAGGATAGGAAAACAATTTCAGCATCCACTGGTGTAGTGACTAACAAGGATAAAATATGAATACCAATAAATGTTTTTTGGTTTTTTTTTTTAATTTTTTAAAAAATTTATTTATTCATTTTAGAGGAGAGAGAGAAAGAGGGGAGGAGCAGGAAGCATCAACTCCCATATGTGCCTTGACCAGGCAAGTCCAGGGTTTTGAACCGACGACCTCAGCATTTCCAGGTCAACGCTTTATCCACTGCACCACCACAGGTCAGGCCAATAAATGTTTTTAAAATGGAATTTCCTGTTTCTGCCTGACTAGTAGTGGCGCAGTGGATAGAGCATTGACCTGAGACCCTGAGGTCCCAGGTTTGAAACTCTGAGGTTGCCCACTTGAGTGTGGGTTCATCCAGCTTAAGCGTATACTGAACAATTTGAGCGCGGGATCACTGGCTTGAGCATGAGATTAATGACATGATCCCATGGTTGCTGGCTTGAGCTCAAAGATCTGCTGGCTTAAAGCCCAAGGTCACTGGCTTGAGCAAGGAGTCACTGGCTCAGCTGGAGGCCCCTTGTCAGGTCAAGGCACGTTGAGAAGCAATCAGTTTGAACAACTAAAAGTGCCGCAACTATGAGTTGATGCTTCTCATCTCTCTCCCTTCCTGTCTCTCTTTCTAAAAAAATAAAAGGAATCTCCTGTTTCTGAGATCTAACCTTCACAGACTATATAATACAGGTCTTCCTTGAATCTTAGATAATTATAAAGTGTTTTCAACATGTCTAGGAGGCAACAAACATATATCTTACATTTCCATAGGACATATAGTGAAAGGGACATAAGCATAACACAGCTGACTTCTTATTGACCCTCAGGAATTTGGGGGTTATAAGAACTTCTGTGCCCTGGCCAGGTAGCTCTTGGTTGGTTGAAGTGTTGTCCAGATGAACCAAGGTTGGGGGTTTGATCCCTGGTCAGAGCACATGCAGGAATCAACCAATGAGTGCATGAATGGGTAGAGCAGCAAATCAATGTTTCTCTCTCACCCCTTCCTCTATCTCTCTAAAAATCAGTCAATCAATATATTTTTTAAAAAAACAGAACTTTTGTAAAGTGCAGAAAGCCCAGAAGATTATTCTAGTCCATAATTAACATGGCCAAGAGAAAAAGAATGGAATTTGGGGTGGGGTTAGGAACCTGAGTTGTGGGTCTAAATAGGACCTGAGTCACTGTGTGATAATGGCCAGTCACTTCCTGGCTCAGTGTTCCTGTCCCAATCTCCCCTCTCCCCAGCCCCTTCCTCTGTCCAAATAAAATAAAATAACAATTTTATTCTTTCTTGAGAAAGTTAAGCCTGATTGTTCTATAAAGCACTCTGGAAAATAGCCAATCTCTGAGTAAAGCAATGTGAGATGATGATTTTATTCATTTTATAACCAATGTCCTGGTTAGTACCTGAAACTATGAGGACTACAAACTTCTCATTTGTTGTTGGAATTCTCAGACGGGGAGGAAATACATAGGTGGTCTGCTTCCCTCTTTTCTTCTGTCCTCTGAAATGACGCTGCTGTGTTGTTAAGAAAAGCCCCAGGAGAGATCTTTGGGAGATAACTGGTTAACACCCAACTAGGTCAGGGAATGAGTCAGGGCTCAAGGACTCGATACCAACCTCTCCCACTGCTGCCAGGAAACCTCTTGGGGTGAGACAGAGATGAGAAAGGAGCCGAGGGGCGGGCCGCATGGCTGCCTGCCCTGGGGCCTCTGGCTTCTTGTCTCACCCTCGTTTGCCCTCCAGCTGTACTGTGTCTGCTGACAGGCAAGCCCTGACAGCTCTCCCTCCCTGTGTCCTGAACTTCTGCTCAGTCTCAGAAACAGATGGCACATTCCACCCCAGAAGTGACAGTAGAAGAGATGAGAGGAAAAGGGAAGAACTGAACCAGGTGGAGATGTGTCACTTGAGAAAACAGAATACAGGAGATGTTTTGTCTAGGAGGTGAGCAGGAAGTAGAAACTAAATTCACCTCTGACGAATCAGAATAAGTCAAGAACGGGAGAGCACCATGGCTGGGCTGACACAGATGATGGAACAGGATTAAGGGCTAAGGCTGAGAAGGACCAAGGAACGCTAGCCTGGAAGCCTGCAAGACTTAAGGGCAAAATGGCAAAAAGTCACCTTTCTTGTTTGGAGGTCCTCAGCTTTTGTAAATCCATCTCTCTTTCATCAACATCATTCTCAGTTTGTGGCAATTCTTAGAGCTCTCCACCAGGGCAAAAACAAAACAAAAAAGCAACAAACAGTTTTAGGCATCTAATGTCCAGTCATGTGTTTCCATATATGACTTCACGTAGTGCTCACAACAGTTCGAGGAGGTAAGTTTTATTATCTCCATTTCACAGAGGGGTACACTTGGATTGAAGTGATTTGTTCATAGAGTTTGGAAGCAGTGGGGTCTGTATTGGTTGCCAGAGTCCCCACGGATTCCACTCTACCAAGCTGCCTTTGATTTAAAATCAAATGAAATCAAAGTGGTGTCAAAATAGTAGAGATTTCTTAAGCCTTCCAAGGAGCAGACCACATAAAGAGTAACGAACAGAGATCTCTAAATATCTAAATGTAGATATTTCAAAATCCTGGAATTGTTGGCTTTGCATAGGCATCCCTACAGAGATTCCCAGTGCAGCCTTGGTACCCTCTAGTGGAAGTTTTTTGCATTTATACAGCTTCCCTTCAACCCCAAAGAGCTGGAGGGCATCCCAAAATAATGGTTAACTGAAAGGTACATGTTTATGTGTCAGGGTCCATGGCTGGTAGACAAAAGAATACAGAAGGTGTGCTGAGCACTTGAGAGTCCTAATCAGTGTGTTATAAATGAGCTCAGGCCTTTGTGCATTATTAATAACAGCTAATACACATCACCTGAGACTGTAGTATTTTAGGGCCCTTAAAGAGTGACTTTCTTTTTTTTTGTATTTTTCTGAAGTTGGAAACAGGGAGGCAGTCAGAGAGACTCCCGCATGCGCCCAGCCGGGATCCACCCAGCATGCCCACCAGGGGGCGATGCTCTGCCCATCCAGGGAGTCACTCTGTTGCGACCAGAGCCATTCTAGCGCCTGAGGCAGAGGCCATAGAGCCATCCTCAGCGCCCGGGCCAACTTTGCTCCAATGGAGCCTCGGCTGTGGGAGGGGAAGAGAGAGACAGAGAGGAAGGAGAGGGGGAGGGGTGGAGAAGCAGATGGGCGCTTCTCCTGTGTGCCCTGGCCGGGAATCAAACCCAGGACTCCTGCACGCCAGGGCGACGCTCTACTACTGAGCAAACCGGCCAGAGGAGAGTGACTTTTTTTTAATGGGAAGAATTGGTGATCAGAAATGTGAAGTGACTTGCCTTAAGGCAGGGTAAGACTGGAATCCAAGTCTCCTGCCTCTAACCCAAAGCCCTTACTACTGTATCACACTTTCCTACTTGTTGGTAGATTGATTTTAGACATAAATTGGTGTGCATATAAGATTGTAGGTAAAATCAGGAAATTGTTTTTGCCTTCATTTGCCCAGAATCTATACATTTCTCAACCTTTCATTCAACGCGTTTACAGAATGTCTATTATTGCCAAACATTACTCTAAGAATTGCTTTTATAGAGTACCCCAGCATTTAAGAATAGCATTCCAGTCTCCTGAACTCTGTGTCTACTGCCCTCCTGGTGCTCCTGGAGCCTCTTCCCCATTTCCCAGTGCTAAGGTGTCAGATTTCTTTCTGTCTCCCTTCTTATGCATAGATAATCCCTGGGAACGGAAGTGGGTTAGAAACAGATTACTGTACTCTGATCCAGGGGCTTTGCTCCCTCCTCTCTAAACTTGGCGCTTTGGGGTGGGGGGTAGTCACAAATAGCCTGAAATTCCCTTTTAGGATTATTGCTTGATTTAGCCAGCTGGAGCGAAAGTGGAGCAGGAAGAGGTGAGGGATTAATTCTAGACCTAGCTTGAACAGCGGGCAGCATGAGCTTCTTTTCTGGCTGAGCCAGAATAAGCAATATCTCTTCCTAAACATACCTTTAGAGATAAGGAGTCTGAAGCAGTCAGAAAATGGTAAAGAAAAAGGCCTTTGTCCTGAGCAGCAGGGATGAGTGGAAGGATGGATGAGAAAGCAGAGCAGCTAAAAGAAGAAAGTCATGCAGCACAGAAATAAGAAATCACATTTGGACTTGGAAACAAACCTGCCTTAAGTAGTCTTAGTTTTTAAAAAAGTTTATTTATTAATTACTGATTTTAGCCTGACCAGGCGATGGCGCAGTGGATAGAGCGCTGGACTGGGATGTGGAGGACCCAGGTTCGAGACCCCGAGGTCGCCAGCTTGAGTGTAAACTCATCTGGTTTGAGCAAGGCTCACCAGCTTCAGCCCAAGGTCGCTGGCTTGAGCAAGGAGTCACTCAGTCTGCTGTAGCCCCCCCCTCCCGTCAAGGCACATATGAGAAATCGATCAATGAACAACTAAGGAACCGCAACGAAGAATTGATGTTTCTCATCTCTTTCCCTTCCTGTCTGTCTGTCCCTATCTGTCCTTCTCTCTCTCTGTCTCTCCCACACACACAAAATTAAAAAAAAAAAAAATTACTGATTTTAGAGAGAGAGGAAGGGAGAGAGAGAGAAATATCGATTTGTTCCATTTATTTATTCATTCCTTGGTTGTTTCTTGTATGTGCCCACACCAGTGAATGAACTGGCAACCTCAGTCTATCACTCTAACCAACCGAAATACCCAGCCAGGGCTAAGTGGTCTTGGTTTCAACAAAGGGAGAAGTGCTCCCTAGGGGAAGGCAGCTAACATACAGGGCTTCGTGAGAATTTCCAATTCATATCTGGGTTAGGAAATCTCTTGCTTTAAGGACACTGCACTGTGGGGACGCTGGGAGCAGGAACGTTACCTGTGTCCAGCACAAAGAACAGTTACACTTAACCAGGACTCTGCTATCCTCTGTATTTCCCTTCCAGGGTCCTGAGGCTTGGAAGCAATAGCCATAACTAACCAGAGTGGGAACAAGTATTAACTCACTTAATGAACTAATAACAATTTTCTGAGTTAGGTACTTATTTACCCCCTTTCTATAGGTGAAGAAAAGAGGTGGCACTAAGGTGTAAATTGGGCTCTATAGCAATCTTAACCATTATATGAAAGTCATAGATAATCAACTCTTGGAATGACAAAGAAGCCCTGCAAACATTGTTAGCTAAAATCACTCAGGAACATTTCCTAGAGAGTCAGACTTCTTGGTTTCCTCTATGTCACCTTATCTTGGAGAATTCACTTCTGCTCTTCATGCTTTAAAGGGAAGGAAGTACAACATAAATACACGGCAAGCCTATTACTTTCATTTTAATCAATAAACACATTGTAATCAGATTCTTTTAACTCTCCAGAAGGATTTTCCTTCTTCAAATTAACTGTGATTAAAAAAAAAAAATCAGCTGTGTTTCTCCTAGAATGAAGGTTACCAGGCAAAACTTCAGGAATTTCAATCTTAGATGTCACCTGCCACTGGGAAGGAAAAAAACTGCAAATACATGCCCTCGCTGCTCGTAGGATATTCAAGTCCCTTTGGCTTCATTTAGAAATTTCAGTAGGACAGAAGGGGATCCTAGGAATCTTGTATTTGGCAAAAAAAAATAAATCAGCTTTGCTCTCTGCTTTATTATATTTCATCTAGAATTCTATTCATTTATTGAATAAATAAATTCTTGAGTGTCTGCTATGTTCAACACTATCTTTTGTGTGGCTGATCCCCTAACCACTTTATTCCTACCTCTAATTGCAGAATGAGTTCCCTTATACTGCTTTTTCTTTTTTTCTGAGAGAGAGAGAGAGAGACGGGAAGGGAGAGAGAAGCACCAACCTGTAGTTGAATCACTTTAGTTGTTCATTAATTGCTTCTCATACATGGTTTGATTTGGGGGGCTCCAGCAGAGTCAGTGACCCCCCTTGTTCAAGCCAGAGACCTTTGGGTTCAAGCCAGTGACCATGGGATCATGTCCATGATCCCGCACTCATGCTGGCAACCCCAGGCTAAAGCTGGGGACCCCACGCTCAAGCTGGATCTATACGCTCTATCCACTGCGCCACCACTACCCAGGTTCCCTTCTTGTTCTTCTCTTGCTTTTTCTGAAATGTGAATTAATAGGGCTGTACGATTAAGAAATATCCTGTGGCCTGACCAGGCGGTGGCGCAGCGGATAGAGCGTCAGACTGGGATATGCAGGACGCAGGTTCAAGACCCCGAGGTCGCCGGCTTGAGCGCAGGCTCATCTGGTTTGAGCAAAAAAAAAAAAGCTCACCAGCTCGGGCCCAAGGTCGCTGGCTCAAGCAAGGGGTTACTCAGTCTGCTGAAGGCCTGCAGTCAAGGCACATATGAGAAAGCTATCAATGAACAACTAAGGAGTCCCAACGAAAAAAACTGATGATTGATGCTTCTCATCTCTCTCCGTTCCTGTCTGTCTGTCCCTATCTATCCCTCTCTCTGACTCTCTCTCTGTCCCTGTAAAAAAAAAAAAAAAAAAAAAAAAAAAAAGAAATATCCTGTGGTGTTACTTCCCCAGCAGATAGCTCCCAATTTTCCATGGAGTTAATGAGGCAGGAAGATAATATGATTTTCTTTTTTTTTTTTTTTTTTTTTTACAGAGACAGAGAGAGAGAGTCAGAGAGAGGGATAGATAGGGACAAACAGGAATGGAGAGAGATGAGAAGCATCAATCATTAGTTTTTTGTTGCGACACCTTAGTTGTTCCTTGATTGCTTTCTCATATGTGCCTTGACCATGGGGCTACAGCAGACCAAGTAACCCCTTGCTGGAGCCAGCGACCTTGGGTCCAAGCTTGTGAGCTTTTACTCAAACCAAATGAGCCAGCGCTCAAGCTGGCAACCTCGGGGTCTGGAACCTGGGTCCTCCACATCCCAGTCCGACGCTCTATCCACTGCGCCACCGCCTGGTCAGGCAGGAAGATAATATGATTTTCCAAAAGAGCAGCTAATTAAAAAAAGCCCACTTATAATTCATCTCAGAATGAATTATATGATATTGACTCCCCTTATTATTTTATCCAGGCTGATATGAAACAAATTTACATTTCTGGAGAAACTGATCAGAAAGTAGGCTGAGGATGATCTGGGATGTATTGGCTGCCATGTGAGGTCAACATAAAACTTAACAGTGGAACAAGTAATACCAGATAGACTATATCAATGTTCTGTATTAATAATGAGTTAATGGAGTGGGTTTCTTCATTTTAGTGGGGAAACCAATAAAAAACAAATTCATGTTTGATTTTCAGGGGCATAGAGTAGATAATAGGAGTCTGTTAAAAAATGACTAGATATTGCTCATTTAAATGCTTGATAATACATATTCTTTAGTTAACATATACATATGGCATCTAATTTCATGTCGCTACTAATGTGTAATGATATAATCTTAAGCTGTAGCGAGGACTGGTAGGGGAATTATTACCCTTAAAGAATTTGCAATATAGTTGAGAAGTCAAGATTTAAGACAATCCATTTGATCCCCAAATCCAGAAGTAGTCTCTCTCTTTCCTTTGATAGTCCCTAGCACTTTTCCTGGAACTTTGTAGCAATTCTATTCTAGCCTGTAAGCTCTTGTATGTGCATAACATAGCTCATATAACTCATTGCAAAATACTGTAGCAAATGCTCAATAAATACTAATCGTCAGAATAAGGTAAGAACCTATGGATAACTATGGAAAGTGTTGTGTCTGCCACTCAGCAAAGACTACAACACTGGATTTCCCAGGATGATGCTAACATTACCCATCTTTTAACAACTGAATATGAAGCAGAACAGCATGGTAGTTAGTGCATGGGTTCTGGAGTTAAGACTGCTTGTATTGGAATACAAGTTCTGCCAGTTATTAGCCATCTGACCTTAAGTAAAATTTGCAATTCCTCTGCGATCCAACCTCATATGTAAAAGGAGAATAATACTCTTGTTTGTAGCGAGAAGTAATTTAATTAATATATTTAAATGCTTAAGGAATGGCCTGGCACCCAGTAAACGTTTCTAAGCGTAAACTATTATTTGTTAATATTACTTTTTAATATCCCGTGCCTCTTTCCCAAAATGACAAATACATGTTTTTGTCGGTTCACGTGTCTTTTGCTTCAGTGAATGCAGTCATTACGTTTGTTCAATAACCACAGTAGTCATTAATTCCCTTTACTTGACATTAAGAAAAAATTTTCTTCACACAGTACAGATTGCTAAAACTAGGGCTCACGTTTTAAGTTACACAGCGTATCGAGGTCAGATACAGACCAAGAAACTATTCGTTATTGCTCTCGCTTTGCAATCAAAGTAGGCATCGAAAAAAAAAACCTCTTGTCTCAAAAGAGCCACACCTTTTCATTATTCTCTGAATTGAAACAAGGTGCACCGATGTACCAATGATATAGGAATGTACCTAGCCCCGGCCACCACAAACTATCATGCGCACGCGCAGCTCGCGCACCAGCGTTCTCCGGTTGGCGCGTGACAACCGTGCGTCCCACCCTACCCCCACCGCCATTTTAACGCGCACGCGCAGTCCATACTCCACGGGCACGCGCGCGCTCGCGCCGCTCACTCTTCGGCGGAGGGCGCGCGCCCTGGAAAATTCCACACCCGAGCCGGCTCCACCCTATGCGTCTTCCCTCTTGCCCCACACTTTTCACTCTTAGTCCCCATCCCAGCAGCCTTTGCGTGAATAAAATGGCTGCCTCCATGCGGCGGGGTTTGTCTTGCTTATCCAGGGCATTAGGATTGTGGTCCCGGCAGGTGGGTAGGGGCGGGTTGGGTAGAACTCTAGGGGCTGTAGGAAGAGGACAGAGTAGAGAGAAATACTCCCTTTGCAATTGTCCCTGATGAGCTCGGATGATACGAGTCATATCAAAACTAGGGAAGAGTTTAAGGCACCCAAATACTGAGCTAAGTGGTCGAGTAGCGAAAGTCTGGGTAGGGCCATGAAAGCTAGCAAGTCCTTGGGGATTAAGTTTCTCCGGTTTGGTTTGGTTATGTTTGGCGGAGAGAGCTTAAAGGAGGAACACGGAATGGTTTGGAAATTGGTCTCGCTCCCCCTTGATTCTCTAAATGCCTTAAATGGAACAGTAGCTGGAAAAGAGAGAGTCCGGTATTTTCACTGTACTGTCTCAGCAAACTCTGTAGTCAGAAAGAAGAGACTTGGCCATTAAAGGGCTTATTAATCAGTTGGGAAGTAGGACGACTGAAGTTTTCAGTGACGATACCAATAGAATGAGCAGAATGTAATCTCAATAAAAATAGAGATGCCAAGAAGAAGACTTTTGTTATGCTTTGATAATAGCATTCTGCTAATTTGCACATTGAGTTGATGTTTAAGTGTCCCAATCAGACTGAAATTTCTTTGAAAACAGAAACCTTGCTTTAAGCAATCTGTATCCCTAGGAGTTGACATTGTCCTGTAGCATAGAGAGTACTAAAGGAAAGCTTAGCAGATGTTCAGTGGCATTAGTAAAGGTTGCTTACTAGTTTCTAGTAAACACCTTTAAGTGTTAAGGTAGTAATGCATCTCTCTCCTAACATAATGTGGCTTTATAATTGTTCCTAAGTTATTCTTTGGGTGTGCCTTTTCTACCTTTGCTTAGGATTTGTTCAAGATAGTTTTTTTTCCAGCTTACCTATATCCTAACCTTTCCTGCCTTCCAGCCAGTCCTGGTGAAGCAGTCCATAGCTGTAGTTCCAGTGAGAACTAAAAAACGTTTCACACCGCCCGCTTATGAACCCAAATACAAATCAGAAAAGGAGTTTATAGAACATGCCCGGAAAGCAGGTGTGGTCATTCCACCAGAACATTTGGAGCGTCCCATAAGTCTGGCCTGTACAGGTGAGGCATTGATTTCTGAGACCCAGTCTCCTTCTGTCAGAGATAATCTGGAAAGGGGAATGATGTGGACAATGATTGACAGTATTTAATTAACCACAAAATTAGTCAAGCCTCAATAATGATTTATTTTGTATACACTGTATTTCATGAGGTCATCTTTGGTCTTGTTTCTGCACTATTTCTAAAAGGTAAAGGTGAAATTTCCCCATTTTGTACAAGAAGAAACTGGGGCTCTGAGAGAAGACAGATTATCTTGGTCTGTTTTTTTCTAATGTAACATGATTCTCGCTACATGGAAGTCTAGTTCATTAGTCTACTTTATCCAGGGTCCCTCCCAATTTTATAGTGCCTCAAGATGACTTTTTCTCAGTCTTTGAGTGCTTTCTTAGTTTTCTCCTCTCATTACAGCTGGTATCTTTGACGCCTATGTTCCTCCAGAGGGTGATGCTCGGGTGTCTTCTCTTTCAAAGGAAGGACTAGCACAGAAAACTGAGCGATTGAAGAAGAATGTGGCATCACAATTGTCGTAGGTGTCTGAGACAACTGGGAGTTAATATTAGAATAAAAATTTTTTGCTACTACTTTATTCCAGAGAGACTACCTTGGGTTAATTGTATTGGATATAATTCCCTTAACAACGTGACAGTGTTTTCTTGTATAGTCCACAGTAAATGTATAATGATATGTGCATTCTGATTCTTAACATCTCAGCCTTTTTGTTTGTTTGGTTGTTTGTTTATTGGTTGTTTTTTTAACATCTGTTAGGGAGTTGACTGTCATGTTTGTAGGACTTTTTTTTTTTCAATTGATTTTTAGCCAGAGAGAAGGGAGAGAGAGACAGACAGACAGACAGACATTGATCCATTCCTGCATGTGCTCTGACCAGTGATCGAACCAGTAACCTCTGTTTTAACCAACTGAGCTATCTGGCCAGCGCTTGTAGGACTTTTTGATTACATATTTTAAAATTTAAAGTAATAAAAAAGAGCATATATGAGAAGCATATATTAGAATTTAAATTTCAGAAAGTAAGAAAAGCCAAAGAAAAGGTCAAGGGGACAGACCTCTTCTTGTGAGCTAACTGGGCTTAGTTAAGGAGCAGAAGCAAGAGCCTTCTGAGTACCTCTTTTAGTTGAAAGGACAGAAACATTTAGTATTTGTCACTCCAAGGTTCTTTAGGTCATATGTAGAATTCTTTGCACAAGTTTATTGAGTTGGTGTTAATTTTTCATGTGGCCATAGCTTAGTTCTCTAAATACAGATCTTAGCACATCACCTTTCCAGCTTTAAACTCTTTTGTGGCTCCCTGTTACCTGAAGAATAAAATCCAGGTTTCTTCAGTGGTAGCCAAGGCTTTTTATAATCTGGCTCTTGCCTGCTTCTTCATCATCATTTCCTTATTCCACTTTTTTCATCCTAATTGCCAATTCTTTGACAGTATGGTGCTGTGCCTCTGTGTCTTTGGCACGTCTTTTTCAGAAAATGTCTTTCTCCCCTTCTTTTTTTTTTTTAAATGTATTTTCATTGATTTGAATAGGGAGAGAGAGGGGTAAGGGAGATAGAGAAGCATCAATTTGTTTGACTAAGTTGTTCCATTTGGTTGTGTACTTATTGATTCCTTCTTGTACATACCCTGACTGGGGATTGAACCCGTGACCTCCAGTGCACTGGGTTGATGCTTTATCTACTGAGCAACCCAGGCAGGGCTCTCCCCTCCCCCCTTCTCTACCTGGTAACTCCAGCTCATTCCTCAGGAACCAGGTGAGCACTGTGTCTGCTTTTAAGCCTTCCCTGACTCCTTCTGGAGCTGCCTTTGCTATAATTGTAACTGTACACTTCTACATACTAATTCTAATAACTATTCTGTGATGATATCCTTTCATATATTTCTCTCCTGGACTGTGTGTAAACTCTTTCGTGTTTGGGTCCATGATGATGAACAAAACACATGTGGTTTTATCATGGAGTTATCATCTAGAATAGGAAAACAGTCATTAAATAATAATTACACACAATTAAATAATTAGAGGTATGGTGAAGTATGAGTGTTATGGGAACATATGACAGGAAAGATAACTTGGTCTGAGAATTCAGGGAAGGCTTCCCTGAAGAACTGATATATAAAGGTGGGACCTAAAGACTTGCTTGGAATTTGGTGGGTAAAGGGATGCAGTAAGGAATAGCAGTCTAGAGAGACAAAACAGTACAAGCAAGGCTCTGAGGTGAAAAGAATGTAAAGAGGTTTGTTGATTTCGTGAAATGCTTTTACTCTGTCTATTGAGATGATCATGTAATATTTGTTCTTTATTAATAAGTTATATTACATTTATTTTTAATATACTTCTTTTACATTTTATTTATTTATGAGAGATGGGTATGGGGGGAGAGAAAGGGAGAGATGAGAAGCATCAACACAAGTTGCATCACTTTAGTTGTTCATTGATTGTTTCTCATACGTGCCTTGATTGAGGGGCCCCAGCTGAGTCAGTGACCTGTTGCTCAAGCCAGTGACCTTGAACTCAAGCCAGTGACCTTTGGGCTCAAGCCAGGGATCTTGAGATCATGTCGATGATTTCATTCTCAAGCCAGTAACCCTGTGCTCAAGCTGGCGAGCCTACTCTCAAGCTGGATGAGCCTGTGCTCAAGTCAGCAACCTCGGGGTTTCAGACCTGGGACCTTGGTGTCCCGGGTCGATGCTTTATCCACTGCACCATCACCTGTCAGGCTACTTTTTATTTTTTTGGAGATTTATTTATTTATTTATTTTAGAGAGAGGAGAGAGAGAGAAGAGGAGGAGGAGCAGGAAGCATCCACTCATACACTGTTTATCGCTTCATATTCATTTTGGAATATCCCCTAATTTGGGGAGAAGTATAGTTGCTTCCTGTATGTGCCTTGACTGGACAAGCCCAGAGTTTCCAATCGGCAATCTCAGCATTCCAGGTGAAAGCTTTATCCATTGCGCTACTCCAAGTTAGGCAATAGTTGTTTTTTGAATGTATCAAGTCCTTTAAATTGAACCTTCTAACTTACACTTAAATTAATCATTCTAAAGAAAGACCAAGGTTTTTGCCTGACCTGTGGTGGCACAGTGGATAACGTATTGACCTGGAATGCTGTGGTCACCAGTTGGAAACCCTGGGCTTGCCCAGTCAAGACAAATACGGGAAGCAACTACTGCGAGTTGATGCTTCCTGCTCCTCCCCCACCTTTCTCTCTCTCAAATCAATAAATATAATCTTAAAAAAATAAAGAAAAAAAAACAAATATTGTATAAGTAGGTAGACATTAATGGAGGTTAATGTAACCCATGAGTTATAGAATTGAATTCTTTTTTTTTTTTTTTTTTGTATTTTTCTGAAGTTGGAAACGGGGAGGCAGTCAGACAGACTCCCGCATGCGCCCAACTGGGATCCACCCGGCATGCCCACCAGGGGGCAATACTCCACCCATCTGGGGCGTTGCTCTGTTGCAACCAGCGCCATTCTAGCGCCTGAGGCAGAGGCCATAGAACATCAGCGCCCGGGCAAACTTTGCTCCAATGGAGCCTTGGCTGCGGGAGGGTAAGAGAGACAGAGAGGAAGGAGAGGGGAAGGGGTGGAGAAGCAGATGGGTACTTCTCCTGTGTGCCCTGGCCGGAAATCGAACCTGGGACTCCTGCACGCCAGGCTGACGCTCTACCACTGAGCCAACCGGCCAGGGCCAGAATTGAATTCTTTAAAAACGATTCTCATGCTTAATTTTACAGAATACGGAGGATAAGGGAATTTGATGCTAATTTTAAAATAAAGGACTTCCCTGAAAAAGCTAAGGATATCTTCATTGAAGCTCACCTTTGTCTAAACAAGTAAGTGAACTCCCTATCTTGTACCCATTATGTTCTCAGCAGCTATAATTCTAAGCACAGATGTTTTTCCCCTTCAGGTAAGAGTTTTATGGTAGAAGAACTTCCTACGTGGGAAATAATTGGACCCTAGAGTGGTCCTTGCCCCTTCTCTCTGCTGGTGGGAGTTTGCACTGTGTGATCTGGCTCAGTTCCACCCACAGATGTTGGGAGATTCTGTTGAACGGCTGGTTTTCACCCACCTGATTCCCAGTTCTTCCTGACCCATTTTGTGTGTTTATCTTAATTATGTACATTTCCATATTTTGTATAAGTTTCTTTTGAAAATTTTTAACTTTTTCTTGATTCGACCAAGGAAAAAGTTAAGGCTGGTAGAGAGATGAGAAACCACTGCAGGGCCTGGACTAATTTAAAGTACCAGTCCTTGGACTGCTGCTGACATTCTTGAGCTGTGGTTGCTGTGGCTGTGCTTCAGGCTGGACCCCAAATCTGTACTCTAAAGTCCTCTCTAGCTATTAGAGAAATGCAAATCAAAACAACAGTGAGATAACACCTCACACCTGTTCGATTGGCTGTTATCAACAAGATAAGTAATAGCAAATGTTGGAGAGGCTGTGGAGAAAAAGGAACCTTCACACACTGCTGGTGGGAAAGTAAACTGGTATAGCCATTATGCAAGACAGTCTGGTGGGTAGTACCTCAAAAAATTAAGAATAAAGTTACCATATGACCCAGCAATCCCTTTACTGGGTGTCTACCCAGAAACTCGAAACATTGGTATGCAAAGACATATGCATTCCCATGTTCATCGCAGCATTGTTCACAGTGCCTAAGACATGGAAACAACCAAAGGCTACCTCAGTAGAGGATTGGATAAAGAAGAAGTGGTACATATATGCAATGGAATACTGCTTAGCCATTAAACATGATGATATATGACCTGACCTCTGGTGGTGCAGCGGGTAAAGTGTTGACCTGGAATGCAGAGGTCGCTGGTTTGAAACCCCAGGCTTGCCTGGTCAAGGCATATACAAGAAGCAACTACTACGAGTTGATGCTTCCTGTTCATCCTCTCCTCCTTGCTTGCTCTCTCTCCTCTCTCTAAAATAAATAAATAAAAATCTTTTTTTTTAAATGAGAGGAGGAGAGATTGAGAGACAGACTATTGCATGCGCCCTGACCAGGATCCACCTGGTGACCCCTGTCTAGGGCCAATGCTTGCAACTGAGCTATTTTTAGTGCCTGAGGCAGAGGCTCCATGGGGCCATTCTCAATGCCTGGGGCCAATGTGCTCAAATCAATTGAGCCATGGCTGCAGGAGGAAAAGAAGGGGGGGAGGAAGAGGGGGAGGGAGGAGAAGCAGACAGTCGATTCTCCTGTGTGCCCTGACCAGGAATTGGACCTGGGACTTCCCCATGCCAGGTTGTCGCTCTACCACTGAGCCAAGGTCTTAAAAAAAAAAAAAGATATATTGCCATTTATGACATCTCTATAGCATTTGAACTGTTGATTGCATTGTGTGCTCATCACCCAAAGTCAAATCATTTTCTGTCACCATATATTTGTCCTTCTTTACTCCCCTTCCCCTCCCCCCTTCTTTCCAGTAACCACTTCACTTTTATCTGTGTCCATGAGTCTCAGTTTTATATCCCACCTATGTGTGAAATCATATAGTTCTTAGCTTCTACTGATTTACTTAGTTTACTTAGTATAGTGTTCTCAATGTGTCCATGTTGCTTGAGCCCCAAGGTCACTGGCTTGAGCAAGGGGTCACTGGTTTGGCCTGAGCCCACCAGTCAAGACACGTAAGAGAAGTAGTCAGTGAACAACTAAAGTGACACAACTGCGAGTTGATGCTTCTCATTTCTCTCCCTTCCTATCTCTCTTGCTCTCTCGCTAAAAACTAAAAAGTGTATGTCTGTGTGTATTATATTCTATTTAATATTTCTAGCTGTTTATAGTAGGAGTAGTTTTACAGTAGCTTTTTTTTTTTAAGTCTTTATTTTTATTTATTTATTTATTTATTACAGAGACAGAGAGTGAGTCAGAGCGAGGGATAGACAGGGACAGACAGACAGGAACGGAGAGAGATGAGAAGCATGAATCATTAATTTTTCATTGCGCTTGCAACACCTTAGTTGTTCATTGATTGCTTTCTCATATGTGCCTTGACTGAGGGCCTTCAGCAGACCGAGTAACCCCTTGTTGGACCCAGTGACCTTGGGTTCAAGCTGGTAGACTTTTGCTCAAACCAGATGAGCCCATGCTCAAGCTGGCGACCTCGGGGTCTCGAACCTGGGTCCTCTGCATCCCAGTCCGACGCTCTATCCACTGCGCCACCGCCTGGTCAGGCAGCTTTTTTTTTTCTTAAGTGAGAAGCGGGGAGACAGAAAGACAGACTCCTGCATGCACCCGACCAGGATCCACCCGGCAAGCCAACTATTGGGCAATGCTCTGCCCATCTGGGGTGTAGCTCCATTGCAACTGGAACCATTCTAACGCCTGAGGCAGAGGCCACAGAGCCATCCTCAGCATCCGGGCCAACTTTGCTCCAATGGAGCCTTGGCTGCGGGAGGGAAAGAGAGAGCGAGGGAGAGAAAGGAGAGGGGGAGGGATGGAGAAGCAAATGGGCACTTCTCCTGTGTGCCCTGGCCAGGAATTGAACCCGGGACTTCCACACACCAAGCTGATGCTCTACCACTCAGCTGGCTAGGGCCTACAGTAGCTCTTATGTTGCCAGAAGCAGATGTCTCCTTTTTATTTTTCAGTGTAAGTTCTATTGCAAAATAGTGAATTCATAGAACAGGGAATTAATTTCTACTGAGGATTTCTTGGCCAGGATAGTGAGGAGAAAGAGTTCATTTAGAGGTACCAGGCTTGGTGGTTGTGGTAGCTATCACCAAGTCAGTCTAATAATCTATTCTAGAGCTGCAGTGGGAGAAATGAACTGGAATCTTTTCTATTAGCAACAGAGGTGGAAGGGAAGCAGGTGGAACTAATCTCTTACTCATTCTGGGATTAGAGACAAGAATTTTCGAAGGGACAAAGACTTAACTGCCTAGGAAGTAATAAACTGTGGGGAAAAGTCATGAATGTGTATATAAAAGAAACTAATTTGGTCTGGCCTGGGTGGCGCAGTGAATAGGGCATTCACCTGGAACACTGAGGTCACCGGTTTGAAACCCTGGACTTGGCACACATGACTGTTAATCAGTGAACAACTGAAGTTGATGTTATGAGTTGATACTTCTCATCCCCCCTTCTCTCTGTAAAATCAATAAAATAAAATCTTTAAAAAGAAAAACATTAAAAAAAAAAGAAACTAGTCTGTGCCCTTTGGTTTATTTGAAACTCCTCAGTTAGAAATCCTCCTAAAATCTTGTATGTACAGGGGCTGGGTTTGCTGTCTGTCTTCTTACTCTTACCACATAGAATCAGCATGACTAGGTCACTGTGGCAGTACCAGAGATGGGCATGGGGAAGGGGAGGATGGACCAGGAAAGCGAGATGGTTGGTTATCTTTGGCTATGTTCAGAGATGACAGTGTAAGATACAAGGCCATGCCAGGTGGTTCTAGTGATGTCTCTGAGGTAAGGAGAGAAGATAAGCTTTTGATTATTTACGTTGGATTTTGTTCCCTGTTGCAGCTTGGAACAAAACACCCGTCCCTATGTCCCAGTAAGGGTCTCTTGCCCACCTTGAGAATGCGTAGCAATTTCAGAGAAATGTTTTTCTGCTCCTGAGATTCAGACCTAACCTGACTCTGTTACCCAGCTCAGGATTTTCTGATAAATCATGTTATTGTTCATCTTTGTGTCCCTAGGACTTAGCATGTTACCTGGCTTATAGTAGGAAGGAAAAAAATGTTTATAGAAATAAATTGAATTGTTTGCTATTTTCAACTTTCGTACAGGGTACTTACTATACAAGCAGAAGTCAATGATATATATCTCTTTCTTTTTTAGCTCAGACCATGACCGACTTCATACCTTGGCAACTGAAAACTGTTTTTCGGTAGGTTCTCATCCTTAGGAAGGCTGAATACTCATATTATAGACATCACCTTTGGTTTTCTTAGAAGGGTCAGTTTTGAAGATGCAGGAAGTTTAAAGCAAAAGCTGAAGTTCCATTCTTTTTGCCTAAATGGTAGAGACTTGATGTGGACTCTGGTAAGGGCCATGGAAATGAGGACAGAGGAAGCCCCTCAGCAAGCAGTACTGAAACCTCAGGTATAGAGCCTGAGCTCAGGGCATAGGTCACATTAGGCCAGTCTCCACTTGCCTAAACTATAATAAAGGATTTAACAAGCGTTCACAGGGCTTACATTATGTGGTAACAGGGGCGTTAGGTACTTTTGGAGACCGCCAAGGAGGGGGACTTTGTGATTCAAAAATAAGAATCAGTTTCTGCCTAACTGATGGTGGCACAGTGGATAGAGTGTTGACCAGGGATGCTAAGGTCCCAGGTTTGAAACTCCAAGGTCTCCAAGCTTGAGCTCATTGAGTTCATTGGTTTGAGCACGAGATCATTAACATGATCCCAAGGTCAGTGGCCAGAGTCCAAAGTCACTGGCTCAGCTTGAGCCCCCCAGGTCAAGGCACATATGAGAAGCAATCAGTGAATAACTGAAGTGAAGCAACTATGAGTTGATGCTTCTCATCCCTCCCTCCTATCTCTCTCAAATAAATTTCTAAAACATAAAAATCAGTTTCTATCAGTTTGGCCTTATCTCCCTAGGGACAGGGATAGCTAACCTAGTCTTAGCAGTTAGCCTTTATTTATTTATTTATGAATGAGAGGGGTGGGGTGGAGAGAGAGACAGGAAGAGAGAGATGAGAAGCATCAACTTGTAATTGCACTTTAGTTGTTTATTGATCGCTTCTCATACATGCTTTGCCTGGGGCACCCAGGGCAAGCCAGTGAGCCCTTGCGCAAGCCAGTGACCTTGGGCTTCACATCAATGACCTTTGGGCTCAAGCTAGTGAGCCTGTGCTGAAGCAGGTGAGCCTGCGCTCAAGCTGGCGACTCAGGGTTTCGAATCTGGGACCTTAGCCTCCCAGGTTGACACTCTATCCTCTACACCACCACCAGTCAGGCTAGCCTTAATATCCCTGTAAAATCTCACCCTCTTCTTCTGAAATGGGTGGGAGAACAGCATGTATGTAGCCAGCAGAAATACTTGCAATAATTAGCAGAGTATAAAAGTGTATGGGAGGTTGGGGTGGTGAACACATAATATAATATACAGATGATATATTATAGAATTATACACCTGAAAGCTATAATTTTATTAACCAATGTAACCCCAATAACATCATTAAAAAAGTAAAAAAGAAAGTGTATGGGAGGGATAAGGGTGTATTAGGTAAAATGGCAGTTTGGAGTGTGGTTTTCATTGATTTGGAGAAGGGTCCTCAAGGAGATAGGTTGATCTGGAGCTGTGATTTAAATGAAAAGAGTTATAGTGAGGTGGGTTTGAGCAATGGCTTAATCAGATCTTAGGATGGTGAAAAAGATGGTACAAGAAAGCATTTGGTGGCCCTGGCCGGTTGGCTTAGTGGTAAAATGTCAGCTTGGCATGTGGATGTCCCGGGTTCGATTCCTGGTCAGGGCACACAGGAGAAGCGACCATCTGCTTCTCCACCCCTACTGTCCCCCTTCTCTCTCCCTCTCTCTTCCCCTCCTGCAGCCATGGCTCGATTGGTTCTAGCACATTGGTCCCAGGCGCTGAAGATGGCTCTGTGGAGCCTTCACCTCAGGCGCTAAAAATAGCTCAGTTGCAAGCATGGCCCCAGATGGGCAGAGCATCAGCCCCAGATGGGGCTTGCCAGGTGGATCCTGGTCAGGGTACATGTGGGAGTCTGTCTATTTCCCCTCCTCTCACTTGGAAAAGGAAAAAAAGGAAGTATTTGGTGGAAAATGTTGCATATTGGCTGTAGTATTGCCAGGAGTGAGAACAGGTGTGGAAGGAAGCACCAGTTTCCCAAAGGGAGGGAAGAACTTAGTAGAATTTGTTCTCTTCTGCCCTTAGGA
Source organism: Saccopteryx leptura (assembly GCF_036850995.1). NCBI lineage: Eukaryota > Metazoa > Chordata > Mammalia > Chiroptera > Emballonuridae > Saccopteryx > Saccopteryx leptura. The sequence continues at coordinate 348,110,292 of NC_089504.1, read as the reverse complement.
AATGGTCTGGGACATCCAATATAAGACTGTCCGCTGGAGCTTTGTGGAATCTTTAGAGCCACCCCGAGTGGTTCAGGTTCGCTGCTCAAGTATGGTGAACCAGGGCAACATATATGGCCAGATCACCGTCCGCATGCATACCCGGCAGGTAGAGGCACCAGTCTGCTTTTCTCCCAGCTTTTCTTCATTCTCAGGTTGGGCACCTGCTTCTGGAATTCTGGCTACAGCTGCCGAGGGCTGGGGGTTCTAAGGAAAGGTTCCCTTTGGTCTTCCTTCTGTGTCCCTATGCCTTTCCCACTGCTGGTAGTTAGCTATGCTGAGACAGGTGCAAGGATACTTCTCTGCTACCCTTCCTGGTTTAGACTTCCTTTCTGCTCCCCTTCTCAGTCAAAAACTGCTCTAATAATAAAAAGTGTCAGTGGTTGATCAGTTAGTCTAGATTCAGAATTCTGAGATAATTTTTTTCTACCCATTGAAACATTCTGTTATGGTTGTGTGCAAAAACAAACCAACCCAGAAACAAACAACTCTGAAAGCTAACAGGCCAGACTTGCTTTCATCCTTGCAGACCTTGGCAGTCTATGACCGGTTTGGCAGATTGATGTACGGACAAGAAGATGTGCCCAAGGATGTCCTGGAGTATGTTGTCTTTGAAAAGCAACTGACAAACCCCTATGGGAGCTGGAGAATGCACGGCAAGATCGTCCCTCCATGGGCACCTCCTAAGCAGCCCATTCTTAAGGTAGGGCAGGCAGCTTTTGTGGTTTAAGAGGACTGAGGCATCCTAAGCCAGTCCTGTTGGGCGCCACCTAGTGGAGAGGGGGGTGATGCAGCACCAGTGAAGGGGAATCCTGTCAGTGAGTACGAAGGGGAGGGTGAATCTCTCCTGGGTGAGCCATGGCCTTGGATGGTGGATAACTCAGCTTCCTGCTCTTTCAGACGGTGATGATCCCTGGCCCCCAGCTGAAACCCTGGGAAGACTATGAAGAACCACAAGGAGAGGCCCATAAGCCTCTGCAAGCCTGATGGCAGAAACGACAGCGGGGTTGAAGCACGGGTGATGAGGTGGCTGGGAGCTGTGAAGTCATCCATCTTCATCATGCTGGAGAAAGAACTACCCTTGTGCTTCGCTGTCCTGCTTGAGTCTCTTCAGCAGTCTCATTCTCAAGAACCACAGCGGAGGGCTGGGCCCAGGTTGGGGGCTTCTGTGTACAGCTCTGGACCCACTTCTTTTTTAAATTTCATGCCTACCTTCTGGATCTTTATGAAAGACACCATGTTTCAGAGAACACTTGACACCAGGTTTTCCCGCAGCAGAGACTATCAGGAGCAAACAAGCAGAATTTTCTTTCTTATCACAGGGCAGGGACCAGAGTTTGAAATAAAATACTCTTGTGGTGTTGAATCAGTTGTGGTGGGTTCTATCCATATTCCCTGGTTCAGACCAGAAGTAGATAAGCCTTCAAATGGCAAAAATGGAAAACAGGCTTAATTGTGAGTGATGTAACTTTGGGAAATCCAGACTTGGGAAAAATAGTGTTTTTAAGGGATGATATCATTTAAGAGGACCTTTTCTCATATACTCACTCACTGAATCAATATTTGTATTTCACAGAATGTAAATCCAAAGAAATCATTTAGGCCCTGGCCAGTGGCTCAGTAGATAGAGCAGGGGTAGTCAACCTTTTTATACCTACCGCTCACTTTTATATCTGTTAGTAGTGAAATTTTCTAACCGTCCACCGGTTCCACAGTAAGGTGATTTATAAAGTAGGGAAGTAACTTTACTTTATAAAATTTATAAAGCAGCCCTGGCCGGTTGGCTCAGCGGTAGAGCGTCGGCCTAGCGTGCGGAGGACCCGGGTTCGATTCCCGGCCAGGGCACATAGGAGAAGCGCCCATTTGCTTCTCCACCCCTCCGCCGCGCCTTCCTCTCTGTCTCTCTCTTCCCCTCCCGCAGCCAGGCTCCATTGGAGCAAAGATGGCCCGGGCGCTGGGGATGGCTCTGTGGCCTCTGCCCCAGGCGCTAGAGTGGCTCTGGTCGCAATATGGCGACGCCCAGGATGGTCGCAACATGGCGACGCCCAGGATGGGCAGAGCATCGCCCCCTGGTGGGCAGAGCGTCGCCCCATGGTGGGCATGCCGGGTGGATCCCGGTCGGGCGCATGCGGGAGTCTGTCTGACTGTCTCTCCCTGTTTCCAGCTTCAGAAAAGAAAATGAAAAAAAAAAAAAAAGAAAAAAAAAAAAAATTTATAAAGCAGAGTTACAGCAAGTTAAAGCATATAATAATAATTACTTACCAAGTACTTTATGTCGGATTTTTGCTAAGTTTGGCAGAATAAATCTTTATAAAACAACTTACTATAGTTAAAACTATCATTTTATTTATACTTTGGTTGCTCCGCTACCGCCCACCATGAAAGCTGGAACGCCCACTAGTGGGCGGTAGGGACCAGGTTGACTACCACTGAGATAGAGCATTGGTCCCATATATGGATGTCCTGGGTTCGATTCCTGGTCAGGGCACACAGGAGAAGTGAACATCTCTCCCCTCTCCCCTTTCTCTTTCCCTTCCCCTCCCATAGCCAGTGGCTCAATTGTTTTGAGCTGGTCCCAAGTGCTGAGGATAGCTCAGTTGATTCATATGCGTCAGCCTCAGATGCTAAAAATAGCTTAGCACTTGAGCACTGGGCCCAGACGGGGTTGCTGGGTAGGGTGAATGTGGGAGTCTGTCTCACTGTCTCCCCTCTTCTTACCTTAAAAAAAAAAGAAGAAAAATCACATCCTTCAGCCTTTGGATTGTGTTCTTAATTATCAGCTGCATCCTGGTCTGATCCCAGGAATCAAGGGGGAAGGCAGGGGCCATGGAGCTCATATACAGTGTGTCCGTAAGGTCATGGTGCACTTTTGACCTGTCACAGGAAAGCAACAAAAGACGATAGAAATGTGAAATTTGCACCAAATAAAAGGAAAACCCTCCCAGTTTCTGTAGGATGATGTGGCAGCATGTGCGCATGCGCAGATGATGACGTAACACCGTGTATACAGTGGAGCAGCCCATGGCCATGCCAGTGGAGATGTGGACGGTACAAAGGAAAGTTCAGTGTGTTCTGTGGCTCGCTAAATTCGAATCTGTGACCGAAGTGCAACGTGAATATCGGCGCGTTTATAACGAAGCGCCACCACATAGGAATAACATTACTCGGTGGGATAAGCAGTTGAAGGAAACTGGCAGTTTGGTGGAGAAACCCCGTTCTGGTAGGCCATCAGTCAGTGATGAGTCTGTAGAGGCTATACGGGATAGCTACCTAAGGAGCCCTAAAAAATTTGTGCGTGAGCCTACATCAAACTGCACTGAAGAGGTATGAAACTGGGAGAGTTTTCCTTTTATTTGGAGCAGATTTCACATTTCTATCGTCTTTTGTTGCTTTCCTATGACCAGTCAAAAGTGCACCATGACTTTACGGACACACTGTATTTGGGTAATCCATTTATAAGGCTTGGTTTTCTGATTTCTAGCACATTTTAGAGATGGCGACCATTCAGCCCAACGCTAGGAAGGCAAAGGTACCAGAATATGGACCTGTGTGGAGTGGAATAGCCCAGGCCCTCCAGCTAAGCCATTGGGAGGGAGAAGTGGGCCTTCACATTCCCATGTGTCCTGGGTCATCAGAGTTAATGACGGGAAATCACTGTACCAGCAGCAAGCTTGGCTTTCTCAGTCCACTATGGCCTTCCCTTAAAAAATAGGACCTTAATTCTCATACTTTATTTTTTTCAAGCCTAGAATTTTCTTTTAAGGAGTCTGTAAATTAGGGTAAAGATGAATCTGTTCTGACCTTGTCCTGAGAATACAGTCCAAAGAAACTGGAATCAAGTTGAGAATAACCTGACTCCTCACTCTCTCCAAAGCTACCATCTCAGCAAACAGACCAGGCCTCACTGGGGAAAATGGTTTTCTTTACAACAGCTGCTGAGTGCTGACTGTGGAAATAAGACGTGTATGCTTAGGGAAGAGGCAGCACTGGTAGGTTAATCCAAAGCAGTCACTCTCATCATGCTACTTAGTTTCAACCCTTGGGGCTTAAAATGTACATCATTTTGCAGTCTGAGTAAGGTTTGGTTATATCCTGTTTGTGTGAGCCCCTGGATTAAGGCAAAATGAGATGGGGAGTGCTTTGAGCAGGATCCACGGCCAACCAGAGTAAAGAGAGGTAATCCAGGTTGGGTAGAGAAGCGGAGAAACAAAGCACACTTACTGGGCAAACGATACATTGCTTTCTCTGAATATGTGAAAACAGTGCTTTAAATAAGTTGTTTCACCCCATGCCCCCAGATCTGTCTCCAGGGTCTCTGGATAATTCTAAATAGTAGCTAAGCAGTGGTTGCCACCAGGGAACCAGAGGATAAGTGCAATTGTCATTTCACCTTGGGATCAAATCCAGCTGAGCAAGTGGCCCAGATGTAAAGGATTGGTTAGAAAGATCAGGCAGAGACCAGATGGCCACAGAGCTGAAGTCCTGGAGGCTGAAGTGTTGTTACCTTGGACTTTAGAACATGCGTTAGTTTTCTTACTGTTCTGGTTTTAAAACATTGAAAAAAGAAAACGATGCCCTAGCCTATAGCTCGGTTGGTTAGAGCCTTGGCCTGAAGCACAGAGGTTGTCAGTTTGTTCCTCGGTCAGCGCACATACAGGAACAGATCAATGTTCCTGTCTCTCTAAAATCAATAAAACTAAAAATCACCATAATGAATAAACTAGAACCAACTGCCAGGAAGATGCATTCTTTATTTTTTTTCTCCATGGTTTATTTCAAAACAGTGGGTATAGGGATAACATTATTGTTCCTAGTTAGACCAGACCCAGTGGGATTGTTCTGAGGTGCATAGTTAGCAAAAATTTGCATTGGCTCAGAAAGGGTGGGGTTAACCAGCCAGAGCCCAGAGCAACGAAACACTTCAATTCTCTGAAAGGCCAACACAAGGGACCTAGGTAAGTGGAAGGGCCTAGATATGGGAACAAGGGCATCTAGTCTGTTAAAAAGTGGGTTACTCCGTACCTTTTCCTCCTGTTTGGAAGTGGAGCACTTGCTGCTTTCTCTGTGACGTGCCATGTCTGCCCAGAGTGCTCACATGCAGGCTCCTTTCTCCCTCATTGGGTATTTGGTCTTGTTTTGCCCGTCCTTCTTGGGAATTGCATCTGTATCTGTCCAGTTAGCAGGTGGGCTTACTACCGCCTTTCATGCCCCTGCCCAGTTCTGCCATGGTTACCCTGCTGGTATCCGCCCCCACTCACCCCTGCCAGTCCTGGGACTTCATTGACCAATGTTTTTTTCCTTCCTCATTTCCCTCTGGTGGTATCATCTAATTCCAGAACTCGGTTATCTAGGATTGCCTAAGTAAGGGTAGCCTGAGCTGACTTGGGAGAATAGAGCTAAGAACAGGAGAGAGCTCCCTAAGAAAGAAGGCTTTGTATTTATAGGGTGCCCTCTCCCCAGCCCTCAGGCCTCTAACCTGCCCTGGAGCACTACTCTTTCTGAGGGTAGTTTGAGTGCTGGCTGTAAACAGGACCTCCTTTCTTTCCCAGGCTTCTCGGAAAGGAGACTAATGTGGGCCTCTTGTTACTGAGCAAGTGATTTGGAGTGGCTCTTGCATCAGAACCAGAGATTCCCCTGGCTCCAGTTGCATTGACAACAGAGAGGGGTCCCTTTGATGACAGCACTGAAAGGCTAAGAGGGGCAGAATGAGCCTGTGAGATGAAGTCTAGAGACTGGGAAAGATGGGGCGGGAAGAAGGGGAGGCCATCTGAAAAAGCAAACAAGAGGCTTACTACTTACACGAGGAGACAGGGTGTCTGGAAGAGAGAACTCGACCTTGGCCAGCGTGGGGAGGACCTAGGGTGCTTGTCTGTCCTTCCCTGCTCTGTCTCTGACTCTGCTTTGGATGCTAGATGATACGGATGTGAGAGTGCTTGATTAGCTCTGCCTCAATAGTCAAGCAAGGCAGGTCTGAGGATCAATTAAGCAGAAACTGGAGATCCAAAGTCAAAACAAGGTCTTGATGTAATTTCGGGCACCTCGTTTGAGCCATTTAGGTTTTCCTCTTATTTCTCTTTGAACTTGAACTAAGTTGCTTCTTAAGCTTCCTATGGTGACCTGTGACCCTCACTCCTTGTGCAGCCAGTGCCTTGTGTGGTATAGTTTCTTAAGAAAGAAGAAAAGAAAGAAAAAAAGAAAAGAAAGAAAGAAAGGAAGGAAGGAAGGAGGAAGGAAGGAAGGAAGGAAAAGAGAGAGAGAGAGAGAGAAAGAAAGAAAGAAAAAGAAAGAAAGAAAGAAAGAAAGAAAGAAAGAAAGAAAGAAAGAAAGAAAGAAAGAAAGAAAGAAAGGACAAGAGCCTGACCAGGCAGGTGGTGGCACAGTGGATAGAGCATTGGACTGGGACGCGGAGGACCCAGGTTTGAAACCCTGAGGTCGCCAGCTTGAGCATGGGCTCATCTGATTTGAGCAAGGCTCATCAGCTTGAGCCCAAGGTCACTGGCTTGAGCAAGGGGTCACTCAGTCTGCTGTAGCCCCGTGGTCAAGGCACATATGAGAAAGCAATCAGTGAACAACTAAGGTGCTGCAACAAAGAATTGATGCTTCTCATCTCTCTCCCTTCCTGTCTGTCTGTCCCTATCTGTCCCTCTCTCTGTCTCTGTCACAAAAGATTAAAAAAAAAAAGATCCTTTGTAGACTTCAGAGAATAATAGGGTTTCCCCATGAGAAAATGTGGGCAGGACACTGCTGACTCCCTTTCACCCCTAACATTGGCTTTTCAAGTGAGTGTCCAGACACAGACGGCTTGTGTTGCGTACTGTAGCTAGATAGGAGGATTCGTTAGAAGCCGAGGGTCTGGCCTTTGTTCCCTACAGCAGGAAGAATTGGAAGTAAAGAGAGGGTGCAACTCTGTTGGCGTTCGAGCCGCATCCTTCTTATACAATTTGTCTTTGAATGAATTGATTTCTGGCTTTCCTGGAGAGGGGAAGTGGCCAAGCGTCTTTGTTTCAACTCTTTGGGAACACCTAGGACTTGGAAAGGACCTTGGCTTCTGAAAGGCAGCCACCTGATGATTGACCTCACCCGACTTTAAACTGGAAACTGTTACTCCCAGTCCCAAGGATAAACGGTTGGAGGGGCGAGTTCTTCATGTGGAGCTGTGGAAGCCACTTCTCCTTGGTCTTCAGTTAGGGAAGAAGAATTCTGAGACTCAGCTTCTTGGAGACTTGGCCCTGCAGCTAAGCTGGTCCTTGGCTCAAGTCCTGAAGGTCCTTGGAATTCTCTGACACCTTCCACAGTAAAAGAACTGGCTGGCTTGCTCACCTTGGGGCGGGGGCTTTTGCTTCCTGGAAGGGAGCCACCCAGAGGTCTCTGGACCGAAAGGCGTGGTGGGTTCTCAGGGGCTCTGGGGAAAAATATTTCTGTCTGAGTTGCTGTTAAAGCCAGGAGGCCAGATTCCTCAGATGGGGCTCCAGTTCCCTCCCAAGGACAGATGTCTGCCATGGTGCCCTTTATTTTATTCCCTTCTGGATCTGTGATTTCCCACTGACACAGCTCTGCCATCCTGCCCCCCGTACTACTTGCTCCATGGGGACTGACTCTGGCTTGGTCAGTGTCCAGAGCATCTGGCTGGGGGGAAAGTCCATCTGAACCCGTGCCTTCCCAGGGGCAGACTGTCTCCTGCTCTTTGCTGCCTTTTGCCGCTGTTTTTGAAATATGTTCTGCAATCCTTCCAGACTCTGCCTTTTGAAGGAACAGCTCTCCTTGCCTTTGGGGTTCTCGGTCCACTTCCTGTTCTGGGCCCCTCTCCTGTGCTGCTGCTGCTGCTTGACTCATCTGCCACGAGCAGACGTCTGCTCTCTTGGCAGAGGGAGCCTCTACCGTTTCCCACGGACACACTTCTGCTACCCTGGCCTCCACACTGCCTGCTGCCTCAGAAGTGCCTCTGCTTCTGTCTGAAGCCTGTGGGGCTGGTGGTGGAGACAGGCCTCCACTGTCCTGACTCTCCCGGGGATACACAGCCTCCTGCGCCCCGCCTGCCCTCTCTGGCTTGTCCTGAACGGCCCCTGCTGCGGGCTCTGGTTTTTCTGAGGCTCTCTCCTTCTCCTCCTCAGGTTCCCCTTTTCCATTCTGTGTGGACATTCCTTCAGGGATTCCTTCAGTCACCCCCCAGGGACAGACCTCTGCTTTGGCGCTGCTGTCAGGCTTACGAGCATCAGGGACAGGAGTGTCCCATGGGCACACCTCAGCACACCTGTCCCCAACTCTGACCAGTTTCTGAGACCCAGCTTTCAGTTGGTCAGGGCACTGATTTTCTGAGTAGGAGGAAGAGACTGCCGCGCCCTCCCCGGGACAGAGAGGTTGTAGCTCATTGTCTGCTTTCCCCCAATCTTCAGCAGTGATTTCCGCTTTTGAAGATGGAGCTTTTTCTTGGGTTACGTGTTCTTGGAGGGAACCTGTTTTGGGGTCTGGTATCTGGTCCCCTTTCTCTCCTACCTCATCATTGCCTTCTAAGGAATGTCCCTCTGCCACTTTGCTACTCATGCTGCTGGGCGAGTCTGAGAACTCGGGGGCCTCAGGCCAGGGTTCCCTCAAGTTCTTCTCCCAAGGACAAAGAGCTTCCTGCTCCTGGCTCAGTTTTGTCTCTGCTGTTGATATGTCTCCTTCCAGGGGGGCGAGTCTCCCTCTTTCTGGAGTTTCCTCCCTCGGCCCTGCTGAACCACTCGCCATCTCTTGTTCCAGTCCCTTCCCAGTTGCTCCATTTACCTCCCAGGGACAGATCTTGACTTTGTCACTGGTAGATGCTTCCTCCACCTCCCAGGGACACACCTCAGCTGGCCTGCACCCCACGTGGCCCTGTTCCTGGAGTCCAGCGTTTAGTCCGCCAGTAGCCACAGTGTCTGAGTGCTGAGAGGGGCCCCCTGGAGCCACGCTCTCCCACGGACAGGCCACCTCCCGCTCCTGGGCTGGCCTCTCCGGCTTCTTTGGAGCAGTAATAGCTATCTCACTGGGTCCAGAATCTGCAGAATCCTTTCCTGTACTGTTTGGCAATTTCCTGATGGCCTCAACTCCCAAAACTCGTTCGTCCCCTGTTCCAGCACTCACTTCCCAGGGACAGATCTCTGCCTTCTCAGCAGACAGGGAGTCCTCCACGTCCCATGGACAGATGGCGGCAGTTTTGCTTCCCACACTGCCTGCCACCTGCAAGCTGGCTCTGGGTCTGTCTGTGTCCTGAGGACCTGGTTGTGGGGGGCAGCTGCCGGGGTCCATGCCTTCCCAAGGACAGATTGCTTCCTGCTTTTGGAGCCGTCCCTCAGGCTTCTCCCATGCTGTGACATCTTTGATTCCTGGTGTTTCAGGCGTTTTCTCCTTGTTCTTTTGTGATTCTCCTCCTTTGGGGTCTTCCTGTGGACAGAGCTGCACGGCTGTGCTTCTTCCATTGCTGAGGAGCTGGCCATCAGCTCTGGGTGAGGAATTGTCCAGACATGGGCTGGAGTGCCCAGGGGCTGTGCTTTCCCAGGGACACGCCAACCCCTGCTGCGGACTGGGTGTCTGCACTACTTCCCCAGTTTGTTCGCCCATCTCTCCAAAGAGCCCTTTGCTGGAAGCCTGGCTCTCTTCTTGGACAGATTGTCCACCTGGGCCCTGACACTGCAGTTCCTTCCCCACTGCCTCATCACTCAGCTCCCAGGGACAAATCTCTGCTTTCTTGACAGCAGGAGCCTCTGCTGCCTCCCACGGACACACCTCCACAAGGCTTCCCGAACACTCCGGCGTTCCTAGGGCCTCAGAAGAGATCGCTAAGGGGCCACGGAAATCAGTCCTCTCCCATGAACAAAGAGACGCCACATCTCGGTCCTGTTTCTGCTCTTTCCGGCAGGTTGCTTTCTGGGGGGCATTTTGCTTTTCCTGAGGGAGCTTCTTCACCCCTTCTTGGGATGGTTTCTCCTTCTCTCCTCCTTCACTTGTCTCCCAGGGACAGAGCTCTGCCTTGGTGATGTCAGGTGGTTTCTCCTTCTCTCCTCCTTCACTTGTCTCCCAGGGACAGAGCTCTGCCTTGGTGATGTCAGGTGGTTTCTCCTTCTCTCCTCCTTCACTTGTCTCCCAGGGACAGAGCTCTGCCTTGGTGATGTCAGGTGGTTTCTCCTTCTCTCTTCCTTCACTTGTCTCCCAGGGACAGAGCTCTGCCTTGGTGATGTCAGGTGTACCAGATTCTGGGCCTGTGACTTTCTGCTGACACTTCTCCACCTGTCTAGCTCCCATACTGCCCCCTGCCTCAGACCTGCCCTTGGGTCTCTCAGAGTCCTGAGGGGCAGACTGAGGGGACAAACCCCTGGGGTCCGCATTCTCCCAGGGACACACTGCCTCCTGCCCCCCGACCAGCCTTTCTGGCTTTTTCCGAGCAACGGCAGCCCCATCTCTGGGCTCTGATTCTTCTTGGGAGCCATCCAGATCTTGTCTTACCATTCCCCTTGCAGGGCCTCCTTCACTCGCCTCCCAAGGGCAGATTTCAGCCTTGCTGCTGGCAGGCAGACAGGGTTCTGACTCGGCGACTTCCCAGGGGCACACCTCTGCCACCCTGCAGTCAGCACTGCCGAGGGGCTGGAGGTCAGCTTTGAGCAGGTCCTGCTCTCCCGCAGGGGCTTCTTTTGCTTGCTCAGCATTTTTGTCCCCGACGGTGCCCTGCCTGACTTGCCTCCGTGCGGCAGGCCCCGTTTTACCTGCTCGCTCATCATTCCCTTCCCCTTGGCCCTGGGATGTCCTCCTCCCTCTGTCTTCTTGTTCCCTGTTGCCCTCCTGGTAACCGACACTGAGCATTCTGCTGGTGTGAGCGTTCTGTTGGTTCTGGAGGGACTCCTCATCTTCACAGGGCGCTAGGGCGGCCTGCTTACTCACCACCTTGCGCCCACCTGGCCGGGGGGATCTGGGGCATGTCCCTACACCCTCTCCTGAAACTCTGCCCTTCTCCCCCTCAGGGCTCCCCTCCCCGCCGTCCTTTTCTGTGTGTGTGCTCCGAGACCGGGTCAAAGCTTTGATAGCCAGGCCGAGGCTGCGCACAGAACCCTGATGAACAGGGCTCCTGAGGCTGTGGGATTTAGAGAAGACCTTGGGCCTGTCCTCATCTATCTCATCCGCTTCCCCCTGGAGACGCCTGTCATCAGCATCCATCCCATCCCCCCCAGCACCCCTTTTCTCTATGGCAACAGACAGGGCCCTCCAGAGCCTGGCCCGAGCTGGGGCAGGGGAGTGGTGGCCTTGCTCTGGCCCTGAGGGGCCTTCTTGAGCTACAGTTTCTTTCTTGACGGGCAGATCTGCATTCTCCCAGGGGCAGATGAAGGTGAGTAAGCTGGGGTTTGGGGAGGGAACTGAGAATGGAGCTAGAACCGGGCCTGGGGCTGGCAGCAGAGCTGGAGCCAAGGTGGAAGCGGGAGACAGCATCCTCGGCTCTCCCAGGCAGGCGCCAGACAGGGCCATGGCGGGTGTGGAGACCTGGTGCTGGAGGGGTGGGTGAGGACGCCCCCTCGCAGCCTCCTCTTGCAGCTTCCCAGAGGAACCCGAGCTGTCCATGCTGCTGTCCTTGGCAGGCGACGGCGGGGCTGACAGAGGGGCCCCTCGAGCCCGCTCCAGCCTCCTAGCCGACAGCCTCCGAACTGGGCTCGCCAAGGCCGCCTCCGCCTTCTTCCTCTCCTCTCGCTCCTTAGCCTGCTGGTAGGTCTCCTCCAGGTAGGCCTGGCTGGCCACCAGCAGGGCCTTTTCGCTGGAGGCAGCCATGACGCTGAGCGACTTCTGCAGGGAGGCGGGCCGGGCTCTGGGGAGCGTCCCCCCCACCGTCAGGTTGTGGGCGCTGGCCGACTTGAAGCCCAGGGGCGGCCCCCGCGCCGACCCCCTGCTCTCTGCCCGGGAGGCCCGCCTGGCCAGCTTCCTCCTCAGCAGCGAGTCCAGCAGAGGAGGGTCCTGCTCCCGGCGGTGGTTGTGGTCGTAGGTACTGCGGGACTTGCGCAGGGCGCGGGGCCCCTCGGGCTCCTGGGAGCTGGAGCTGAGAAGCCGGCGGCGGGAAGAGCCCGGCAGGCTGCTGCGGCCCGGGGAGCCCAGGTCCCGGGAGTGCTGCCGGGCCAGCGCCTCGGGGAACTCGGCCAGGTACCTCATGAAGGACCGGCCCAGGCCCTGGCGCGAGCCGCCACGCTTCTTGGGCAGGTGGGGGTTGTTAGCAGCCATTTCTTTGGTCTTGTGGACCTCCAGCTGGGCATAGAGCTTCTTCAACTCGTCCTGGGGGAAGGGAGCAGCAGGGAGGGCAGGGCTGACATAAGCGCGCGTGGGCGCGTCTCTCCTCCCCGTGGAGAGACCTCCCCGTGGCTGTTATTCCTCTCAGCCCTAAGTAGACCGCTTTTTCCCCAGGGAAATCTCTTTCCTACCAAGCTGTGTCTTTCCTTGCACTTAAACCTCTCAGAATTCACCTCTCCCTTTCCCTAAGAACAGCGCCCACCTGTCCCAGCCAGACCCACTCAGCTCTGAGGATGCAGTGTGTTCTCCCTTCTCTGGGGCACTGGGTTCTGGTGGGCAATCACCAATGTGGGGGGACAGGAAACCCGAGGCTGAGGCTGCTGACCCGTCATGAGCCTCGAGGGTATTATTTCCTTGACCTCTCTGGGGCTCTGCTTCTGTTACGTAACAAGAACTGGCTGACTAGTATTGGCTTCCTTAGGAGGATTACTGGGGACTAGTGGGCATGAAAAGTGCCACATGCAGGTGGCAGTGATACAGTGGGGCTTTGAAAGTCTTTTATATTTTGGGTTTGGCCCCAGAGCCAGAATAGCGTGAGGAGATTGGTTGCTGCTCCACAAAGTAGAGGACCGAGGGCGCGTGGCTGTGACAGTGTCCTCCACGCTCCCTGCTTCCCTGCAGGGTTGAGGTCTCAGTTCACTCTATCCCCAGGGGGTAGGAGGCAGGGCAGGCTGAGCTCAGCGGGTGTGGATGATACAGGGAGGAATGAGAGGCAGAGGCAACTGGGACAAGGAAGGAGTGAGGAGATGAAACAAGTCAGGTGTACCCTGACCAGGCAGTGGCGCAGTGGATAGAGCATCAGCCTGGGACACTGAGGATCCAGGTTGGAAACCCTGAGGTTGCTGGTTTGAGCGTGGGCTCACCGGCTTGAGTGTAGGATCATAGACATGACCCCATGGTCACTGGCTTAAACCCAAAAGGCGCTAGCTTAGAGCCCAAGGTTGCTGGCTTGAGCAAGGAGTCACTGGCTCAGCTGGAGGCCCCATGGTCAAGGCCCGTATGGGAAGCAATCAATGAACAACTAAGGTGCCACAACAATGAGTTGATGCTTCTCATCACTCTCCCTTCCTGTCTGTCTGTCCCTCTCTTGCTCTTGCTAAAAAACCAAAACAAAACAAAAACCAAGTCAGGTGTAGAGATGGGCCCCGGTGAAGATAGAGGGGATGGACAAAATGGCTTCCTGAGATTTTCCACACTGTAGGTTTCATAAAATAATGGGCTTAGCCCTGGCCTGTTGGCTCAGTGGTAGAGCGTTGGCCTGGCATGCAGGAGTCCCGGGTTCGATTCCCGGCCAGGGCACACAGGAGAAGCGCCCATCTGCTTCTCCACCCCTTCCCCTCTCCTTTCTCTCTGTCTCTCTCTTCCCCTCCCGCAGCCAAGGCTCTATTGGAGCTAAGTTGGCCCGGGCACTGAGGATGGCTCTATGGCTTCTGCCTCAGGCACTAGAATGGCTCTGGTCGCAACAGAGTGACGCCCAGGATGGGCAGAGCACCTGGTGGGCATGCCGGGTGGATCCTGGTCGGGTGCATGCAGGAGTCTGTCTGACTGACTCCCCGTTTCCAACTTCAGAAAAATACCAACCCCCTCCCAAAAAAAACCCCCCCAAAAACAAAACCAATAGGCTTAGACCACAAAGTGTCCTTATTTCCTCCCCACTGAGCCTCTCAGGGTTCCCATGACTATAGTGATATCCCTAACCAGGAAAATGAGTCTGGATGCTCTCCTGATATAAGACTCAGGAAGAACTTTCTTTCTCTAAGAAAGTCAGGTCAGGGAAAGGGGGTCCAGTGTGGAAACCCTTGGTAGCCACTCACTGCCTGAACCGCCTAGCCCCACTGACACTAGAGTCCCCAACTGCCCCAGTGTGCTAGGGACTCGGGGGCTCCTCAGTCTGTCTGCCCCTTGAGATGTCCCTGCTGCATGGGAGTGGGCGGCACGGAGATTAGAACTCCGCTCATGACTCTGCTCGCCTCTAACTTGCCAAGTGTCTGGACCTCAGGGCTCTGGGTTCTGAAACTTTGGGGTTCTTTTCACTTGAGTGATATGTGGCCTTCCTTAAATAGAGCCAGAGGAAGTAGTTTAGGGCAATGGTAGAGAAGGAGGGAGGCGTCTCAGGGAGAGAGAAAGCTAGAAGCAGGGCAGACCCCGAACGCAAGCACCAGAAGGAGGCGGAGAGGGCAGCACGTACCCGAATGTCTCCAGGGTCCAGGCTGCGCTGGCTCCAAGCGGAGGCAGTGCTGCTGTCAAAGTAGGAGCCTGAGCGCTGCAGGTCCAGCTCGTCCTCATACACCTCCTCCACCATCTCCTCTCGGGGAGGAGCCCCCGGCTTCCAGAACTGGCCAGGGAAATGGGCATGATCAGGACAAAGACTCACCTCGGCGCCCTGTTCACGCCTCCTCTACCTGCCCCGTGGAATATGTTTTTACTTCATGAATATTCATTTACCCCCTCTCTGATTCAGAATTTCGGGGTCCAAAGACTTTTGCTCCCTCTCATCCTCCCTGATCTTCTCTGGCTTAGAGACCAGGGACTCTCAACCTCCTGTCCCTGCAACTCCTAGCCATGTCCTCAGCTCCCCCCTCCTCTGTAACTGCTTCCAAATTGACTTTCAGAGTCCACCCTCCTAATGCTGTGTTACAAGGACCCCTCTCGTCCTGTTCTAATTTCGCTTGCCCAGGGATTGGAGGTAGCTTCCTCCCCCAAGTGGGCTTCTTGCTTAGGGTCCCTGTTGATCAGGGACCACACACCTGCAGGGTGTCATCCTCACCCCGACCTGGAGAGGGTGCTGTTGCAGATCCACAGTGCCCCATGACAAAGGAGCTGGGACTCTCTTACCTCCGGAAGGGGGAAGACCTCACCTTGGGGATGAAGATCAGAGCCAGGGTGGCGGTGACTGTGCTGTGCGTGTGGAAGAAGAAGAGGAGGAGGGTCCAGTCCGGGTGCAGGGAGGGAACCAGCACAAACCTGACAGTGTGACAGGAGGGAGATTCTTATCTATGGGTGGGAGTGGCCCCTCCCCCCTCACCAGTCTCACTGTTCCAGCCCCAGCCCTGATCTCTGTGGAGGTGCCGTTGGAGTGAGGAGAAGCTCTTCCTTCTTGCCCCCTCTAGGATGTAGGTGCTACCTCACGGCTCACGTTAACATCGACCTCTCAGCCCTGGCCGGTTGGCTCAGCGGTAGAGTGTCAGCCCGGTGTGCAGGAGTCCCGGGTTCGATTCCCGGCCAGGGTACACAGGAGAGGCACCCATCTGTTTCTCCACCCCTCCCCCTCTCCTTCCTCTCTGTCTCTCTCTTCCCCTCCCGCAGGAAGGCTCCATTGGAGCAAAGATGGCCCGGGCGCTGGGGATGGCTCCTTGGCCTCTGCCCCAGGTGCTAGAGTGGCTCTGGACGCAACAGAGAGACACCCCAGAGGGGCAAAGCATCGCCCCCTGGTGGGCATGCCGGGTGGATCCCGGTCGGGCGCATGCGGGAGTCTGTCTGACTGCCTCCCTGTTTCCAGCTTCGGAAGAATGAAAAAAAAAAAAAAAAAGTCGACCTCTGAAAAGCCCTCCCATACCATTCCGCCTGGCCTTCTCTGGCCGCCCAAGTACAGACTTATGCCCCACAACTCTATTAGGGACCGTCCTGTGGATGGTTTCTGCCTCCACCACAGGGCCGGGTCCTTCTGGACACACAGAGGCATGCTGCTGGGACAGCTGAGCTGTGTGGTGGGAGAAGGCAGAGAGGACTGAGCGAGTGTGGGAGGGCGCTGCCTCTTCCTGGGTGCTGGGTGAGACACAGGGTGCAGGAAGGGTGTCTGTGGGGCAGGGAGAGAGTGCAGGCGGGGGCCTTCCTCACCCTGCTGAGGCAATAGCAGCATGGGCAGGATGGCTGGGGAAGGAGGTACACTCATCTGGGAGAAGCAAGGAGTAGTGTCAGGTGGGAGGAGCTGTGGGTAGGGGCTCGCCCTCACCTGGCTGCGTGGAAGGCAGCAGAGAGCAGCAGCTCGTTGTGCAGGGCGATGCCCATGTAGCGCGGCTCATGGAAGGCTGAGGGCACAGCCCGGGTGGCGTGGCAGAGGAAGCTGCCCCAGCACAGGAGCAGCATCTCAGCTGTGGGGGGCAGGGAGGGACAGAGCCGGTGCCACTTCAGCAGCCAGGCCACCGCTTTCTCTGTAGAGCTTGCTGGGGGGAACCTGGGCCAGGGGCCCGGGTACAAGGCAGGAGGAGCAGGACCAGAGGGTCTGTAGATGTGCAGAGCCAGGGGCCAGAGTGAGACTGGGTTCAGTTAAAGCAACTCACCCACAACCATGATGTAGTCCCAGCGGTCATGGTGGCACAGGTAGAAGTGGCGGCCCATGGGAGTGTGGCCCTGGGTCACCAGGGGCACGTTCAGGATATTTCGCTCCAGGACCCCCACTGTCCACACAACCAGGAAGCCCAGTACTAGCAGCAGGAGCAGCCCCAGACGCCGAAGCAGCTGCCCACTGCTGACATGAGGGCCCCGCTGGGCCGTCCGAGATAGAAACAGCTGGAGCACTCTACAAAGGTATACAGGGGGAGGACAAAGGACAAGGGGCCAGGGCTCTGTCCTCTGACCACTGCTCCCCACCTCTCCACATCCCTGTCTTCCCATCCCTTCCATGGTTCACTGCCTCCTTACCCCAGTAAAGTGACATGAAGGGAGGACTACAGTGATTGGGACAGGCCTCGGGGTCATGGGAGTGGAGCTGGTAAGGGTTTGACAGTGAAAAATGCCATTCCATCAATGAGCTTGCATGGCTGGAAGTGGGCAGAGTGAGAGCAAGGTCTGCTCCAGCCCCTACCTACCTATAAAGCTTGAGTATAATGGTGCCGTAGACAGTGGCAAAACCCAGCAGTCGGACCCAGCGAAGAGCTATGCAGCGGAATAAACTGGGCTTGAAATATAGGATGAACACCTGGTGAGGAGGGGACAAAAATGGCTGCTTTCTCCTGCACTCCTAGTATGTGCCAGGTCTATGCTAACTAAGCATATTGTTGATCCTCCTAACAGCCTTACAATAGAAGCATCATCACCTCCACTCTGCACAGGAACAGCTTAAGAATCAGAGAGATTATGTAACTTGTCCTAAGTCACACAGCAGGTCATAGAACTTTTTAAGCCTCGACTATTTGCTTCTAGAGCACAAGGCCAGCTTGCCATTTGTGGATCTGAGTAGGGGTATTTGGCGGTCCCTGAATCCCCCCAAGAGGGCAGAGAGGAGGAAGCATTCTGGGCTTTGGAGGGTACCTCACTAGGACTGTGGGGACCCTGGGAGGTGGAGGTCAGCCTCTGACCACAAACTTACTGGAAAGTAAAGCAGCAGGGATCCAAAAAGGATGGTTTCCAGCAGGACAACGCCAGACGCCCGGATCCTCTGTGAACCAGGAACAAGAGAGGCAGGTAAGCGGAGCAGTGGGGGAACAGAGCCTGGATGATGGCATGGGAGGGTCTCAGGCCTGTTTTAGGACCACTCAATGGCCCTGGGCTAAGGCTTAACCCAGCAACTTTAGCTCCGCCCTCCACCCACAGCCACGCCCCTTGCTCCCACCATAGGCTCTTAGCTCCCCCTGCACTAGACTGGGTAAGGCCCAGGTTTCAACCCCCGCCAGCCTAGTCCCATTCTCCCAACCCCAGCCTGGGCCTTGCTGTAGACCTGGGCTCAGAGCAGAGGCCGCTGGAGCTAGAAAGTACCTCATGCACTCCTCCACGCTTTGGTTCAGACCGCACGCTTGTCTAGACACCCCCTTCTCTGCCCATTAACCATCCAGTTGACTTTCAAGCCCGGGTCAAATGTCACATTCTTCAGAAAGTCTGCTATGCCACCTCAGGCAGGACAACTGGGTCCTTTCTCTAAGCTGCCACAGAAACCGAGGCATAACTCCATTCTCGGCCCTGTCCTGCTGAGCTGTCTTTTTATTTACATGTCTGCTTCCCCCATTCACCTGGGAGCTTCCTAAGGGTCCAGATCACTTCCCCTAGTACCTATGCACTGCTTTGAATCAAATCTAATGCCTTCATTTTACAGGTGAGGAAACAGGTCTAGGTGTGAGGTCACTCGCCTAATGTCACTGACTGTATTAGATTAAGAATCAAGACCAGAACCAGTTTCTCCCAAATTCTAGTCTTAGGTAGCCCCTGGTCTCCAGTTGACGCTAGGGGCCCAGGATGGGTAGGATGGGCGCGCAGAAGAGAGATGTGGAGCCCTCCTTGCCTTGCTCTGGCGGCAGCGGTAGGACAGCAGCATGCTCAGGAAGACAGCCGACATGCAGCACGCCTGGCAGGCCAACACTGCTGCCCGCAGTGCCAGGGCTTCCTCCACCAGGCACGGTGTGGCATCCATGCAGCTGGTGCAGCTCTCAGCACAGGGCTGGCACTGAAGCAGCCTCCTGGAGCTGCCTTGCGGGGACCCAAATTGCCCAGTAGGCTGAGTGGCATTCTCCTCTAACCCTATAAAGAACAAGACAGGTGCAGGAAGAGGGGCGTGGCTGGTGCATCCTGAGATCCTAGCCTTCTCTCCCAAGAATCACCACAGTCCTCTCCCTGCCCCCGAAGGTGGCCTCTGGGATAGGGGTCAGGAGGGAGGAATGAGGACGTGGGTACTCCTGAAGGAGGGCAGGGTAACAGGAAGAGGTGATGCCAAGCCAGGGCTCATTGCAAGGTCAGCTTGCAGCAGATCTGCATGTTATAGGCTCATCCTCAAACTAGATCCTGCCTGCCTCTTTTGCTTCTCTCGACCTTCTGCCCTTGCCCCACAAATTTTCTCCCAGTGTCTCACCCCTGCCTGCCTTCCCCGGATTCCCCCCTCTAACCAGCCCAGCCTGTAAAGCGCCTGCTTGGCCCACACCATAGTTACATACCCCCAGAGTGGTTTGCCCCGTAGAAGCCAGGTCGGCAGCGGCAGAGGTAGCGGCCGAGGACAAAGCCCTGACTCTCCAGAGGGATGCACTGTGAGAACGACAAAAATCACTATCTATTTGTATGGGGCTTTCCCTCCTACGTAGAGATGGAGGATCCAGCTACCTTCCTATCCATCGCACCTGGGTCCACACTAGGGAATCTCACCAGAAGCCCCCTAGTCCTAGGAAAGCCTCTCTATGGAGGCCCTCCTTTACCTCACGCCCACTGCTTCTCTTCTCAAAGAGACACTCAAGGAGTACGGGGCCAGATCATCCCTTCATTCAGACCAGCAGGGACGGGAGCCTCACAGGTCCTACTTCCCAGTGCCCCACCACACCTATGTACCTACATCCTGCTCTGAAGGGTCCCATCAGCCTCCCTCTTCTGGCACACAGGTGGATTGAAAAGGCTCCCCCAGAGGGGTGACTTCCTCTGTCAAGGGCCATCCGCCTTCAGCCCAGGACTGCTTTCTCCAGCCCGAATGCCAGGCTAATGCCAGGCTGGTGGGGTGCCAAGGCTAGCTCTTTATTCCACCTGCACCCACCCATGCTTACTCAGCAGGGGACAGACAGAGCAGACCTCAGAGCCAGGGAGGAGGATGAGCGCATGGACTCACTGTAGGGAGGGAGGGCAGCTCACTGTAGGGAGTGGCTAGGAACAGACAGCATTAGGCAAATGAAGGGTTGGACTCTCAGAGATTCTATATCCAGCCTGACTTCACTAAGGAAGGTTAGAGGGTGCTGCCTCTGAAGTCATGACCCAGCCTCCCCTCTTGCCCGGACTGCTGGGACCCGCTCTGCTCCTGCCATAGCCTGCACAGTCAGACAAGAGCCTGCCCAGAGCTGTGGATGTGTCTGGGTTTTAAAACGCACTGGAATATGGGATCCCTTCTCTGTCTCCAAACTTAGAGCTTCAAACACATGTGCCCTGAAGAGCAGCTGATGCCCAAACCGGTCCCACGTCCCAGCAGGCTGCAGGGCCTCGCCTTGGCTTTAGTTCAGCTCAGGAACAAGCATGCAGCCAGTGTGGCTGTAGAGCAGATTAGTGCACTGGCCTCCCAGTTCCCCAGTACAGGGCTTGCAGGATCACCGGCCATTGCTTTCCATTATCCAGATTCTCCTGCATCCATGGCTTAGATGTCGCCGGCATCTGGCTTAGGTTCCATCATCTATACCAGTCCCAGGGTTCTTCAGGTTCCTGCTTTGGTTAGTTTTCTCCCACACCCCAACCGGCAATTTCACTTATTACAACAAAGACCCACTGAGCATCCTTTGTGGGCCAGAAGGAGTCTGGAGCTCTGACATGATGTGACAGTGTGGTCCAGCAGAAGGGAAGGGGATGATTGACGGAGGCTCAGGAGATGGTTCTGGAAAGGGACCCTGCAGCATCCCGTACCAGAAGGGGAAGCAGACAGGGAGGCACGCTGAGATTTCAAAGAAATGAGGGTGCATGTCCTGGGTAAAGGGGGGAGGGGGGGCAGGCTGTATCCTCACTTTTAAAAAGCCTAGAAGCTCATTTTTATCTCATCACTAGACACTGCCCTGAAGCCCTTAAGAGGCTGTTTGCCCTGCCAGCTGCTCCTGGGAGCTGGGCAGTGGCAGTGGTGGGAAAAGGGGAAGGAGGCAGAACCCAATGCCTTCCATCCTTACCTGGGTGCTGTTGAGATCACACAGGTGCGTGTTAGAGTACCAGCCTGGGCCGCTGTCACACTGATTGATGTCCACACTCTGAAGATCTACATCCATCTGTACCTGCCCCCTAGGGCAGTGAATTGGCAGTTAGGGGTACAGTGAATGACGCCAAGGTGGACATGTGTCCTTGAGCCCCGGACTATGGGCAATGCAAGCTCTACAAACTTTAGCGCAGTGGCTGCAGTGTGTGGAGAGGACACACATGTATTCCATTTCTCCAATGTTATTAACCCTCACTGTCTCTTTAGGAACAATCCCTCTCCCCATAAGTCACCCCCCATCCCCACCCCCAGCTTTTCAACATCCTAGCATTTCCTGATTTCTATCAAATGGCAGAGGGAGGGGCCCTGTCAGGACACGTGGGTGCTGGGGCTTTAATGATCTGTCTAAAGGGGGGTTTTACACTTCCCCACTGCATGTATACACACACACACATTCACACACGGAGCTCAACTATGAACGACCCCTCACTCTGCCCAAACCGGGTCTGAAGCCATTACAGCAAAGGAGTAATGGAATGGAGGAGCCCAGAGCCAGACTGCTGGGACCCGCTCTGTTCCTGCCACAGCCCGCACAGTCAGACAAGAGCCTGCCCAGAGCTGTGAATGTGGCTGAGTTTTAAAACGCACTGGAAAATGGGATCCCTTCCCTGTCTCCGGACTTAGAGCTCCAAACACATGTGCCTTGAAGAGCAGCTGATGCCCAAACCGGTCCCATGTCCCCTCCTTCCCCCTTTCCCACCACTGCAGGGCCCCAACCCCTGCTCTGGTTGAGCGGGGAGAGAGCTGGCAGGGAGCCAGGCGTGCTGCCCGAAGCAGGGAGCTCTGCTGGGGACAACGAAGGGGACACGCAGCCGGAAAACAATGTTGGTTGTTGAATGTCTATAAGTACTGTGCCCATCGGCTGCCTCCTTCCCACCAGGGCTCCCAATCACCTCTTTGATTCTGGTTAAGGGGGGCTAGTTTTTTGAGGGGTATCAAAGACTTCTGGGACAGTGAAACCTAGTTGCAAGGGCAATGGCTTTAAGCTCACCCCACCCTACGATTTTCCCTTCTCCAGCTCGGGGTTGCTAGAAAGCCGTGGATTTAGCTCCTGAAGTGCCCACGTGCATGGATTGCCATTCTCATCCTCACCGAGCCCTCTCATGCCGCCTAGATCCACTACTCAGACCTGGGGGCCAAGACCAACACCCGGCTGTACCCACAATTTGTACGCACACATGTGTGCATACCTACATGTAAATCCATTGATTCATACATGTATGCACACACACATCTCTATGTGTTGACACATAGTTACAAGTTCCCAGATCGACTGCTGAATGCAAACACATACATCTACGTCCCCCAGACACATACGTGCATGTCAAAGGGCCTATGCAATAGTTGACTGGACTTGGGCCCCCTTGCCCCCCACAAACCCACAAATGCATCGAATCCTGCACCAACCCACCTACCTGATCTCCGGACTGAGGTCCGGCTTGAGTCCATAGAAGGTGGCCGAAAGTGTGATAAGCCAGCCAGGACGAAGCCGGCCCTCCTGGCATTCCAGGAAGGGAGGGGACAGCCTCACATGCTGCATGTCCCCCAGATAGCCATCTCCCCGTGGCCACTTGGGGCTTCCGAGGCTCCCTAGGTCATTGGTCAGCACCCGCTTCCGCAGGGCAGGAGGGTCCAGGCCCCCAGTTAGGCTCTCTTCCAGCTCCTTGTTCCCAGACAGGTCCCGAAGGATGGTCTCCTCCCCCATTCGGGTGGCCTGCAGGGCCAGCTGCAGGTGGCTGGCCCCTGGTGGAGGGTTAAAGGTCAGCAAAGCCCGATATGCCCTTGGGTCCCCCTCGGCCACGCTGCGGACTAGCGCCTGGTACCACTCCACATCCTCCTCCACACTGGACTCGCGGATGTCGTTGGCTTGTAGTAGCATGTTGAGGAAATTGGTGGCCTGGGCAAGGGTGCCCGCTGCCCTCCCTAGAATCGGGGGGAGCCCTAGACTGGCTCCTGCCCCCTGGACTTCATAGTGCTCACTGCAATTAGCACCCAGCAGCTTCTGGGCATCTCCAGAGTAGAGAAAAGCCAGGGCTGCTTCAGTACCCTCTGGGGGCACCAGCATGGGTACATATCCTGGCTCAACTTGGGAGGGCAGCAGGGGCAGAGAGCGGAGGGGCTGCAGACCCCCCCGAGCCCAGCCACAGAGGAAACAGCAGCCCAGCAGCCTGCACACAGGAGGGGGCATAACCACATTCCTAGTGCCCATCCTTGGGGCAGCTCTTAGGGACCCTGTGGTCCAGGCTGTCTGGGGGATTTGGTGGCTTAGGAAAGGCCAGATAGAGGCTGGCTGCAGCTGGGGACTGTCTGCCTTCCCACCTCCTTTCCTTGCTTTCTCTCTTCCTCTCTCCCTCTTTCTCTCCGCTTGTTGTGTCTCGCCTGTTTTCCCTTCTTTCTAACATCATCAGCTGGCTTCTGGCCGTAGGCACGAGGGCTCTGTCTCCGCCTGTCTGTGTGGCCCCCATCGCAAACCCTCTTAATCCTGGCACACCACTCTTCCCTCCCCCTCTTATCCAGTATCTGGGCTCCCTGCCCCCATTCTCCACCTTACATCTGTTCCAAAGAGAGATAGATGGGAGGGGAGGGAAGGGACTAGTCTCTCCCTCTCTTCCTGCCTCCCTCTGCCCTTTGCTCCATTAGGAGAGATGGGTAAATCCAGGATGGGGCGTCATAGCAACCACAGATGAGCCTGTGCTCCTCTCTCCACCCTTCTGCTCCACCCAGCCTCCTGGCAGCAGTTGTGACGGGCATGATAAAGGGCCAAGCTGCATCTCCTGGCATTCTGCTCTGGCTGCCTGTGCCCCCTGACACCATCCATGTTGCTGAACTGGAATTTGAGATTGGGGATGGTGAGGGTGGGAAAGAGAGCCTCATATAACCATAATCAATCATTCAGACTGGCAGTTTAAAAAGTGTTTTTCATGCGCATTATCTCAGTAAATCCTCCTCACAACCACATATGGCAAATGTCCTTATTCCCACTTCACAGATGCAGATATTGAGGCTCAGAGACTCACCAAGACCACCTAACTGCCCACTCTGAGTTGGGACTCAAACTCAGAGCTCTGACTACCCATCAAACCACGACCACCACCTGGTTGTTCATCTTCAGAGACCTTAATCAAGCCCCAATACAGAGAAGTAAATGAAGCCCAGAGAGGTGAAGGGACTTCCCTAGGACCACATTGTTGCTGTGACAGAGTGGGAGCCCCCACCAGGTTCCCACCTCCCCACCCAGGGGATCCCTCCTCCTGCATCACAGAGTTGACAATCACAGCCAGTTGTGGTGATGGTGGTGGGGAGATGGAGGCAGGGAGAAGAGAGTGAACAAAGATTTGCATCTATTTTTCCCACCTTCATTTCGTCATTGTGAGCCCTGTCTTCTTCCCTTCTTCCTGAAAACCTGCCTTTCCTGGCTTTCTTACCACTCTTGCCATTCCCTCTGCTGGACGCAATAGCTGGGAGCTCAGAGCTAGTCTGAGGCAGGCCTCCTGAATCAGAAGGGTGTAGATTCTTGCCAGTAGCCACAGAACAAAGCCCTGCTTGCCTCTCCCTCCCTCTCCCCCCACCTTTCTTTCACCAATATACTCCCTTCTCACAGTGATCTGGCCCCCCCTGCACATGCTGTCTTCTGGCTCCTTCCCTTCTCAGCACCCCCAACCTTTGAGGTCCCAGATCACTGAGTGTAATTAGGAAGGAACAGGTGGAGGTTGCTAAAAACTTCCCTTTACAGGTGGCCTCTGCAAACAATTTTGCCTTGGGAATGTAAGGGGTGAAGAGGCTGAAGGATAAGCCTCCAGCGGAGTCCCTAGAATGTCAGAAGTAGAAGTGCCTACAGTACAGACTGTTTTCAAATAGAGAAGGAAACTAAAACTAAAACTAACAGGCAAACTTGACTCAAAGGAACTGCTGAGCTAAAGCCAGCTGAAAACTAAAATTAAACATCAGCGAAGTGACCTTCTGAAGGCCAGAAAGCCAGAGTGGTTACTGGGGTCAGACCTGTATCACAAATCCATAGCTCTCTACTTGTCTCCTCTGGTTCTGTGTGCTAACTAAGAGAGAGGGACAGAGGGAGCAAGTGACCCATTCTATGTTCTTGGTATTACCAATTACCATTAGTCAAGGCCAACAAAACAACAAGGTAAAGACTTACTAGCCCTGGCTGGGTAGCTCAGTTGGTTAGAGTGTTGTCCTAATACACTAAGGTAATGAGTTCGATCCCCCATCAGAGTATATACAATACTCAACCAATAAATGCATAAATCAGTGGAACAACAAATTGATGTTTCTCTTTTTCTCTCCCCCTTCCTCTCTCTCTCTCAAATCAATCAATAAAAAAAATTAAAAAGAAGACATAATAGTAAGTTGTTTTTTTCCCTCAAGAAGCTTTTAATAGTAATAAAAACTAACATTTGTATAGTGTTTTAGCAGTTACATGGAAATTTCCATTTAATCCCCACAACAGCCCCATCAAGGGGGATTATTATTATCCTACTTTTACAAATGAAACACAGGTTCAAAGACATTTAACTATTTGCTCTTGGTCATACATCCAGGAAATGGCATGATTGGGGCTCAAATGAGATAGCAAGCTCCAGTGTGACAGGGACAGCCTGTCACACTCATCAATGCACCCTAAAGCCCGGCCCACGACTGAGTGACTTAAGTGAAACTCAGGACTGGTTTAGATGATCTGAATTGTACTTCAAAAACCTTAAAAACTAGGGTCCTACCACAGCGGGGACCACTAATATAGCCTTCAGTGAACGAGGTGTAGGTAGACACAAAACCCACTCACCAAACACACACCAATTCAACTCATACAAAGATATACTTCCTTTGCTTGGATCTTAACTTTCAATATTTTCTCTAGAACCTGGGCTACAGGCTTGAACATTTAAGAAAATGGAGAAAGGCAGCATTTCTTGCCCTGCCTTAGAAAAAGCCTGTGGGCATTTCCCTGTGCCTGCGTGTACTATGGACACGTAGCAATATCCCAGGTAGCAGACAGTTTCCCTCCAGGGCCAAGAAAGTAGATGGACAGCAGAGGGCGCTGCAGAGCTACAGACCTTGCATTTCCCCAGGGAAGTCTATTCTGGGGCCAGAGTTTTCCAGACACAGCCAGGGAATTTAGGTGGAATTCTTGGGCCTCAGGTGTTCTGAGATTGTGTGTGTGTGTGTGTGTGTGTGTGTGTGTGTGTGTGTGTGTGTGTGTGTGTGTGACAGAGAGTCAGAGAGAGGGACAGGTGTCCTGCAATCCTGTGTGTGTGTGTGTGTGTGTGTGTGTGTGTGTGCGCGCGCGCATGTGTCAGAGACAGAATCAGAGAGAGGGACAGATAGAGACAGACAGACAGGAAGGGAGGGAGATGAGAAACATCAATTCTTTGTTGTGGTTCCTTAGTTGTTCATCGATTGATTTCTCATATGTGCTTTGACTGGGGGGCTACAGCAGACTGAGTGACCCTTTGCTTGAGCCAGCAACCTTGGGCTCAAGCTGGTGAGCCTTACTCAAACCAGATGAGTCCGCGCTCAAGCTGGCAACCTCAGGGTCTCAAACCTGGGTCCTCCACATCCTAGTCCGACACTCTTTCCACTGTGCCACCGCCTGGTCAGGCCCTGTAATCCTTTTTCTATTCTTTTCTCTAGAAACCCCAATGATGCTTGAGAGGTAGCTGAGGGAGAGAGGGTAGAGAATAAAACGTTTGGCATCAGACAGAGCTGGCTGGTTTTGAATACCACTGCAATTTTTTGAACTGTGTGATCTTTGGTGAATAGCTGAGTTTCAGTTTCTTCATGGACAAGGAAGAATATTAATTCTGTTGTGCTGAATGAGATGAATTTGTATCAGGAGCTTCTTACAAGGTGTGAGGTTGAACAAGCATTCAATGCTTATTATCAAGGGCCTACTCTGTGTTCAGAACAGTCCTTGGCACTGGAGATCCCATGATGGGCAAATGTGGGCCCTACCTTCATGGACTGACAGCTTAGTAATGAAGACAGATTTAATCAAATAACCCCACAGATAGATGACAAATTATATCTGTGCAATGGAGTGCAACAAAGGAATGGTCCTGGTGCTCAACATGGAGATATCTCTGAGGTAGTAAGGCGTTCAATCTGAAGAGTGTATGAACTTGACTAAGCAAAAAAAGAGACGAAGAGCTTTTCAAGAAAACAGAATAGCTTATGCAATGTCCATAGGTACACAAATTTGACACAGGGCTAGTAGAACTGCAGGGGAGAGGGAAGGGGGAGCTTGGTGGGAGATGAGGCCAGAGAAAGGCAGGGTCAGATCAGCAGTTGCTAAGTTCTGCTGGCTGCTCCTTCCTCCTTATCCCTTGCACCCCTAAACACCTCTCATTGCAATGGTTTCCTCACTGCTCTCTCTGCCTCCAGTCCGACCTCTGCCACAATCTTGATCTTTTATCTTCACAACATGCCTACAAGTAAACAAAGCAGCAATTCTTATCTGTTTTGCAGATGAAAAAACTGGGGCTATGGACCTGGTTCATACAGGTTTGTGAGAGCCAATTTCTACAATTTCAGAAATTCTGCAAGCCAGTTGTTAAACAGTTACTGTTAAAACTAAATTATACAAATATATAATGAAATATTAAAAACAAAGGTAATAAATTCTCAGAACTCACCACTTCCTAATAATTGTACTATTATTAGTTATCTGTGTTCTTGGGGTTATGTTGTTGCATAAGCATAATGAAGCTACTGCTCATCTCTTTCTAACCATGTTCAGTCAAGCCAGGTTGGTAGATTGAAGTCAGCCATGATGAGAATATTTACAACACGGAAATGGGGAAACAGTACAAATTTAGTGTTTCATTGATTTTTGAGACTTTAAACAGTGATGGAGAAAATGTTAATAATTCAACTTAAAATATTTTAAAATAAATTAATTAGCTGTTTACTTATTTATTTTTTTAGAGAGAAAGAGAGAGAAAAGCATCAACTTGTTGCTCCACTTAGTTGGGCGTTGATTACTTCTCATAGGTGCCTTGACTAGGGATTGAGCAGGTGACCTTGAGTTTCCAACTGGTGACCTCGGGTTCTGGGTCCACACACTTTATCCATTGCGCCACCACTGGTCAGGTCAGATTTAACTTGTGTATCTGCAGCTGTTACATTGTGAACAGAATAAAAATTGCAGACACGTTTACTGTCTGAAGATTGTTCTCTGATTGAGCTAAGAAGTCATTCCTCGGAGGACCCGGGTTCGATTCCCGGCCAGGGCACACAGGAGAAGCGCCCATTTGCTTCTCCACCCCTCCGCCGCGCCTTCCTCTCTGTCTCTCTCTTCCCCTCCCGCAGCCAAGGCTCCATTGGAGCAAAGATGGCCCGGGCGCTGGGGATGGCTCTGTGGCCTCTGCCCCAGGCGCTAGAGTGGCTCTGGTCGCAACATGGCGACGCCCAGGATGGGCAGAGCATCGCCCCCTGGTGGGCAGAGCGTCACCCCTGGTGGGTGTGCCGGGTGGATCCCGGTCGGGCGCATGCGGGAGTCTGTCTGACTGTCTCTCCCCGTTTCCAGCTTCAGAAAAATGCAAAAAGAAAAAAAAAAAAAAAAAAAAAAAAAAAGAAGTCATTCCCATTGACAAGACTTTTTTTACTTTCCTCTTACATTAACATAGATGAAAATATTAACCAACATTAATGTCACAATTACACTCCTTGGTCAATTGAAACCACAGGGCTACCCATTCAAGAACTTGGCAAAAATCAATGAAAGCATTCTGTAAGAATCAATTGGGTACACGGAATTTGCGATTGTATATTATTGTCTTTTGTAAATTGGTGTGCTATACATCTTTTACATCAGCCAAATTTATGATAAACTTAAGTACTTATACTGTATATGCATATACGTAGCTCCTTTCCCCCCCCCCCCCCGAGTCAGCTGTTACAACATTTATTAGCACATCTCTTAGTCTTAGACCACATTACTCATGTGTCATTACATAAATATTGACTGGCTGCCACGGGTGATACAGCTTATCATTGAAGAAATGACTCCGCCTCGGTCACACATTGCAGGCGGCATAGGCGAGACTAGAACCAGAATTACTCCCAAGGCCAGCGGCTCTCTCACAGGACCAGACAAGGAGTCTCAAAAAAGCTCCACTTTACCAGGAAGGGTGGCTTCGGCCTGAGCGCGCCCGGGAAGTGAAAAGCAAAGGTCGGGTCAGGAGACCACCGACCAGGCGATGAGCAGCTCACCGCCAATAGCGGACCAGGCTACGCTCTACGTCACGGTTCCTGGAGGCCGGTGCGTGCACGCCCTAGGGAAAGGGGCGTGGCCACAGCCTACCGGAAGTGATGCCATCCTGGGGCGGTCCTCCGCGGCGGCGGCGGCGGCGGCGGCGGCGCGCGGCCTGGGCTCGCACTGGGCTCCGCGCGTCCCCCGCCCCCCTCTATGAGGCAGAGGCCGCGGCGGCCGTTAGTGCTGTCGCTCCGGGGCCCGCGGCGGGCGGGGCTCCGGCGGGGCCCGGCCTAGTCCCCACCCCAGTCCGGCTCCTAGCCGCCCGCCCTCCCTTCCTCTCCCCGATGCAGGGGACTGAGCTCCGGGATGGCGAGGCGGCGGCGGCTGCCGCTTCGTACCGCGTCCTGAGCCGCCTCCTTGGCTATGGAGAGGCGGCCCCCGAGCCAGGCCCGCCGCCGCCGCCGCCCCCGGGCCATGGCGCCCCGCCGCCACCCTTTCTCTCGCGGCCCGGTACGCGGGGCCCCCGGCCGCCGCAGCTGATGGTGTTCCGCAACGTGGGTCGGCCTCCGGAGGAGGAGGACGCGGAGGCGGCCCCGGAGCCGGGACCCTCGGAACTGTTATGTCCCCGGCACCGCTGTGCCCTGGACCCCAAGGCCCTGCCCCCGGGGCTGGCGCTCGAGCGGACCTGGGGCCCGGCGGCTGGACTAGAGGCGCAGTTGGCAGCTCTGGGGCTCGGGCATTCGGCGGGGCCGGGGGTGAAGACGGTTGGTGCGGGTTGCTGCCCCTGCCCCTGCCCCCCGCAGCCGCCCCCTCCGCAGCCCCCGCCGCCGGCTGCCGCCCCGCAGGCCGGGGAGGACCCGACGGAAACTAGCGACGCGCTACTGGTCTTGGAGGGCTTGGAGTCGGAGGCCGAGAGCCTGGAGACTAACAGCTGTTCGGAAGAGGAGCTCAGCAGCCCCGGCCGCGGAGGAGGGGGCGGCCGGCTTCTGCTGCAGCCCCCAGGCCCTGAATTACCCCCGGCGCCCTTCCCGCTGCAGGACTTGGTCCCTCCGGGGCGCTCGAGTAGAGGGGAGCAGCAGCCCCCCCCCACCCCCGCCTCCTCTGGGGTCCCTCCGGCCACTCGCGGGCCCTTCCCTGAAGGGCTCTCTCAAAATCCGCCTCAGTCGCCTCTTTCGCACGAAGAGCTGCAACGGTGGCTCGGGTGGCGGGTATGGGGCCAGCAAGAGGCCTTCTGGAGAGCTGGCTGCTTCAGCTGCGAGCTTGACAGACGTGGGAGGCTCTGCCAGCCGGGAGCTGGACGCAGGGAGGTGAGACCAACCGGGGTCTGCTGATAAACGTCCCTTTTTGCTTCATTTCCTTTTTATTGTAATTAAAGGGAATTCTTATGATACGGTCTTCATAAAAAGGCAGAGAATTGGGGCTAAAGGTGTGACATGACTCATTAGGTCAGAGCTAATTATGGGAAACAGCTTTCCCTCTGAATTCATTCCCCTTGAAACTTCTCCACTGGTTAGTTCCGAGATGATTTGCAACCATGTCTCCACCTCTCCTACCCTGGCCCAGCTTTTAAAGTTTTTCCAACTTTTAAAAATGGCTGTCTACCATTACCTCCCACAGGGACGTTGCTGGAAATGTTTGGCCTTTGGGACAAAAAGTTGACGTTGCATTTTGACCACCTTGTTTATTACTCTTTCTGTGTACCAGGACCCCACCCCTTCACTCTCATGCATACAAAAGATGTGAGGTATTGTAGGCCCACAATCAGTTGGACATTTCTGTTTGAAGTTTTCCTGTTTCCCTGGTTGGTCTCTTAGGTGCACTTGGTGTCTCAAGCCTGTGTGCAGACCACTGTCAGTGAGAATAGAAAATAGCTTTGCTCTCAAGTCCATGTGAGAATTCTAAGTATGAGGTATAGGCATTGGTGCATGAGTTCTAGGCCAATGGATGAAACTTCCAAACTTAGATATTGAGTTCCTACATTTCTGATGGGTGGACTGCTCTGTATCATCCAGTGTTAGATCTATATATTGGTTTAGAAAGCTATCAACTTTTGTGTTAATGAAATGAGACTTCCCTTGTAACTGCCATTGTGGTTTGAGCTGCTGAACGGATTCTTAGAAAGATTGGGATTGGTTTTGGTGCAGCTCATGCGATGGATTCTGGAGACACACTGGCAGCCACAACCCAAGGCTGAAGAACAGGTAGGTGAATAAATTGAAAAGTGTGTGTTCCAGAAACCTGTGGGAAGCTTTGGGAAAAGATCAGTGTGTCTGAGGACTGAAGAATCTGAATTTTTAAAAAGCTCCCCCGTTGATCCTAAAACACGATTTGGACTGGGAACCACTTATCTCTGGAATTCTCTTTCCCGAGGGAACGTGGGTACTCCAAAAGGAAAGTGTGGGGTCACTTTGCCTTTGCTGCCTTCTTCTGAGCAGCTGTGCCAGGGGGCTTTTCTTGGGGGTTCTGACCAAACCCAAACTCCCTAAGGAAAGTAGGTTGATGCATGTTACCTCTTAAGGCAGACCTGTTTCTGCATTTGCCTCCCAGTGACCTAATGCTCAGGTCTTGAAAAGTGTGGCTGCTGAAACAGCTTTTTTGTAGTAGGCTCTGCATCTGATGCTCCACTTACCAGTATAGATGAAATTTTCATCATATGGGGGGGGCAGGATTGAAGCTGTGGGTAATGACATAGGATAGATTGCTAATATTCTTGTGGTTTGTCTTGCCTTTGTTCCATATTGACCAGGACTTAGTCTAAGATTCCAGAGACGCCACATATGAGGTGTGGCGTGAAATTAGCTGCTTCATCTAATAGATTAGGAAGAGGGAAAGGCATATAACATTATACGGTTTTTTGCCTTCGGAAGCAGAATTTGATGGTCATTGGCTGCTCTGTTACCAACGCTCACACTAAGCACAATACATATTTCTGCTGCAGAGCAAATTGGGCTGTAGCTCTGCAAAGCTTAGTTCAGGGCACTGGAGAATTACATTTTTTGGTCCAAAGGCTTTTTCTGATGAATTGGAGAAGAGCTAGGTATTTGTGTAATGTTTGGTTGACTGCTTTTAGGAGGCAGCATGTTGGATAGAGAATGTTGAACATCTAGATTCCATTTAGAACTCCAGCATCAGCTATGGGATGCTGGCCAAATTTGTCTTCTTCATCCTTCTCCCTTTTTATTCATCAGTAAAATGGGGGTGATTCCTGTCCTTGTAGGAATAGAGTGAAGACAAGAGAAATGGAGATGGAATATTTTATGCTTTTGGAAAAGTAATAAGATTGAACTGGTGATATATATATTGCTTAGAATGTGGTGCTGTTAGATTTGCTTGTTAGCTTTTGCACAGCTTACTATGTGCCAGTCTTGCTGGCAGCCTCGCAGCTGCGGGAAACTTGGTAAGTCTGGCCAGGGTAGTTGTGATTTCTGTGGATCTGCACCTCCTAAGTAAGTCCACCCTGTTGGAAGGGAGGATGAGTGGGTTTTTAGCTTGTTCTCTTGTTTTGATTGGTAGGACCTGGAAGCTGTGAGAAATTTCAGTCTCTTGCCAAAAGGTATTTGACTTCCTCGTTATTGTTGATTGGAGTCTGTAGTCTTTGCTGTATGCTGTAATTTGGGGCTTTTATAGTAACCCCTGGGCATGATTCTTCTTAATATCTTCTTAATATCTACCTTTCCTGTAGCTATCACTAGAAAACACTATCTACAGTAATTTAATAAGGCTTAACAGTTTCCATATTTTAACATTAAGCAAAACTTTAGTTCCTTTCAGGTGCTTTAGAGCATGCCAAGTGACCTGCCTGGATATTCTGAGTCTTAAGTCTAGTGGGACTTTAGCTTAGAGAATGCTTTTGAAGCGAAGGAAGAAATGGGCCCACCAACTAATCACGTTTCTGTTGTGGAGAACTGGGCTCGGCATTAAACACATATGTTAGAATTCACAGAGCTGGGCTTGATGCCTGTGGGCTTCAGTGTAATACAGAATTGCTATTTCAGGAAAACCAGTGAAGTTCCCTTTTCTGTTTCACATATGTTGAACTGATTGTCTTTCTTTTTATTTGGTGGGAAATGGCATTTGATCTGACTTTTTTTGAATCATCACATAATACACACTCAGTTGTAAATGGGTACCTTGTTCATTTTTTTTTTTTTCTGAGTTAACAGTTGAGGCTGTTACCGTTGATCTTCATAGTCGTGATGTGGAAAAATGGAAGAACAATTCTGTAGTTGTTTCCTATCTATTTGGGAAAAGAGATACAATTCTGGGAAGAGGCAAGCTGCCTTGGCATCAGGTGAGACCCTGTTGTTGTGGATAGACTTGGCAGACGTGAGGAACCCTTTCCACTGTTTCCAGGGTCTTTAGGTTCACAGGGTATTTTTTAAGAAGTAGGAGAACATGCTGAGAGCAAAATGATCTTATGGTGTGGTGAGGAAGTTCTGACTCTGTTTAGGTTTTAAGTCCATACTCCATAGGTCTTTTTCACGAAGAGGTTGTGGTTGGCAGTTCTCATTTGGAATGAACTACTTGACTTCAGAAATCTCTATCCTTGAGTCTTGTCTTTACTCCTTAATATCTTCCCTGCTAACATCATTGCTAAGGTTTTAGACCTTGGTACACTTTTTGGCTTTTCCCTCGAACTTTCCTCTATAGGTTCTTTAGTTGGATTATGATGGAGTTTTGAATCTGACCTTGCTGCACAGATGTCTGTGTTGGAACTAAAAATGAACACATGGTTTTTGTGCTTAGCACATGAACAGACACCGGCTTGTGATGTGTTGAAAATGGCACAGGCTGGCTGACTTGGCACTGTGTGCTTTAGCAGGGGCAGAGGTGAATTGAGGCTGTAAAACATGACATTTGGACATTCTTGTTTGGAAGTTGATTTAGAAAAGAACGAGTGTTTTAGGACATCAGTAGAGATTAATGGACAAGAAAGGTAGGGCGTTACTATGTCATTGTTTATAATAGGTTTCAGGGAATTTGAAAAGTGGCAAGTAGTTATATCAGTGTGTTGTCGGCCTGTCAGGTCTAATGCTTTTAACTCCTTTTTTCCCACAGATCTACAGTTTGCAGAGTAGAAATGGACAGGGACAGTCTGTCTCTTTGTTACCTGCTGCACAAGCAGTGCATAGCTGACCCAAAGGACTGCTTAGCCTCAAAGAAAGCCTTTGCCCAAGGTTTTCTGCCACCTGGTCCTGTTCTGCCACCTGAGGCATAGCCCATCAAATCCTGCCCCACGCCATCTCCCAAGTCTTTCTGTTACTAAGGTGTACGTGGCCCTCTGGCAAAGTTAGTGGCTTAACTTTGCACCCTATTGCTCAACAGGGTGATCTGAGAAGGAATAAAATAACATGGGAATGTGGTATAGAAAGGTTAGTTGAAAATGTTATCTGTGTTATTCATGGTGCTTTCCAAACAATAGCACATCCAGCTTAGAATGGGCTTCATTACTTTAAATGTTTCATGTATACAAAAGGAGGTATATAAAGTATATGCACTATAATAACAATCAAATGCATTCCTAGGTACTCATCTCTAAGCTTAGCAAATAGAGTGCTGCTATCTGTTACCTTTGAAGACCTCTGTGTTGCTTCCTAATGTAATCTCCACAGCTACCATAACTACCATCCTGAATTTTATGTTAATCATTCCCTTGCTTTGTTTTTTTGAGTCATCTAGATTGGTCTTTTCATAAGTGACTGCCATTAGAATGCTCTCAGGATCCTTGAGACAGAAACAGCTTTGGCTTTTCAGTTAGACTGCATCTCCCCAAAGAGAGAAGGAAGCACTCATTTATTGTTAGCCTTTCAGCCTCTTAAACCTTCTACCTCTCCAAGCTGCCAGTTCTGAGAC
This sequence comes from Saccopteryx leptura, assembly GCF_036850995.1. Classification (NCBI taxonomy): domain Eukaryota; kingdom Metazoa; phylum Chordata; class Mammalia; order Chiroptera; family Emballonuridae; genus Saccopteryx; species Saccopteryx leptura. The sequence goes on along the minus strand of NC_089504.1, from coordinate 348,075,280 downwards.
CCCCTTATTTGACAGAAAAAGACATCCCAGGGCTCTTAAACGGCTCTGCTGGGGTTTAGATTCATATGTATTTCTTTTTCCGGCTCCTAGAAACTCCGATTTTTCGATTTTCGTCTTCAGAATGTTGGGGGCGGGGGAGATGAGGTGGAGTGAGAAGGCCTCTGCAAGCTGTGTGCATTCGGGTACTGCTGTTCTTCAGTGCTTGGCACTGAAGAGATTCGTCCCCAGCATGGGCAGATGGCAGAGGAATGCAGCTTCCTCTGAAAAGAGGCAAACAGCCAAGTGGCTGAGGTGTGAACCCTTTGAAAGGCCAGTGCTTTAGGTTTCTGCTTGCTGAGTTTAATGTTGTACCTACAAATATCAAATAAAAATCAATTTGGAAGCTCTTCAGTATTAAAGTGCATGTCCAGTGGAATTAACCTACCATTGCAACCCTCTGGAGTGTTGGAACTAAGCTGCACACTGTCATGAGCAACTTTCATAAACAGAGGGACCGTGTGTGTGTGTGTGTGTGTGTGTGTGTGTGTGTGTGTCTTGTTCTGAGATGCAGCCATCTCTTCTGTGGGCACCATGGATGGGGCATTTACACAGGGCAGCATCATTAGTCTTCTTTTTGTTTTTTTTTTTTAAGATTTTATTTCTTGGTTTTACAGAGCAGTGTGGGGGTGAGAAGTACCAACTCATAGTTGCTTCACTTTAGGTGTTCATTGCTTGCTTGTTGTATGTGCCTTGTTCAGTCAAGCCCAGGGTTTCGAACCAGCGACTTCAGCATTTCAGATTGATGCATTATCCCTATGCTACCAAAGGCCAGTAGACTTCTTAAGTCTCAGCATCAAGGATATTGCAGAGGGAGTGTGAGATAGGCCAAGAGAGGAAATCCAGCATCTTGGCTGTTTCTGAGTGAGATATTTTCAGTATGGTTTTGAAATTTCGTTTGAAGTGAGTTCTGAGAATCTCAGCTATCTGTTAAAACACAAATTAATAGAGATCTTCCAAAATAAAAAAAAATTCTTTTTTTTTTTAATGAGAGAGAGATAGAAAGAGAGGGACAGACAGGAAGGGAGAGAGAAGAGAAGCATTATAAGTTGTGACCCCTTAGTTGTTCATTGATTGCTTCTCATACGTGCCTTGACCTGGGGGCTCCAGCTGAGCCAGTGACCATGAGGTCATGCCTATGACCCCATGCTCAAGCTGGTGAGCTGGTGATCTCAGGGTTTCGAACCTGGGTCCTCAGTGTCCCAGGCTGACACTATCCACTGCGCCACTGCCTGGTCAGGCCAAAATCAAATAATTTTATTTATTTATTTTTTATCTTTTTTTGTATTTTTCTGAATTTGGAAACGGGGAGGCAGTCAGACAGACTCCCGCATGCGCCAGACCGGGATCCACCTGGCACGCCCACCAGGGGGCGATGCTCTGCCCATCTGGGGCATTGCTCTGTTGCAACCAGAGCCATTCTAGCACCTGAGGCAGAGGCCACAGAGCCATCCTCAGCGCCCGGGCCAACTTTGCTCCAATGGAGCCTTGGCTGTGGGAGGGGAAGAGAGAGACAGAGAGGAAGGAGAGGGGGAGGGAATTGTGCCCTGGCTGGGAATTGAACCCGGGACTCCTGCTCGCCAGGCCGATGCTCTACCACTGAGCCAACCGGCCAGGGCCTCAAAATCAAATAATTTTTTTTTTTTTCCATTTTTCTGAAGCTGGAAACAGGGAGAGACAGTCAGACAGACTTCCGCATGCGCCCGACCGGGATCCACCCGGCACGCCCACCAGGGGCAACGCTCTGCCCACCAGGGGGCGATGCTCTGCCCATCCTGGGCGTCGCCATGTTGCAACCAGAGCCACTCTAGCGCCTGAGGCAGAGGCCACAGAGCCATCCCCAGCGCCCGGGCCATCTTTGCTCCAATGGAGCCTTGGCTGCGGGAGGGGAAGAGAGAGACAGAGAGGAAAGCGCGGCGGAGGGGTGGAGAAGCAAATGGGCGCTTCTCCTGTGTGCCCTGGCCGGGAATCGAACCCGGGTCCTCCGCACGCTAGGCCGACGCTCTACTGCTGAGCCAACCGGCCAGGGCAAAATCAAATAATTTTAAATAGGATTTTCTTTGTTTTCCACTCCCCTTCAGTTGGTGCAGTTGAAGTTTCATTTAGTCTTTGGGTGAGAGTAATTTTGGAAGGTAAGCCTGCCACAAAGCCCAGACTCAGGCACTCAAATCAGTGGTGGGAGTTTTTTAAATGTCTGGTTTATTGAGGTATGATTTATATATCACCTAAAATTCACCTTTTTTAGGTGTCCAGTTCTATTAATTTTTGATAAATATATATAATCATCATGACCTCTGCCACAATTAAAATAGAGCATATGGACCCTGGTCAGGCTCCCAATATGCTCTATTTTAACCATATCATTCCCAATATGCTAAGGTTGTGTGTTCAATCTCTGGTCAGGGCACACATACAAGAATCAACCAATGAATGCATAAATGAGTGGAACAACAAATCAATCTCACTCCCTCCCTCCCTTTGTCCCTCCCTCCTTCCCTCCCTCCACTTTCTCTAAAATCAATCAATAAATTTAAAAATATCACTATTTTCATCACCTCCATGAGTCTTTCCCTTGTAGTCAGTTCACTGGTCCTGAAATGAGTTTTTTTAGCTTAGCTCACTTTTAGCCAGAAAGTCTAAATATTTAATTTTTTAATTTTTAGAGAGAGGAGGGGGGGAGAGAGAGAGAAAGGTGGGGGGTGGGGGGGTCAAGGAGTAGGAAGCATCAACTAGAAGTTGCTTGTCTGACCAGGCGGTGGCGCAGTGGATAGAGCGTTGACTTGGGATGCTGAGGACCCAGGTTTGAAACCCCGAGGTTGCTGGCTTGAGCAGGGGATCATAGATGTGACCCCATGGTCACTGGCTTGAGCTCAAGGTCACTGACTTGAGCAAGGGGTCACTGGCTTGGCTGTAGCCCCCAGGTTAAGGCACATATGAGAAAGCAATCAGTGAACAACTAAAGTGCTGCAACTATGAGTTGATGCTTTTCATTTCTCTGTCTCTCTCTCTAAAAAAAAAAAAAGTTGCTTCTCTCGTGTACCTTGACCAGGCAAGTCCGGGACCTTGAACCGGAAACCTCAGTGTCTCAGGTCAACGCTCTCTCCACTATGCCACCACAGGTCAGGCTTTGTCACAGTCTTCAGATTTCTTTCATTTCTGTCTGAAGGGCATGAAATTGGTATGCAGCAAAGTCACTTTTTGTGTATCTTTTCACAGGAGCAGCATCAGGGAGAAGTCATGGGAGGAGTTATATGACTGACAGTTCAGAGAGGAAGGGGCCTTCTAACCTGAAGAGACCCCCTTGTTAGTTGATGGTTTTAACCCATAGCTTGGGACATTTGTGCAGAAATCAGAGGTGTTAGTGGTTGAAGATTACATGTGCATCCTGCAGTGTTGGTCTCAAGTCCAAATATATTTCCTGGTTCACTTTGGGACCTCCTGTCCCTTCGGGCAGGCCCAGAGGGCAAGCTGTTGCTCTGAGATGGCACCTGGTCAGGTCAAGAGCCTTTTTCTTGGTTCCCATATGAAAATCAACTGTGCATCTGACTTCCTTCCTCTAGAAATGGACTTGCTAGTTACCACTCAGTGTACTTGACTCTTAATGTGCTGGGTGTGGAGAGATCCAAAGAGATTTCTCATTGCTTTGTTGGCTGGTGAATTCTGTAGCCAGATCTATTTAAGAAATTGCCTTAATTATTTTATTCTCCCCCTTTAAATTTTAGGCTTTAATACAAAAGTGTTGCTAACAATGACTAGGATTTGCTTTGTTTTCAGTGCATTTGGAATTGAGTACTGTAGTGATTTAAATGCACCTCCCCTTATTCTCTGTGTGCTTTCTCACCCCCTAGGAAACCCAGGTTGACAAGAACTCAAAGTGCCTTTTCTCCAGTCTCCTTCAGCCCCCTGTTCACAGGTAATGGTGATCTCTTTCTCTTTCTCTGACATCTGAAAGCAGGAGTGTTCTGAGGCCTGTCAGGAACCGCTCACAGACGCATCGCAGAGGGAGCTGCGGGCCTGTCTGCAGCTATTTGCTTCATCCCATGCCTGCTGGGTTTGGGGCAAGGCTGTTTTCACGGTGCGGAATGTGTTCTTGACTTTGGATGCTTTATGGTTTGAGTAGTGACTGTTTGCTGGTAATTAGGTGCCCCTGGCAGTTATGCAGTGCTTAGTTCAGGGTCATCACATATAAATTAAAAAGAGAAATTACAAATTTATAGGCTTACAGTGAGTAAAGGACTCTCTAGAAGTCATACATTTCCTGTCCCTGCTTCCAAGGGAGTTCATGGGTTATCAAATAAATACGAGCCCTGGTTATCTGGTCTATTTTTAAAGTCTTTGGGCAAAGGGGATTATGTGAACTCTTGTCATACCCATTTTAGGGGCTAGCAGTTCTTGCAGCTGTTAGAGTTCTTCATTATATCTAATTTAAGTTTAACTCCTCTTGCAGCAAAGAACACAGTTGCTAAAGGAGTAAAGCAGTTGAATGTCCTTTGGCAACTGCCTTCTCTTTAGTGGGGAACTTTTTCAGAGCGGGAGACCTTTTGTTATGTCAGTCAGATGTGAAGCTCCCGCTTGAATAAGCTGTATAAAAGGTTTTCAGCACACTGCCTCAAGTCTCAGAAACAGCACTCATTGGTTGTGGCTGAGAAGCCTTTTTAAAAATCCCAATTTCAAACTTTTGGTATTGTGTCCCTCAAAAAGATAATTGGAAGAATTATGACTAGGGAATAGACATTTCCAGAAGATGTCAGGTGGGCTAGTGGGACCCCCATTACGGCATAGACGGCTGAGAGCTGTCAGGACAAGTGAGTTGGTGCCCGTAATAGGCACAGATGGAGAGGGAGGCCTATGTTCTTACTCCAAGCCTAGAATTAAAGAATCTTATCCTGTAATCATATGTTTTTTTAATTAATAATTGTTTCCTCTCTAAAGGAACACCCACATTTGTAGTTTTAGGTTTGGTGTTCTTGTTTCAGACAGCCTTAGCTCTTTTGAATTATATATTTGTATTGAGACTCTACACCTACAATCTAGACCTTTCTGACTCTTTAGGAAAAACATTTGTCTGGCTTTTTGCATTGCTCTGGGTAGCTAGGCTCTCAGTTACTAAACTATATTAGTTAGTGTTCAAGAACTTTGGAAAAACAACAACAAAAACAAACAAAAAACTGTTTAGCCTGACCAGACAGTGGCGCAGTGGATAGAGCATCTGACTGGGATGCGGAAAGCCGAGGTTCGAGACCCCAAGGTCACCAACTTGAGCGCAGGCTCATCTGGTTCGAACAAGGCCCACCAGCTTGAACCCAAGGTCACTGGCTCGAGCAAGGAGTCACTCGATCTGCTGTAGCGCCCTGGTCAAGGCACATATGAAAAAAACTGTTTATTATTAGATTCTGAACCTTCTAGAGACAATGGTCTCTGACCTTCTAGAGACAGTGGTCTCTATTAATAATTAGAATCTAGCTGAGGGGCTGATTCAGCCTCCTGAATTAAAAATGGTATTGGAAATAACCTCAAGGTAAAGAACTCCAGAGTTCTGACTTGTAGATCAGACCTACCAAAACAAACATATTTTTGGTTGTCATCCCTAGTTATTAAAATACCCTTCATCCTTTGGTGACTCAGTGGAGAGAGGGTAGATAGGGCTGGGTGGCAAGAAGAATGTATATGGCAGAGAACAGAACTGCATAACATGCTGGGAAATAAAGAGAAACCACATACCACCCTCCACACCCCAACAGGTTCCTACTGAGCAGCTTACCTGACTTGGCTGACTGTGGAAGTAGTTAATTATTAGGGTATAAACGCACTTTTCAAGCTTTATAGTCTCAGCTATTAGGAACTAGTTGATATCTGAAATCGGTTCTCTAATGAGTGAATACTCTGAAAACTCTAGACATGGAAAACCGTTTATGCAGAAGTTGGGGCTAGCTTTGAAACCTCTGTCTGCATTCAGTGTACCATGCAATTCGTACATTTTTCTGGCACTTGCTCTCTACGTCCATTTGGGCTTGTAACAAGCTGCTTGCCTTGCTCCTTAAGGCAGAAATTGGTATACAAGTCTGTAAAAATAAGTGATGTGATTTCTGTTTGAATAAAGAAGACCCCTTGGTCAAGGTTATATTGTCAGTGGCAGGACCACATTAGTTCACTGTTCCACTGTCAAGCCCATGTTTTTGTCCTAAAGAATCCTTGACTGTTAACAGGGAAAAAATAAAAATAAACAAACAAACAAATAAATAAAATTGCCTGTCTAGGGGTTTGGAGGGTAATTCCAGCCCTGGGAGTATTAGATGTTGAGCTTTTTGAGAGCCATGGACCTCTAACTTCCCTTGCTTGCCCTTTGCTTCCGTGTGCTCTGGCCTCAGCTTTGGGCAGGGTGCTCTATAACATGCTTGCTCCATGAATCCCTCAGGTGAAACAGTGTCACTTGTGGATGTGGACATCTCTCAGCGGGGCCTGACCTCTCCACACCCTCCAACTCCCCCTCCTCCTCCGAGAAGAAGCCTCAGCCTCCTAGGTATAGTCTCCACTCTCTGTCTTCTTGTTCTGATGGGCGGGGGAGCTCTACAGACCCAGTGTTCTTTGCCAGGAACCAGATAAACTCCTGGGTTTCTAATGATGAACCAATTATTTTCTGTCCCTTCCCTTCATCTCCCTGCAGTTGAATGGGTCTCTTACCTGCATGCTATTATAGCATTTACTACCCATATGTTGATTATATCTGTATTTATCTTACCCTGAATCTATAGCCTCTGGGCTGCTTTAGGCATAGTGTTACTTTACTGCTTTCAAGCAGAGGAAACCAGATTAAGATAACTGTTGCCCTCTGAGCAAGAAGACAGAGTGAAGGTCTGGCCATTTTGCCCCAGAGTGCAGCCTGATAATCCTTCGCCCTCTCCTCTGCTTCACCTTGCTCATTCTGTATTCCTAGTTCTGAACGTCTTGCTTTTGTTCTCTCTTCTAGATGATATCAGTGGGACGCTGCCTACATCTGTCCTTGTGGCTCCGATGGGGTCTTCCCTGCAGTCTTTCCCCCTACCTCCGCCTCCTCCACCCCATGCCCCAGGTTAGCTTAGTTTAGAGGCAAGACTTGCAAGAGTTGGGAGTACAAAGTGATAAACTTTGAAGGATGGGAGAAATCTATTTATGGATATAACAGAATTTATGAGAAAGCTTAAGTTTTATCCCCTTGGCTAGTCCAGAACTCCTTGGAAATGAGGCCAAGAACTGAGTTTTCTAACCTGTTTTATTTATGGAGTTGAATCTGATTTTTGTTAGAAATAAAAGATTATTGAAATTTTTTCTTTCTTTTTTTTTGCTGCTAAGACTTTTTTTTAATCCTTGAATGGACATCACTGAGGAAATTATCTTAATTTCAAGATAGTGAGGAGGTTTAATATGTTGCTGGTTTTCAAAGTTCTGTGGTTTTTCTAAGCTTTTGATACTGACTGCAGCCTTGTAAATAAGTACGAAGCATTTAGTGGCCCATGCCCTGCTTTGCCAGCCTCCAGTACCCAAGGAGTAAAATGAATGAAATCAGCATTCTTTCCTACTTGCCTGGCAAAACCGTTACACTTCCTGGGCAAGTAAGCGAGTCACTATTTCCAAGGCTGCTTTCCCGGCACTTCACCTCGAGGTGGGAGAAGCTGGAATCGCACTAGGCTGGTGAAGGCCCTGAAGTAGTCACCTTAGTCAGGTTAGTGAGCAGCGCCCCTCCCCGTCCTGGGGTTCAGTGCCCCCACCCATCCTTCACAGCTCACACAGCCCACACAGCTTTTTGTTCCAGCCCATCAGCTCTTTCCCACTGCTTTGGCTTTCACCCTTTTCAGCTTAGCTTCTAATGCCTTGCCCCTCCTCAGTTAGCATCTCTGTTTTGGGGGGAGGCTCAACTTGTGGTTGGGAGTATTGAGGGTAAACAAGTGACCACCACGCTTGCCCTGCAGATGCATTTTTCCGGATTGCTCCCATCCGAGCAGCTGAATCCGCGCACAGCCAGCCCCCCCAGCACCTGCAGTGCCCTCTCTACCGGCCCGACTCCAGCAGCTTCACAGCCAGCCTTCGGGAGCTGGAGAAGGTGGGTGGCCCCTGAGTGGGGAGGCCCACCTCCTCTCCCGCTCCCTAATTGGTGAAAGGCTTCCCTTTTATTCCTTTTATCATTTTTAGAGGAAGAGTAGTTTCCTTGTTTCTATATTTTTAGTGACAAAACAATGTGCTACTATTATCAATTTCATAAAAGATGTTGTAAGTTGAATCTTGGGGGAAAGTAATTGAACGTGTAAGGAAAAGTTGTGGAGAAATGTTTACGTAGTCTAAGCTGATTGTGGCAGATTAACTGACCCAGGTCCCTCTTTTTTGTAGGGCCTTGGAAATGGAATTGTAGAATTACTCTTCTGTTACTTTGGAGGGCTGAAAGTATAATGAGCTTGATGTTTACAGCTAGTGTTGAGATACTCTTACAGCCTTTCCTTACTGAAACATTTTGGAAGTGAGGGGTCCGTCGGTGGTAAGATAGACTGCGCCGAACACTTTGATGTTTCTCTGTTCTGTTAACCACTTGACCACTTTTTATCTTTGTTAGTGTGGTTGGTATTGGGGACCAATGAATTGGGAAGATGCAGAGATGAAGCTGAAAGGGAAGCCAGATGGTTCTTTCCTGGTACGAGACAGCTCTGATCCTCGTTATATCCTGAGCCTCAGTTTTCGATCACAGGGTATCACCCACCACACTAGAATGGAGCACTACAGAGGTAAGAGGTGCTGGTGTTGGGAGGAAGCCTTTTTCTGCCTTTGCTATTTGACTTTTTTATAGGAAGGATTCATAGAAATAGAATTGTGAGTAGAGGGGGAAATCTCATAGGTTTCAGTCACTAGAAGAAAAGTGGGCAGGGGTAGGGAAGAGAGTTAGGGGTTTGGTTTAAAAGTATCCTCAGCATCTTGTTTCCTAAATAGGAGGGCCTGAACAAAGCTAGTAAAACTTTCTTGGTAGAAGGAAGAAATAACCTAGACAAATTCTCCCAGACTTTGTTCATAATTAAATTTCTAGAGATATACTTTTTTTCTTTTTACTTATTAGAGAGAGAGAAAGGGGGGGAGAGAAAGAAACACTAATCTGTTCCTGTATGTGCCCTGACCAAGGATCAAACTGGCAACCTCTGCTCATTAGGATGGTGCTCTAACCAACTGAGCCATCTGGCCAGTGCTAGAGATACTTTCTATTAAATCATATATACAAAAGGGAGAATTTAGTGTTGACCCCATACTGTTCTGTTCCCTGATAGTCATATCAGCTTTTTCTGCAAGTCAGTGTGGTGATGATAATTCCTCTTTATCAGCTTTCTAGTCTCTTAGGAGACAGTCATCAGAACTCTAAGAGTTTGTGGAATCAGCATGCTTTAGACTGTCGACCTGCCTCCCAGGTGATACCCCCTCCTTTGCAGTCATGTTATGCTTAATGTCACCGTCATGTCTAGAAGATGACTTGTTAGACATTGCTGTCTGGATTGACTTTGCAACAGGGCATTCTGTACTTGACTTGGGCCAGAAACTTGATGGTTATTGGTGATAGGTCTGGATAATATATCATTTTTTTTATATACTTGCATATGCTATAAATTGTAAAAGTGTAGAGAACTTTGGGGAGTTTGAGGAACTTGCCCATCCCATCCCTCACGCTCTTTGCACATGTGGTTGCCTTAAAGAGCTGTAAAGACATGCATCTCAAATAAGAGTCTCTTTCATGCTCTTCTGAGGCACTACCATGTTTTTTCTGCTCTTAGCCATGTTCTGCTGGATTTATTTGGTGTGCTTCTCTTGTGCAGTGGAAGTAGCTATTAAGGTCCGCACAGCTCTGTTCTTGCTTTCACCTGCCCCCACCTTTGCCTTAGAGATACAGGCAGAGAAGGGATCTTCAGTTCAAAGACCTGAGAATTAGTGAGACAACTGTGGGATAGACCACTGCCTATTTTCCTGCTGTTCCTAAAAGCAAAAATCAAACAAACAACAAAAAATACAAAACAAAGCATTTCAGAGTGAAGTATTTTTATAAACCTATTAAAATGATAATTGAGTAGGCCATGGGAATGATGAAGAAATGCTTGACCTCTAGGTTCCTGATAGGTGAGATGCAAGAAGTGAGAGAGCTCTTTCAAATGGTTCTCCAATTACTTTTTGTTCAAAGGGACTTTTCTTTCTTGAATAAATAGAAATTTTAATAAAAGCCTTGTGGGCATTTGCGTTGCCCGTTTGTAATGGAGCATTTGTCTTCGTCTTTTTAAGTGATCCTGTAAGAGTAGCAGAGGGACTCGGGTCTGCGGCTCTCCAGAGTGATTTAGTATCCCCTCTGTGGGCGATTCTTTTGGATTTAGAGCTTTAGTTTTGAAGTTTTATTGTTTTTTTGAAGTCATTAGAGTTCAGATTCCCTTTTACCTTTGGGATTCTGAAGTTTGGGTTGGGATCTTTATAATGTGTTGGGGTGTGGAATTTTAGAAGTTGAAGAAAAGACTTAGAATTTCATTTTTTTGTGTGTGCCCAATACATACATGGACTGGGTAATACCCACAAAACCGCTTTTCCTTTCTTCCTTCGACTGTCCTGTGAATACTTGAAGACTTAGACCTTCTTGAGGGGAAATCGATTTAAACTCACTTTTGCTGTGGCAGTCTTTTTTTAAGTTTTCAGTTACAGTTGACATTCAATATTAGTTTCAGGTGAACAGAATAGTGATTACACATTTATATAACTGACAAAGTGATCTCCAGTAAGTCTAGTACCCACTTTACACCACACACACACACACACACACACACACACACACACGTACATAGAGTTACAGTGTTACTGACTATATTCCCTGTGCTGTACTTTGCATCCCTGTGACTGTTTTGTAACTACCAGTTAGTACTTCTTGATACCTTTACCTTTTTCACCAACCTCTCAACCCTCCTCCCCTCTGGCAACCATCTCTCTGTTCTTTGTATCTATGAGATATTTCTAGTTTGTTTGTTTATTCTATTCATTAGATTCCACATAGAAGCAAAGTCATATGGTATTTGTCTTTCTCTGTCTGACTTATCTCACTTGAGGTAACATTCTCTTGGTCCATCCAGTCTGTTGCAAATGGTAAGATTTCATTCCTTTTTATGGTGCTGTAATATTCCATTGTATATATGTACCACAACTTTTTTATCCACTCATCTATTGATGGGCACTTGGGTTGCTTACCTATCTTGGCTATTGTAAATAACGCTGCAGTGAACATAAGGGTGCATATATTCTTTCAAATTCATGTTTTTTGTTTCTTTAGATATATAACCAGAAGTAGAATCCCTGGTCATAAGGCAGTTCCATTTTAAATTTTTTGAGGAAGCTCCATACTGTTTTCCATAGTGGCTGCTGTACCAGCCTGCATTCCTGACAGTGCACGAGGGTTCCTTTTTCTCCACATTTTTGCCAACACTTGTGTGTGGATTTATTGATGATAGCCATTCTGACAGGTGTGAGGTGATATCTCACTGTGGTTTTAATTTGGATTTCTCTGATGATTAGTGACTTTGAGCATCTTTTCATATGTCTATTGGCCATCTGTATGTCCTCTTTGGAGAAGTGTCACAGATAGCTTGGTTGGTTAAAGCATCATCCCAAAGCACAGAGGTTTGCTGGTTTGACCCCTAGTTGGGGCACAAACAGGAATCGATCTATGTTCCTGTCTCTATCTCTCTCTCTCCCCCCTCTCTTCTTCTCACTAAAATCAATAAAATAAAAGAAAAGAAAAGATTATGAGAAGTGTTTATTCAGGCCCTGGCTGGTTGACTCAGTGGTAGAGCGTCGGCTTGGCCTGCAGAGGTCCCGGGTTCAATTCCTGGACAGGGCACACAGGGGAAGCGCCCATCTGCTTCTCCGCCCCTCCCCCTCTCCTTCCTCTCTGTCTCTCTCTTCCCCTCCCGCAGCTGAGGCTCCATTGGAGCAAAGATGGCCCAGGCACTGGGGATGGCTCCTTGGCTCTGCCCCAGGCGCTAGAGTGGCTCTGGTCGTGACGGAGCGACGCCCCGGAGGGGCAGAGCATCGCCCCCTGGTGGGCAGAGCGTCGCCCCCTGGTGGGCATGCCGGGTGGATCCCGGTCGGTCGCATGCGGGAGTCTGTCTGACTGTCTCTCCCCGTTTCTTGCTTTAAAAAAAAAAAAAAAAAAAAAAGAAGAAGAGAAGTGTTTATTCAGGTCCTCTGCCCATTTTTTAATTGGATTGTTTGTTTTTTTGGTGATGAGATATATGAGTTCTTTATAAATTTTGGATATAATTTCTTATTGGATGTATCATTGGTGGATATCTTCTCCCATTCAATAGGTTGTCTTTTTGTTTCATTGATGGTTTTTAGTTTGATGTAGTCCTGTTTGTTTATTTTCTTTGTTTGTTTTCCTTGCCTGAGGAAATGTATTAGAAAAAAATATTACTGAGAAAAATTCAACAGTATTTTTTTTTTTTTTTTTACAGAGACAGAGAGAGAGTCAGAGAGAGGGATAGACAGGGACAGACAGACAGGAATGGAGAGATGAGAAGCATCAATCATTAGTTTTTCGTTGCACATTGCAACACCTTAATTGTTCATTGATTGCCTTCTCATACGTGCCTTGACCGCAGGCCTTCAGCAGACTGAGTAACCCCTTGCTCGAGCCAGCGACCTTGGGCCAAGCTGGTGAGCTTTTGCTCAAACCAGATGAGCCCTCACTCGAGCTGGCGACCTTGGGGTCTCGAACCTGGGTCTTCTGCATTCCAGTCTGACGCTCTATCCACTGCACCACCGCCCGGTCAGGCTCAACAGAGTATTTTTATATCGTTTTTCTGACTTGAATTTATTTTTTACTTCAACAAAAGCCTTGTAAGACCTAACTGATACCTTATTAAAGGCAATATCTTTATTTCCATTCTGTATTCCCCCATGTATAAGATGCACTCCCTTTTCAAAAAAATTGGGGTCTAAAAACTGGGTGCATCTTATACAGTGGTTGTGGCATTTCAATTGCCATAGATGGAACTGAGGACAAGGCAATATATGAAGACAGTGATTCGTCATCAGACACAGATGAGGACAAGCTAATGGATGGGAGTTTTGACAGTGATGAGGAGTTGTATGAATTTTATGATGAATAAAACTTGAATTCAATAACTTTATGTAATACTTTTTTTTTCAAATTTCGGGCTCCCAAATTAAGGTGCATCTTATACATGGGGAATACGGTAATTATAGAACAAGGAACAGTGGTTTGAGGGACCTTTGTCTGACTCAGCTTGCCAATAAAGTTTGCCCTCTGAAAAGTGAGAATCGTAGAAATGTGCAATCCAGCCTCCCAGACCTTTTAAGAATGTTTTATATTTTTACCTCTTCTGAATTTTCCATGGCAGGAACATTCAGCCTGTGGTGCCACCCCAAGTTTGAGGACCGCTGTCAGTCGGTGGTGGAGTTCATTAAGAGAGCCATCATGCATTCCAAGAACGGGAAGTTTCTCTATTTCTTGAGATCCAGGGTTCCAGGTAAGTTATTATAAAATTACTTAACTTACTTGGGTTTGATCCAGTATAGTATCAAAATGCACCCTCCCCCCCATAAAAAGTCCCCAGTTACTTAAAGCTTTTTATCCTGGCTATAAAGAACATTCTAGACTGTTATCTAGAATGATAACAGTCATTCTCGAGTCCAGTGGTTAATCCCCTACCCTTGTGCATTAATCTCTCAACATATTGGGAAGGAATCTTTGCTTCTCTGAGCACATGATGAGAAAACTGATCCTTCCTCTGACGTCCAGGCATCATGTGAAAATTGTACACTCAGAGATGTCATCTTGTCCCTGATCCAGGCACCTAACACTTACTTGTGAAGCAAAGGTGAGAGCTCTCAGGTCATTTCCACGGGAACAGGGACAGTAAAAGCGTGTTTGTTTGAAGGCAATGGTGAGGCTGAATTCCAGGAAGCTGAGTTCACTGGCAGTCTGCTCTCTGTTTTGTTCATGTCATACTAAACTTTCTGTTAAAGAGTATATACTTTTTTCTGTACCTCGTATTCCTACCAGTTTTATATACAAAGACTTCTCTCCACTTGGGAGCCCTGGGCAGTTCCCATCCTTGCTGGTGTGGTTATGTAGTCTTCCTGCCCGCTAAGTAGGGAGGTGTCTGTGTAAAAGCTGTTGAAGGGGGAGAAGGTGTGGTTTGGAAGAATCTGCTTTAAAGTGTTGGGAAAAATAAAATAACAAGTACATTGAGACATTAGTAAGATAGAATCAGAACTAAAAATGAGAACGTCGTGCTTTCCATTGGAATCAAATTAAGGATTTAAACAGTGTGCCAAGAAACTGCTGTTAAAAAGAAGTTGCAGCCCTGGCTAGTTTGCTCAGTGAGTTAAGAGCGTCATCCTGAAACAACAAGGTTGCAGGTTCGATCCTTGGTCAGGGCACACGTGGAAAACAACCAACAAATGCACGACTGAGTGAAACAACGAATGCTTCCCTTCCCTCACCCCACTCTCTCCCTTCCTCTCTCCCTTCCTCTCTCCCTTCCTCTCTCTGTCTCTCTGGGAAAAAATAAAAAGACGTTAAGCCCTGGTGAGATGACTTGGTCAGTTGGAGCGTTGTCCTGGAGTGCGGGGGTAGCCGGTCTGATACCCCAGTCAGGGCACCTGCAGGAGCAGCTCCATGTTCCTGTCTCTCCCTGCCTTTCTCAAAAAAAAAAAAAAAGGAAAAGAAAAAGTTGCAGGGGAGCCTCAGGCAGAACATGAGTAACAGGATTGGGCCAGGTTACAGGAATGTGTTTTATAATCTTGGTGATTTAAATAAGGCACGACAGGGTGCAAGCTGTGTTAATTCTGACTTCATTTTAGTGTTTGCCTCAATGCTGTCAACACAGTTGGGTTCTAATGCAGTTGATTTGGTTAAAGGGAAAAGTTAGATTCCTTTCTTATAGGAATTGACTCTGCTTAGCAAGTATTAAAAATTGCAGCTTTGGGGGGGTATTTATTTAACAAACACTTATTTTGTATCTCAGTATTGAAAATAAGCCACATTTCTGCGTTCAGAAAGCTCATAGCCTCAAAGAGGGATCAGGTAGGAAGACACAGGTAATAAATAGCACATGTTCAATTCAGTACAAGGTGTGGCAGTGATCCACAAGAGCAGACTCATAAACTGTGAGTGAGCCAGGGAAATCCTCTCAAAGGATTCCGGAGTTGGGAGCATGTATCTACTTGTAGCAGGCGTCCCCAAACGGCAGCCCACAGGCTGCATGTGGCCCCCTGAGGCCGTTTATCTGGCCCCCGCCGCACTTCCGGTTGGTGGTCAGTGAGAGGAGCACTGTATGTGGCGGCCCTCCAACAGTCTGAGGGACAGTGAACTGGCCCCCTGTGTAAAAAGTTTGGGGACCCCTGTAAGAGCATTGAGAGACTTCATGTAATCTTGGACTCCTCAGCTATAGCTCATTTCATTCCACAAATGTTCCCTGTTGCAGAAATTTTAACTAAGAGTCTTAACATTGTAACGACTAGAGATTATAATAATTGCTACTATATTGAATGGCTATAGGTTCTTTATTTACATCTCTCTAAGTTCTTTAGGTAATAGATTGGTCTGTTATTTAGAGATAAGTCTGTTTTCATATTGCCAGTGAGTAAACTGAGGCTGAGGCTGAGGCTCAGAAGTGAAGTTACTCAAGGTCACTTAGCTGATCAGTGCTGATGCCAGGATTCAGACCCAGACCCAACAGGCTCCAAATCCTGTGCTTTATTTACCACCCTTCTGTTATGGGAGGAAGTAGCAGTAAGCACATGGAAAATTGAGTCTGCTGGGATTTGTTGAGACTGCATAAAGGAGACAGAACTGTGTTTGTTAGTGGAGGGTGTCTTTCTAGGACCTATGATTAATGCTGCAAGCAGGATATCTGTTCGCACTTAAAAGTGTAATCAAGGTGAAAAGGCAGGGCAGAGGTAGTACTTGCCCCTGGACCCTAAGTGACCGCTCTTTGAAGGAATGGGACAAAGAAGGCAAAGCCAGTGTTCTTTACCATAATTTGCTGCCCTCCTTTGCTTGTCATAAAGGTCCAGGCATTTTATGAGGTTGACTTATTAGAGGCGAGAATTGGCCTGAGGAGAGGTAGTCATAGCGTTCAGGTTGAGCTGTGACATCCTGCACCAAGGATTTTAACTTAGTAGATTTGAAAAGAAGCCTGTTTGTTCAGAAATTGGAATGATGATAACTAAATGCCCACAGGGGCCAGGTATTACTTCCATTAACCCTTACAAAATCCTTTGAAAGGATATTATAGTCTCTCTCTCTCTCTCTTTTAACAAATTGAGAAACTGAGGTACAGTGAGGTATAGAGGTCAGAACCAAAGTCAGATTTTTCTGGCTCCAATCTGAAGCCGGATGCACTAGTAGCGCATCCAGACTGGTGTTAAAGGGGTGCCCGGTATAATAGGAATGAATCATCCAGCTAGGCCTAACGGGCGAGTTCTGAATGGTGGCAAATAAGGAGCAAGAAGAATGGATTAGAATAAGTGGAAGAATTAGCATCTGGGGGCAGGGCCCTTGGTAAAGATGATGGTCCCTTTACCTCTTCTGAGGTCACTGATCACACTCATTCTGGTCCATTTCACAGTTATAAACTGAGCCCCAACACCAGGCAGCAGTCTCAGAAAGAGAATGAGATTGGATTAGCGCAAAGCCTGCTTCTGCTAGAGCCAGGACTCAAAGGGAACGTGTCTGGGAGAGTCTTCATGGTCTTTGAAGTACATAGAGATAAAAATACCTTTATTTCTAATTGCACTCTGAATGAACCTGAAGGAGATCAGTCACTTGCTCTTTTATAGCCATCACTGAGCTTACACCTGTTTGCTCAGTGACATGTCTTCCCTGTACCCCAGGGTCTCCCAGTTAGCACTATTGACAGTTATGGGCTGGATAATTCTGGTCTTCAGGTAACAGTTTGGTATTGAAGAAAGACCTCCGTGTTCAGGTGTCAGACCTGGAAGAGATTTGTCACTACCTGGTCCATATCAGGAGAAGAGAAAACGGAAGTAGCTGGTAACTGGATTTGTGCGCAGGCCACCTGGCATGAGGACAGGGGGAGAGTTCCAGTGGTTCACTGTTCACTGTCCCTTTCAGCTGCGCTGCTGTCTTGTCTTGGATCTATTTCCATTTGAACCTCTCTTGTTGACAGGCTCTGGATGTGAGAGTTCCACTTCTTTGTTGTGTTTGGGGGCAAAGACTAAATGGTCAGGTTGACACCAGGGGTATCAAAGAATTAACAGTTTTTGAATTATTTGTGAACCTAAGGCTGAAAGTAACACAGTAAAATTGGCAAGTATATAGTCATTAAAATTCAAGTGCGCAAATAGCTAGATAATTGTATGCTGCTTATTATCCTGATCTCTTAGTAGTCCTATAGTACTGCATCTTTGGGAATAAATAATTAGATACATAAATTACTTTTATCTCTGACACATCATGTTGAATTGAGCAATATTACAACCAACTCTCAAAAGCTGTTTGTCATAGGTTAACATACTAAAGAATTTTTTTTTTAATTTTTTTTGTATTTATTTATTCATTTTAGAGAGGAGAGAGTTGAGAGAGAGAGAGAGAGAGAGAGAGAGAGAGAGAGAGAAGGGGAGGAGCAGGAAGCATCAACTCCCATATGTGCCTTGACCAGGCAAGGGCAGGGTTTTGAACTGGTGACCTCAGCATTCCAGGTCAATGCTTTATCCACTGCGCCACCACAGGTCAGGCAAGAATATTTTTAAAACATGAGAGAGAAAGGGTAAATTTAAAGAGGCATTTGACCCCAAAACAAACTCATTTTTATTTTTAAATTTTTTATTTATTTATTTTAGAGATGGAGGAGGGATGGGTGGGAGGAGCAGAAGCATCAACTTGCATACGTGCCTTGACCAGACAAGCCCAGGGTTTTGAACTGGCAATCTCAGTGTTCCAGGTTGACGCTTTATCCCACTGTGCCACCACAGGTCAGGCAAACTCAAAGTTGTTTTTATTTTATTTTTTTTACAGGGACAGAGAGAGGGATAGACAGGGACAGACAGACAGGAACGGAGAGAGATAAGAAGCATCAATCATCAGTTTTTCGTTGTGAGACCTTAGTTGTTCATTGATTGCTTTCTCATATGTGCCTTGACCGCGGGCCTTCAGCAGACTGAGTGACCCCTTGCTCTCGAGCCAGAGAGCCAGAGACCTTGGGTCCAAGCTGGTGAGCTTTGGCTCAAACCAGTGAACCTGCGCTCAAGCTGGCGACCTCAGGGTCTCGAACCTGGGTCCTCTGCATCCCAGTCCGACGCTCTATCCACTGCGCCACTGCCTGGTCAGGCTAACTCAAAGTTGTTTTTAAAATCACTTGAGTCTAAATATATTTAAGAGAGAAATTCGTGTTTAATTTTTTTTTAATGGTGTGTAAGGAGAAGGCTGACCACATGGGTGGAGTGGGGCTGCAGTGCTTTAAATGTAAACCTCAGGCGGGAAGGGTGGGTGGGAGAAGGAAAGGCCCGGGAGTCACGGTGCTGTGGCTGTCCTGGAGAACGCCCGAGCGGCTCCCTGGGCTGAGCTCTTCACAGAGAGCCAGTGCTCGCAGCAGGACAGCTTTGTTGGCTCTGTGCCATAAGCACGTTCTCTAAGCCAAATAGGCCTAAGTTTCTTCATATTTGGTATGGAAGATGATAGTGATATTTGTCTCATAGTATAGTTTCAAAGACTAAATGAATTAATGGTTTTTAAGATAACTTTACTTGCTTATTAATTGTGTAATATTTATTTCAATTTTTTTTTAAAGTAAGTCAGTTGTTAACTACCATGGAAAGGCTTTGGGAGGCAGTTTGCCCCAGCTATACTAGTTGCTTTACTTTTAATAGCACCCCCTCCCTTTCTTGTGTTCCTGTATTTAAGCTAAAGTTTCAGAAGCAGAGGGGTTGGGGAGGGAGAAAAAGAGAGGTTGGGGTGGGAAATACGAAGTGGCTAACCCTGATTGTCCTTCCTGGCCGAAGTAAATGCAGGAGTGACAGGCTTGTAAACTTGGATCAGCTGTTGCTTTTGCTTCCCAGCCTCCCATTGGAATTTGGTGGGGACCCCTTTGAGCAGCCTTTCTGAGTCCTCCCCTTCAGAACACTGCTAGATGTGCTAAACAAATACCCCATTCCCAGCACGGATGCCTAGAGTCTCACCCCTCCCAGGAGCCTCAGGCCTGGGATTGGCCATCTGGCTCCCAGCACTCTTTAGCTTGGCATTTTTCACTGGGCTATTCTGAAGAGCAAGATTCTCAGCTGTTAAGAGTGATGCGAGGGAGGCCCTCAGCGAAAGAATAGATTCTCTTGAGTGAAATGTGGTGGTGCTGCTGCTGCTGCAAGTGGAAATAGCAGCCCTCTGGAAGGCCGTTTTTGCACAGAACACGTAGACGAACTATAAAGAAACTCATTTCCTGTCCGTGGACTCTCTTTTTAAGGGAGATTATAGTTAGCTGCTTTGTTTCCTCTCAATATTTCTCCTGGGCTTTATTCTTGAAGGACTGCCACCAACTCCAGTCCAGCTGCTCTATCCAGTGTCCAGATTCAGCAATGTCAAATCCCTCCAGCACCTTTGCAGATTCCGAATCCGACAGCTCGTCCGGATAGATCACATCCCGGATCTCCCACTGCCTAAGTATGATGCGGGCTTCAGGGTTGGGGCAGTAAGGAGGGCTGGTTACAGATGGTAGGGAGGCCTGCAAGCCAGTTGCACAGGCAGAGCCTGGCAGTATTCACGGGCATCTCCTTTCACTTCTCCTGTGTCTTTGCACCTGACTCTAGAACTGTCACATTGCAGCCAGAAGGGAGGAAGGTGTGTGTATGTGTCAGCCTCCCTTCTGCGGTCGCTATGAAGGGTGGAGGGAAGGAGACAGAACTGTAATAAGTGAGAAAATGGGAATTTTGTTAGGGGAGCAGAGTCTTTGGTGTGGTATCAACCATACAGAGATTAAAGAGAGGGAAGAGTTGAACAAAGGTAGTCTTCTGTAATCTATGTAAATGACACTGTGTGTGTATCCTTCTTGGGCTTTTTACAGACCTCTGATCTCTTATATCCGGAAGTTCTACTACTATGATCCTCAGGAAGAGGTATACCTGTCTCTAAAGGAAGCGCAGCTCATTTCCAAACAGAAGCAAGAGGTGGAACCGTCCACGTAGCGAGGGGCCCCTGCTGGTCACCACCAAGGGTATGAGATCTCTGCCTCTCTGTCCAGCCATGTCTCTTCCTGGGCAGTTGTCATCATGCGTGGGCCTTGTCCCCCCACCCCCACCATCCCATGTATATTCCCCTGATCTAAGCATTTCCCCATAGAGTTACCACATCTGATAATGAAGTCCCCAAGGGGCAACCCAACTGGAGAAGAGCAGATAGACAAGGGAGGCTTTAAGAATATTTGCCAGGGCCCTGGCCGGTTGGCTCAGCGGTAGAGCGTTGGCCTAGCGTGCGGAGGACCTGGGTTCGATTCCCGGCCAGGGCACACAGGAGAAGCGCCCATTTGCTTCTCCACCCCTCCGCCGCGCTTTCCTCTCTGTCTCTCTCTTCCCCTCCCGCAGCCAAGGCTCCATTGGAGCAAAGATGGCCCGGGCGCTGGGGATGGCTCTGTGGCCTCTGCCTCAGGCGCTAGAGTGGCTCTGGTCGCAACATGGCGACGCCCAGGATGGGCAGAGCATCGCCCCCTGGTGGGTGTGCCGGGTGGATCCCGGTCGGGCACATGCGGGAGTCTGTCTGACTGTCTCTCCCCGTTTCCAGCTTCAGAAAAATGAAAAAAAAAAAAAAAAAGAATATTTGCCAGGCCTGACCTGTGGTGGCGCAGTGGATAAAAGCATTAACATGGAAACACTGAGGTTGCCGGTTCAAAACCCTGGGCTTGCCTGGTCAAGGCACATATGGGAGCTGATGCTTCCTGCTCCTCCCCCCTTCTCTCTCTCACTCTCTCTCTCTCTCTCTCCCCTCTATAATGAATAAATAAAATCTAAAAAAAAAAAAAAAAAAAAAAAGAAAAAAAAATATTTGCCAGGCAGTATGCAGGCTAACCACTGAATAAGAAGGAGCAGGAAGACTCACACGGTAGCTAAGTGTGCAGCTTTCTGTCATACTTCAGCTGATGGTGACTCTGGGATGCTGCAGAGTTTTAATTTATAGGGTCCTGGATTGTATGTGCAGTATCTTATGTTTTCAATTATATGCAAATTGCATGCCCTTGGAAATGTCTCCTAAAACATCTAAATGCCTGAATGTATAGTAGCATTTCTGTTTGATGGCTTTGTGGTTGAGATTAGGGTGGGAAGGAGGAGGGGGACTGAGGAGGCCCACCTGCCCGACAACACCCTTGAGGAGGAATTAGAACCCTTCGGTTAAAGCAGTGGTAGTCAACCTGGTCCCTACCGCCCACTAGTGGGCGTTCCAGCTTTCATGGTGGGCGGTAGCGGAGCAACCCAAGTATAAATAAAAAGATAGATTTAACTATAGTAAGTTGTTTTATAAAGATTTATTCTGCCAAACTTAGTGAAAATCCGACATAAAGTACACATAAAGTACTTGGTAAGTAATTATTATTATATGCTTTAACTTGCTGTAACTCCACTTTATAAATTTTATAAAGTAAAGTTACTTCCCTACTTTATAAATCACCATTACTGTGGAACCGGTGGGCGGTTAGAAAATTTTACTACTAACAGATACAAAAGTGGGTGTAGGTATAAAAAGGTTGACTCCCCCTGGATTAGAGCACTGCCTCTGTGGGCACTGTGCCCCCAGGGGAATGAATGCACGTGAGCAGGAGGAGCACATGCAAAGAAAGGCTCAGGATGCTGCAGGGTTCCAGACTCCTTCCTATGGGGAATAAATGACTGCCATGAGCAGAGAAGTCTTAGGGTGAGGGACCTGACAGCTAAAAGAAGTATCTGAAGGATTTTTCTAAGGAAGAGTAAGTATTAAACATATTTTGTGTCATTCCAGGGGATTGAACAAGTACCACAATGGACATAAGTTATAAGGGATTAGGTATCAGTCCAACTTTAGAAGAACCTTTTAACAAAGAAGTCCAAAAACAGAATGGGTTTTCTCCAGGAATTAGTTCCCCATTTCTTTTTTTTTTTCTTTCCTTTTTTTTTGTTTTTTGTATTTTTGTATTTTTCTGAAGCTGGAAACGGGGAGGCAGTCAGACAGACTCCTGCATGCACCTGACCGGGATCCACCCGGCATGCCCACCAGGGGGCGATGCTCTGCCCATCTGGGGCGTTGCTCTGCCGCAATCAGAGCCATTCTAGCGCCTGAGGCAGAGGCCACAGCCATCCTCAGTGCCCGGGCCAACTTTGCTCCAGTGGAGCCTTGGCTGCAGGAAGGGAAGAGAGAGACAGAGAGGAAAGAGAGGAGGAGGGGTGGAGAAGCAGATGGGCGCCTCTCCTGTGTGCCCTGGCCGGGAATCGAACCCGGAACTCCTGCATGCCAGGCTGACGCTCTACCACTGAGCAAACCGGCCAGGGCCAGTTCCCCATTTCTTAATTCATTCAGCAGATGTCTATGTATATATAAAGTGTGCAGTGTGAATGGGAATAGAGTCCTGAGTAAGATAATCAAAGGTCCTGTTCTCACTGGGCTGCAGTTCTCATAGGGAGAGACAGACAACAAACATGTAAATAAATGAACAAGTTAATTTTAGTGGCCTGTACATGTTATGAGGAAAGTAAAACTAAGTGAAGTTTAGTGATTTAGTGGTGAGATACTACTCAAGTTTGGATGATCAAGGAAGGCTTCTGTGAGGAGGGGACATTTCAACTGACTATCAAGGAATCAGCCATGAAAGGATCTGGAAGCAGAACATTCTGGGCAAAGGGTCCTTCCTGTAAGTGCAAAGGCCCTGAATTGGGAAGGAGCAGGAGATGACCAGGTGTAGGCCAGGGTTAGTCATTTATCACAAATGGGGGTCAGTCACGTGTTGGCAAAGGACTGAACTGAACTCCCAGGGTTTCTTTTTGTCGTGACACTGGCCTTGTCTGTGTCAAAGACTGAGCGTCATGCTATACTCTCCTGATTTAGATCCTAGGACCCCTTGAAAAAAGGGAAGTTTAACACTTTCTCAAGGGATAGGTCTTTAAGGGGTAAAATTTTGTCCTTACGACTTTGTGTTGGTTGGGCTGATTTTAATTTGGGAGTTCTGAGTAGGCCACCTGGTCTGTTACCTAGGGAAGTTCATGCCAGGGTGTGTGGAGTATAACAGCTTAAATCAGAAGGTAGGGCTGCTCTAGGCTTTGTGATTGTGTGTCAACCCTCTTCAGTAGCCGGAAGCTAAAGAGATCTACAGCTATTTCTAGCCAGTTCTCAAGGGGTTACTCCAGGGGCTCAGCTCCTTTTTTAATCCCTAGAGCAGGTGGCCTCAGGGGAGCAGTGAAGGGGAAATAGGTGGAAGATGAGGGGTAAGGGAAGTGAAGAGGGAGGAAGTTCAGCAGGGTGGTGGGTATCGTTAGTGTGGAACCTTTTTTGGCTCCCAGGTTGTCTGCTGCTCAGGCCCCCGGCAGAGCTGCTGCATGTCCCCAGCCAGCCACAGTGTTTGTGGAAGTGCTGGCCAGCGGGACTCCGTGCTCCTTTCGAGCTGGACTCCAGAGGCGAGGCTGTTCTCTCTATTTTGGTTCCACTCTGTTGAATCACTCTTAATTTTTCCCCCCTAGGCATTTGGTTGCCAATCTCCAGTTTTGAAGAACCAAATGAAGGTACCATGAAAAGAGAAGTGAGAAAAAACAAGAGAAAATAGGAAGGGTTGACATCCTCTGCGCAAAGACTGTGGTTCCCCTCGCCGCCCTGGGGCTGGGAAGAAGCACACAACCATCCTCCCTGAGTGGGGCTCCGCCTCTCCCGTCCACCCCTCTGCTGTCCTGGCACTGGATGAGCTCTTAGAAAACTGGAAGAAGTCTCAACACTGTTCCGTTTTTTACAAGTTTTGATTTGAATATTTTTATTTCTTGGTATGGAAAACTCACCTTAAAGGCAGCTGGGATTTGTGCCCATTGGATTGGAAGTGGTGTGAAGGGTGAGCAGGTCCAAAGGAGGGGAAGGGAGGGGATTTCCAGTGCTGGTCAAGCAGCTGGTGTCAAAGGCAGAGTGCAAGTCTGCACCATTGACCTTGAGGAAGGGGAGAGGAGTCCGAGTGCAGATCTAGTGGGAGTTTCTGAGGGGCGAGTATCCGCTTCTCATTAGCGTGGGTAGCTTCAGTGGGAACAGGAGAGAAAGGATGGGCAATCTCAGACGGTTACTGGACGAACAGATGGCCTCCGCTGGGGGACGTAGTGACCCCTCACGTCCTGTCCTTTAAGATTTAGGAATGTGCTTGCAGATCATCTCTCATAGAAGCTGGATTCATTTTGTTTCATTTTTAAGCTCTGTGACCTCAAGTTAGCCCCATTCTATATCCACCTTCAACCTGTTCCCTAAGATAACTACATGTCGCACTGGTCATGGTAACATCATTCCTGTTGCTGCCTCCAGCTGTCAGGGCAGTAGTTTTCCTAGTGCCTGAGCAGTAGCGCTTCAGTCCTGGGCTCCTGAAGTGAACAGAGCATGCCTCCAGGCCCTTAATGGCAGACTGGACCCATGATCAAGAGTCAGTGTTACCTGCCTCCATCTGTCTGTCGGCTAGCGAGTGGGAGTGTGGTGGGAAGCATGACATGGCACTGTCCTAGTGTGCTCCTCCTAGGGAGGGCTCTTTGTGTCTCAGCCTGAACGGATGTCCTTAGGCCAGGGAGGAGGGGAGCATTACATCTCATGTTGTAGGCTTAGCACTGTCGTCCCACTTCTGGAATGGGAGGTAGCAAGGGCTTCTACATTTCCTAAGTTCTTCCTGGCAGCCCAAACATTTTCGTGAGTCAGATCCTGTTCGCCCTCCTTTCACTGTGCTTCTGCCAGCCGCTGCCTGCGGAGTCACCATCTTCTAGGTGGGAGTGAAGAGGAGGGAGAAAGCTCCAGTGCTTCTCAACTGGTGGTTCATTTTCTGTGAAGCAGGCCATTGTCAGATCATGTAAGATTATGAGTTTGCTTTTCTGTAGAGTTACTCTGGGGAAAGGTTTGCTATTAAGATGTGAAAATTGAGCTGTTTGGTCTTTATTACTCTTTTGCAGTAAGTGTCCCATTAGACTGCCTCTTTTGCTTCCCATATGTTTATATCTGCCTCATCTCATAAGGTAAATAATACTGTCAGGTTTTGGTTTTCTGATGGTTTGGGGCGAGGCCCCAGTGTCTTATTAATTTATAGGATTGCCTCATCTGGAAGCATTGATCTTCTGCCTTATGACCTGCATGGACTGACCAGTCTGCGTCCTTGCAGCTGAATAGGGAGGAAACTCTCATTGTTACTTGCCTCCAAAGAGATGGCTCCCAAGGTGAGCTGTGCACCAGAAACGTAGCCCACCTCTGATTTGTCACAGGACTCTCTTCTCTCCTTGGTTTTCATGGTGGTGGTATCAACCAGTTAATATCAATATCCCAGAAATTGGCTTAACCTGTGAGTCTTGACTCTTGTGAGGGTACAGATTAACTTGCCATCTTGCAGAAAGCTCCACCCCCCACCCCACCCCATCCCACCATACCTCTCCCCACCCCTGCCACTGTAGAGCCTGAAGTCTGGAATCCATTGGGATCCTGGAGTGGCTGATGTACAGCTACCTGGGGTTTTGGGTTTTTTAAATCATTTTCACTAGATACTGTGGAAGACACAAGAAGTAGAATCATAGTATTTGGCCTTCAGGAGCTTTTAGGTGACTGCCACACGTGAAGCAACTGGAGAATGACTCAATGTGGCAGAGAATCAAGGGCTATCTTTAAAGAAATTTCGAGTGGGTAAGATGAGTGTAGACCAGATGGCGTAGGAAAGCTCTGAGGCAGTGAGGCATTGGGTTGTATAGGTGAGAGCAGGACAATGGGTTGAGAAACACGAACCAGAAGTATGGTACCTACTGAGCAGTGCGCAGCCTCGAGTTAGAGCAGAAGCACTTAAGAATCCATTCTCGTGTGGTGGTCTGGGCAGATCTGAATGCTGAGGGCTTATGATAGTGACATGTAGCCCAAAGCTGGGCATCAGCTGGGTCCCTGCCCGTGGCCGAGGACTTCACTGCTCTCAGTGCAGCCTGTGTGAAGGAGGTAGAGCCCCGGGACCCCCTGAACCACCAGGGTTTCCACCAGAGAATTCCTACACTCAGGTACAAATCCAAACCTGCGGAGGTTACCCAACCTCATCCCTCTCCATTTTCTCCTGGAAGGGTATTTACCTGTCCGTGATCTGTCTGTGCTTTAGTCATAGCCCAGCCCAGTCCTTCCTCTGGAGAGGGGTCACAAGGCAGAGTTGTGCCAGGGGACACAGGCTCCATCAGAAGGTGTGGAGGAAGGGGTGCGGCGGAGGTGGCAGCCGGGGCAGAGGGAAGGGAGCAGGAGCTGGCCTGTGGTCAGCACTTCTTCTCGTCTCTCCGGGCCGGGCCCACCCTGCCATTTCTGTGCGGTGCTAGTTGCAATGCAATCTGAAGAGTGTACTCACTCCTTTTTGGTTGTGTTTTAAAGTCACAAACTGGAAAAGGTTTTCACTCCTAGAGACCCCTCTTTGATTTCTAAGTTGCGAGTGGGTGATGTCCGTACCCTCAGGCCCTGCCCGAGTTACCCTCACTTGTTATGGTTGATCTGCTGTAACTAACCTTCCTCAGGATGGCGTGAACCACTGTGAGCTGGTGACAACTACTGCTACAACTTGCTATTACTTGAAAATTGTGTACTGTGGTAGGAGCACACAAGAAGGGTAGGGGCTTACTAGGTAAATGGGTGACAGTTGGGAGTTTGGGACCATTGGTGACGACCTTGGCCTGGTTGCCTGCCTGTGCCTCACTATGGTGAGGGTATACTCACTGGAGTGTGAGCTGAGGACTGCAGCCATCAGCCTCCCCTGAGGAAAGGTGTGGCAGGGAGTTCGCCACCAGTTTATTCGCCCTGTGCTGGAAGGGGTACAGTGCACATCCAGGAGGAACTGGAGTCGGGAAGGGCGGTTAGTGATCCCAGACCCGTGTGAGAGCAGAGTGGAGCTGGATGCCCTGGGGTGCCAGCCCATTCAGGTCTCTCCGGGAGCCCTCAGGGCCGCAGGCTGTGGGATGGGAGGAGCCTTCCCTTGGGTTCCATCTGTCTGCTGCCTCTCTCTCTCGGCCTTGAGCCCTGAGGTTGGAGGACTGGGCCCTGGCATCGAGTGCTGTGGCTGCTGGAGGGCGGTCTGAAAGGCGTGGATGCATGTGCGTGTGTCTTCATTTGCACAAGTCTTGCCACCAGTTGGGATGTTGAGAGCATCTTATTGAGGGGAGACTTGCCATTTGTTTTCCACTTTTAAGAGAATGACATGCCCCCTGTCCCTAAGGGAGGAGCTTTGAGTTAGACATTTTCCCTATGGGAATCCTCTTGGTTTTGTCTGTGGGAAAGGAGGGAATGGATAAATGATTTTTATCTCTAATTGTTGACACAGCTGTTCTTACACTGAATTTGTGCTATTGCATACATGTAGCCATCTTTCTTTTCACTGCAGCAGTGTTTATCAGTAGTTCAAGATGATTTATTTGCTCCTGGGGAGTAAAACCTTTTTTATTAAAAAAAGAAAAAGAAAAAAAAAGAAAAGTGTGACCCTCCTCTTTCCCTCATGATCGTGATAGGATTATTGAACCACAGAGCTCAAGAAGGCAAAGTTAAGTCCCTGTGTCCCCATGATCTATTCTGTTTTGACATTGGAGCCTTCTTGCTCAGCCCAGAGTGACAGCAGGAGGCCTTGAGAAGATGTTAGAGCAAAGCCCTAGAGGAGTGAGATGGGGTTGGACCACAGACAGAGGCACTGGGGACTCTGGTGCTGCAGATAGTAAAATAGAATAATGAATTGTATT
This sequence comes from Saccopteryx leptura, assembly GCF_036850995.1. Taxonomy (NCBI): domain Eukaryota; kingdom Metazoa; phylum Chordata; class Mammalia; order Chiroptera; family Emballonuridae; genus Saccopteryx; species Saccopteryx leptura. The sequence continues at coordinate 348,047,311 of NC_089504.1, read as the reverse complement.
TAAACTATTGACTCTAGTCTGCCAGGGAAAGACCTTTCTTTACTTGCAGATTTCACGTTGTCTTTGTCCTTTCGTCCCTTCTTGACCTTCCTGGTAGATGCTGTCCATTTTCTTCCTGTGGCCCTCCCTGTCTCTACGCCTTCTCCCATTCCTCCCCTTTCCATCTACATCCTGAAAGCCAGTCCTGCATGCTGAGTCTGTGACGCGCCTTCACGCCCATTTCATCTCATTAAGAGGGTAGCTGGAACTGCCCCCTCCCCCCTCCCCTGCCATACCAAGAGGCATCAAGGGGCAGGCAAAAAGCAGCCAGCCATGGCGGGAAGACATGAATGTCTGGTTGCAGCTGGACTGCAATCGTAGTTGCTCCTGAGATAGGGTGTGACAACCGCTTAGGACGCTCCTGACCAGAACCCACGATGATCACAGACCACCCCACTCAGCGCTGTGTCCTAAGCCCCACACCCAGCTTAGGTGGAGCGGGAAGGCTGATCTGGCTACTCCATCCCTGGTGCTCTCTGAACAGGGACCAGCCCCTCACTGTCAGGCCCAGAACCTACGCTAAGGGACAAGCATAGTCCAGGCACCACTCTGTGGGTGGGCCAGGTCCTGGAGTGCCCACGCTGGTGCTGCCCGTGGTACAGCCACTGCTGTACATTTTTGGTTGTTTTTAAGGACTCAAGAGGGGTGTCAGTCTGGGCTCAGGTGGTTGCTAGTGCTTCACCCGAGGGGAGCTGCACCCCCTGCAGCCACTTCCACCCTTTAGCCTGCAGCCCCCCCCCCCCCCCCCCGCCCTTCTCCAAGCCAAAGCGTGGCCTGGCTTTTACCTTCTCATTTCGTTTTCCGCCTTTCCTCTCCCTTTTTGTGCTTAATTTATTAAAATAGTTACTGTATAATTTATTTTCATAAACTATAAAAAATTACTAAATGGTTAAAATAGACTTGCAGGCCAATCTTAAATGGGATGGGAGGGTCTGAGGGTGGGGTGGGGAAAGATGTTTTGATATAAACAAAACAAATGCACTTTGGGTGTGTTTCGGTATTTTTCTGGGGCTAGCGGGGGGGGGGGGGTTGTTGGGATGTCCCTGTAGATTAGTTCAGATGGGGTGTCTGTATATATTGTATTAATAGGCATGTTTGACTCCTGTAAAGGGACGTTAGTAGCTGCTGCAGGTCCTGTTTGGAACCCCACGTACAATTTCCGGTTTTTTGTAAGTGTCAGTGCAGGAGACCTTTGACTCTTGTGTTTGTATCTCCTTTTTATGATTACTGTACTGACCCATGTCTTTTTGGGGAGGGGTGAAAAGAGATTTGAAATAAAAATGTTTAGAAATTATTTCATGTTACTTGAATGTGTTTCAGTTCCTCTCCCATCTCAGATGACTGCTTATACCACAACCCGTTAGATGACCCACTCCTAGGGATGGGGGAACTCCTGTGACAGCCAGCCAGAGCGCGCATCCAGAATCGGTCTTGTCGGAATTAGAGATGCGGAAAAACTCCCAGTCCCATGGCCGTTGTTCAACGCTGCCTTCTTCCTTAGGAAGTGCAGGAGACTTCCAGGGGGCTTTCTGGGCCCCAACACCTGAGCCTTTTTGCCATGGTGAGCAGTGGTGTAGCGCTCTATTTGGGGAGAGCTCATCTTTTATCTTAGAACATAGTCATTCCTAGTATCCACCTTGCTGGCAGGCAAGGTTTTTTCATAAGTTTAACCTGCATCCCTCTGCCTTTCTAGTCCATTCTCTCAAGCTGTGCTCTTTGGAGAGAAAAAGACTAGGTATGTTTCTCTGCCAACTGTGTGTACTTACCAAGTTCCCCACTGAGAGAACCAATATACCACCATGGCACATTTTGGGGAGTTTTCGGCAGTTTCTCTGCATTTCAGTGTGGGATGCATGATGAGCAAAGTAGCACCGGAGTCCTCAGGAGTTGCGTTTCCTAAGAGCCAACTAGAAGTGCCTCTCGGAGGGATCTGGGAATCCCTGGTCCCCAGACAGCCCGTTCACAAGTCTCCGACCCTCATCAGGACGAAGCAGTAGTAGATCATATGACAGCATTAACTCCTGATTCAAGTTTCCTTCCTTTTGGAAAAAAGGTGTTTTCAAGCTATGAATTGTGAACAGCATTACAAGGGAAAATGTTTAACTCAGAACATTTGAGTGACTACCAGTTGGACACAGTTTGTCAATCACAGGGAATCTTTGCAAACATTATCAATCAGTGTTAGTGTGCATCTCTTAGAGACATGCGTTTTCATCAAGTTTGCATCATTCATATTAGTGAATATTGGTTTAGAAAAATAGATAGTAGTCCCCTCTGACTTGGATGATAAAGCCACAGAAGCAGAGGCATTCTTTTGGAAACAGCCCAAAATTTAAGCTACCACCTCTCACCCTCTTTACCCCCCAAACCTGAAACCACCTGCTTCATCTTGTGTTCCCTGCATTCTTTTAACCACCACTTAATTCTGTCACAAAGACTGTTCCATCTCACCTCTCAGTGGTATCTCGTCACACCTGTCTAACTTACTTGAATTCAGTTATACGCATGTGGCAGATGGTAATAGTGCAAGGATTCCCTCCTCCATCCCTTTCTGTGTCCCCTTCATTGAAGATGAGATGGGAAAAGTGAATTTGTCTTTCTTAGTTCCCTCCAGCCTCTCCCAGTGTGAGCATGTTGTGTATAATGATTCTAGTGCCTGTTTGTGCCACGTGGGTTCGGAAGGCCAACCGTTTTCATCCGGTGCTCAGCCAAAGGCACACGAGTTGATTCTAGCTCTGAAGAGGCACTAGCTGGGTTCTCGTTCTCTAATGAAGCCCCTTCCCAAGAGATTTTCAAGAGGAATTTTGGCTGTGATGTTATCCCACACACTGATCCCCATGGCATCTCCTTAATTGTCATGTCCTAGTGTGGGCAGTCCCCTTTTTCCACCTCAACAAGTCCCAGCTGGTCTTCCTGTTTCCCCTCTCTAGTCCTTTTAAAAGTCCTTTTAAAGGTAGAGATGTGCTCAGGTCACTTCCTTAGTTTACAATCTTCAATGACTTTCAACCTAGAGATAAAAAATTTAACTCTTCAACCTGACATTCAAGGCTGTTTCTCCTCCCCTGCCACAGAAGCTGCACTCTGGTCACAACGAGTGACTCAAAGGTGTCCGATCATGGCAGGCCCTTCTCCTGCCATGCACCTTCCTTCATGCCATCTCCTGTGCCTGGAAGACCCTTACCTGTCACCCTCTTTACCTGCAAATCTGCTCATTTTCAAGGTTCTGCTCCAAGATCGCCTCTGGAATTTTCACCAGTCACTCCCAGACTCTTTCCTCTGCTAAGATACTTGTTCACGTGTCTGCCTGCGTGCTCGACTGAGGGGCAGAGCCCATGTCCTGTTCAGCGCTCTCTCTGCCCCCAACCTGGCATAGCTGAGTAAATACCAACTACTCAAGGTGGTTGGTGGTTGAAGAAATGGAAGGTCAGCCCCCTTCCTAGGAGAGCTGCTTGTTTTCCTTGGTCTCTAGTCAGCCAGTTTTGAACCTGGATTTTCTCCTTTCACACAGGACAACTTGATTGTATGCAGGGAGGGGTAGCCACTAAGTGTCAACCTTTAGCATTTTTTCAAGGCATTCAAGTTTTGGTGGTTGGAGTAAGAGTGTGAAATGGTGTGATACAGCTGTAACTCAAGATATGCCGAAAGTGGGAATTGAACCATGGACCACTTCCTCTTGGTGCCAACGGTCTCAGGAAGAATAACAGCTATTGCTGCCTTTGGGAAGGTGCTGCTCGTCAGTAGGCTTTGTCCAGGGACCAGAGCTTGCACCAAAGCCCTGCCCTTCCCCACCTCCTGGGCTTCTCATCTCATCCTTTGGTTGTGTGTGTGTGTGTGTATGGGGGGGGGGGGTGTCAAGGCCTTATTCTGCAGATAGATCGAGGGGTGATGGGGCAGGCAGGAGAATAGAAGAAGCTAGCTGGGTTTATACTGGGAGAGAAAAATAAGTGTAAGTGTGAGAAGGTAACAACTGAGGTTGGGGTGGGTTTGGAAGGTTTGAAACAGGAGTCTGGCGGCAGCTGTCCCGTGTGAGGGATTGATAGAGTTAAAGAAGATTTTAACAACGTTCTTCGTGCACTGGGTGTCATCTCCTGGCGCCCCTTCCCTGCAGCTGCCACCTCCCCCGTGCCCTGGTGTTGGTGAAGAAAACTGCAATGGTGATAGACATCTTTTTCTTCCAGATATGAGCTTATGTCTTTGAATAGGAAGTCATATTTGGAAGTCACTGCAGGCCCAGCTTCAGACATGTTAAACTCTATTGCATCTGGAGAGTAGGCTCTGGGTCTTGTCCAACTTCTGCTCTGCCCCCCACCCCACAACCCAACAGTGGGCCTGCACACCAAGAGATGCCCTTCTGTTTGTGGGTTATGATAAAGTAGGTCAAAGACAGGAGAGAAGCTGGCAGTGGAGGTGGGTCCCTGGGTGGAGTCACCTTCAGTCCTGAATGTGAGGTAGGAATAAGAATTCATTGGAGGCAATGCTAGTGAGGGAAAACCCAGAATGCCAAGTGGAGTCTGGAGGAGAGGCAGCAGGGTGGGGTGCAGTGGTCTCAGCCAGCACAGGGGCTTTGTCTACCTGAATCACTTGGACCCTCTTTTCAAACCTCACACTCAGCCCTAGACTAAGTCACCCTCCTAGAATTTCAAAGAGTGAGGTGGGGGAGGGGTGGTAAGGATGGCAAACAAAACTCAGACGGATCTGATGGGTCCTTCGCCCCCTGCCCACTCTGTATACAATGTTAACAGTCAGCTGGACGCCCTCGCCGGGCATTTGCAGACCCAGGTTTGAGCGCTGGCTCCACCCCTTGCTAGTCTTGTGATCTTGCGCAGTCTATTAATGCTTTCTCAATCTGTCTCATCTTGAAGAGAGAGAGCATTTTTATTTACCTGGTGTGTGAGTCAAGGAGATAATGCATGTAAAATACCTGGTAGCTCTTCAGCATTAAAATAGCCACGGGCAGTGCTTAGTATCATTATTAGCAGCATATTAAGAAGGACTAGGAACTTGTAGCCTTTCCAAAGGCAGAGGGAAAATGAAAAGACTTCAAGCCTTTTCAGGCTGCAGAAAGGGGTCGGCTGGAGGGAAGGAGGAGGATGAAGGAGAGGTTGCTGAGAGCAGGGCTGTGGGCGGATGGTGGGAGCAGGTGGAGCTGGATGAATTGCTGGGCTTTGTCTGCCACCTAGTGGTCACCTTAGGCCTCAGCTGTCTTCTCAGGTCTGGTGGTGGTGGGGTGAGGCTGTGCTTAAATATTCCGGGACACAGTATCTCCAGTCCTCTTCTGCTGCCCCTATTTAATTCTCTGTCCCTTTTGGGACCCTGATCCGTGACACATTCTCCACATAGCCCTGGTGTATAAGACAAGTTCCCTTTCTCTTGGTGGAGGGACAGGGGAAGCCTTTGTTCTCTTGGCTTCCAGGCAGAGTGGGGAGCTGAGGCAGACACCCCTGGGGCTGTTGGAAGCCACTCTCAGGTCTACCCTAACCCCTGCTGGCTAACGGTATTATAGCCCCAGGAGGATGCCAGGGCCTCCTCCTGGCACTGGTGGCCCAGACCTGTCTCAACGTCCCCTTGGGTTTTACGTAGTTCTATAAATACGTACTATTTTGTGCAGGCCCTGGGTTAGGGTTGTCCTGAGCTTTCCCTTCCCACCTCCCCAGAGGATTTTGTCCTTTGTTTCCAGGGTGAGAGGAAGAGGGGACAGAATGCAGCCCAAGGTCTGCTCCTGAAGGGCCCAGCTGGGGCCTCTGAGTCAACTCGGTGTCTGGGTCTCTCATCATCCCCTTCCCCCTGGGGGGCTCTGCTCCTCTCTGAGGAGGCTGCCTGGAATGATGTCCTAGTTGCATCATGTCTGACTCCAGCTGTGACTTTCCAGGGAGGGGTCTGACCCGGGGGGGGGGGGGCTTCAGGAGTAGGCCAGGAGCCACAGGAAGGAATCACACATTGGGTTGGGAGTTCAGAGTCAGGCACCCACAGGCCGCTGGTGTCCCCTGCTGCCCATGGCTCCCCACCCTGGATGCCCACTTTCCCTCTATGCCTCACAGCCTCGGCTACACCCGGCCAGGACTGGATCATTCTTGGCTTTGTTTGCCGTGCGGCTGGTAGAGGAGTGGGGGCTGCTGCCCACCACCCTCCTTCCCTCTCATCTCCTTCTACTCCCTCCTGGGTAACCCTCCGCCTTCCTTCCTTCTCCGCCTCACCTTGGCTGGCTCGTAGCACCACAGGGGTTGTCTGCCTTACCCCAAGGCTGTCAACTCCCTCTCTGCCTTCTCCTGCTCCCCAGGGAGCCACGGAGGCTACAGGCTGCCGAGGCAAAGGGAGGGAAGCTGGGGTCGGGGTCAGCACCAGGCTAGAAACCGTCCATCTGCATCTCTGTTCGCCACCCAGCTGAAGGCAGGTGTCACCCCCAAAAGGAGCATCTGATTGATCCTCCAAAGTCCTCCAGAATTTGGGGATAAAGTCAGAAATAGTCACGTGCTAAACTAAAGCTAATAATAATCAACATAAGATAAATTAATTCAACTCTTTCTGGAAAGTACTTCTATTGATTATTTATGTGCTTGGTCAGAGGACCAAAGAGGACCAAGCGTTTTATATTCATATTTCATTTAATCTTTCATCAACCTTGTGAGGTGGTACTCCTATCATTCCTGGTTTATGGATGAGGAAGCTGGAGCCCAGGGAGGGGCGCATACCACACGGCGCCAGATGGCGGACCCGAGATTTGAATCTCGGCTTGTCTTCCTCCAGCCCGACTCAAAGCCTCTCAGACAGTCGGAAAACACAGTGCTGACCAGATTTGGGCTTTTTTTTTTTTACCCTCTAAAAGAAAGTTTTGCATAAAGATACTCATCAAAAGATAAGACTGTCCTCTTTTAATTTTGAGAAGGAGATAAAATAAGATACATATCAAAAGTCCTGGGGAAGCCCTGCACCCACCGTCTGAGGTAAGGCTGTTGCTGAAGGTTCTGGCCTGTGTGGGGGGTAGGAAGAGCAAACACGGAGCAGGAGCCTGCGGAGGAACAGGCTGCCAGGGCAGACCCCGCAGGCTGGGGCAGAGATGGTGGGCAGTGCCGTCCCTCCCTTTCAGGAGGACTCTCTGCTTCTGAGGCTCCTCCAGTGCTCGGGGCTTGCTGATACAATAGCTGGGGTTTAGCAATCTAACCACCGTGACTCTGGCTGGCAAGAGTCTAGTCCTCAGGGCCAGCTCAGCAGCTTTGGGGACAGACAATTCTTAGCCTCACAAAGCCCAGCTCCAGACCTTAGGCCTGGTCAAGCAGCAGCTGTTTCAGAAGCCCAGCATGGGTGGCGGCTGCCGCCTCGGCCACCTCCTCCTCCTGTTTTCATTTCCCAGTGGCTGCCTCGGCTCTGAAAGAAAACCAGAGGGAAACCCGCTGAAAAGAATGGAGCCCCTTCCACAACCACCGTGGTCTGAGAGACATGCTTGCTGGCTGGCACTCTTCTCTGTCTCCTGCCCCTTTAGCCCAGGACAGACTCCCTCTGAAGGGACAAAAGGCCCTATTGACCCTATAGCCTAGTGACCCCACCCAAGTCTGGGCCTCCCCTCCCCTGGCAGCCAGCAGGGTAGCAGACAGGGGCCATGAGGCTGCTGAGAGGGCATGGAAGAGAAGCCAAGAAAAGTCTGCAGCCAGCTGGGCTGAGAAGCCTGGGAATGCCCGGGCAGTGCCCATCTCCCTGAGAGGAGGGGTGGCCAGGGGCACAGGGTGGCCAGGGGTGCAGGGCTGCCGGTTCTCCTGGCTGCAGTCCCAAGAGCAAAGCAGCAAATAACCCATAGGGCCAAAGCAGAGGGCTGGGGAGTCCGATCTCAGCCCCAGATGCGGCTGCCCAGGCCAGGAGCTCAGGGCCTCCCCAGCCTGCATTCCTGCCTCCCTGTCCTTAGCATGCCCCCCACACCCAGCCTATAAAGCCCCCTTTGTCTGGGCCCACTGAGGATCTTAACTCCCATCGCAGCTTCCTGCCCCCTGCCTCCTCCCCCTCTGGAGCCTAATGAAGAGGCCAGGGTAGAAGTGGTTAGACCCCCCTTCATGCTGGCCAGGGCACTGGCCTGGCTGGGTGGGGCAGTCAGCTCCTGAACACTGATGCCCCCACCCCACTGCTGCCTCAGGGCGGGTTCATTCCCACCTCTGTCCACTCAGGATTCCACCCTCTCGCCCTGGGCAGCATGCCCACCTCTCACATGCCTGCTCATGTGATGCCCCCTCAGTTTGGCCCTGCCCTGTCAGGGGCAGGACAGAGCAGTGGGCCATCAGGAGCCGGGTGTAATGGGAGGACGGGGTGAGGGGCAGTCTTTTTGCCACTTCCCTGGTTTTCACCAGCGTGGGTGGCCCCACAGCCTGCAAGTCAGGTCCTCAGATGGTATCTGGAGCTTCAGACGGCCCTTCTCTGGTGGTGGACAAACAGTTCAGCTGGCCTCCTGCTTAGCACATGCCTGGGGCACGCGCACGGTGGGCGGTAGGAATCTCCATGCTGCTCCCCAAGGCCTCAAAACACATCTGAATAGGGACTGGACCCTGGCCACACAGAGTGGCCTTTCCCCACTAGGTCTGTCTTGCAGTCACAGGGTCCAGACTCCTGCTCACCTGGGTGGGGCCACACGGTGTCTCCTCGTGTGCCAGGCTCTGTGAGTATCTCGAGCCGGCTCTCAGGCAACCTCTGAGGTGGAGCATCAGCCCGGGAGACAGTGCTCTGGTCATGGGGTCAGCTCTGTCATCAAGCTAGTGTGTGATTCTGGGCAAGCCCCTCTGTGGCTCCTGTAAAATGAGGGGTGGGAGCCATCTGATTCTGATAAACCTCAGGGATGAGAAGAAAGGCTTCCCTTGGAAGGGGTCTTCTCCGGACTAACAGTGCCCCCAGTCCAGGCAGAACAGAGGGTGATGGCAGGGATGAGCCCTTGACTATGTGAGGAGTGTGTGTGCATTGTGTATCCGTGTGATCGAGTGTGCGTGCATGTGTGAGCGTGGCGCCTCCACCCGCGCGAGCGGAGGGCTGGGGAGAGGAGGGGGCGGGGCCTGTGAGGCGGGGCGGGGCGGGGCGGGGAGGGGGTCTGGGCGGCCGACACCAGGCGCTGCTTGGGCTCCGCGGTGCTGCACGACCGTGGCTCATGGAGGGGCCTCCGCCCCCAGCTCCCCCCGGGGCTGGCACGGCGAAAACAGCGTAGCTGGCATCAGTATGGAGCAGGTCAGTGGGCGCGGGTGCCTGTCTGGGAGGGGAGGGCAGGGTGTGGGGGGCGTAAGGACAAGGTGCGGGTGGGCTCGCCGGGAGGGAGGGGGCCCAGCCACTGCGAGAGGGGATGGGTCCTGGGGCGGGCGGGGCCAAGGTTCTGGGGGAGGAATGGGGTTGGATTGGTGTGTACACACACACACACACACACACACACACACACACACACACAACACTGACACACAAGGAGGTGTGCATGGAGGGAGCACGCGCTGCCTCTCCCCTCCCCTCACTCCCTCCAGAAGGAGAGCACCAGCGTTTAGAAGCCCCCCTCCCCATTCGGTAAGGTCCCAAGCCCTGCTAGGATCCTAGGCCCAAGGGACTGCAGGCTCCACAGAATGGAGTGACAGGAGGTGGGGGTGGCTCTCCCAGGCCATACAACTATCCGTGCTGACCACCCTGGTGGGATCCCAAGATACAACTGTCCCCTTTGCCCCAGACACATCAAGAGGTTCCTCCCCACCGGCTCCCTCTCCCCTCCCATTTACAGCAGTAGCTGCCGGCTGCTTTTCATGGCAGTGAGAAGATGAGGTGGGCTGGGCAGCCTGTCCATATGCCCCCCAAATACAGACCTGCACCCCGGCCAGTCTGGGGGGGTGTCTTTTACATACAGCCTCCATCAGAACAGGGCAGGGGTAAATGCTCCCTCTGGTCAGAGCTCCTCGTCTCAGCAAATCCAGGGTGAGCCGGGCCAGTTTCTGTAAGTGAGAGGAGGGCTCTATCTTGATCTGCAGCCCCTGCTCTAAGAGGGGCATCGCCAGCAGGCTGGAGCGAGGGGCTGCTCCCTGATCACGATGTGGGGTGGGGCCTGGCGTGCTGAGGTTTTCTGTTCCTGGGAGTGCCTGCGTGCTGGGCTTGGGCACTCTCCCAGGCTCCTTGGGGCTACTCCGCCTAAAGTGTGTTCTGAGGTCCCCCCTCCAGACTGAGCCAGCCCCTGCCCCTGTGGCAGGGGGGTTCACGGGCTGCCTGTGGTAGAGGGAGGAGGGGAATGAGGAGGGGTGAAGGGTGAGCGGTCAGGTGTGGTGGAGTCAGGACAGGCTGCCCCTGAATTCTGGAGATGGAGAGGGGCACTGGGAGGGTGGAGTGCTCTCCGCGTCCACTCTCAGTTCCGTGAGATGCGTGGGGTGGGACTGCGAGCTGAACTAGTCTCCAGGTCTGTTTGGCATCTTGGTCGTTAATTTAAATGGCCAGTGGCAGCTCCCTGGAGCACCAGGCCTGGCAGGGGGAAGGGGATGCAATTCATCATTATCTGCTGTAGTCATTACTGACTTTATCCTCAACTCCACCCTGAGCGGCCAACAAACAAACCAAAAAATTGGAGGGGAGGGAAGTACTAAATGTCACTGAATTGCTCGATTTGCAATAATTAATTTTATGTTATACGAATTTTATCTCAATTAAAAAAGGAGTCAAGACTAGCTAGGGGCTTCCACTTTCTGCCCACACCCCTACATACATCTCCCTGCACGCACAGCTCGGCCTGAGTTGCTCCTCAAAGCAGCTCCTCGGCCGCCTCCATCAGCCTTCTGTACTTCTGGGGGCCAGCTGCTTCCTTTTTGCCAGAGAACAGAGCCTGTCTCCCCTGTTTCCTGGCCTTGTGGAGGGGAGGCGTGAGAGAGCTGGAGGGTCAGGACATTGGCTCCTGCCTTGGCCCCATCTGTCTTCTCTGGGCTGCTCTGGACACCCCGCCAGCTGTGCTGAGTGGTGGCTTTCTGGGTCCTTTCTAGGTGTCCTAGGACACCTCTGCAGAAGAGTCCCACAACCATCCTGTCGCCTGGGCTGTGAACTCCTCTGCCCAGTAGGAACTCTGATGATCACACATAGCACAGCTGTACATGTGCCCAGGCTGATGTCAGTGCCTTAAGGCGGCCTCAGCCCTGCCTGCCCCATGGGTATCGCCAGCTTTCTGGATGTGCCGGAAGCATAGTGTGTGTGTGTGTGTGTGGGGGGTGCTTCTGAAATCAGAGCTTCTTTCATGGCACCAAGGGAAGCTCCTATTTTAAGTTTCCCATGTGCTGAGCCCTCTTGTAAAGCAAAGAATCCTTTTATAGTGCAAGAACCACCCTGATGTGTCTGTTTGGTATGTGTGGATTTTGGCATGTAGGGTTTCCTTAAAGGGGAGCATGCCTGGAATCTCTCACAGGGGCCGGAATTGCCTGGTGGAGTGTGGGGTGGGTGCTGGGGTTGCCCCCCTGTGGTCAGGGCCCTGGCCCTCTTTTCTCTCCATCTAACACCCCTCACTCCCACCCAGTGCTGGCTCAGGGCCAGACAGAGGCGAGGGGAGCAGCTGCGGGGGATTTCCAGAGCTTCCAGGGGGAGGTGGGAGCCACCCTTCCCTTCCTCCTTCCTCCTCTCCCTTCTGTTCCTGTCCCTTCTCCTTCTCTTCCCTTCCTCTACGTTCTCCTCCTCGCTCTGCCTTACTTGGCAGGGAGGAAAGTGAGCAGGTCTGCCCTGGGTGCAGGAGTATGCAGGGGCCGTGGGGGGGGGGCAAAGCAGGTCCTGGGGGCCTGTGTAGAAAGCAGAGTCTCGCGTCAGTTGCCGAAAGAATGATAAAACCCTTGCGCAGAACCATGGAATTTAGCATCTTGGAGCTGGAAGGGACCACCTGGCTTCGTTCCTCTTAGAAAGGTCATGCTTTGTGCAAAGAGCAAGAGTTTACATCAGATTTCAACAAGTTACTTATCCTCTGAGTCTGTTCTGTCCTTTATACGGTGGGGCTAATAATACCTACCTTACGGTGTTGTCATGGGCAGTACATGAAATCGTGTTTGTGAAGAGCTTGGCACATAGCAGGTGCTCAACACATTTCAGTTCCTTTCTTCTCCATCTCGGTGTTTCCAAGCTCTTGCTAGGTCATGCTCCTTAGAAGTCAGCTGCTAACCTTGTACACACACACACACAGTCCGGGCCACTGGGTCTTCAATTGCTGGGTGTCACGGAGCTGGAAGGCTGCAGGGCTGAGACCCCAGCCCAAAGCCATTTCTTCTCCCACACCATGACGGAGGCTCCCCCAGCACGGCCTCCCTGAGGGGCTGTCAGCTGAGAGTGGCAGGGCTGGGGCATCTGTCGTCCTTCCTCTGCCCTGGCACCAGGGCTTCTCTGGGTGTGGCTGGCCACCTTCTTGCCCTGCTGCCATCTGAGAGAGCCAACGCCTCTTGCTCCCACCCCAAGCCAGCTGTCCAGAGGTTGCTGGGCTGGGGCATCAGCTGTTTGGCTGGTTGGCAGGCTCCCTCGGCCCCAGCCTGGCCAGGGGTCTGTAACCTCCCCTACCCAAGGGGTGTCTAGGTGGTATTCCTCTTACCCAGATTCCTCGGGGGCCTGGAAGCAGAGATGAGGGTGGGGACTGGCATCATTGTGAATGGACCATTGCCCCACCTGGTACCATTACAGATGCTCAGTGAGGTTCACTGCATGGGATGCCTGAGCCTCTGCCAGAGCCTGGGCACCATCCCCTCCCCAGCTCTCAGACTTCAGGCCTCCCTTCTCTGCCACTTGCCAACTGAGAGCCTTCAAACACTGCCTCCCATGCCTCTGCCTTCGCCTTCATTGTGGGGATTCCCACCTGTTTTGCTCACTTCTCTGCGTGCACCACCATCATACCACCATGCCAGCCTTCCTCTTCTGTATTTGTTGCTCTTGCTGGAATAGGAGCTCACTGTGTGCAGGCATACCCTCTGGTTCATTGAACTGTCCCCGCCACCCCCCACACAGCAGTTTGCATGCAGTCAAGGTTCAATAAATGTCTTTAGACTGGAATGAACTGGGCCCCCATCTGCTTTGGAGATGAGAATTTAGGTGAGGATGGGTTGCTTTTGGGGGACAAGAAGAGGACCCATGGGCTGAAAGAGGTCAGTCAGATCTCTGAGCATTCCCCTCTAGCCCAGCCCTCCTGCCTGTATCCACTAGGGGGTGCTCTTTCACCTTCAGTGGAAGGGCCAAAAGCTGTGGCCAGGTTTATGATCACCTGTCCAATAACCCCCTTCCCCCCATTGTTTTTCCTTTTCAGCCACAGTATGCTTTGAGTTCATTATCAAATCAGAGGTGGGCAGAAAGGCCTTATTGTTTTCGTCTTACCGAGGATGACACTGAGGCTCAGAGAATGTTCTTTTCCTCAAAGACATACAGCTATCAGGTGGGCAGGATGGGAACCAGAACCCAGATCTTGGGACTCTCTGTTCAGTGCTCCAGGATGACCCCATACCACACCTTGCCAGCTCCCGGGCCAGGCCTGACCCTGACCCTGGATGATGTGGTCTAGGGACTCCTTGACCTCCCCCGCGCCCCCCTCCTAGCCCTACCTGGCCCTGGGCTGACAGTTCCCTTTCCTCCCTTCCCTCCTCACCCCCTCGGGCTCTCTCTCACTGCTCCTCAGCCAAAAGGCCTGCTCCAGTTTCCCTACCCAACCGGAAACGTGCTTCACCCATAGCTCACCTGCGTGGCCCACCCTGCTGCCCTTTCCTGCTGATTCTCTTAGCGCTGCGATTTCGCTCCCTCCCCCATGCCCTTCCTCACAGCACAGTCTGGCCTCTGCCCCACCCGCCCTGAAAGCGCCCGCTCTGCCCAGCACAGCGCCGCTGCCTCTAGCCACCAGCTTCCTCCCAGCCTCCTCCGCCTCCCGTGCTGCCCCGTCCTCCCTCAGCTGCCACTCGAGGTGGGTGCTCCTCGGGTCCTGTCCCACCTCTGGCCTCCTCCCTCCATTGTCTCTGGAGAATCTGAACCACACTCTTGGTCCACCAATGGCTCCAAAGTCATGTCTCTAACGTAGGCCTCCTTTCAGGGAAATGAACCCAGGGCTTCAGCTGCCAATCACTAGTGCTCATAGCCTGAGGATTAAATCTGTGGACTCTGGAGCCCAAATGCCTGGGTTTGACTCCTGAGTGGCCTTAGGTAAGATATTCAAGCTCTCTGGGCTTCAATTTCCTTATCCATAAAGTGAGGAGTATACTATCTATTTCACAGCCCCTTTGTAGGGCTAAATGGTATAATACATACAAAAGACTTAGCATAAGGCATATATATCCCCTCTCCCTGAGAATATCTGAGACAGAAACCTTGGGGTGTTCTATCCTCTTCCATTTCTTTCCCCCAACACTCATACCAAGTCCCAGGGCCTCGGATGCCTGTTGCTCCATACTCTCATGCAATGCCTGGTCCCCCTGAGGTACCCCACCCCCCACATTGAACCACAGTGGCCAGGGCACATCTACTCCTAAATCCCTGTTTCAAGCTAAACTAAAATCTAAGTGCCTCAGGCCCATTCACTCCAGGGTCACATCCCCACATGCATTTCCTTCCTCACCCCTCCATGCTTCCTGTCCACATACCCTCTGCTTGGCTCCAGGCACACCCACGCCACTAGTCTGCTTAGCCTGCTCTCTCCTGTCTCCCTGTCCTTGTCCACGATAGTCCTTTCCCTGGACTGCTTTCCTCCCCATTCTCCATCCTGCCCCCACCCCATCCATGAAGTTCCCGAAAGCTCAAGGCCACCTCCTGCCGGAAGCCTTCCTCTGCTTCTCCAGCTTTGCATTGCTCTTTTCTGGGATCCCGCTCTAGAGTTTGGATTGGTAAGACCCGGACCCCCAAGGGAGGGAGCTAGGCCTTATCTCTAGATCCTCAGGGGCTACCTCCATTGCCCCACTTCCTCATATATTAGGGCTCCCAGTAAGAATTTGTGAATGAAGAAAAGTGACTGGGCTGGTAGGGGAGTTTAGAAAGAGGGAGCCTATAAGGAGGATCCTCAGTGAGGGACACTCTCCATCCCATGGTGAGCTTTACTGCCTGAAACTCCAGAGAAAGAGTATGCCAGGAAGAGGGTAGGTTTGGGGGTGGATGTGAGATGCAGGGAGTGGGATGCAGGGACTCAGGGGATGGGGAGCCAGGATGGAGAGGAAGGATGGGAGGAAGAGGTACTAGAGAAGATGAATGGGGGAGGGCTGGACAGGATGGGGGTGCAGGTCAAGGTGCAGGAAGAGGTGGGAAGGGCAGCAGGGTGGGGGCAGAGCACACTTTCTGGGAAGTGGGGGAGGTGAGTGCAGTGCATTGTGGACAGAGGAATTGCCTGCCGGCTACTGTGAGCTCATTTCCTCTCACCGCCTCCTGTAGTGTCTGAGGGCATCAGGCTCTGGAAAAAGTGAGCCAGGGGTACCCCAGGGGCCACTGCTCTTCTCCCCTCCCCCACAGCCTCAGTTCAGTCTGGATCTCAGATGCTGCGGCTTCCCCCTTCCATAGACAAGGACCCCTGAGCCAGGGTGGCAGCAAACTTTGGACCACCGGGGCTATAGGGCAGAGAGAGTCAGGAACAGGAACCTGGCTGAAGATTAAGCAAGAAAATACAGATAGTGTAATGGATTACAGTTAGATATCAGGAAGGACTTCTCAGAAGTGGGAGGTAATTCTGGCTATGCATGACCTTAATGAAGAGAGGTGGGGAAGGAAGAGGAGTCATTAAAATCCCCTCTATCATTATGAAATCATCCATTCCAGTTGACTTCCAGGAGATTTTTTTTAATTAATTAATTAATTTATTTATTTTTACAGGGACAGAGAGAGAGTCAGATAGAGGGATAGATAGGTACAAACAGACAGGAAGGGAGAGAGATGAGAAGCATCAATCATCAGTTTTTCGTTGCGACACCTTAGTTGTTCATTGATTGCTTTCTCATAAGTGCCATGACCGCGGGCCTTCAGCAGACTGAGTAACCCCTTGCTCGAGCCAGTGACCTTGGGTCCAATCTGGTGAGCTTTTTTGCTCAAGCCAGATAAGCCCACGCTCAAGCTGGCAACCTTGGGGTCTCGAACCTGGGTCCTTCTGCATCCCAGTCCGATGCTCAATCCACTGCGCCACTACCTGGTCAGGTGACTTCCAGGAGATTTAAAATACATTAAATTAGGTCTGGTCGTTTAGCTCAGTCGGTTAGAGTGTTGTCCTGAAATGCCAAGGTTGCAGGTTCAATACCTAGACAGGGCACATAACGGGAAGCAATCAATGAATGTACAATTAAGTGGAGCAACAAATGAATGATTCTCTTTCTCTCTCTCCCTTCTTCCTCTGTCTCTCTAAAAAATCAATTAAGTAAAAAAAAATTAAATTAAATATAAGATTTAAAAGCAAGTTAATATTTCCTTCCTCAGGTTCACAGGAGTAGGGGTGGCCTAGTTGGTGTCTGAGCCACCCTCCCCTCCAGGACCTGAGTCCTTGATCCTGGTCATAAGTGAAGGGGTGTGGGGCATGGGCCTGGTCCACTCTCAGAGTCAGGGTGGTGGTTTTTTAAGGTCTTCTAGCCCCAGAGGGGATGGGTGATTCCAAGCTAGACAGAGTCAACCTTACTATGATTTCATTGCCTAACTTTTTCAAATCATATTCCTATCCATTTGTGGCCTCTGCCTTCTTTTCTTCATAATCTGTAAAACTGCAAGAAAGCACAAGAACGAGGTAAGCATAAGCTGTATGAAATAGGCGGTAAGAAGAATGTTACTGAGATAGCAGAAAGTACTGCCCATCAGAAACAAGGACTGAGGGACTGTCCCTTCCTGGATCGGTTGGGTTGGACGGGTTCTGCTTGGGGGCAGAAAAATGAGGAACTGTCTCAGGACCCCAGGGGCCCTTTGGGCCCAACCCACAGTGAAGCAGGGGAGGGAGGCTATGGGTTGCTTGTGCCTGGGAGGCCTGAGGGGTCTCTGCGCTCACTGCTACCCTCTGCGAAGCAGGTCCATGAGCTGTCCAGGGGCCTGAGCCACAGGCTGGCTGTGTGGGAATCTGAAGGGCTGGGGCACCTGCCAGCCTCTCTCTTCCAGCCTCCATTTCTCTGCTTCTGTGAGTCCTGGGCTGAGACTCTGACTGGAGGGGATTGATTGAGGGGAGCCCCCCAAGATTCCCCTTCTTCTGTCCCCCTGCCCACATGGGCATCACCATTTTGCCTTTGTCTCAACTTCCATGAGTCCCTGGATAGAAAGCTCCCTAACTTTTTTCTGTCTTTCCTTCTCATCCATCCTGGGTTCATCATCTCTATCTCTGACATTCTCTGCCTCTCTCTACTCTGCCTCAATCTTGTCTCTGCCTCTCTCATGCTTTCTGTGTCTCTCCATCTGTTTCTGACATTTCTCTCTGGCTGTGTTTCTCTCTGCTTCCTTTTCCCTTCCTGTCTCCCTCCCTCCCTCTCCCTGTGCTAGTTCTGGGTTTGGTGCCCTTGTTCTCTTTCCTTGGCCGGCCCAGATTACCGTCTATTTGGGCCGGTCCCCTGGAGGCTGGCCCAGACTGTCTGCCTGAGACCACCTCTCTTCCCCAGGCTGTGTTCTTCACCCTAGCGCCGCTGCCAACACAAACTCCTGCCTCATCCCCCTTTACCAGGCTGGTGCCCTAAGGAGAGGCGGCGCGTGCGCCCCGTCGGGACCTCAGGGGGAGGAGCGAAGGGGCGGGCCCCGCCCCTCCCGGGTCCCTGCCCGCGCCCCCAACAGTGCCGCGGCCACAGAGCCGCCGCTGCCGCCTGATGAATGGAGTCACCTTCTGCCTGGTCGGGATCCCGCCCCGCCCGGAGCCCCGGCCCCCAGAGGTGAGGCGCTGAGCCAGGGGAGGGGGTGGCTCCAGGCACTGCCGGGGAGCTAGCGGCAGGGACCGGGTCGCTGGCGACAGGGCCCAGGTCGCGGCGCCCCTGCTTGGCAGGCACCGCCTGGGGCGCACGACGCGGGCACGGCGGGCACGGCTGCAGGGAATACCGGCGAGTGGCGGGCCGGGGAGGGGGCTGGAGAGAGAGCTAGCCTGGTCAGGGAGTTGGGAAAGTCGAAGGTCGCAGAGGGCCGGGACTCGCGGGCTGCCAGGGCAGGGGGCACAGACCGCGGCGGCAGTGCCAGGACCCCGGCGCCGGCCAGCGGGGGCGGGAGGTCCGCGCCTTTTGTCCGGGTTTTTCAGGCGGGGCGCCTGCTGCCGTTTCCTCTGCCCGAGTTTTCGTTTTCCGTTGGCGAGGCCTCGGCACAGCTGGAGGGAGAGCGAGTGGGGGAGGGGGTTCCCGGAGCGGGACGTTCTTGACCACTGCAGCCGGACACCCCCTCCCCGCGCTCCGCTCGCCCCCTGCCGGGCCGGGCCGTGCAACCAGTTGCCTGGCGCGAGTCTGCCTGCCCCCGAGTCCTGAGGAAGAGAAACAGGTTCGGGACCCTTGGTCCTGCAGGCGCGGCTGCTCTTTCTGCCCTCTCGGGCTGGCTGTGGGTGGGTCTGGTCGCGGGGTGCCAGGGGATTACTCAGCGCGAGGCCGCTTTATTTGAGTTCTTTCATCTGCCAGCTGCTGAGGCTGGGGAGAGGCCAGCAGGGGCCTCCGGGCCCCATCGGGGCCAGCCCCCGACTGCTGAGCCTGGCTGCCGGGTCCTGTTGGAGTACCCAAGCACGTACTCCTCCTCCTCCCTAGTTGAAAGGTTGAACGTTGTCAAGCATGTTGTTCCCTGAGTTTGGAAAAGAAGTTCCTTGGGGGTCTGTGTTGGGGTCAAGGTCTGGGCTGAGGCCTCCTGTCTTTTGACAGGGCTGGAAGACAGGGCTGCTCCTCCCTGGCCCTCCCCTCGGAGTTGAAGCTGGGGTCTGGCACTTTGTACACTCTGAGACTGGTGTGTCTCTCAGGACCTGGATGGATGTGTGCTCAGTTCTTCCTCAGTCTGCATCTCTCTTCCCCCTCCGCCTTTCAGCCGAAGTGTTCCTAATTACAAACTTGAAATTCAGGATGGACTGGGGATGGGGGTGGAAGTCATTAAGCCTGAGTCCCTTGGATTCTCATCCCCTCTCCCCAACACACACTTCATCTCCACCCCGCTACCATCTCAACTCTCACTGCTACCCTGTGGCCCAGCTGGGGGTGGATGGCTTTGATGCCACGTGGTTCTCCCCCTCTGCCAGGGCAGCAGTCCCGTTCCCAAAAGAGGCTGCTCTCACCGAGATGTTGTATTCATTGGCATGCGATTTGAATCTCGATTACATAACCAGCCATTTTTTGCCTCCAAACACAACTCAAAGGCCCCCTAACCCCAGCTTCTTCCACTTGCTCACAATACGGTTGAGTCCACCCCCAGGAGGCTAGGAGTTCCCAGTTCCTGCATCTGAGGCCCCCAGTCTCTTGACAGTAGTCACGAGATGAAAACTTTTTGGAGGGGAGCGTTATTAGGAAGGTGGCTTTAGGACATCAGGGGGAATGGGACAAGCTTTTGAGGATCCCAGCCCAAGCAGAGAGGGGCTGGATCTGGGGAACAGGCCTTGTGTCTGGGTAGCCTGGATAGAGACCTATATGCCACCTCCTCAGGCTGACCCTGAGCTCCTGGGGAAAGGCAGCAGGAGGCTGATCTGGCCCTCCACGGGTGCAGCATTTTGGGCATGGATGGGAGTGGGTGCGAGAGAGGGTGTTGGTACAGAACAGGGCAGTGCAGGAGTGGGCAGAGGCATTTATTGCTTCATCCTCCATTGCAGTGATACTTAGAAGGATTTCATGATGTGTATGGTCAAAAAAGAGACTACAAAAGAGGAGAATGGAATAAGTTACAATATGAAGTATTGCAGTTAGCTCTTCAGGAGAACTTCCAGGGAGAGGCTTCTGAATTGCACTACCCTGGGCTAGCCTGCAGCATCATGCAGGGAAGTTTTCTCCAGGAAAGTGGGTTAGGTGGATTCCTGTAATATTGGATTCCAGTGCAGAAATACAGAGAGATTCATAGGGAATGCAAATATAGTCAAATGAACATATATACTAGTGCCTAAAAAAATGTATTTTTAAGGACGAGAGGTTGCTTTAATAGTACAGCTGACAGCTAAGACAGATAGCAAGTTCTCTGGGCCAGGATCTATATGAATTACCTCATTTAATCCTCCCAGTACAACCACGAGGTGGGTATCATTATTATCCCCATTTTACAGTTGAAGACACAGAGAGCTAATAGCATGAACAAAATTACATCACTAGTAAGTAGCAGAGCCAGGGTGGGGCCCGTCAACCTGCCCTGAGTCCATACTCTTACCCTGCTCTCCCTCTTCTTAGGCCCTGCCTTGTCCTGCTGTCATTCCCACCCCAAATCTGGGTCCGTCTTGGGCCCCGCCCGAGATCAACCTCTTGCTAGATTGTAGCTTGGTTGCTTTTCTTTCAGTTGGGACAGGGATGGGGACAAGAGGCCTCAGGGTGGTGAGGCCTCAATGTCCATGGTTGATGTGTGGGGGAATCAGTCCCCCCAACCCCACCCTCCCGTGTCAGCCCATAGCACTGGATTGTGGCTCACTCAGTTCATTGGTGCTTTCCTTCCAAAGGGGCATCAGCCCTGCTCTGTTGGCTGCAGGGATTCAAAGGTGAGATATTAACTTTGTCAGGGATTTGGACAAAGCCTGGTTTTAATTATCCTGCTCTCTCACCCTCCCCGGAGAGAACCATGAATAGGGCCTGTGGGAGCTGGCTCTGCCTTTCTCCTTGCACCCCCACCCCCTTCAGACAACCCGCCTTTAGATCCAGGCCCCCTGTTCCATGTAAAGTTGTGCCAGCTCATCAGCAGGGCAATGCCAGTCAGTACCAGGCAGGCATCGTCTCCCCACTGCCTCAGTGGGACAGCAGGCTGGGCTGGCCTTGGGACTGGACTTTGGGGCAAGTTTAAAGCCCTGTGAGAGTGGAGTGAATTCACCACCTGTCAGTGTGAGCCAGGACCAAAGGGGTCCCTTGTCCAACTCCTTCATGCTACAGAGGGGAAACCGAGGCCAGAGAGTGCCCAAGGTCAGGGAGCCTCGAGCAGTGGAACTGAACCCAGGTGTTCCGATTGCCGGGTCGCCTGGCCATGCCTTTCCACACATGGTTCTGTCCTTGGAGGCCCCCTCAGTGCAGGGTTCTGGGACTGGACCCGGGAGGGTGGAGGGAGGGTGGGGAGGAGCAAGGATGAGTGGACAATGTGTCCCGTTCATCTCTGTGTCCCCAGTGGCCAGCACAGTGCCTGGCACAGAGTGATTCTCCGTAAATGTTTGTGAAGTGCAGGCCAGGGAGCAGCCCTCCCCTGGCATTCCCAGGGTACACCGTGTCCAGCTCTGCCCCTGGCATTGTGAGAATTGGTCTACACGTCAGTCTCCCCCATCAGAGTGGCATTATTTGAGGGCAAGAAAAATAACAATAGCAACTACCTCCAAAGCGCCTATTGCTCTAGGTAGGTACATTATCATCATCCTATTTGACAGACAAAGAAACTGGCACAAAAAGATGGCATGGCTGCTTCCTCAGGTCACACAGCAAGTGGCAGAGCTAAGGAATTGAACTTGCTCTTAACCTTATTCCAGGAAGGCCCAGAGGTGTTGCATTGATCTGATAGAGCCTGGCACGCAGGCCTGTTTGTTGACTGACTGTGTATGGAAAAAACCACAGACTTCAATAATCTCTAACCCTTTGGAAGTAGCTGGGATTGGTGTCTTAGGAAGTCAGACCAGAGGTGCATTACTGTGTTATCTGTGCCAGGAGTGCCTGTGCCAAACCTGGAAAGGAAAGGAAAGCTCACCCACACCCTGTCACAGATGTCCTCCACCCCTTGACAGGGCCACTGGCCCCCGGTCTTCTGGCCTCTCTCTTGCCCTCCCTCCCTCCCTTCTTCCAGTGGTGAGCAGCAGGCACGTGGGAAAGGACTACAAGGTTGGATTAAAGAGGCCTGTTCCTTCTTTATCTCTCTGACCCTGAGATGTTCAGCCCGATGTATCACCTTGGTGGAAAATTCTGCACCTTTCAAGTTGTAGGGTGCACGGAGTATTCGGTTTGGGACAGGGTCTGCCATAGCTATCAATTCTCTGTCTTTCCCGGGAAGGGGGATGGGTTTCTAGGCATCTCCAGTCCTAAACCCTAAGATGCCCAGGGTCATCTGCTCCAATCTCCTCAAACCGTGTGCCCCTGGGCAGGTAGTTACCACCCCTGTGACTCCGCCTGCTCCCCGTTTGCCGGTCTGAGCTACCACCAGTCAGCCTCCGTCACCAGGTCACACTTCACGTGCTGACAAAGGCTGGTGGGGAGCTGGGTAGGAAAAAGAAGGCTCGGCGAGGGGATGTGGTCGGCCAGGCATGGCCCCTCTGCCCGGGCATGGCCCCTCGGCACGTTGAGAGGGAGGCGGGTGTCTGGCCCCTGACTTCAGCTCGCTGAGGTTCAAGTTCAGCCCTACCCCTTATTCATTGTGACCTTGGCCAAGTTACTTCATCGTATTTAACCTCAGTTTTCTTATCCCTGAAATAATGCCTCCAAATTGTTTTGGATTAAACTGGATTAAATAAGGTAAAATAGGTAAAGTGGCTGACATTTGGTAATCTCAACTATTAGTAGCAACTATTATTAAACAAACAATAATCAGTGAGATGGAAATGACAACAACACACTTTGGGCTCAATAAAAAGAACCCTTTATGGTCGGAGTAATCCGAAGAGGAAATGAGCTGCCCCTGGAGGTAATGAGGGCGCATCCAGAGGAGGTGAGCAAGCTGGAGAGAATTCAGGCACTGGGTGAGCGGCTGACACCGAAAGCCTTCAGGGTTCCGCTCTGGGATCAGCACTGTGTGGCAGGATATTAGAGGAGCAGGTGGGACCGGGCTCCTGCTATCAGGGACTGGGGAGAGGGGGAGAGGTTGGCTGCTATGGTTTGGGCTCCGTGTGAGGCTCCTCCAAGAACAGGGAGTCCCGAGAGGATGCCTGGACAAGGCCTGGAAGGATCGGGATGGTTCTGATGGGTCGGCTGCCCTTGTAGGTCTGGGAAGAACTCGGTGGTTGAGGAGCAGCGAGGCCCCAGGACACTAGTCTTGAAGTCGGCCCCCCCAGGCTGCCTCCACATTCTGGCTGCCCAAGGGGGTGGGTGTTGGGTGTTGGTGGTAATGGGGAACTGGTAGCTCCCTGTCCCTCCCACTCCCAGCCTCTCCTGGAGAAGGGGCCAGGGCTACTCCCAGTGGCAAAGAGCAGGGGCTGTAAGGAGCGGAACTGGGGAAAGAAAGACTTCTTATGCCCAGCGCATTTGGGGGCGTCCGGGGGTCGGAGGAACAGTGGAGCCTTTGTCCCCAGCTGCCGGGAATCTGGCCGAGGAGCCAGCGCTGGGTCTGGCTGGGCTCTCACAGGCAGGTCCTCTTTGAAGTGACCCTTTCAAAGCTCAGCCTGAATCCCTGGGTGGAGAGACAGCTTGGGGTGGGTGTGAGGATGACTGAGACCTGCAAGGAAAGGCAAGGATGCAGCAGACCCAGCGCCTTTGGGCGGGCAGGCCGGCCGGGGGTGTGTGGGCTGGAGGAATGTGGCCTGGCTGGGGGCGCATGTAGGAGCCATGGTGGGAGGACAGCCACGCCAGCGCCCCGGCCGCCAAGCAGGGGTCAGTGTAGGGAAGGGCACGATTCATCCTGGCCCTGTGCCCGCCAAGCAGGGGTCAGTGTCGGGAAGGGCACAGTTCATCCTGGCCCTGTGCCCGCCAAGCAGGGGTCAGTGTAGGGGAGGGCACGATTCATCCTGGCCCTGTGCCCGCCAAGCAGGGGTCAGTGCCCGCCAAGCAGGGGTCAGTGTAGGGAAGGGCACAGTTCATCCCGGCCCTGTGCCTGGTTTCTATCATTCCCAGCTTGACTTCTGTCTGACTCTGGGCTCCTAAATCCACAGCTTCTTTCTCCTTTTTGATGTCCTCAAAGAGCCTGGCCTGTGGTGGCACAGTGTATGGAGCATCAACCTGGAATGCTGAGGTCGCCCGTTCGAAACCCTGGGCTTGCTCAGTCAAGGCACATACGAGAAGCAACTACCATGAGTTGATGCTTCTCACTCCTTCCCCCCCTTCTCTGTCTCTAAAATCAATCAATAAAAAAACCTTAGCAGTTGAAAGAAAAGCTGTCCTCAAGGAATGTGAGAGCTCCTTGGAGAAACTCCTGTGTGGACGCGGCCTTCGTGCCTCATAGGAGGGTGGGGGGAGGTCTCGGCCGTCGGGGCTTTTCCTGCTCCTGAGAGCGCCCAAAAGGCCGACGGGGGGGCTGCAGCGGAGACCCCCTCCTTCCGCCACAGCTTCCCTCGTCCTCAGCATGGAGGTTGTATTGAGAGAGAGAGAGAGGAGCAGAGAAGCCCCCCCGAGAAGGAACATCTTCAAAACTTTCAGGTGGGGACTCTTAGAAGCCACCCTCCTCCCCTGCCTCTCCATGTGACTCATGGGGAAGCTGAGGCCTAGAGAACGGGCCAGACCAAGGAAGCAGAGGCAGAGGGCAGGAGACAGGCCAGAGGGGGAGGCGGAGGGAGAATGGAAGCCGGCTGAGTCGGGAGCTCAGGGTGCTGAGTCCCAGTCCCAGGGTGGTGCAGAGCCCCTGTCTCCTCTGCGGACCTGCGGTGAGTCCAGGAAAGGAGGGAGGGCAGGAGTGGGTTTCTGTTAGCCTGTTTGGATTTGGATTGAGCTGCCTCCAGCAGTCCCTGTGAGAACCGTACCCTGTTTCTGTGTTCTAGTTCATGCCCTCACACCCCGGTCTGTCAGTGGCGTAATGGCACTCTCTGTACTGGGGAAGAGTCTTTTAAATCTCCCTTACCTCTTCTGTGGGTGTGGCCCCGGTTCCTCCTCTAGAGGGGGGGCGGGGAGCCGGGGGCCGAGGTCGCCATGTGGGGCTGCGGGCGGTTCGGGTACTCCCCTGTATCTTGCACTGGCATCTGTGGAGCTGAGCCCTCATTAGCTCTAATGAAGCCTTGGCACTGTGTCCCCCCCTCTGTCACAGCACCTGGTGGGGGTGAGGGGGCAGCTGAGTTGGGCCCAGAGCCCAGGAGAGGGTGGGATACCTGTAAGAGGGGAGAGTGGGGGTCAGGAAATGGGGACCGTGCAACAATGCTGAGTCGACTGACAGGACGGAGAAAGAGGTGCACATCCCTCTTTCCTTCCCCTATGGGACCTTGTTCTCATCCAGTGGCTCCCAGACGCATAGGTCTCACAGTGCTAGGGAGTGTTATCTAAGAGACTGGGTGTGGCCGGGGCATTGAGGACATTCCCAGGCCTGGCTTGCATAGAGTGTCTCTTGCCTTCTCCCTAATTTCAGCCTGGGGCAGGAGAAGGACCTATTCCAGGAACTGGAGGTTCTGTGCTTGGGAAAATGAGGCAGCAGCCAGATCTTAATGCCAACGGGTCTTTGCTCATTTAATGACCATTCCTATGTGCCCTCTCATTTCCTGTGTTCCAGGCTCTCTGTAGGTCTTGGGACCTGGATGAAAAAGATATAACCCTGCCCTCAAGGGGTTTCTTGTCTGTTTTTCCTAGTACTCAAAAGCTCCACTATCTTATAACCACGCATTCTGAGATTTGCATCTATACTGTCTGCCAGTCCAGAACACCCCTTGACATCCTATGCCAAAAATATTAACATAAAAAATGACCTGGTTGCCTGACCTGTGGTGGTGCAGTGGCTAGAGCACCCACCTGGAATGCTGGGGAAGCCAGTTCAAAACCTTGGGCTTGCCCGGTCAAATCACATACAAGCAACCAATGAACAACTAGAGTGAAGCAACTACTTACTCATCAGTGCCCCCCCCCAAAAAATCAATAAATAAAATCTTTTTAAAAAATGACTTGGGCCCTGGCCGGTTGGCTCAGTGGTAGAGCGTCGGCCTGGCGTGCAGGAGTCCTGGGTTCGATTCCCGGCCAGGGCACACAGGAGAAGCGCCTGTCTGCTTCCACCCCTCCCCCTCTCCTTCCTCTCTGTCTCTCTCTTCCCCTCCCGCAGCCAAGGCTCCATTGGAGCAGAGATGGCCTGGGCGCTGAGGATGGCTCTGTGGCCTCTGCCTCAGGTGCTAGGATGGTTCTGGATGCAACAGAGTGATGCCCCAGATGGGCAGAGCATCGACCCCTGGTGGGCGTGCTGGGTGGATCCCGGTCGGGCGCATGCGGGAATCTGTCTGACTGCCTCCCTGTTTCCAGCTTCAGAAAAATGCAAAAAATAAATAAATAAAATAAATAAATAAATTAATTAATTAATTAAAAATGACTTGGCAGCCTGACCAGGCGGTGGCGCAGTGGATAGAGCGTCGGACTGGGATGCCGAGGACCTAGGTTCGAGACCCCGAGGTCACCAGCTTGAGCACAAGCTCACCTGGTTTGAGCAAAAGCTCACCAGCTTGGACCCAAGGTCGCTGGCTCGAGCAAGGGGTTATTCGGTCTGCTGAAGACCCGCGGTCAAGGCACATATGAGAAAGCAATCAATGAACAACTAAGGTGTTGCAACGCGCAACGAAAAACTAATGATTGATGCTTCTCATCTCTCCGTTCCTGTCTGTCTGTCCCTGTCTATCCCTCTCTCTGACTCTCTGTCTCTGAAAAAAAAAAAATGACCTGGCAGAATTAGGGAAACAGACCCGAAACAGATACTAGCAAGTGTCTTCACTGTGACATCATTTGAGTGTGAATGTGGCTACAGAAGTAATAGCAGTTTACAGATGGAAATAGTGTCTCTGGGTAGAATCGCTATAGGGATGTTTCAAAACCAGTTAGTAATATGGTTAATCTCCTTTCTCTCATTTCCTGTTTCTAAACCAATCACTAAGGATTCTTCAGAGAAACTTTTTTGATGAATTTTCAAGGATCATCATGAAGTCATTGTATATTTACTGACATAAGAACTGAGACCCTGAGAGGGTAAATACTCCACCCAAAGGTTGACCAGCATCCAATTTTATTATTATTATTATTAAGTGGGAGGTGGAAAGGCAGAGAGACAGACTCTGCATGCACCCCTGACTGGTATCCACCTGGCAAACCCTCTATGGGGCAATGCTCTGACCATCTGGGGCATTGCTCCACTGCTCGGCAACTGAGCTACTTTAGCACATGAGGCAAGGCCATGGAACAATCCATCCTCAGCAGCTGAGGCCAACTTGCTTGAACCATTCGAGCCTTGGCTGTGGGAGGGGAAAAAAGAGAGAGAGAGAGAGAGAGAGAGAGAGAGGGAGGGAGAGAGAGAGAGAGGAGAGAGAGAGGAGGGGGGGAAGGGTGGATAAGCAAATGGACGCTTCTCCTATGTGCCCTGACTGGGAATCGAACCCAGGACTTCCACATGCTGGGCCAATGCTCTACTGCTAAGCCAACTAGCTAGGGCTCAGCACCCAAATTTAAATCTGGGTCTTTCCGAATCCTAAACCTGTTCTGTGTTATTGCTACCTTCCTTGACAAGGAAGAGCCTGAGAGAACATCCTCCCACCCTGGGAAGGTGGATGCTCCTCCGCCCCAGCTGAACCTTGAAATCCAAGTAGGGGTCTGCATAATGAAGGAAGGGTGGAGGATGCAGACACATGGTTATGTTCTGCTTCTTTGTGACTCTGCTGTGCACAGGGTTCTCCCTGTGCCTGCCCAGCATCTGGGCTCGCCCTTGAGTGGTATGAAATACCCAAGGCTTCATCAATAAACATGGATGGAGCCCTTGCTTCTTCTAAAGATGCTCCAGCTCTGAGGGAAGAAAGGCTTCATTGAGGAGGTGAGGTTGGCCCAGGCTTGAATGTTATCTGCTGGGACAACAGAGGTGTGCCGGGCAGAGGAGGGAGAAATGAGCATTCCAGACTCAGCATGACTTGTTCCCGTAGATACGGTGGAGCCATGGAAGGGTGTCGGGCAGTGGAGGCAGCAGACCAGAGGATGAGGGCTGAAACTTGAGTTGGGGGTAGAACTTGCCACACCATTTCTTCCCCTTCTCGGAATAGCCTTCCTTGCCTTCTCCATTTCTCAAACTCCTATTCATCCTTCAATGCCCAGTTCAAATATCCTTCTCTGTAAAGTACTGCCCCACTCCCCACCAATGTCCTCAAATAAGTGGGGATTTCCTCCTCTAAGCAGTAGGCCTTAAGCCCCATGAGGAGAGAGAGAGACTTTGTCTTGTTCACTGTTCTGTCTCTAGTTTCTAGCGCAGGCCCTATTGACTGAATATTGCTGTTAATGAACTGTATGGTCCCATAGCACTAAGCACTGCATTGTGAGAACCATATAATAATAACAATAGAATTGGTCACAACTAACATTTATTGAGCATTTCAGTGTAAAACATTGCTATGCTGAGCACTTTATACAAACTATCCTTTTAATCTGTACAATAGCACCATGAGGAACAGATTATCTCTGTTTTATAAATGCAGAAAGAAAAGCTCAGAAAGGTTAGTAACTAGTCCAAGGATACACAGGCAGTGGGACCAAGTTGAAATTCGAACCCCCAAATCCTCTGAATCCTGTTTTGGGACTCTGAAGTACTATGCTCTGCAGTCTCTTTATTTGTTGCATATCTATCTCTATAAAGTCAGGGACTATTTTATTAATTTAAAAAAAATCTCTCTGGCCTACCAAGTAAGATTTGTTAAGCATCTCCTAGGTTCCAGGCACTCAACACTGAGCCCTCTCAAAGGCACCCTTTATAGCTGAGGAGACTGAAGCTTGGAGAGGGAAGAGACTTGCCAAGGGTCCCACAACCAAGGCCTGAATCTAGATCTTTTTGAGTCCTCTTTCCCCAGTGTCACTGGGCCCATCCCAATGTAGTACAAGCTCTTGGTGGCACCCAGCCAATAGTCCTGGGAATAAAAGAAAAAAGGAGTAAGGCTCCGAGGTTGAGTGGCTTGTTTGGGGGCACACAGAGGGCAGGAGTGGGCTGGGGACTGAGTCCATGACCTCAAACCCATTATGCTGCCCACTGCGGTCACTGGTGAGGAAAGGGGGTCCAGAGGCAGTTCAGGGACTGGCTGGTGCAATTTCCCAGGCGCCCACTGTCCATCAGCCATATGAGTTTCACGGAGGCGAGGCTGACCTGGCTCTGGGGTGGGCAGGGACGGTGTCTAAAGGTAGCAGAGCCTTGCAGGGCCTTGACAGAAGAGCGTGAGAGGCCTCCCATGCACACTATCGGAATTTGAGCCACGAGGTGACTCCAGGCTTGGGAACCACAGACGCCAGCGAAGCGGGTGCGGTCAAGGGCCCTGGGCGGTGCTGATGGCTAAGCACTCACTGACCGGTTGAGTGCCCATTGGGCGCAAGTTCCCAGACCGGCAGAGACTCGCCAATCAGATACGCCTACTGCCCTCTATTTGCGTGACCACACCCCTTCGCTCCAGCACTCAGGCCCCACCCCTAAGCGTGCCTCTTTGGCCTCCGCCCCATTTCTGGCCCCCAGCGCAGGGCTGGTTTAGGAGGATTGCAGTCCCGGGCTGGGGAGCGAGAAGGACAGACCTGGACTGCCAGTCTGGCTGCACTATTCATAGCTCAGGGGCTGGCGTAGTTCGCATACTTGGCGTTTCTCACGTCTGGCTGGCCCCAAACTGCTGCCCCTTCGCGCTCCTCCCTCCGTCCTCTCCTCTCCCCTTACCCCCTCTTCCCTCTGCCTCCCCCCTACCTTCCTCCTCTCAGCCAATCTTGAAATCTAGAGGTGGCCAAGCCCGCAGGAGGAAACTGAGGCCCAGAGAAGGGGTGCGCCTTTAGGTCCGGCCTCGAGTGAGAAACTGGTAGTAAGGAGGCGTGTAATGCGGGTCCAAGAGCCTGGGCTCTGTCGGCAGACAGACCTGGGCTTAAATCAGAGCTGCCGCTAGCTGTGGGAGCCTGGCATGTTCCTTAGCTCGCAGTCCTGGAAGCTATTCAGAAGCAGTCAGAGACCTGGAGGATAAGGAATCAGTTAAGGGAAGATGAGGGTGGGTGAGAGACAAGTTTTGTATCCAGGGAGAGGGAACTGTGGATGTGGTGGGCCAGCCCTGAGTGGACAAGGACTTGGCCAGCTGGAGTGTGGTGACAGAGAACACTGCAAAGGGTACTGAAGCAGCTTCTTTTTTCTCCCCACCCTTTACATCCTTATTCCAGCACCCCCACTTTCTGGATATGACTCCCCCTGAGGAAGGGGTGGGATGCAAAAAGAGCCACAGACCTGAAGCAGCCCCTACACCAGATAGACCCCACCCCCAAGAACCTTCTCTGAGGAGAGGCTCATTCATTCCTTCACATTCAGAAATGGTATGCCCAGCACCCACCTTGTGCCAGGAACTGGGGATTTGACAGCCAGCAAATCAGAAGGTCCTCGTCTTCCAGAACTCACAGTCCTGGGAATTGGGGGGGGGGGATTGGGGGGAGGAGGGAGGTGTTGGTCAAAATAACCTTGTATATGTAGACAACAAGGCAAGAGTCCTGCAAGGGTGCACAAGGACCTGACCTGGTCGGGGGCCTAGAGGAGGCATCTTTAAGAAAGTGACTTTTTTTTGCTGAGAACTATAGGGTGGGTAGGAGTTAATTAGGGTGTGGGTTGGTAAGGCAGGAAGGGAGCTGAGGAAGAGAAAACAGCATTCCAGAAACAGCATGTGCAAAGGACCCGAGGCTGGAAGAGTGCCTGGTCTTCAAAGAAACTGGAAAGAGGGCAGTAACTGGAGCACAGAGGGAGTATGGTGGGCATGGAGCCTGGAGGCATGTCCCACAGAGTCTGCTGATCATAATATTAAGACAATTAGTCTAGACTGTCAGGAGCCAGAAGGGTGATGGTGACTTGGAGCAATGTGGTGGACATGGCATCAAGTAGGTCGACTCAGGAGACATTTGGAAAACAGAGTTGACTCTCTGGTGGGTGGAATGTAGGTCTGGGGCGATACCACTTCCCATTTATCAGTTCCCAGAACACTTTCCCAGCAACTTTGTCAGGCTGCTATCCCTAGCTTAATTTTGTAGCTGAAGAAATAAGAAAACCTGTGTGACCTTGAGGTCACATAACCAGAAAAGTGCTAGGGCCAGTACTGAGGGCAAGTGTGACCCTTTTTCCATATCAGCCTTCTCAATACTGGGACAGTGATCTTTCTCCCCTTCTCCACTCCTCAGTGCCCCTGTGGGTTAGCCCAGTATTTCCTACCTAGCGCTAGACTGGGGGGGTGGAGCAAGGGGCCAAGTTGGTAATTATGTCACACTTATCTCAAGAGGCAGCTCTGCTCTTAAAGAAGGTAATGCGTGCACAGTGTGCCCGGCATATAGTGAGGGCTCAACAAATGTTAGTATGGGGCCCAGGCATAGGACCTGGGGCTGAAGGCAATGCCATCTGTCCTCTTCTGACCAGAGCCCAGCCCAGGAACCATCTCCGCTCCCTCATGGGCTGGAGCCAGGGAAGACTGTTTGTCCCTGCAGAGCCACCATCCCCTCCACCCTTGCAGCTGCCTCTGGGGCATCATGGGCAGGATTAGGGAGAGGTTCAGCTCCTAGGTGGGGTGAAGTGATGACCTGGGCAGGTTGGGCAGGGCCTGGGTGAGGGGGTGGGTGGTTTCAGGGGTGGGGCTGAGAGCCTCTCTTTACAGGGAGCCCCATATGCCCTGGGGGAGACTTTCAGAATCTGCCGAGGCCTGCCCTGGGAGGAGATGTGGTCTCAGCTTGACTAGGACTGAGCTTTCCCCTGGAAAAAAAACAGTGGGGTACACCTGTTGTCTTTGCCCAAGTGGTCAGACAGCAGGAAGAACTTCAGAGAGAGAGCCACTCCCAGAGTTCTCCCCCAGTCTCCTCTGAAATGAGCTGTCCGGTGTGGAGTCAGAGAATGGATATGATGACTTTGGTGAAGAGTCATAGGCATTCTTCTGCCTCCAGGAAGGAATGACTGCTCTTAACATGATCGAAGAGGCTCTAGCCTCTCTCCAGTACTCCTTGACCCAAGGGAAAACCTTCCTAAGTAAGGTTCCACAGTCACTCTGTCTTGCTGGGGACCCTACTCCCCTGTAGGAGATGGGAAGGGATGATGCTGGGGTGTGGTCGGGGGCTGAGGGGCCTGAAGAATGCAATGGAGAGAGGCAGGGTGGAAGAAATAAGGGCACCCTGCCCACTCTGGGCTGTGAGGGCGTTAAGTGTGCTAGACCTGCGCCAGCAGGGGGCTCTGCTGCACATGGGACCTGCCTGCGTCTCTCACAAGACTGCATCCTGCAGTGTGTAGGCATATTTTTCTTGGAGTGTGTGCATGAGAGAGCATGTGAGAACAGGAGCTTGCCTCTGTGTGCACACCCTTGTGATGTGTATATGTTATGGGTGTTTTGTTAGCTTGAAATAGACGTGTGTGCTTGTGGGCTCAGCCCTCAGGAGACAGGAGCCCCACACTTAGCCTGGCTTTTGCTGGAAAAACTCTTCCAAGGTCCTGACACCATGGGATATGGCACCCCCAGAGCTTGTGCCTCCATCAGTTCAGCCACTGATAGATGGCAGGTCCCCATCAATGCCAAGGACCTACTGTGTCAAAGTTCAGAGTCCCTGGCAGCACGAGCTCCCCCAGTGCAGGGATTACTAGGGCCCCAAAGATAACAATAGGAGGTCTGACAAGGCACAATGGAGGGGGTGGGAGGGAAAGGTCCTCCAGGCAGGAGGGGCCCAGCTGTCCTGGACAATCTCTGTGGGCAGGGCCTGCTTCTGGGCCCCAGTGAGAAATCTGTTCATTTGTTCCATCTTCTTTCAACATCTTCTTTTCCATTTGACTTCTAATCTTGTCATTTTTTTATTGTAGTAAAATATACATAACATAAAATGTACCATTTTTAAGTGTACAGTTCAGTGGCATGTTATTGACCACAGGACCTTGGAAGGGTTTTCCTAGCAAAAGCCAGGCTAAGTGTGGGGTTCCTGAGGGCTGAGCCCACACAGCACACACGGCTATTCCAAGCCTCAAGCAACCATCCCACCATCTGTCTCCAGAACTTTTTCATCTTCCCAAACTGAAACTCTATATCCATTAAACAGTAACTTACATTTTCCGTTCCCCCAGCCCTTGGCAACCATCATTCTATTTTCTGTCTTTATGAATCTAGGTATCTCATATAAGTAGAATTATACAATATTTATTCTTTTGTATCTGGATTATTTCCTTTTGTATAATGTCCTCAAGGTTCATCTATGTTGTAGCATGTGCCAGAATTTCCTTCCTTTTAAAGACAGAATAAAATTCCATTGTATGCATGCACCACATTTTATTTATCCATTCATCTGTTGATGGACACTTGGATTGTTTCCCCCTTTTGTCTCATGAATAATGCCGCTATGAACATGGGTGTGTACACATGTGTGTTCGAGGCCCTGCTTTCATATCTTTTGGGTACAGAGCCAGAAGTGGAAGTGAGGAACCACCCTACTGTTCTCATAGCAGCAGCACCATTTTGTATTCCCACCAACAATGCACAAGGGTTCCAATTTCTCTGCCTTCTCACCATTAACAAATAATCGTTGAGAGCCTCCTGTGTACAAAACATTCTAGTAGCACAAATGTATTTCTGAAAATTCAGTAGCTGATGGGGGAGACTCAGGTCATGCCCTTGAGCTGTCTCCAATATGAGGGGAAAAACACACACAGGCCATGACCAAAAACAAACAAATAAACACAACCCTGCTTTCAGGGAGCACCCAGCCTGATGGAGAAGGCATAAGCCCTTCCTTCTGGGGAGTCCCGGCCCGGCCCGGGGACCAGAATGGTTACATGGAGGGCATGCATTGAGACATCAAGGGGCTGCTGAGCAGAGTAAATCAAGGGGTTGGAGAGGGCTTGTGGTGGGCCCTGTCCCACACGGGCCTGCAGTTGCCTAGGCAATGGCCCTGCTGTTTACTTTGTGGCTGGCTCCAGACTCACCCCTTTCTGCAAGTGCTCATTTCCCACCACGAGAAAAGATGCTCATCGTTAGTCTCCCCTCCCTGAGGAGGGGACTGGCCCTCCTGCTGGGAAGGGCCCTGCCAGCCTGGCACTTTTGCCAAGTTCTTTGCCTGCTAAGAGAAGACCCCATCTTGAGTCTCATGTTGCCCACCCCTACCCCACTCCCAAAGGACCAAGAAGACAAGGCTCTGGGCCTGCCTGAGTTCTGCTATAGAAGGGGGACCCCTGAAAATTCCTCTCTGCTTGAGGAAACTGGGGTGTTTAGGAGCCTGGTAGGTGGCTGGCAGGGGCAGGCAGCAGTGATGCCCCTGTGAGAGGTTCACCTGGCTCTGCGTAGACCTCTGTGTCCTCATGTGTCACTGTGTCTTTGTGTACATATGGCTGAGTTGTCTGCATGTCTCAATGTGAGTGTGGCCGGGTGTATGAGAGTTGTGACTATCCAAAAGACAATCAAAACAGCTTGCATTGACCTTGAGGGCATTATGCTAAGTGAAATAAGTCAGACAGAAAAGGACAAATACCGTATGATCTCACTTATATGTGGAATCCTTAAAAAAAAACACACCCCAAACCGAATTCATAGATTGGTGGTTGCCAGAGGCCGGGAAGCGGGGCTGGGGGAGGAAGGGGGGGATGGCGGTGGGGGTGGAGGTGTTGGAGGGGGTGATCAAGTGGGTGAAGGGAGTCAAAAGGTACAAACTTCCAGTTCTAAAATAAGTCATGGGGGTGTAATGTACAGTGTGGCGACTACAGTTAATAACACAGTATTGCATATTTGAAATTGCTAAGAGAGTAGATCTTAAAAGTTCTTATCACAACAACAAAAAAATTCTATAACTATGTGTTGACAGATGTTAACCAGACTCATTGTGGTGATCATTTTGCAATGTATACAGATTTTGAATTATTATGTTGTACATCTGAAACCAATATAATGTTGTATGTTAATTATACCTCAATAAAAGATATTTTTAAAGGAAAAGAAAAAAGAACAACAAAAAAAGCTTGCAGTTATTGAATCTCTACTATGTGCCCAGGGCCTGTGCTAAGGACTTTTCTTTTTTTTTTTTTTTTTTTTTTTTTTTAATTTATTTTATTTATTCATTTTAGAGAGGAGAGAGAGAGAGAGAGAGAGAGAGAGAAGAGAGAGACAGGGGGGAGGAGCTGGAAGCATCAATTCCCATATGTGCCTTGACCAGGCAAGCCCAGGGTTTCGAACTGGCGACCTCAGCATTTCCAGGTCGACGCTTTATCCACTGCGCCACCACAGGTCAGGCAGGACTTTTCTTTAATTTACTTAATTCTCCCAACAACCTGTGAGGTGGAAAGTAGTATCATTCCCATTTTATTGGTGAGGAACCAAGGCTCAAAGGGATTAAGTAACTCCGGCAAGTTCTCACAGCCAGAAAGTGGGAGAGACGGGACTCCGACCTGCCTGGGGCCTGGACTCCAGAGCCCACGTGCTCAACCCTGGGCCGTGCCACCACTGAAGAACTAGGGGACTCTGTGCTACTTGGGATCATGCTGGGCCCTCCCTGAGATGACAATGGGATTTCTGGTATCGCAAGTACTTCCTCTTCCCCTCCCCTAGCCTTCTTTGGCTCTAGTCTAGTTTGAGGGTGGGAGGGGAGTGTCAAAATCTCCCCAACTCAGGGCAAGCTTGGCCCTGGAGGGGGAAGCATGAGTCTGGACTCTTTGAACCACACCCTGCCCGCAGGACCATACCAAGTACAGGGTCCCGAGGCTCCCGGTGACTAGGGGTTATCTGCACACTGAGGGAGTTGGTGAGATGCAGGCTTGCTGGACCGGCTCATCAGCTTGGCTTGTTGGGGCATGTCAGGACTGTACACAACTGGTGCTGGGAACCAGGCATCTGAATGGGGTTAAAGGGTGGAGGAGGACCGAGGGGGCAGCTGCCCTTGAGCGAGGAGACTGGGGTAGGGGTCGGAGGCCCAGGCGTGGGCGGGCCAGATGCCTTTGGTATCACATTGCCCGCATGCCTGGGATGGATGGGACTGGCGGTGAATTCGCTCTGTCTGGGTGTGAAGTTATGGGGTGGTGAGAGGTCTGTGATTGGTGGTGTGTGATGGGTGTGTGTATGAGACCAGTTGAAGCTTCATAAGTGCCAGATCATTCTCTTGGGATGGTGGTGGTGGTGGGGGGCACTGTTTGTCTCATGGTTTGGGGCCTACATTCTAGGAGGAAAGCCAGAAAAAAGAAAAGCAGGTTAAGTGGCCCCAAGCCCCCCTCTCTCACTTCCTGAACCACTTGTCCTTCAAGGTGTCAGTTTCCCTCCTTGTATGCCCAGACCCTTGAGCTCCAGGATACTCTTTGTGTCCCCAATTCCTGATTGTCAGACTGGCCCCTGCAAGTCTTCTGCTCCTCCAGCCTAGGCCACCATCTCGTTCAAGGGCTAACCTGGGAGGCCCCTGATCCTACCCTCAAACAAACTGTCCTCTGCCAGGAAGAAGAGGCCCTAAACCCTTGATATATGGGAGTCTCCCTTTGTTCTGGGTAAAGACTGCTGGCTCTGGTCTGAATCTGGAAACTGGGGACCCCTAAAGGTTTCAGGAGCCAGGGTGCTAATAGAACTGTAAGTGTCCTGAGGACAAGTTTCTGCACTTGTCTGATTCTCCAAGGTGCCCCAGGCCCTGGCACAGCACCTGGCCTAGAGCAGGCACTAAAGATATGCCTGTTGAGAGGATAAACAAGAGGGAAATGGAAAAAGATCTGACTTAGGCTTTAGAACCCTGGGATCTTGTACCAGCTTAGTAAAAGTGAAGCTTTGAACCAGTCATCTGTCCTCTTTGAGCCTCAGTTTCTACATCTGAAAAGTGGGTATAAAAATCATCCCTGGACATCCAGTTCTTATGGTAAGTGTCAAATGAGATAAAGTGAAAGTGATGTGAAGCAGTAAAGAACGACTACCTCATTTAGAAAGAAGACTAGATGTCCACCACTTGGAAGATACAGTTGAATGGATTTTGCAAGCTGGTCAAACTAGAGGATATTGGGAGGGCCTGCTCAGCTGGGTAATTCCTGATTTGGGGGAGGAAACTGGGAGGGTGTAGGGAAGGAGGACTCACACTAGGCAGGAAGGCTTGGAATAGAATCTCAGCTACGCCTGGTATTTCCCAGTCCTTGGCCCCTTCCCCCACCGCCCTGTGGGGCCCACCCCACATTCCTTTCCCAGAGGAAATGGGGGAGGGGGCTGAGAAACTCCCCAGGCCTACAGGAGCATTATTCAAGCTATAGACAACCCTGGAGGAGTTACTGTGCACACCCCACTCCTGATGTCCCTGTAGAGGCAGCTGGGGTTATGGGGGAGCGGTGGGGAAGGTGTGGATTTGTGTTGGATCAGGCTGTTACCTCCTTTGTTGGGTCTTACTGTGCCTGCCCAGTCAGAGGGCAGGAAATAGACACCATCTATAGCTCATCGTTTCCCAGGTGTCTGCAGCCCTGGACACGGAACCCCTAGTTCAAGGGTAGACCCAGACACACAGCAGCACTTGTTTGCCATGAGAGGCTCCCTGGGGCGTGAGACACGAAGGTCACTCCATTTCCTCAGAACCAGGGGCTGGACTTGCAGCAAGAGGAGAGGAAGTTAGGTGTCTAGAAGGGTTTCCAGGCAGTTGGCTGGGAGAGCAGGCCAAACTCTGAGCGAGGACATCCCTGGGGCCATTGCTCTCGACTTGGGGCCGCAGAGCCTGACGTGGCTGATGACATTTTCATGCTTCCAGCTGGTCTGTGAGGGCCTGGCCTTTGTGGGACATGACAGGGAGGCTCAAGGCAGGAAATGCCGGAGGAGGCTGACCCAGAATCCTCGGTTTTCTAGTGATTGAGGAGCAGCAGAGGGTGCTGATGTAGAGGTCATGAGTTCTGCTCCCTTGACTGCGGTCCTTTCCCGCTCTGCCCATAAGCTCTCCTGACTCAGCGCTGGTGGCAGCCTCTCTCTTCCCGTCTGGCTTCCGCCAGGGTGGGGGTGGGGGTCCAGCTCCTGCACAGGGGGCCCAGCAAGCAGCAAACAGGAAACAGGAGAACAAAACCACTCCCGGCCTCCACAAGCCTCACCCTCACCCTCACCCTTCCTTCTCCCTCCCTCATTCCTGCCTACCCCGAAGGTCCCCCTAAGGTCCTCTGTTTCTCCTCCCTGTGCCCCAGGACCCAGCTCCTTTCTGTGCCCCTCCATGTCACTCCCCTACCTCCTACATGATCCACCATCAGGGCTGCCCTTCCTCTGATGGGATGAGGGAGCCAACTCTTCTGTTCAGTTCTCCCTTTGGGTGGCTGCCAGCCGGGGCTGATGCTAGGATTCTTACTCTCCAAACTCCTAGATTTGGGAGCAGGGTTGGGCTGGAGCTGTCGCTCTTTCCACACCCCCAGCCTCCCTTCCCTGACTGGTGGTTAGAATTTTTTTTTTAACTCTTTTATTTTCAAACTATTTATTGTCTTTAGCATGTCTTTCAAAATCTTTTTTTTTTCTTTTCTTTTTTTTTTTTTTACAGAGACAGAGAGAGGGATAGACAGACGGGAACGGAGAGATGAGGAGCATCAATCGTTTTTCGTTGCGCATTGCAACACCTTAATTGTTCATTGATTGCTTTCTTATACGTGCCTTGACCATGGGCCTTCAGCAGACCGAGTAACCCCTTGCTAGAGCCAGTGACCTTGGGCTCAAGCTGGTGAGCTTTTGCTCAAACCAGATGAGCCCGTGCTCAAGCTGGCGACCTCAGGGTCTCGAACCTGGGTCTTCCGCATCCCAGTTCGACGCTCTATCCACTGCGCCACCGCCCGGTCAGGCTGGTGGCTAGAATTAAAGAATAAGATCCAAAGTTGGAGTTAGGGGCTCTGGGCCCGGAGTCCCAGTGCTGCTGTAACAATCTGGGAGCTCTTGGGCATCAGTTTCCTTCTCTGAAAATCCAGTCATAGCAGTGGCCCTGCGCCACAGCGAGGGGTCGTGATGAGAAAAGAAGCACACTGTTTGTGAACCGTTAGGTGGGATAGAAATGGTGGTGGCGATTATATGCCTACTAGCTAAGGCCTCTGCCAGCCCCACCCGGGAAGGGGCCTGGGAAGGGAGAGAGCCAGGAAGGGGAGGAGGGCAGGGTCTGCCATCAACACAGGTTTCCTGTCTGACTCACATGCTGGAGTAAGGTGGGGGCCAGCTTGGAGCCCATTGTCAGCTTGGTGGTGGCCCATCTGGGTAGAGTGAATGGGCAGTGGGACCTGGGGAAAGGACACAGTCATACTTCTCCACAGTGATGGTGGGAATTCCCGTGAGCTGCAGTTTGCCTACCAAGGTTTAGGCCATAGTTCAGGGTTCAGGAACCTATGGCTCGTGAGCCAGATGTGGCTCTTTTGATGGCTGCATCTGGCTTGCAGACAAATCTTTAATAAATAATAATAATAATAATGTTAAAAATATAAAACATTCTCATGTATTACAATCCATTCATTTCCTACCGCTCATTTTCATGGTTGTGGGTGGCTGGAGCCAATCACAGCTGTCCTTCGGGACAACACCAAATTTTTATTGGATAATGCCTAACATACACAGGTTGTTGTATGGCTCTCACAGAATTACATTTTAAAATATGTGGCGTTCATGGCTCTCTCAGCCAAAAAGTTTCCTGACCTCTGCCATAGTTGATATGCTTGCAAATGTGTCTCTGTGGGATGTGTGGACCGGATATATATGTGAGGGTGTCCAAAGTGTGTGCATACAGAATGGAGTCCATATACAGTGTGTATATGAAGGGAATAGTGTGTAGATGTGTGTCTGTAAGGTATGTGGGCAGAGAGAAAGTGAGTGAGCAAGTAAGTGTGTGTGTGTGAGTGTGGTTGAGAGGGTGTGGGGTGCATGGATGAGTGTGTGGTGCAGGTCTGTACTGGGTGTGTGTGTGTGTGTTTATGTGTGTGCATCTATATGAGCGACATGTGTACACATGTGAATGTGTTTCTCTGGGCACAGGAAGCTGGGTGCCCTGTGTGCTGGTCGGGAACAGTGTGAGTTTTCTTGGGAGCGGGAGGGTGAAGGGGGTGTGCACGTGTGTGCCTGTGCGGGTGTGCAGTGTGACGGCGGGGGCGCTGTGTGTGTGGGTGTGTTTGAATGTGGGCTGGGACGCCGAGGCCAGGGGCCGCCCCGGAGGGGGAGGTGTCTGCCCTGCTCGGCTCGCCGGCGTGTCCGGACTCGGCGCCTTCAGCGGGAGGCGCGGGAGGCGCGGAGACGCTGTAGCCGTCCTGCCGCCGTCCGCGCGGGCCGGCCGTCCCCTCGGAGCCCTCGGGCCCCGGGCCCGCGGCTCTGAGGGTCGGGCAGGGACCTCTGGGGCCGGCCTGCCGCCGGGAGGGCCGAGGACGCCGCCCGCGGGGCGCCGAGGAGCGGCTGTGGTCCCCCGCGCGGCGCGCCCCGCTCCGGAAGCCGGGCCCTCAGCGCGATGGGGCCGGGGCGGCGGCCGGGACCGGGGGCCTCCGCCGGCGGCGGCGGCGCTCGTGGGCAGCGCCGTGTGGCGCGTGGAGCGCGCGGGGGCCGCGGGCTGGCGCTGGGAGCGCGCCGTCGGCGTGGACTGCAGCGCCCCGGAGCCGCGCTGCCTCTGGCTGCCCTGCCTGAGCCACAGCGACCGCCGCGCGCCCGGGCCGCGGCTGGCCAGGGTGAGCGCCGAGGAAGTGGGGCCCGGCGCAGGGGCAGGGGCAGGGGCAGGGGCAGGGGCTGGGACGGGCCTGGGCGTCGGGGAGTGAGTACCGGGGCAACAAACTCCCTGTGATCTTTGAGTTGTGTGTGCCCTGCATTCTGGGACCAATGCCCCGACTGAGGAGTAAGTGAGGAGCTGGAGAACTTTCTGTGAGGGTGGTGGGGTTGTGGCTGAGAGCTTTTCCAGGGGCGCTGGATGACAAACCTGTCTGGGTGGTGGCCTCCAGTGGGCTCAAGCCTACTGTTACAGGCCGTGCAAGGACAGAAAGGACCGGGGTTGTTTGAAGAGATGCTGGCACATACAGGATCCTGGGGAGTTTGGGCTGGCAGGGACCTTGAGCCAGAGGCCGGCAAGAATACTACTAAACAGAGTGGTGGGCACCGCTTTATCCTCCACCTGGTGTGGATCTGGGCACAGGGGCCCACAAGGGTTTTGTAGTGGGCAAAGGAGGCTGAGGTTGCAGAATGGGCCCCAGCAGGTAGTGAGTGATCTGTGGGTGAAGACTGACAGGGCAGGAATGAGGGGCAGCATTTCTGATGTGGG
Source organism: Saccopteryx leptura (assembly GCF_036850995.1). Classification (NCBI taxonomy): domain Eukaryota; kingdom Metazoa; phylum Chordata; class Mammalia; order Chiroptera; family Emballonuridae; genus Saccopteryx; species Saccopteryx leptura. The sequence goes on along the minus strand of NC_089504.1, from coordinate 348,006,257 downwards.
GGATCGACCAGGCTGGTAGGGCGTGAGTCACAGTGGGCACCATGCCCAGCATGAAGGCTGTGCTGTCTGCAATGACCTCTTTATGCTCCTGGGGGGAGGAGCAGAACTGGGTTCTAGTTCCTGGTGTTTGCCAACCCAGCATGTGTCCAGTTCTGTCTAATTTGTGGCCCGGGAGCCGTCTGCCCTTCTCCCAGAATCAGTTGGTAATTTTGGATGTCTCTTTCTTAATATGATATGGGAGCATTTGGAAATAGGTCTGGGGCAAGAGGGCATTAATCAGTGAGGCCCCTGTGTCCACTGAGCCTCTCCCTCTGTGTCCCCTTGTCTCTGTGTCTGCCTCAGAGAGCAGAGTTGGGGATGTGTGTGAGCTGTACCCTTTCCCAAATCTGTTCATCTTCCTAGTTCTCATTGCTGGTTCCTTCTCTGTTTCTGCGTCTATCACCTTGCTCCTCCTAAAGATGAGAGCAAGACCCAGTATTGTCCCAAGTCAGATGGAGGGAGGAGAAGAGACATGCGTGTATAATAGCATAGAAGGACTGAAGTTAAAGCTAAGGAAGAGAAGTGCCTACGGTGGAGCTGCCAGATCTGGCTGTTGATGGGGGCTGTGTGTCTCTTCTTCAGGCAAGGGTGTGCTGTCTGTGGCAGGGAGTTGATTACACTGACATTCTCACGAGCCTACTTGGAAAGGATGGGGGAAAGGAAACTGGAAAGAAGGGAAAGAGGAAAGGGAGAGGCTGAGATAAGGGTGGGGGACACCCGTTGTGCCTGGGTGAGGAGGAGACCTGAGAGAAGGCATGCCTACGGCCCTGGATTACAGGCAGGCCCCCCAGAGGGTGGCACCCCCAGGCAGCTGGCAGTTCCAGGCAGGATGTGTGTTGGGAGAGGAATGGGGGGCATGCGGGGACCTGTCTCAGCCACTTCTCGTCACTGGGGCAGCTGGTGGCTTAAACCTTAATCCAGGACACCAACAAAACAATGAGCCCTGCAAACAGCCTCAGCTCTGAGCCTGGGTGGAGGGTGTGGGGCTTCTGGAAGGAGGGGGCAGTGGAGGGTCTCCTGAGGCCCTCTTTTCTCCCGGGTCACTTCGTTGCCAGGTCAGCAGAGAAAGGAAATCCAAGGGATTTCAAACCTCAGCAGAATTCCCAGAGAATTTTCTCCTCTGGACTACTCAGACCCCATGGGACTGTGGCTCCAAGTAGGAGGTTCTAGGTTGTCACCATTGTTTGGAGGAACCGAGGGGCCATCACTGGCCTTCTAACCCCATGCTAGAATTCCAGCTAGACCTCCTGGACTGGGGTTGTCCAGCTTTAACCTGGACCCTTGCAAGGACAGGGAGTTCATAGCCTTATCCGGACAGTTTTTCAGATAAACATGTGAGAATGGTCACCTTGGCCCGGAGCGTCATTCAACTTCCTTGTATCTATCTCCCAGGTGGCTCTGTCCCCTGGGGCTTGTATGATGCAAGCCTATTACCTCTGTCATATTTTTCTTTAATTTTTCCAACCCCTGGCAGAATTCTCTAGCATAGTGCTAGGCACAGGGCAGGCTTCCTTCCACCAGATGTGTGACCACCAGATGTGTGAACAGGAGACTGGATAGATACACAATGGAATTTTTTTTTACGTGAAAGAGAGAGAGATAAGACAGGAAGGGAGAGAGATGAGAAGCATCAACTCGTAGTTGTGTCACTTTAGTTGTTCATTGCTTGCTTCTCTTACGTGCCTTGACCGGGGGCTCCAGCTGAGCCAGTGACCTCTTGCTCAAGCCAGTGACCTTGGGCTTCAAGCCAGCGATCATCGGATCAGGTTGATGATCCCACACTCAACCCCATGACCTTGGGCTCAAGCCAGCAATCATTGGATCAGGTTGATAATCCCACACTCAAGCCAGCGACTCTGAGCTCAAGCTGGTGAATTTGTGCTCAAGCCGGATGAACCCGCGCTCAAGCCGTATGAACCCGCGCTCAAGCCAGCAACCTCGGGATTTCGAACCTGGGTCCTCAGTGTCCCAGGTTGACACTCTATCCACTGCGCCACCACTGCTCAGGCAATGGAATTTCTTATCATCAGTACGTATGAGTGGTAAATTTGAGCTTTCTCTAGTTATTAGACAGGGAAGAAAAGGGGACTGAATAGTAAAGTGGGGGCTCCTCACCCCAGAACTGGTGGTCTTCTTTCCTCTGCACCCAACCTCACCTTTCTTTCCAGTGCCAAGGAGGAGTGAGGGATTGAGGACTGTTTAGGGTGAGGCTGAAGGAACTTCCTGTGGTCTGAGGGTTAGTTTAGGCTGCCGAAGGTGGGGGGGGTGTAGACCCCCCAAGGGAGGCCTGGCTTTTCACGAGGCACCTGCCTCGGCTGCCATCTTCTCCAGTCTTCCCTCTGCCTTTCTGTGGACACATCTCTCTGACACCCTCCTTTCCCTCTCCGTGTCTGAGCAGGGGACCTGAAGGGAACCCTCCTCGGGCACTGTCTGTTCTCTTCTCCTTCCTGCCCCAGAAACAGCCCCGTGTGTCCCCAAACCCGTCTTCAGACATCCTCTGCCCTGTCATCCCGGGAATCCCAAGTATTCCAGTGGGTCAGCCAGAGGGCAGTGAAGTGTCCCCCGACCCCACCCGGTTCCTCACTCAGTTCAGATGAACCAGCCAGGCGTCTAAGCTGGGCTCTGAAGCCTCAGGAAGTCCTGTCAGTTGTCTGATGTTCAGTCCACTCCCTTGTGGCTCTTAGTCCCCTACCGGTTCCCGTTGCTGCTCATGAAGGATGTGTGTGTGGGCCAGTCCGTCTGTGCATGTGTATGTCTGTATGCGTGGCATCTGCTGTGTGCATGAAACTGATTATGTGCAACTGTGTGTGCACATGTCTGCGTGTCCACAAAAGAGTGTGTATGTGTATTCATCTGATGGGTGCACTTTGCACATGAGCGTGCTTGTCTGGATGTTGTGGTGTGTCCTGTGTGCATGAGTGCGTGGGGATATATATGTCTGTGTCTGTATGTATGTGTCTGTCTGTGTGCACGTGTGCGGTTGTGCGGCGGCAGGAATGAGCTCAGACAGCAGCGAGCAGTGTGTGTCCAGTACTGGCACATAGTAGGTGCTCAGTGAACGTTTGGTGAACTGAACTGAACCAACGCCTGACTCACTGCAGTGAGTTATTTCCTTGGAGGCAAAGGTATCATGAGGGGATTGAGAGGAAAGAAAAAAGGAAACAGCTGTTGGGCTGTGAGGGTGACAGAGGAAGGAAGGGCTGAGGAAGAGGTCAGGGGCAGGGGAGGGTGCCTGGGACCCCATGGAGCACGTCCAGCCCCTCTCAGGTCCTCCGGGCTGCAGGAAACAGTGTGCAGATTGGGGACCGTGGGCCACGTCGCACTCACCCATCTCCCTGTGCTCCCACAGCTGCCACTGGGCCCGAAAGATGGGTGTTCTCCTGGGCACCCCCTCCCCTGGCAGGGGCCGCGGACGCTGCGGCTGCACAAAAGTCTCCAGGACGGCTTTGGCTTCACCCTGCGCCACTTCATCGTGTACCCACCCGAGTCCGCCGTGCACTGCAGCCTGAAGGTACGCCCGGCTCGCCCATGTCCTGGCCCGTCTGGAGGAAGCCTCGACGGGGAGAGGAGGCTGCTTTGCACCGTCCCCTCGCTCCGCCGTCCTTCCTCTGCATCCTGGGTCGATTCCATCTGCTTAGGAGGAGGGGACGGGTGGCTGGTTCAGGACAGGGAACCGAGAAGCGGGGGAGCCGGGATGCTCATCGCACCTCAGACTCTTGGTCTCTGGAAGGTGAACTACCTGCTCGGAGAGATCCAGTCCTAGGACCCCTTGTCCACTGGCCACTTCTGAGCTGGGCTTGTTGCTTCCTGTCCTCCTGAGCTCTCAGTGAGTCTGTCCCACACACCTCTGGAACCCCCCAGAGCACCCCAGACCCACGCCAGCCTCAGCTCTCTGTGCTGGGAAGAACCCTGGGCTGGGATGAGAGAGACCTGGGTGCAGCCCGGTGTGCCTCCTAACTCACTGTGGAGCTAGCTCCGGGCTGCATTTTTCCTGCTGTAACCCGAGGGCATTTCTCTGCTTGACCCCTGAGGGTTCTTCTGGCCCCCATTTAAATGACAAGTTCTCTGAGTCCAAGAACCACGTGTGCAGAAGCAACACATGAAGGGCCCTAGGTGGGAACCAGGCAATGAGCGTGGACCTCTCCTTCCCCCAGGGCAGGGACCAGCCGGCACAGCTGTTGGGGGACTCTCCCTTGGGGAACTTGGTCCCACTTGCGAGAGAACAGAGGCATTGGATTTCACTGCCTGCATTTGTGTGCTTGCATGGCTCTTTGTGGGCACATGTGCATGCACAGTATACTGGTCATATACACACGTGTGTGCATCTACACATGTGCATATTGGTGCCTGTAAATACAGGTCATGTGTATATGGCTGTGCAGCTCTCCTTGCCCGTATCTGAACGGGGGCGGGGGCGCTGCATAAACTATGCTCACTGGCTGCAGCTCTGGGTCTGAGTGTAACTGGGGGCTGACGGTGTGTGGGAGGGGCTCTGCCCCACCCTTTGATGCCCAAGGACACCAGCCCCCTAGTTTCCTTAGAACCTTCAGTCCTTTCTTCCCTCCTTTTCCAGAATGCCCCTCCTTCCTGGCCGCTGCCAGCTTCTCTCAGGTGTCCCTGCTGAGGGGTGAAAAAGTCAAAAACAGCCTGAGTGGTCTAGTTGGGTGGTGGACCTGTCTCCGAGACACCTAGCTCACATAGGGTGCCGGAAGACTGCAGGGTGGGGTAAGCCAGGAACAGGCTCTGTTCCCTTTCTGGAACCTGCCCAGGATTGGGAGCCTGCAGGGCGCTCAGCCGTCTACACGCATCTGTCTGCCTCTGCCACCGGCTCCCTGTGCTGTCAGCTCGTATCGGCGGGCACGCACCCCACACGGGAGGGCCGGGGCAGAGGGACTCTCCAGCAGTGCCCAGAGGCCTTCCTGTTCTGACTGGCAGGCCAGAGTCCTGTGTTCCAGTCCTGGCTCTGCTCCTGAGTATCTGAGTGGACCTGGACAAGTTCACCTGTAAAGTGGCTGATCTTTGGAGAGGGTTAGACAAGATGACTCCAAAGGTCCGGTCCAGCTCTGAAATGCCACAACCTGCTGGCCCGTGTGTCTCTCTGACCTTCTCCCTTTCTTTCATTTCTATGTCTTCCCCCAATCCAGGGCCCTTCCCCCTCACTCAGCTCTGGCCATCCCAGAGGCCTCCCAAATAGGGCCCCTTGACTCGGTTTCATAGCCCTGCACCTGGATGCCAGAATCCTCTTCTCTAACTGGAATTTTCACATCTACTCTCTCCCACACAAGGACCTTCCCTGGCTCCCTCTTCCTCTCATTGCAGACTTGGATGTTTTAGTCTGACTTCCATGGCTTGCTGGCGTGGATTTCCTTTCTCTTTCAGCTCAGTTGATTCACTCTGACATAGGCCTGCTTATTTCTGATACCAGGCGCCTGCATACTCCACTTCCCTCGCCCGGAACACCTTCCAGGCCTTAAAATCCCCTCCCCCAGGGGGACAGTCATCAGGCCTTCCCTCCCATTCTCTAAGAACTGATAGCCACTGTTTGCACTGGTCATGCCTGCTTATCTGTGTCTGTCTGGGTTCTCTCTGTGTGTCAGTATGTTTGGTTCAAGCTCCCTAAGGGAAAGGGTCATGGGTCTCCCATTGGAATGGGGGCTTTCGGATAGCTGAGATGTTGCTGTGGTACGATCAGCACGAGAGAGGGCTCGTGTCATTGGGGAATCATGGCTGGCAGTCCCTATAAACACCCCTTCTGCCCCCTCCAGGCACTGGGCTATTTGAAAAAGATAAGAGGGTATAGACCGTTGGCTGAGGGAGATTGACGAGGCCCGCCCAGGTGGAGCTGGGCCTCCCTCCCTCTGTGCTGCTGAGGTCTGGACTAAAGACCAACGCCCATCTCTCTGTCCCCTGCAGGAGGAAGAGAATGGAGGCCGAGGAGGAGGTAAGGAGTGGCGAGGGGCGAGCCCAGGGGCTGGGGCAGAGCCGGGACTCATCCTCCAGCTTCTGCTTCTCTCCCGCTCCCCCAAGTCAGCCTGGATTTTGCTGTGCCCCTCACCCTCGACTGCTGTTCCTGTCTTTGCTCTTTTCTGTGTGGCCACTCTGGGCATCTGCTCACTCTCTATCCTCCCTCTCTTTTCTCACATTTCTCTCTCTCTGGGCCTTTCTATTTCACACTGGAGTCGGCACCTGAGGGGCAGGTGGGTTTCTAAGTCCAGGCCCCTGCCCTGGAGTGACTCCCAGCCTAAACGGAGGCATAAACAGGGGCTGCAGGGCCTGGGGACTGCTGGGAGGGCGCAGCTGAGCTGGGCTGACCTTGCAGACAGAGACACTGGGGTTCTCTGGGGCATAAGGGAGCCCTGAAATAGTTATCTTTTTTTTTGTATTTTTTTTTCCGAAGTTAGAAGCAGGGAGGCAGTCAGACAGACTCCTGCATGCGCCCTACTGGGATCCACCCAGCGTGCCCACCGGGGGGCGATGCTCTGCCCATCTGGGGCATTGCTCCGTTGTGGCTGGAACAATTCTAGCACCTGAAGCAGAGGCCATGGAGCCATTCTCAGTGCCCAGACCAACTTTGCTCGAATGGAGCCTTGGCTGCAGGAGGGGAAGAGACAGAGAGAAAGGGGAGGGGGAAGGGCGGAGAAGCAGATGGGCGCTTCTCCTGTGTGCTCTAGCTGGGAATCGAACCCGGGACTTCCGCACACCGGGCTGACGCTCTACTGCTGAGCCAACCAGCCAGGGTCTTTTTTTTTTTTTCTTTTTCTTTTTTTGTATTTTTCTGAAGCTGGAAACAGGGAGAGATAGTCAGACAGACTCCCGCATGTGCCCGACCGGGATCCACCCGGCACGCCCACCAGGGGGCGATGCTCTGCCCCTCCGGGGCGTCGCTCTGTTGTGACCAGAGCCACTCTAGCGCCTGGGGCAGAGGCCAAGGAGCCATCCCCAGCGCCCGGGCCATCTCTGCTCCAATGGAGCCTTGGCTGCGGGAGGGGAAGAGAGAGACAGAGAGGAAGGAGAGGGGGAGGGGTGGAGAAGCAGATGGGCACCTCTCCTGTGTGCCCTGGCCGGGAATCGAACCCGGGACTTCTGCACGCCAGGCCGACGCTCTACCACTGAGCCAACCGGCCAGGGCCTCTTTATCTTTTTCAATATGAGCCCACATCCCCTGGCTGTCACCTTGCTGTTTCAGAGCCCCTCACTGGCACCTAGGTTCCTCAGGGTATTCAAGGCAAAACTCCTTGAACAGGCAGCCTTCCTTCTCTGCCACTGGGGTTTCTGCTGGGAAGCCACGGGGACACCGTGTCCCTGAGTCCCCGTTATAGAGGCCTGTGGTGGAGGAGGAGCCTGCTGAGCGAGAACAGGCCCGTTTCTCTGATGGAGACAGTTAGGAGCAGAAGAGTATTGCTGGGGGGTAATGTGATGTCGAAAGTGTGGGTGTTGGGTGTCTGTGAACTCCAGGGCCTTTCTGCAGCCCCCTGGTCTGTGGGTGTGGACATCTCTGTGTATGGGGTCTCTCCCCCGCTGGTATATCCACAGGGCTTATACAGCCTCTTTTATTGTACCCTTTCCTTCATCTTGTGACTTGTGTGTGTATCTGTCTGTCCCACCAGACAGTGAGATAAGAAGGGGAAGGACTATGTCTCTGTCTTTCTAAACCTACTTTTAGCTCAGTGCTGGGACGCAGGAGGCATACGGAGCAACTCTGCATCTGTCTGGTTCTCGTTCTCCCTGGAGTGCGTCTTCCTGTCTGATCTGGGCATCTCTGTGCCCCTGTGGATGTTGTGTGGGTCTCTGTTTGTGTTCGTATGAGTGGGATTATTCTCTGAGTGTGTGTCCTCTGTGTGTGTAGCTGTGCATGGGTGTGACCTTCAGCAGCTTCCCCAGCTAACCTGGCTGATGCTCACCAGGACCCTCCCGCCGGCACCGCCTGGAGCCCATGGATACCATCTTTGTCAAGAATGTGAAGGACGAGGGCCCTGCCCATAGGGCCGGGCTTCGCAGAGGTGAGCTGTCCCAGTTTTCGGGCCCACGGCACCCCTCTGTGCCTCTTCTCCCTACCCTCTGGTTAGGATGGGATTCTTGCACCTAGGTGTTAGGGAGGCTCCTGTCACCCACTGTCATCCCTACCGGGTACAAGGATTCTCAGGTGGGGCCACTGATACACCTTGGCCTCCTCACACGTGGCCTTGCCCTTTGTCCCCAGGAGACCGGCTGGTGAAGGTGAATGGGGAGAGCGTCATTGGGAAGACCTACTCCCAGGTCATAGCTCTGATCCAGAACAGGTGAGCGCCCCCTGCCTCTCTTCACCCACGCTGGTTCCTGCCCAGTGACTGGTCCCTGCACACCCCACCCCCTCGGCCCTGGGGCTGCCCTGGCGACCAGAGTCCCTGTTCTCCCAGAACCCGGTTGCCTCAGCCGGCCCTGACCCCCTGCCCTGTCTCTGTAGCGATGATACTCTGGAGCTCTCCATCATGCCCAAGGATGAGGACATCCTGCAGCTGGTGAGTCCTGCCCTGTAGCCTGAGGTGGAGGACTCCTGGGGCCTGGGGGGCAGGACGTAGCCCTTCTCCTCGGGCTTCACCCCTGTGCCGCCCCTCTGGGAGGCAGAGAAGAGAGTGGAGGGGGCAGCACCAGCCTGGCATTGCCCCGTCGGGGACGCCAGGCCCATCCCTGGGCTGGGGCCGGCTGTTGCTTCATTGAGGGCTGTTCTGTGTTGGGGGTGGGGGAGGCACGGGCCTTGGCAGACAGGATTCCTGCCAGGGTATCTGCAAGGAGGGTGGCCCAGCGGGCCCCACCAGACTGGCACGTTCTTGTCAGCTCCCGTGAGACGCCTGTCGTCCACACCCTCTCCCTGCCTGGCCCCAGTGAGTGTGACTCCTGTAGCTGTGTTCATACAGCACACCCCACCCCACTGCACTGTCTTTGCTCTCATTCACACAAGACACCATGCACCACTCCACACACAAGCAGAACGTGCCGGAGACCCTGCCACACAACACAGCCACTCAGCACCCTTGCATCTAGCATGCCACACACTGCGTGATGCACACACAGCACACCACAGACCAGCACACACACACCTCTCGGTGCTGCATACAGACCCCCTTAAATGCCACAGTACACCACAAACATTACAGCGGCGTAACACGCTTCTCAGTATCTCCGTCTCCCACAACACAACACATATACAGTGTATCGCAACACACACACTTGAACTTCTCACTACCAGTACCTGAGCACTCACTGACATCACACATTCTCCCTATTGTCCCAACACGTATACCCACAAACATCACGGCATGCTCCAGCCCAACACAGGGGCCAGCACTCACCAATATCGTGCTAACCACGCGTTACACAATCATGTGCGGTCCAAACACCTCCCCTTCAGCTCACCTAGGACTCGGCACTGGGCCCCGCAGATAGCACGGGCATTGCAGGCAGCGCATTCTGCACTCACATGTGTACCTGTTTACCTCACATACTCCGTGCACACATACACATGCTCACACACGTGCGCGTGCTGTCTCTCTCTGTGCCCCATTTCCAGCCCTGACCCAAAGCCCAGGGCAGTCCTCTGTGCCCAGGACCCAGTTCACTGGTCTCATGGGTCCCAGCCGGATGCCAGCTTGCTTGACCCCAAGGTCACTGCCCCCTCCCGCCAGGGGAGGGTGGAGCGGGGAGGGTGGAGCGCCAAGCCCAGGAGGCCCCGAGAGCCACCGTGTTGGCTTCTGCCCTGGACATGTTCTCACAATCACTGTAATCATAGTGCCATGCCTGGCACCATGCCCCTAAGGGAGCTTCCACCCCTGACCTCAGTTGTCCCCTTGCCATTCCTGGCGAGGGGGAGGCAAAGATGGGGACCCAAAAAGGTGCACTGCTCCCCCCAAGTCTCCAAGGCCCTGCCCATACACCCCAAGGCTGAGGCTGGGCAAACTAGGGGAGGGGTCCACAGGGTAGGACTTAGGGCGTGTCCGCCCACTCCCTTTTCAGCTGGAGGGGGGCAAAAAATGGGGAGGCAGCAGCCTGGAGCTCTGTTACCCAGGCACGGGTGGGCAGCCCCTGATGTCAGCATCTGGGGACCTCCGCTGGCCACCCCCATCCCCGCCGGCCGGAGGGTGGGGCCCAGGCATTCCTGTGGTTGGGAGCCAAGGCTGGAGGCCAATAGGGCCGCGGCAGCCGCTGACGCCACCGCCGACGCTGCGAGGCCCCTCCACACCCATCCTTCCCTCCCTCCTCCTCCCGCCAGCCCAGAGAGCCGGTGGGGGCCGAGGGCAGCCGCTGGGAGGGCAGACCGGAGGGGGGGCAGCTGGCGCAGTGGTCAGTGGGGGTTAGCAGGGTGGGGGAGGGTAGAGGCTGGCAGGATGCTGGCGCCACCGCCACCGGCGTGATGCGGGGAGCCCGCAGAGCCGGCAGGATGGCAGGAAAGAGAGGTATGTGTGTCCCTGGCCCGGGAGTGTTGGTCCGAACGGGGCTGAGTGTGTGGGGGTGTGGTTTAGCTCGTTTCATCACATGGTGTGTGTGCTCAGGACTGGAGGTGTAGTTATTTGTGCGTGTGTCTCATTGTGTTTCGCTATGTATGTGTGAGTGTGTCTCTGGGTGTGTATTTTCCTGTGTCTCCTGTGCTGTGATGTGTATATGTGCGTGTGTGTGTTTGGTTTCTCCCTCCCACCCTTTGATACTTCACCCTGAGCTAGGCCCCCAGGCGGCCCCTTGAGGGCCACACTAGCGCAGGGCCACAGGCCGCTGTCCCTGGGGGATGCCTCCTTTTTTGGCTGGCCTGGGCACTGGCCCTGTCACTCCTCAGCCATGCAGCGTCAGCCTCAGCTCCCTGAGCCAAATTCCAGGCCTCTAGTGGCAGAAGGTGGCCCAAGGCCCCTCAGCCAGTCTGGCCCCTCCCCCATCCTGGCCCAGAGGGAGCAAGAGGTGAGCTAGTTCCTCCTCAGCCCAGTGGTCCAAGAATCAGACCCCCAGCTTCCCACCCAGGGGACAGTGGGATGGCTGGGTTTGCCAATGGCCCACCCCCACACCCCTCCCTAGACACACCCCTTCATCGGCTTCCTTCTCTGTTATCTGCCACCTTAACTGGTCTCTGGTGGGGCTTCCCAGCTCCGCCCAAGGGGCTGTGGGCACTGTTGGACATAAGGAAACAGGGAGGCAGCTGAGGCCAGCATGGGGGGAGGACCCGAGAAAACAGATGTTGGAATGTTTGTGGCTAAAGGCAGTCCTTGTCATAAGTCTTAGAGAAATCCTGGCTCTTTCCCCAGTGAGTGAGTGAGTGTGTGTGTGTGTGTGTGTGTGTGTGTGTGTGTCTGTGTGTAACTCTCAAGGGCCTCTTATTTCTGTCCCCCACCCCACTCTCTTTGGAGTACACCTTCCTACTCCCACCCACTCAAGACTCCTCGGCTTGGTCTTCTGCCTTCAGGCCCTTCTCTGTCATCCTGAACTCTCAGGGCTGCTATAGCCCTGCCCTGGGGCACCTGCCAGCTCTGCTCACCTGCCTCTGTCCCCCACCAGGCCTACTCCCAGGATGCCTACCTGAAGGGGAACCAGCCGTATTCTGGAGAGGCCCAGAGCATACCAGAGCCGCCCCCGATCTGCTACCCTCGAAAGACCTATGCCCCGCCAGCCCGGGTCTCCGCCTGGGCCACTATGGTGCCTGAGCCCCTGTCAGCACTGCCCAGTGACCCCCGGAGTCTTGCTGTCTGGAGTGACCCGGGGCCCCGCGTCCCATCTGCTGCCCGCGCCCATTTGGACAACCCCTCCTTGGGGATGAGCCAGCCCCGCCCCAGCCCTGGTGCCTTCCCCCACCTTCCCTCAGAGCCCCGGACACCCCGTGCCTTCCCGGAGACTGGCAGCCGGGTGCCCCCAAGCAGACTGGAGTGCCAGCAGGCCTTGTCACACTGGCTGTCGAACCAGGTACCCCGCAGGGCGGGGGAGAGACGGTGCCCTGCCATGCCCCCTAGGGCCCGCAGCGCCTCCCAGGACCGGTTGGAGGACATGACTGCTCGCCACCCGTGGCCCTGCTCCACCTCCCAGGGTGCCTTGAGCCAGCTGGGCCAGGAGGGCTGGCACCGAGCTCGCTCTGACGACTACCTGAGCCGGGCCACCCACTCAGCTGAGGCACTGGGACCAGGGACACTGGTGTCACCCAGCTTCGAGCGCTGTGGCTGGGCTTCCCAACGTCCATCTTCCCGCACTCCTGCCTGCCCACCCAGAGACCTGCCTGGGCCCCAGGCCCCACCCCCACCCGGTCTGCAGGGCCTGGATGACATGGGGTACGTCGGGTACCGGAGCTACAGTCCGTCATTCCAGCGCCGGACTGGCCTCCTACATGCACTCTCCTTCCGGGACTCCCCCTTTGGGGGGCTGCCCACTTTCAACTTGGCCCAGTCCTCTGCGCCGTTTCTGCCAGAGGCCTCGGAAGCACCCAGGGTTGTCCGGCCAGAACCCAGCACCCGGGCCCTGGAGCCTCCCACTGAGGATCGTCGCGACGAGGTGGTCCTGAGGCAGAAGCCTCCGACAGGCCGCAAGGTCCCAATGCCCCCTGCAAGACAGATGAATCGTGGGTTTGGTGATGAGTCCCCAGAGCCAGAGACCAGCGGGCGAGGGGAACGCCTGGGCAGGAAGGTGGCCCCTTTGGCCACTACAGAAGACTCTCTGGCTTCCATCCCCTTCATTGGTGAGTGATGATGCAGGGGGCTGTCTTGGGAGACTTGGTTGTCTGCGCCCACCCACCTGTCACCGTGGCAAAACTCTGGGTTGGGTGCTGATAGGATCAAACTCTTTCTCTGTCTATTCATCCATCCATCTGTCCATCCATTGATCCACCCACCCACCCACCCATCCATCCATTCATCCACCCACCCACCCACCCATCCATCCATCCATCTATCCATCCACCCACCCATCCATCCATCCATCCATCCACCCACCCACCCATCCATCCATCCATCCATCCTTCACCCACCCATCCATCCATCCATCCACCCACCCACCCACCCACCCATCCATCCATCCGTCACCCACCCATCCATTTTTCCTTTCTTCTTTTTCTATCTTTGTCCTTTGTTTTTTCATTTCTTTCTTCCTTCTTTCCATTCTTTTATCCTTCCTTTGTTCCTTTCACTCTGTTTTCCTATCCACTCTCCAGCCTCCATCCATCCAGCAAGAATTTGTGTCAGGCACTGTGCTAGGCTCCATGCTGTGCTGGAGTGTATGACCCAACGGGGAGATATATGATCAGACAAAAGCAATCCAGTGGGATGGGTGTGTGGTGGGAGTACCGGGAGCTCTAGGAGACGGAGAAAGGCCACATAGCCTAGACTGGGGCATGGTGGCCAAGGAGAGAACCTTGGAGAAAGGAGGTTTTGGCTAAGCCTCGAAGGTCGAGAAGGAATCCACTAGGAGAAGAATGTTCAGGGAGAGACTAGAATATGCAAGGACCTGGAAGTGATGGAGGCAGGAAGCCCTTCCAGGTCATCAGGATGGGCCCAGAGGCGCCTTGTCAGACTGTCAGACTCTAGGGAGTGTGGACTTTATCCTGAGAGCAGAGGGGATGCTGAAAGCTGGCAGCCTCTAGAACAGATGTTGGATAAGGGAAAGGCGAGAGGGTGGAGAGGGTGGGCGGTTCCCAGGTTTCATGCCTCCCTGGGGGGTGATGCCTCACCTCCGTTTGGGAATGACAGGGAGCGGGGCAGGAAAAGGTTTAGGGTTTTCCAAATATGAGGCGCTCCCTGAGGGAGCAGGACGGACGGGGCTGGGTCCAGGAGCTTGGGAGGAAGACCCCACGCAAGGCCGTGGGTCCGGGAGCTTGGGAGGAAGACCCCGCGCGAGGCCGTGGGTCCGGGAGCTTGGGAGGAAGACCCCGCGCGAGGCCGTGGGTCCGGGAGCTTGGGAGGAAGACCCCGCGCGAGGCCGCGGGTCCGGGAGCTTGGGAGGAAGACCCCGCGCGAGGCCGCGGGTCCGGGAGCTTGGGAGGAAGACCCCACGTGGGGCCGGGAGCTTGGGAGGAAGACCCCACGCGAGGCCGCGGGTCCGGGAGCTTGGGAGGAAGACCCCGCGCGAGGCCGCGGGTCCGGGAGCTTGGGAGGAAGACCCCACGTGGGGCCGGGAGCTTGGGAGGAAGACCCCACGCGAGGCCGGGAGCTTGGGAGGAAGACCCCGCGCGAGGCCGTGGGTCCGGGAGCTTGGGAGGAAGGCCCCGCGCGAGGCCGCGGGTCCGGGAGCTTGGGAGGAAGACCCCGCGCGAGGCCGCGGGTCCGGGAGCTTGGGAGGAAGGCCCCGCGCGAGGCCGCGGGTCCGGGAGCTTGGGAGGAAGACCCCGCGCGAGGCCGCGGGTCCGGGAGCTTGGGAGGAAGACCCCGCGCGAGGCCGCGGGTCCAGGAGCTTGGGAGGAAGACCCCACGCGAGGCCGTGGGACCGGGAGCCAGGAGCTGAGAAGTGGTGGGCAGGGCGGAGGGGGTGAGCTCGCTGTAGTTTAGCCATGGAGTGAGGGAGAGGAGACCGAGCCCTGGCCTCCCGCGGCCAGCCTGCGGTCCGAGTGGGCAGACACAGCCTCAGTAAGCTCCCAGTCCGAGGGGGAAACTTCGCCCCTCCTCGAGGAGCCCCCAGCTAACGCAGAAGATGGTCTTAAACTTCGAGAAGCTCCCAGTCTGCTGGGGGAAGAGACAGTCCTTGTCCTCAAGAGGCTCCCGCTCTGGTGGGGGAGACACAGTTCCTGCCCTCTGTAGCCTGGCCTAAGGAGGGTGGCTCAACCCCTTGCCTGGGCGCTCTTAGTGGGATGGAGGAGGCAGGGCCGAGCCTCCATGACCACAGTCTGGTTGGTGGGCACCGTTGGCTGTGGACATGTTGTCAGCAGGGCGCTGGAGACCTGAGAGGCCTTGGGGATGTGGCCTAGGCCCGGGGCAAGGCTCGGGGCGGGGAGCAGGCAGGCTCAGCTTTCTACCACCTTCACCCACCACTCCTCCATTCTCACAGATGAGCCCACCAGCCCCAGCATTGACCTACAAGCCAAGCACGTCCCTGCCTCTGCTGTGGTCTCCAGTGCCATGAACTCGGCTCCCGTCCTGGGCACCAGCCCATCCTCCCCAACCTTCACCTTTGCCCTCGGCCGCCATTACTCCCAGGACTGCAGTGAGTGCGCCCCACATCCCAGCCCCACCCTCCCCTTGGCTGCCTGGTCCCCACAGTTTCTTTTGAGTCTGCTACCTGCTGTCTGACCTCTTCTGGCTGGCTTCGGCTCCTGGCCCTGCCCCGACAGGAGGGCTCCAGGGAAGCCGCAGCCTGCAGCCCCCCTGACCATGTGGCCCGATGCGGGCGGTTCTGCAGGCAGCATCAAGGCTGGCCGACGCTCCTCCTACCTACTGGCCATCACCACGGAGCGCTCCAAGTCCTGCGATGACGGGCTCAACACCTTCCGGGACGAGGGCAAGGCTCTTCGGTGAGGACGGGGGTGGGTCTGTCACAGCCGGCGGGACTGGGCTGTGGCGGGGCTCCCAGTCCTGGGGTCCTTGACACACCAGGGCAGTGAGCCTCCTCCCTGCAAGGCCTCTGAGCCTTGGGACTGGGGGGGATGGTTCAGGAGCCCTAACTCTGCTTCCCACATCCCTCACTCTCCGTCTTTGCTCCCCAGGCGCCTGCCAAACCGAGTACCCAGCTTGCGGATGCTTCGAAGCTTCTTTACTGATGGGGTGAGTGGCGCGCTCGTGCGTGCGTGCGTGCGTGCGTGTGTGTGTGTGCGTGTGTGTGTGTAGGCGAGGGTGTCGGAGTGCTGGGCGGGGCCTTGGCACAGGCTCCAGGCCTATGGCCTCTATCATCATCTGAAATGGGCTCTTCCGGTTCCCACCCTCTTCTTTCTGCCTGCACCACCCACCCACCCTCGTATCAACCACGTGACCCTCCCTCCTCCATGGGCTCTGTCATCACTTAAAGACACGGGCACCCTCCCGGCCAAGGCCTTGGCTGTAGTTCCGCTGCCTAGAATGCCCCTTTCCTGGCCCCCGCCCCAGCCACATGACTCACTTTTTCACTTTCTTCAGGTTTTCTAAGGCCTTCCATTACATTTCAGCCGCCACTCCTCTCCTGACACTTTATGCCTCCGCTTGCCACTCTGTTTTTCTCCTTAGCTCTTTCGTGTTCTGTAACTTATGCATCCATCTCCTTCCCTGCCTGTTCCTTCCCGGAACGTAAGCTCCATGAGGGCAGGGATCTTGCTGGTGTGTTCGCTGCTTGGTCTCTGTGGGTGCCGAAAATAGTGCCTGCACTTGGTCAGCATTTGAGTGGTGTCTTCGGGGACCAGGGACATCAGAAAGTGGGGGCACAGGGTTGAAGATGATGGAGAAGCTAGAGTCTCCAGCCTCAGCACCTGGGGAAACCTTAGGTCAGTTCTGAAATAGCCTTAACTCCTTGATTATGGACGAACAGGAAAAACTATCTTAATTCAAATTCTCAATATCTTTGGTTTGTTTAACACCTTGATGATACTGTCACCTGGCTTATTCCTGATAACTTCCTCTGCTTACTTAATTCTCTCTTAACATCCCTGGGGCTGGAGTCCTATTGACACTATCATTTCCTCTGTTTAACTCTTTGTGGACATGACTACCTGGGCCGCTAACTCAGTCTTTGTTGATGTTCCAACTTCCTCTGTTTATTTAACTTAGTGTTGACACAATCATTTCCTCTGTTTCCTTAATTCCTTCAAGGCTATAAAATTAAGGGAGGCTTCAAATTGGCTTTTCTGGCATGGTGAGGTATGTGGTCTGCAGGTCAGAGCCTTTCCTCCTTTCTGGCTTCCCCAGTACATATGTCTCATGACCTCAACCCAGAGGTTCAGAGAGGGCAAGAAAGGCCATGAGGCCACACAGCACAGCAGAGCAGAGTGCAGGCATACGCCAGGCTCGTGTGGCTGTGAGTGGTCCATGGGGTTCCTGAGATGCTGGCACTGTGGGAGACACACCTTAAAGTCACTCTCTGTTTTCTTGCTGCAGTCCTTGGATAGCTGGGGCACTTCCGAAGATGTTGATGCTCCTTCTAAGCGACACTCAACCTCTGATCTCTCAGACACGACCTTCAGCGATATCAGGAGAGAAGGCTGGTTATATTATAAGCAGGTCCTCACCAAAAAGGGGAAGGTAAGATGGCTGGAGGAATAAGGTGAAGGTGGATGGAAGCTGAAACCAGCAGAACTCTCCAGCTTCTCACCTCACAGCCTCTGGAGCCAAAGAGAAACTGGCTGAGGCGGTAGCAGGAGGCGTAGAGATTACATGCTAGGAAGAACTTCTGGGGGACCGAAAGAAATGAAAAGGAGGTCAGTTCTGTGGGATGGATCTGATCAAGTTGTGCTTGCTTGGAATTCTGACCAAAACCATCC
The DNA here is from genome assembly GCF_036850995.1 of Saccopteryx leptura. NCBI lineage: Eukaryota > Metazoa > Chordata > Mammalia > Chiroptera > Emballonuridae > Saccopteryx > Saccopteryx leptura. Next base: position 347,988,847 of record NC_089504.1, on the reverse strand, counting down.
CACAGTGATCCTTGGTTGATAGATCACCCCAAAAATGGCCAGTAGGGTTCATGAGAAATGATAGAGCAAGGCCAGAGAGATTCTTTTAGGGGAGGCTGGGGCCCCCAGAGAGAGCAGAGATCAGCCTTTAGTCTTCATCCTAAAGGCAGCTAAGCCCCTGGGGCCTGTTCCATATGGCTTCCTGGGGAGCGAAGTAGAGAGCGGCCAAAGTGGAGGCCAGACCAGTTAGGAGCTGCCACAGAGACCCAGGTGAGAGACTAAGGGGCCTGGGCTCGGGGCTGGAGGGTGGGAGAAGACAGGCAGGGTCCCTAGGGAGAGGGCGGGCCCCTGGTCTGTGGAGGTGGAACCCCCGCTCCAGGCCAGCGCGGTGACTGCGGGGGCAGTCGCTGCTGTGTCTCCGAGCAGGCGGGGGGAACGCTGAGCACAGTGACTGTCATACCCTGGGCTTGGCTCTTGACTGCCACACGGGTTGCTGGGGGGGACGCTTGGGTGACTCACCTGCCTGTGACTCAGTTCCCTCGTCTGTAATAATAATCCCTAGCTCGTATGCCTGTTGCTGAGGATTTTTTAAAAAAGATTTTATTTATTCATTTTAGAGAGGGGAGAGGGAGAGAGAGAGGGAAAGAAAGAGAGAGAAGGGGAGAGGAACAAGAAACATCAACTCCCATCCCACAGTGATCCTTGGTTGATAGATTACCCCAAAAATGGCCAGGAGGTATCACCCTTGGCCAGGTAAGCCTGGGGGTTCAAACTGGCAATCTCAGCATTCCAGGGCGACACTTCACCCACTGCGCCACCGCAGGTCAGGCTGTTGCTGAGGATTAAATGAGGTGGATTTACCCAGTGCCTGGCGTGGGGAGCTGCTATTCCGCTTGTTGCTATTACTTGAATTTTCCTCCCTGCCTTCTAAGGGTCTTGTATACAGAAAGAACATAAGCTTTGAAGCCAGACAGACATGGAATTCCTGCCCAGCCACTTATCAAGCATAAGGCTTTGGGCATAAGGTCCTTAACTTCCGAGCCCCAGTTTTCCGATCTGTAAGATGGAGACTATGTTTCTCTACTCCGAGGGCTGAAAGTGAAGGGAGATGTGTCGTCCAGACAGGGCTGGGTCATCTGCGCCCCATCTCCAGGCGTGGATAATGACTAAGGGTGTGGCCCGCCCTAATTCTCAGTTGAGGTTCTGGGGATTTCGGGGTGAGGGAGCCAGGCCAGTCCTGCCCTGCTGGGGTTCATGATGAGCAGAGATAGCTTAAGTTGCATAACAGTTACTAGTGCCTGGCTGTTATGAGGGGGGCGTCCAGGGCACTGTAGGTGATCCTAGCCTCAGTGCTGTGGGTGAGACATGAAGGCGGTGTGAGCATCCACCTAGCTGGGAGGGAGGGGAGTGGTCTGACAGGGGAGATGCCCTGCCGGATGGTCTGGAGAAGGGGGGCGGGGTGCTGCGTGGCTGGGAGACAGGGCAGGAGGTGGAGGCCACGGCGGGGAGTGGGGCGCCTGCAGGGGGAGCCTCGTCACTCAGGGCAAGTTTTTACCGGGGTTTAAATGGGGGGGAGATGTGTCTGAACCCAGGAGGCAAGGGTTGCACCTGTGACAGGAAGAGACAATGCCACTGCTGTTATCCAGGTGAGCAAGGGTGGGGGCCCTGACCAAGACTGTGGCGTGAGGCCAAAGGGGAGGGGACGATTTAGGGAGATTGAAGGGGAAGAAAGGTCTGGGTGTGCTGATGGCCGGGGGTGAGGGAGGATAGGGGAGGCAATGCTGGTTCCTGGGGTCCCAGCTTGGGCTTTGGGGTGGTGGGTTGTGGGACCCTCCCCTGAGCCACAGTCACTGGAGGGACAGGTTTGGGGAAAGGGAGCCAAGAGGTTCCTTTTAGGGTCTTGTGGAATCCAAGGGTGGAGGTGTCCTGGGGACAGAGGCTCCGAGGGTGTGGCGCTCAAGATGGAGACCCACCTGGATCTGTCCATGAGGGTGTGCACGGAGGCGAGGGCAAGAGAGAGGCTGCACCTTGAAAGGAAGTGGGGGGATGGAGGCCAAAGAGGAGAGCCAACACGATGGCAGTGGGCCAGGAGGAGTAATGCAGGAGGGGCAGCGGGGCCAGCCAGCTGTGTGGCTGAGGAAGGCGAGCCGGTGTAAACAAGCCCTTCTAGCCCAACATTTGAGCCCCTTGGAGGGCCTTTGAGAACTGCTGCCCCTGCGTGGCAGGTAGCCTGTCCCCAAGCTCCAGATGGCCTTGGAAGCTCAGCCATAGTGTCTCCTGGGCAGAGAGAGAGCTGGCTCCTTCCTGCTCGTTGGCCAGTTCTGGATAACAAGGGTTTCCACTCCCATCTTGGCCAGAGCTCAGTTTCACTAGTCCCCTTGGTACCATGGCCTGGGAGTTAGGAGACGGGTCCTCACGTCAGCTTCAGGCCCTTGGTCTGTTCAGGGTCCTGACTGCCAGCCAGATGTTGTCTGTTTCCACAAATTCAGCCTCTCTTGGGTGCCTCCCCCCACCCGATTACCCAGTTTCTTTCAAAGACATTGACTATCAAGTGGGATGCGTGTGTGTGTGTGTGTGTGTGTGTGTGTGTGTGTGTGTGTGTAACATGTCCCTGCAGCCACAGACCCAGCACTTGAGCTGGATGTGACCCTGGAGACCAGCTAGTTCACCTCCCATTTTAGCAACGAGGAACACTGAGGCTAGAGGAGAGGGCTTGACTGGTCCAAGGTCACCTATCTGGTTCAGTCATTTATTTATTTATTATTAAGTGGGAGGCGGGGAGGCAGAGAGACAGACTCCTATATGTGTTCCAACTGGGATCCACCCAGCAAGCCCTCTATGGGGTGATGCTCTGCCCATCTGAGGCGTTGCTCCATTGCTTGACAACCAAGCTATTCTAGCACCTGAGGCGAGGCCATGGAGCCATCCTCAGCACCTGGGGCCAACTTGCTCGAACCATGGCTGCGGGAGGTGAAGAGAGAGAGAGGGAAGGGAAGGGGGAGGGGTGGAGAAGCAGATGGCCGCTTTTCCTGTGTGCCCTGACCGGGAATTGAACCTGGGACTTCCACATGCCGGGCTGACGCTCTACCACTGAGCCAACTGGCCAGGGCCATGTTTCAGTCTTAAAAGAGGCACCCTTGTTACCACCTCATTCTTCTGACAGGTCTGTGGTCCCCAGGTCTGGTGATGGGCAGGGCTCACAGCCAGACGTGACTGTATTCACCCAGTTTGCTCTGAGGGCAGAGGCTTGTGCTGAGTGTGGAGTGGTACATGAGCCACCAGCCAAAGAAAAGGACTCTGTCTGAGATGGAGCCCCTGCCCTTACGGTGCTCTGAGGATGATTCATCAATTTATTCAGGAGATATTGATGGGCACTTACCATGCCCTGTCGAGGCTCTAGGATCTGGGGATATGGACTGAGAGGACAGACAAGCTTTCTGCCCTAAAGGTCTTACCGTATGCAGTACCAGAGAATTCCTCAGCCAGCATTGCCTGAGATTGCAGTAAGCACCCAGGGAAAACAAACAGGGTGACGTGATTGTCTTTAAGTCAGGGGACGTGACTGCCTATAGGAAAAAAATGGTCAGAGAGAGCCTTGCAAAGGAAGGGATGTTGGTGACATTTGAGCCCAGACCTGAAGGACTGGAAGGGGGCATCCACATGAAACAAGAGAAGGGGCTCCAGGCAGAAGCAACAGCAAGTACAAAGGCCTTAGAAAGGGTGAGCTTGGCTTGTTTATTGCGGAAGGCCCTGCGGCTTGATGCAGGGAGGAAAAAGGAGAGACCACATGACAGAGTCCTTACTTAGATCCGATGCCAAGATGGTGAGAGCCCATGAGAGGGCACTAAGCAAGGGAGAGACATGGTCTCAGTTATATATATATATATACATATATATATTAAAGATTTTATTTGCTGATTCTAGAGAGAGAGAAGGGAGAGTGAGGAGCCAGAAACAGCTCACAGTCGTTGCTTCCTGTAACATGCCTTGACCAGGCAAGCCCAGGGTTTCGAACCAGCAACCTTAGCATTCCAGGTTGAGACTTTATTCACTGCGCCACCACAGGTCATGCTCTCAGTTACAATTTAAAACCATGGCTGCAGCTGCTGGTCAAAGCACAGGTTGTAGAGGGTGAGAGTAGAGAGTGGGAAGGTTGTGCGGTTGTCCAGAAAAGAGGTGTTGATGGCATGGACAAGGTGGTAGCAGGAATGGTGGAGACGGGTGATGTTTGGGAAGCAGAGTGACTTCCTGAGAAATTGGATGTCAGAGGCGAGGAAAAGGGAGGAGTCAAGGGCAACGTTCAGGTGGATTTAATAAATTTCAGGTGGGCAATTGGGTGGATTTCATGAGCTGGAAAAGATGGGGTGGCAGGGTGGAGAATAGGTTTGATGGTGGAACTCAAGTGCCCCGTGCTAAGCAGTACCTGTGGGCCGTGCAAGAGGAGAAGCTGTACAGGGAGCAGGAAGTACAGGACTTGGGCTGGGGAGACACTGGGAATCACCGCAGGCAGACAGATGATGTCATGGGGGAGGCATGCAGGGAGAGGGAGCCAAGGACAAAGTTCTGGAGCTCCCATCCTTTAGGGCAAGGTCCCAGCCTCAGCTCTATGGACATTTGGGGTCAGATGGATCTGTGTTGTGGGAGCTGTCCTGAGCACCAGGGACTGTTAGCTCCCTGGCCTCTACCCAGTAGATGCCATAACACTTCCCCAGGTGTGACGACCAAAAATGTCTCCAGACGAACGTCCCCTGGGGGTGATTCAGCCCTGCTGAGAACCCTGGTGCAGAGGAGGTGACCAGTGGAGGAGAGTGAGCAGGAGCCAATGGAATTAGGAGGAAAACGAGGGACCATGTGGTCCCAGGTGCCGGCAGAGGGTTTGAAGAGGAAAGGCACGGACAAATGCTTTAGAGAGGTTAAAGGCACAGAAGGGACACGAAGCTGCTACATTGGAGGCGTGGGTGACCTGTGACTTCTGGGAAGGGATACGGTGTGGAGCTTTGAGTGAGAGGCAAGGAAGCAGGGAGAGTGAGTGCAGTTGACACACTCTTGACCAGTTCTGCTGTGAAGAGAAGCACATGTGGACTAGGAATGGCTTTATAAGGGTTTTATGTAAGGTGGCTCATGCTGGGTGGGGCCGGATTGCCCTCCCAGAGCCAGGGCTGGTTCTCTGGGGCATTGCCAACCTGGAGGAGTGTTGATGCTAGCTAGTCCTTAAGGATGCTAATTTTTAAAGTGCGGACCCTCTGGGGGTACTGAGAACGATGTCAGGGTGTCCTGACAGGTGTCCAGGCAGGTGAGAGGCTGAAAAAGTTGGAGGTTCTGGCCGGATGGAAGGATGAGGGACTCCTGGCGGGCCATGGGGTGTCTGTCCACTGTACACTGTAGACTCTACAGCTTCCAGCCCCGCCCGCTCCCGCTCCGGGCGGGGAGGCAGGCCCCGCCCCTCACACGCGCCTCCCCTGTCTCCCCCTCCCCGTGTCTCCCTGCAGAAAGCGGGCGGCGGCCTGCGCCAGTGGAAGCGGGTGTACGCCGCGCTGCGGGCGCGCTCCCTCTCGCTGAGCAAGGAGCGGCGGGAGCCCGGGCCGGCAGCGGCGGGGGCGGCGGCCGTCGCAGGTGAGG